>NC_136698.1:5004934-5604934 GCF_947650265.1 Symphodus melops
CACATTCAATGTTCAAATGTCAGTGAACGTGTGATGAGCCCAGCCTTTATCTTTTTAACAGTTCAGGTCAACAGTAAACCTTTTAAGAATGCTGGTGTGAAAAGGTGTTCCCCCTTCCTTCCATGTTGTTCTGTGCAAGACGCATTGCTTCAAACAGTCCGGGTCAACGGGACACCGTCTGCGCGTTAGACCCAGGGTCAAACAGACACCTGCTGCCAAGGCGTAGCAGGCATATAACTGACAGGCGTTAACACTCCTGTAACTACACTGCTAAGCTGCGTTAAATACGCTGCACTGCGTTAGAGTGCGGATCCTCCCTGCTGACCGCATCTGACGGCATCAAAACCCATCTGCTGGCCTTGATTAGCCTTTACATCCTCTGGCGTCCTGCTCCTCCATGTCCCCCTCCTTCCCGTCTCATTTCACACTAAACAAAGTCATGGCAGGGTTCGATGGCTGGAGCCCCCTCTCTCTTATCACCTCGCAGTCGGAGCCACAGGGCGGGTTGATGAACTTGGCTGGAAGGAATCTGCAGGCTGCTCCACTTGACTGAGCAGAGCTAATGAGTCAGAAAATCCCACAGCCAGGGCTCCAGGGTTCACCATGGGCACTGGGGGAAACAGGTAGTTCAAGGACATAGGAGAGAGGATGACGGGGGTTTCACAGAGAACATTTAGTAGATTGTGGAAAAGCTTCTGGGAGTGAGGCAACATTAGAAGGACTCCAAGGAGGAGAAGGAGTAGGAGGTGTGTGTGACTGAAGCGGGGATTACCCTGCTTTGATCTGTAAACCGTGTCTGTACCAGGGAGGCTTGGGGACCTCAACTCTCACCAGGTGCCCTCTGTTCATCAAACCACTGCCAACCCCCCACCAAGCTGCCCCCAAGGTGTGAAATGTGCCCCCAATCCTTTTCCTACACGCTCCATCACACAGCAGACCTACAGCAGGAGAAGGACTGGCAAAGAAAAAGCAGGGCCTGAAGTGAACCCTCCAGCTGTCCCCATGCTGCCAGCGTCTGGACTTTGCACAAGCTGAACAATTAAAAGGAAATATTTAAAGATATAGACATTTTGGGAGATTATATTTCTTGGTGAGAATAAGAAAATACATTTTTTGTTAGTCCATCAAACCAAAAGTCAATAAGCTTAGCTGTGCATTAAATACAGGAAACAGCGACTGACTTTGCTTGTCGAAATGGAAAATATAAAAATCTAGTAGCGTCCCTGAAGCTCAATAAAATACAGGTTATGTACTCTGCAAACAGCAAAACTGTGGTCTAAGTTATCACTATGCCACTTGCCATAAAATATAGTTATTCTGGGATTAGTACTGTCCTTTACATTAAAAGCATGAACATGAAGATCAGATTGTGGAAAATGAAACCATCATAATGTTGAATTCGGATAAGGATGTCGCATACACGGGAGCACTTTGAATGCCGCCGTGTCATTAGCACAGCTGACAGAACATCGTCAGGGTCTACAATGAACACAACATATATCCTTTGTCTTTTACTCGAAACGAGACAAGGCAAAGCTGGAATGAATCTCTGGTATTATTTAATATTTATTCTATAATTTCATATTGCTTCCTGTTTTATTTTGGCTTTTCCTTCCTTTGTGTTTATTGTTACTGTTATATTCCTGAGTTCTCGTCAGGGTTTCATGTTTCATATTGTAGTTCTTTCCCCACTGTCAGTCTAATTTTCCTGCCCTTGGTGTTTTTCCCTCCAGTTTAATTTGCCGTCATCAGCTTTGCCTCTCTTGTCTGTCACACCTGCTTTTGATTACCTCATATATATTTAGTGTCTGTGTTCATTCCCTTTTCTGTGAGTTTGTCATAATATGCCATCATTGAAACCTCTCCTCGTGTGTTTCCTGTTTGGCTTTCATTAAAACTTTTTTGACACCTGGACACTTACACAGAGTAAGCCTTTGTTTGCCTTTAGAAAAAAATCTGCGTTTAAAAAAAAAAACGTGTGTAAAATGTATTTGTAAGATCTGCAATAGGGTCCACATCCTTAGTGAAAGAAATGACACCAAAGGGTACGATACTTTGTGGTCCCTTTGGAAAAACTTTGTTGGACTCAAATGCTGCACACGTTTAACTCCCTCGATTGAGCACAATTTTGCCAGAATCAGAAAAAAAATCTTCAAAAGAACTGCAAGATCAGCCATTCCCTTTATTTTTAATTTCCACAAGTTTTAACTGTACACACATTTCTATTTTTGTGTGGTTCTAAATGTCCGTTAACAGATTATTTCCTGATAGAAATGGATGTACACACACTTGCTGAAGGCAGGGCATGAATACCCTGCAGGACAGCCGAGCATTTCAGAAACATTGACGCATTCCCCTCTTGTGATTTTGGAAACTCCCCCTCACACATGGTATTACATGTACAGCAATTTCTTACATTTGACAGCTCAGTTTTGACTCGAGGACATACATTTTTCTGCGATTAGCTAGAAACAAATGAAAAGGGGGAAAAAACTTAAATTTTTCCATTGACAGAAGGCTTTTGTTTGAGGAATTTTTCTGACTTATGGATTATGAACTTTGGTCATAGTCTTATGCACTTCTTAAAAAACAGCTGACCTTGAAGTTTCAGCAATAATGCAGTTTTATTTTCTTCAATGCAATATGGCCTTTTCTTAAAACAAGATCTGTCACAGTTACGGGTAGAAAACAGGGAGGAGGACCCAATTGTAGGTAAAAAGACAAAGGTTTATTAAACAAAAGGCAAATCCAAAACTTACTAACAAATAAACCCAGACATCCAAAAACCAAGTAGAGAACAACAAAGTAAATCCAGGGAGCAGAGGGAACAAATGACAGGCTCAGTCTGACACTCATGACAAACAAGAAATTACAATGAACTGACACAGACAATAACAAAGACACAGACTAAATAGACATGGAGTAATCAGACACAGGTGAGACTAACGACACAGGTGAGACTAATCAGGGTAATCAAGAAGGCGGGAAACACAAGGAACACAGAACACAAGACCAGAACACTGAGGGCAAGTACAAAGTAAAACCAGACACTGAAAACACAACTTAAACAAGATGTTACAAAATAAAACAGGAAACACTAAAGACTAGACTTAAAAACACAACACAGGACAGGAAACACAGGAGGACACAGGGAAACACACTAAAGACTGAAGTAAACACAAGACTAGGAAACATTAAAACACACAAGGGAACAGCTTACAGATCGTATGATGAAGTAGAAAGCTGTTTTCACCTGAGACAAACCTTAATACAAGACGGGATCTTTTTGAGTCAACCGCAATCTTTGGATGTTATGCATGCTGACGCTAGAATAAAGAGCAAAAAGTTGATCTGGAAGAATTACAGTAAATGCATGGATGACCTATTTTAAGTCAGCACAAGAAAGTAATGATCTGATTTGGGTTGATGTCTCAGTTGAGCAAAGCAGGATTGCTTAACTTTGGCCTGGGTGTCAAAGGAAATGTTTTAGTCTAAGATGACTCCTCGGTTGCAGGCTTCCATGTGAACCTTATTTGATTGGGCACCGAGACTGGAGGAGAAATTGTTGATGTAGTTAGTCCTGGGGCCAGAAGGACCAATAAGAATAACTTTTTATTTAATTTCTGCCAGACAGGACGTAATATGAGAAAGATCGAAGGTGCCAGGTTAAAACAGGACATACATTTGTGTCATCAGCTTATTTTCCCCAGAGGTGGGGTAGCATGTAAAGGAGAGTGGACCCAAAATAGATCCATGGGGCACCCCCACAAGAAAGAGCGGTGTGAGCTGCACTACAGAAAATATATACCGTATCTGAGGGGTTTTTTAAAAGTCTGGCTCTTTAATTCTTGCCCTCCTCCCATGTGTGTGCACATGACTGGTGGACAGAAGTGACTCAGGCCATCCGAATTATGCATTGGGAAAGTAAATGTACTATAGCTGGCATCAACACAAAGCATTCTTCTGTGACATGTGCAGAACATACACAGGGAGCCTTTTCCATCCAGTGACCAATCTGTCGTGCAGGCAGTCTTGAATCTCGTCCACAGGATCGTTGGCCTGTGTATTTTTGCAGACCTTTAAGTCATGTGTACTGTATTTGTGAAAATACAAAGCAGTATGCAATGCAATGCTGATGAATTGAATGGTACTTTTCCTTACAGTGTAGATTTCTAGAAAACATTTCATTCTTTTAAAGAAAATTAAAATCTGGAAAGAAACAGATTATGAACGTAAAAGAAAACTGAAAGCCACCCATGTGGACAACCTCTTAGAGAAAAATAGATAGCCCTGAGACAAAATATGCAAATTTGACAGCCACAAACTACAGACAGATCATCCAACAACAAGGATTTGAAGTTGGAAGGGATGGCACCAATATTAGCATCAAAAGAGCCACAACTAAGAATGGGATTGTTTTGTGATTTTCCATGAAGACATTTTCTTTATGTTAACAAGCTGTGAATGCGGCAACAATTTCAACGTTTGGGTTTCTTTATTTTGCATGTTGAAACACAGTTCAACGTGGAAACAATCAAGACCTATAATCATGAACTGACAACGTGGTTACCTCATACAGTAATCATTTATCATCCTGACGTTTCATCCTACAGTGTAGAGCTGTCACCAACAAAATCTCTGATACAAGCTGTATTTTTATTAGAGTCCTATGAAACAGAGGTTTGTGTGTGTGTGTGTGTGTGTGTGTGTGTGTGTGTGTGTGTGTATGTGTGTGTGTGTGGTGTCTGTATGGACATGTTGTGGGGTTTGTAGAGTAGGAGGAGGCGCGGTGAAATCAAAGCATCAGGAAGGGCATGGGGTTGATGAGTGTGCTGTGTGTGCTTAGCCCACATCCATCCACACTGCAGGACACCGTGGAACATGTGATGGGGATGATCACCCCCTTAACACCCACCTCTGCCCACACCACGTCTCACCCCCACTCGCCCGCAACCTGTCCTTTTGACCCAGATCTCCCACACCTTCTCCACATGCAGAAACCCTCTCCTCTCTCTCTCTTTTCTCTATTAATTTCTCTCTTCTTGCCACATCAGTTGGATCCCGTTCTGGCCTTCAGCCACGAGCCCCGACAGGCTGGGATGCAAACAGAGCCTCCAGTTACTGTAATGAGCTAAAGAATGCCACCTCTCAAGTCTGAAATCTCGGAGGGTGTTAAGTGACCAAAAAAACTCAGAGGCGGGGGGATTGTTTGCACGTCTGTGTGGTAAAAAAGGACTCTATATAGACACTTGATATACCAGACATATAGATGAACAAGAGGAAGTATATTCTTCCTGAATAGAAGGAAAGAGCAGAAGTAGTGGACCAAAGAGTCAGGAAGGAAAATGGAAAGTTTTGGAGAAAATGCAAATGTATGTACATGCGCCTCGTATAATGTATTACTGCATGTTTTAACTTGAATGTGGCTTCTTGGCTGCAGCTGAATGAAAAAAAAAAAAAGGGAAAAAAACCCAGTCATGACACCACATGTTATTTTAAGGAGCTCATTGTATCACTGATGTATTAAATGGAAAAGGAAAGACGGAAAAAAGATAAAAGGTGAGATGATGGATATATTGAGGGATGCTGGCACAAGCAATGTATGAATATTTTATTTCCACAGGTGTTTTGCTTTGACAGCAATTGATTTGTCTTGTGTTTCTTCCTTGTTCAGTGGCAGAACAGGAGTAAACCTGCGCATTAGAAAAGACTTAAATCAAATGTCAGAGAAAACAAATAAAATATTTGGTTCCACTATGAATTAAGCTACTTTCATTCACGGCTACCTTCCAGATTGCGATGTAGCAGATGTCAAACTTTGTAATATTAAACATTCAGGCATATAAAAAGGCACATTGACAAATTAAAAACATTTAGGAGACTGGCTGTATTTTTTTCTGCTCAGGTGTTTGTTTGTATTCGGCTTCCAACCACATACAAGACAACTGTTATGAATTCTTCGACGCGATCACTTATCAACTTTATTTTATCTTCAGCTGATTTTAACTAATCCAACATTGCTAGCAAGCACAAGCACACATATGTTAAGAGCCATGACCACACAAGCCCAGTTTTATAAAATGAGGGATAATTGGATATCAAAACAAGGGAAATTGTATAATTAATTTTAATTACTTATTTTACTTTTATTTTACCAGGACCACTGAAGTGCAAAATCTCTTTTGCAGGGGAGTCCTCACCAAGACAGCAGCATACAGCCCCTAACAAATAACAAACAACAGACCAGTGAGTAAAGACTCAGAAGTTCAATAGCACTTAGGTCTACTCTAACAGCAGAAAGAGCTGAAGAGAGACAGAAAGTGTTGGGGTGAGAGCGTGGGGGAGGATATGCAGCAAAGGGCCAGGGTCGGATACCGTACACGGGGTGTGCAACGTAACTGCGAGGCAATCGGCACACACTCCGATGAGTCACTCCGTATACTGCAGTCTATGACCCACAACATACAGACAATGATCTTGACTTTGTCTGTTCTCCTCATTAACCTTTCTAAGGTCGCTTTTCTCTCCTCCCCTGTGTCATCCTACATCAACGGAGCTTGACGTCAAAGGTCACCTCTGTGACCTCAGTTAGAATTTGCAACTACTGACTACTAAAAGTGAAGAGAAATCTTTGTTTAGCCTGCAACCAATCTAAAACAATTAGAAACAGAATAAAAATATTTGATCAGGGTTTGTCCTCTGAGAAAACAGCTGGAGCTGAACACAATATTTGCAAGATGTTCTGCCTACATTTTTATCTGCTGGTGAAAACAAGAATGAAATCTTTCATCTACATTTTACAAGCCAATCACTACCCAAACTTATTAATTCTCCAGGTGTTGTTTTGCAACTTTGAGAAGGACTGTGGGATTCATTATCCAAAACACAGGCAGCAATTCTACATTTAAGATCCAAAATACTCAGAATGTTCTTTTTGAGAGAGTTTACAGGTGGAGCAATAAAATATATGAGTAGAAAACAGCTGATGTTGCCTCTCAGCTGATAGGGATTCATTCAATCACATTTGTTTGCATATCTCTTTCAATAGTCGTGGAAAAGTTAAAAAGGAGGCACATAGGCACCAACATGACAGAAACTCGTCCTACTGCTAATAAAACAACTGCAAACACAGATATGCAGTCAGAGATGTGTCCTCACCTTAGCTGAGACTGTGGATAAAAAAAGACATTTGAGATATTATGAAAGGCTAGATTAAACAGAAACATGGAGAGGTGTGGCTTTTCACCACAGCGGGGAATTTCTCACATCATGGTCAGGTGGAGGATTGGAGGAAAAAACAGTGAGCCAAAGGGAGGAGCCAATTGTAGCAGCTACAGTAAGGTTCCCTCCATGATGATGATTTACCTTTGTTTTTGTAAGAGCACTATATCTTAAAAGCAGATGTGTAATTGGAAAACAACGTGCATTTATGAAATGTCCAGCTCATGCTGGAGGAAATGGGAGTGTCATGCTGTTCTTCAGCTGCATGATGGGAAACAAACATGAGTTTAACAGGGGGGATAAGAATGCTCATAAATAATTACATCTTCTAAAGATTAAATTAACTTTCAAGGTCAAAAGTCCAGTCTTTTAGGATCTGCAGAAGTGCATCAACCATTATATATCTATAATGTACTGTATATCTACAAATATAAATATCTGTTAATATGTCCAAAGCTTTAAGAAGAGCTCTGCCTTCTCTGTCCTCCTTCTCACATTTCTCTGCTGACTCTTCTCTTTGTGTTTCTCTTTTCTCTTGTGTAATGAGAAACACCAGGAAGTTCTGTTTTTTTTTCTTCTTTTAAAGTAAGGTAGCAATAACTGTGGGTGGGTATGGTGGGCTGTGAGAGCTAGCATGGAGGAGGTTGGATTTGGGACAGTGGAACTAACTATCCCACCTTCCTGGGGTGTTGTGGGCCTAAATAGACATAACACTGCTCTGTGTGAAGACCGCTGTGGCTCTGTTGGTAGAGTCGGCCATCTCTCTACTGGAAGGTTGGGAGTTCGACCCCCAGCTCCACATGTCCAAGGTGTCCTTAGGCAAGACACTTAACCCTAAGTTGCTACTGTCACTTTGTTGCCGGTGTATGAATGTGTAAGAATAGGATTAGTTAATTGTGATGGTCACTTTACAAAGCAACCACCTGTGGAATCACCTGTGGAGTCAAACGCTGCTTTGAGCAGTCTGATGATAGAAAAGTGCTTCACATGCTTAAGTCCATTTACCATTTCTAGTATGGATAAATATGGAGGGTTAGACAGTATCTGTGTTGCCACTACCTGGACATGACTGAAACCTGGGTCTGTTAAAGGGGCTGTTTTAGTTTTGGTGGATACTGAGGGTTATGTGGTGGATAATGTACCTTATCAGCAGGATAAGTTGCATCATAAAGAGGTTTTTTTTTATTGTTATTGATTGGTTGGTTCTGTGTTTTCTGTTTTAATTTATACATGTATGTTATAACTTGTTTGTGAGTTTGGGATCCAGACCTGGTACAAATGTTCTTATAGGTACAGTACATGGATCAAATTCAGGTCTGGTCTGGTCCGGATTGTTTAAGGTACCTTTTGAAAGGTTTCTTTAGAAAATGTTCAGTAGATTTTCAGTAATCATGCAAAAAGGCACATATAACATGTTCTCCTCAGTGGAGGTAATAACCTACCAGATTTAGTATTTGAATTCTTATTAGTGTTAAGACAGATTGTCTTTGAGGAAAACAAACTTGAAAGCCAGGATACAATCTCTGCAAGCTTGGCTCTAACAGCTCTCAGCTTGGTATCTGTAGACAAAATAAACTCACAAAGACATATTCATGACATTTTTAGATATTTTCAATACAGTACCTCTGACAGAAAGCAGAATATCACTAACCCTGTCGGATAAAGTTACTCATTTTCATTTTGGAGAGGAGAGAAAACCTTTCTGAGCAGCGACTTTAAAATTCTTCCACTTTCATTAAAGACCCGTCCCTCCCTGGGTCCAGTGGAGGTCTCCCTGTCAAAATCACCTGTCAGCCCTTGGTGTGCTCAGAACTTGACAGCATCCATTAGCAGCCAACAAACATGGTGATCAGAGTAAAAGCTCTACTGGAAACAAGTAGGGGGTGGTATGGCATGAAATATGTGCTGACGGTGATTCAGGCTTTTTAAAAGGATATTTGTAAAGCTGCAGCCAACAAAAACTGGCCGTTTGTCCTGTTTTCCTTCTTTTATTCTGATACTATTTATTGTTTATTTAATCCCAGTCTGTATCACTTTGGAATACAAACAATGCCTTTTATTTATAGAGCACTTAAATCGAAGTTTAAAAAGTGCTTCATGAAGACAGCAAAATAAAAAACAGACATTCATAAAATCATCAGACTTTAAAGGAAAACAGATGTCTACTGTACTCAGTTAAGTCCAACAATCCTAAATATTTAAAAAAAATAAAAATAAAATGCACTGAAAAGAAAATAATTGAATGACTTAAGCAAAAACAGGAAAGGAAATACAATAAAAGTGAGCGCTGAGGGTTCCCCTTACACCTGCTTCTGGTGTTTCCTGGAAGAGCTTATTTCAATGCAGCTAATGCTGCTGATACTGCTTCAACACTAAATAAGTCGACATCAATAACAAGCTGAAGTGCCGTGCCGAAAAGTACATGCAAATATGTTCCTGCACATGAAAATAGGATCTGTTAGGACTGGACTTACAGTAAATCTCTGCACAGATCTGACCTCCAGCTCATCTAAAAATGCGAAACATCTCATTAGAAGCTGCTGTATTGTAATTATTGAGCATGGTGAGAGGGAGAGGAGGAGAAGAGGGGAGGAGAGACAGCAATTCTGCATGTATAGATCCAGTAGATTTATGTTTCCCTGTCTGTCCTTTGCTTTTCAGTGGGTGACATGTGCATGAGTGCAAACATCGGCCTCTCAGTGTCTGTCTGATCTAAAAAACCCTAAGACCGACTTTCAAGGTGCTCTGACATGCACTTTATTATAAGGAGTGAGGTGACAGGAGGGCTGCGGGAGCTTATGGCTCTGTGTTTTTGGTCTTGGAGTTGTGTTAATGAGAGGAAAATATTTACTGGAAAGGCTATGCATCTTTGAGCAGCAGCACAGTGAACACAAAGCATGTTTGGTAAAGTTTTATGAAAGAAAAGTGGGTGATGCTGGACAATGCAAACTTTATCAGGTCCTGCAGATCCTTACTGTTTAATAGAGAACTTATTATCGTCCAATCTGTGTGACTGTACTGCACTCTAGTGGTCAAGAACTGTTAATGATTTTTCAGATGAAGGAGCAGAAGTGGTTAGGTTTGTGAAACATTGTTATCCCTCTTGCAACTTGAAAAACTTTAAAAGGCAGTTGAGGCAACACTCCTCTCAGAAGTATTGCAAACTCATATGGATTATTAAATTAGAGACACAGTTGTTACACGATGTACTGTCTAGTCTTCCTCTATACTACTTTATTTGCACTCATATAGATGCTCTTCTTCTTGTCTTTTTACAGCTGCAACATTGAATCCCCCCACTGGACATCATAAAGGATTATGTTATCTCATCTTTGTCATAAATATCCTTTATATTATCTTCTATCAACACTGACCATGAAGCATTTATCTATAACATTTGGTTTCCCAAATGTTTAAAAACACTGTCAAAGTGGATATTTTTTTCAGAATGTGTCCAGTTGAAAAATATTACTTGAAAAAAAACAAAACAAGTCAATGATTATATTCTCAAATAATTTAAATGAAGGTATGAGGCTATTTGTTCGTATTGTTTCATTCCTTTTGCAGAGAAAAAAATATTATTATCATTTAGCCAAAGCAATTATTAATTAGACATTTTACGACACTATTACAGCAGAAATAAAATAATAATCCAAGCAGTTTGTCTCACACACACACACACACACACACACACACACACACACACACACACACACACACACACACACACACACACACACACACACACACACACACACATCCGTATATGTTACCGCTGGTTGTTGAAGGGTTAATGAAACATCTTTACGACAGTCGTCACTACAGTTTTCACGTCATACGACTTTTTTGGAGGCTTATTCAAAATGGAGTAGAGCTTAGAGTTAGCTGTATGTTAGGTGTCTCAGCTTTAACCAAAACCTTTTATCCTTTGAAAATAAATCCAAGTAAAAGAAGTGAGCTCAGAATGACGGACGAGAAGAAGAGCGGCTCTCTGGGTTTCTTTTCGAGCTACGACGATTTAAGCGACAGCAGCGACTCCGAAGAGGAGGAGGAGAGTCGACAGAAGAAAGCGGGGACAGACGCTTCAGGAAGCGGAGCTCAGGCATCCAAACACGGGACCAAACGAACAGCCGGCGGGGCTCCTTTACCCAGACCGGAGGAGCTGTTCGGCTCCGTGTCAAAACCCGCTTTCCTCTACAACCCCCTGAACAAGGAGCTGGACTGGGACCACCTGACAGTCAAACCTCCGGAGGAGGTAAATCAGCCTGTGCTCTCATGTCATGTGGACTGTGGTGTCATTTCAGCAACAAATAATCACGATGAGTTGAGTCGTCGTCCCTCAATCGGAAGGTTGAGGGTTCGATCCCCAGCTCCTGCGAGCAACATGTCCGATGTGTCCTTGGGCAAGACACTTAACCCCAAATTGCTCCCCCTGCTGCGTCTGGGGTGTATGAATGGATAGTTACTGGATGGGCCCATCAGTGTGAATGGGTAGGTGTGATCTGCGGTGTAAGAAGCGACTAGAAACGCGATATACAAGCTCAAGTCCATTTACCATTTGATTAGGGGTGGAAAGATTAAGCGGAAAATCGTGATAAATCGAGTCAAAGGTGTCACGGTTCATATCAGTAATCTCAATAATGCAGAGAAAGCTTTAGAAGTGAAGGAAAAAACTGTGTGTAGATATGTAGATGCATTATTACATTGTGTACAATTCCCTTTTACAGGAAAAGGAGCAGATTTTGCCTTTGCAGCAAATGTACAGCTCTAGTCCCCGTCCACTCGTGAATCTGCAACCTAAAGTGCATAATCAAAAGATTAAAATAAAATAAATGACATTTGTGATAACAGAGGGCTGAACACAGTTGAAGCAAGCACAGTTTGAACAAAGTTATCAAAGCAGTGCCAAGACAGCACAGAGGAGACGTTTAAGATACTTACAAGACAGATCATGGAGGCAGGCAGCAGAGATGACCATGTCACATCGAACATACGTATCACATCTGACTGAGATTAATGTGTGCAGTTAAAGTTTTCAGGTGCGCCTGATGCAGCAGCACGATGAGAAGCTTCAGTCACCTCCCCACGTTGAGAGAAAAAAAAACACACTGACTAGCAGGTTTGCAGCCGCTAAAGGAAATCTGCTGTCTATATGTGCTGTTTGTTCTTTCAGTGCTACTGGAAGCAGACAGCTTTCCAAGGGATGAATGAACGATCCATCCATCCAAATGTGAATATGACTACAGTGACGAGCACAAACCAAACCACAAGCCTGACTAGCAAAGTCACAGTGTTGTTACTATTTTTCGGTGACAGACTTGAAGCGTGTTTTTAAAAAGAGGCTCTCATCTCATGTTAGATGTCTACTCAAACTTTCTTTTCAAGCCTTAACTTTGGGACTTTGTCTTAAGTCTGTTTTCCTCTTTCTGTTTTGTTTTTTTCCTTGAAGCCTGCCAGAGAGTTCAAGCCCTGGAAGACAAACGCCGTACCTCCACCTGCGAGCTACGCTGCAGAGCCAGAGAAGAAGAAGGGACCGCCGCCGGGCATGGACATGGCCATAAAGTGGTCCAATGTGTACGAGGACAACGGGGAAGATGCACCGCAGGCTTTCACAGGCAACGCCCGATTCTTACCCACAGAGGAGCAGCTCTCTGACTCGGGTTAGTTCTGCTACACAATGACAAACAAGACCTTACTTACGTATGTTTGCAAAACCGAAGAAAAACCTAGATAAGTGTGTTTTTTAGTTTTGGTCATACCTGAAGAGTTTTAGAGTTTCTGCCCTTTGCTGCATGAAGCCCATTTTTATTAATAGGCTGATGTGTTCCTACCGTCATCAAAGGAAATCTAACACAACATGCTACATACTGAACAAAACGCTAACTTTAATAAACACAAACAAATGCAGTTTTGACATCCTGAAAATATCGCAGACAAAGCAAAAGAGTTGGACGCTATAATGAGAATATTTGCCTTTATATCAATGCTGCGTGTTATCCAACGGAAAGACACCGTCCACAATAGAGTGGAGAACAACAGAAGCCGTTTAATTACGTGCACAAAGATCGTAGTGTGCAGACACACTATGCACCGTGCAGCAGTAAGTAACAGTATAGGAAGTTATAGAGACTCAGCCCTCCCATTGGCTGCGGCGTTCTCCCTTCAGCTCCCTCTCTTCCAGGGGTCTGCCAGGAGAAACTCAGGGTGAGAAATGTTGAGAGTCTCGGGAGATTTTTGCAAGCGTGAAAACAAACTGGCTTTCTTGTTTTAAAATCCCCTGATCTTCCCCTGGAAATCTCTCCAACACAACACGCCACATTACGTTACACGATGCCTTCCCCTTCACCCTCACATGCATCAGTGGCATGTCCATCGTTCCCAAAGTACAGCTACAATCCTGTCATCCTGCAGGAGTCCAAAATGGTTTAAAGTAAACCGTTGAGATAAATCTGTCAACCAATCACAGTGCTCGGGGTTTGTGTGTGTCTTTGGTTTTTTTAACGTGCTTAAGATTAGATGATTTTGGGGGTTTTTAAGCATTTAAAAGATAAAGCCCCACACCCTACTCTAGCTCAGCCACAATGTGTCAGTCGCTCTGAATCTTTGTTTGAAGCGCACTCTTTTTTAAGAATGCGTTACACATTAGTCTCCTCAGATCATCCTTGTACGAGCAAAAAACCCTCCAGCCTGTCGCTGAGAAATTAAAAGTTATTATTTTCCTCTTCCCCACCAAATCCTAATATCCACCTCCGTGCCTCTGCACAGACGAGGACACAGAGAAGGGAGACCTGTCTGCGAAGAAACGTCACGTGGAGACTTTCCAGCAGAAGGAGAAGAGGAAGAGAGACCTGGGACAAGCTACCTCTGACAAGAACTTCGTCGAGGAGGAGAAGAGGATCCTCAGGCAGAACCCCGAGTGAGACCTGCATCAATAGAGCCGTTTCTAATTTCAATATTTCATTTCAGACGAGAGCATTCACGGGTACGAGCACAACGATCAAGTAGCTGTGAGCTGCAATCACAAGCAGGCATTGTACCTGTGCGTTGACATTATTTGTTGTAGTGTAATATTTTAGCTGTCAGTCACAAGTCTGAAGACAATTCAACTTTCTGTCAGCCCAGAGGAAACACGTTTGAGCCAAGACGTTGGATTCTTGTAAATCCCTGCAGATTATTCTTCAAAGTTAGAGGAGCGTTCAGGGATTTTTAATCTCACAGTCGTAGCCATCTTTTCCCACCAGCTCTCTTCCGAGGGCAAATCGGTCGTGGACATCATTAAAGAAAAATATTTCTAACATTTTCTGGGCGTTAAAAACAGTTTAGCTGACACAACCTTCAGTCATCTTATACACAATAGTACTGAAGTCATTACAAGCAAAGCTTCTCCAATCAAAAGCTGTGACACAAGTGAGATAGAGCTGGGGCCGTGCCAAGTGAGAGAGCGAATAAAGACAAATAAACGGTTAAGAACAAATCCAAGAAAAAGCACGTTCTTTTGTGGTTGAGAGCTGCGATGTTGCAGCGAGGTGCTAGGCTCAGTCCAAGCCGCCACCCTTCTACCTGCTGTCCTTTAGGCTCTACTCCTTATTACACCTCCAGCTCGTCACATCCAGAGAGAAACCAGGCCGTTCTCAAACTCAGGATGTCAAAATACAGGCAGCTGATCTCCACACACAAGGTACCATTTAGTGTCTGTCGCAGGCAAACGAAGAGCAGATGACAGATACAGAGATACCGAGGCTTGAAGTTACACACTTTGACGTTGAGCCTGGAGACTTAATGAAAATACCAACATAAAAAGAAACCAACCATACTGTCTCTACTTCTAGTTATCATGCTGTTCTTTGCTGTTAGAATCTTTGTGTCCTTGTGTTCTGTCTCTTTTATTTTGATGTGTGGAAAAAAGTGTCGGGCGTCTTTTTGTGTCCCAGTAAGAACATCAGAGTTCATAATGTCTGGGATCACCTTGGTTTGACTTTGATGTTAAAGACAGCGAGGTGAAATAAGACTTTTCATTCATTCATTTTATCTTGAGAAATAGATGAATAGTTTAATCCTCCTTGATTGCTTTAGTCCTCTGGACTTTAAAAAAAAGACGATAGTTTATCAAATGTTGTCAGAATGTTTCCCAGACTGCTCAACAAACATCGACAGACGCTAAACACACTGTCAGTCACGCTCTATGCTAATGAAGTCCTGTATTTTTAGAATCAGAAAAAAAAGTGCACAGTAGCAACAACATGAACAAACTAAGAAGAGGCTTTCAAAGAGGAAGCAATAAGGAGTGATGTGAATTTATGACGTCTGGAAATTCCAGCTTTACGTTTACCTTAAACTTCCACACATTGCTAGAAGGGAAAAATGAATGAATCCATACCAGGTCCTTCCTGTCATATCTCCTGGCCCCCCCCCCCCCCCCCCCCCCCCACACTTTTGGGATCCCCGTCATAACTAACTAACTAGATGAAGACTAAAACTACAAGACGTCATACGAACGCACATCTAACTTAAAATCTCGTTTTTTTTTTTTTTTATGAACTGAGCAAAAATAACGTTGACGTTGTAATGTTGTTGTTAAACCAAATATCTAATCACCACAGAGGGAATGATGTTTGTTTGTGTGCTCATGATGCTGTGGCGTTTTTTAAAAAAAAATCTCTGAATCTGTCCAAAGTACATTTGTAGAAGTTGCCTGTGTTTCCACCTTTTGGGCACCAGATGGCGCCCTCTACCCACACAGCACTTTGACTTTGTGAATCTTCCAATCAGGGTCTGTATGTGTGTAAAGTTTTTTTGTTTTTGTTTAATGAGTGTGTTTTGAGCTTCAGTGAAAGTGTGTCTCTTCTCAGTCCTCTTGAGATACTTGATGCATGAAGACTGTCTCTTCAGCCGCGTGCACCTCGTATCACAACGGACTTTATACTCGTGTTAAATGAAACTTGTCACGTTTGGTATCTTCATGATGTTTGAAACATTGTTAGGTTGTTTGGACCTTTTTGTTTCTGTTCATTCGGTGTAAAGATTGACGGTTTTATAGTTTGTTTTTTATTGTTATATTATTCATCATAAACTAATTAGGCAATAAAAGGCATTTTTCTCCTGTCAGTATCTCAACTGTTGCATATTTAATACTCTTTAAAGTTGTCTTTCTGTCTGTTTTCTGGGGATTAAATCATTCAATAACACGATGGACTCTCTTCAGAAGATGACTTGTATGTGTTGCATGTTATCACTCGGAGCATTTAAACGTGTTGATAGCTGTTTCCAGAGTTTATGCTCTTGTAGATCAAGTGATTTAGTTTCAGAATGAGTCGTGCACCACGAATTTCTCTTAAACCTTTAATCTGACGTAGGTCAATGCTTACAATGCTTGTAGTTCTTCTGGCTGTCAGCAGCAGAGTTGTCTATATGGGTCTCAACAAGCTTTGTCACTCTCTACAGTGTCAAGTGTTGACCAGCGCACCACACCCACACAGTTTCTTCAGATTCAGATTCTTTATTGTCCCAAAAGGGGAAATGTGTTTTGTAGCAGAAACACAAGGACACAATCCCAGCAAAATCTTATTTAAGACAAAGTTAGAATTCAGACAATGCACGAAAAATATAAAACAGTAAAAACATTGCAATTAAATTAGCCAAGAGCTCAAACCAAAATGGGATTTCTTACTAAGTCATCAAAGTGCAAGAAGAGCAACGTCAGGGCTAATCTTTTCCACCAGTGGAAAACTGCATATGAGTGATCAACACCATCAATGTGTCTGTCTCTATAGTTTAAAACATACATGAGAAAGATATCGGCCAATTTATCAGTATTAGATTTTTTTTTTTTCTCTCCTAAATATCAATTCCACATTAGTTCCCACTTTTTTACCCCCAGACTTTGTTGTTCTGACTGGAGGGGACGTCCAGGTGACTATTCAAGGTCCTTACTTGACTTTTCTAACATCACATGGATGTAGTGTTCCTGTAAAGTGGAAAACATCACATTAACCAAAAAGCACACTAATAATAAAAGTAAGTATTTCCAAATCTATTATTTACATTTCCAAGGCCGCTGGAGCACATAATGGTTTTCCAAGCACTGGAAATTAAGTAAGTTTTCCGCTTTGAAACAGCTTGGTGATCAGAGGAATTCCTGGCCTATCTGTCATTGTGGCTTGACATGAAATAGTGGTAAATATGCCTCTGATAAAATTCCAGCCTCCAGGTATGTGCCTGGCCTTGTCTGAAATGTGTACCTGTTCCCGCACAGCGGCAGGAGACTGATTTTATCAGCCATATTTATGAACAAATGACTCTCTCTCTCTCTCTCTCCCTGCCTCCACGCGGACTGTTTGAGCTACGATCAGCGAGGTCGTATCCATCACTGTTCCGAGATGATTCATCCTGCCGTCAAATTTCCCAGAAAATAGATGTTTTGCAATTATTATTTCTTAGAAAAGTAAAATTCCAGCAAAGTTTTCTTTTGTGTGGTTTGGGTTGTTTATCTCTTAGATGAATCGACATCAGCCTCTTTGCTCCATTGAGCTTATGTTACCAGAGGGGAAAACATCTGCCACCCTTATCTTTATTCATTTAAAGAGAATATACTGTATCATGTTACACCTCAACGAAAACATGTGAAGGTCTTAAGTATTTTGACTTACTAACCGAATTGCAGGGTTTCAATTACTTAGTACCGTTTCTCGCCATGAAAAGTGTCAGTCACAGCAAACCGTTTACCGCTGTGACACATTAACTGGAAGGTCAAGACCTCCTCATGAACATTGAGTATTCAGAGAGCTTTACTGAGCGGGCTGCCTACTCTGACATACTGTATATGACATGTTCACAGTCAGCACAATGTGGCAGCCTGCATACATTTAGTTGTGGCTGTTGTTTGATGCTGCAGGGGATAAACAGCCAATACAATGAGTATGCTTATCTATATGTCATTAAAAGGCAACAAAAGTCGACTGGTTTGCTTGGTACAAACATACCAACATGCATCATCATTATGAGACCCATGCTAACCTGCTGCTGTTTAGCAAGTCTGGGTTTAAAGGGGACATATTGTGAAACATTTTCACAGTGTTTTTGAACATATATTTGGGAAACCTGAGTGTCTACCGTTCGACAAAATGTGAAATAAACCCATCCAGTGCTTTGTTTGTGAACTACATGAGTCTTACAACACAAAGAAAAAAACTCAGTTTCCAATGTGCTCTTCTTGTGATGTCACAGCGGGATTCTGGTGAAAAAAAACAAAACAAAAATAACCCTCCCAGCCTCGAGCAAAATGTTTGAGCTGTCAACAAACTGTCATCAAATCGATTTAACCGTTGTTTGTTTTTTAACACACCTTAAAAAAAGAAGAAACCAGCATCCTACACTTTAACAGTGTAGGATGCTGGTATCTTGCTGATTTGTTGCCTTCTCTAAACTCTGCTGTCATCCTGATTTTTATTTTATTTTTAAAGCAAACAGTTTCTTTTCACACCAGCAGCTGTGCTGAAGGCGTTAAACAGATATTAGAAAAGAAAAACGATACCATATACGGTCAATCTTAAACTTTACATAAGAAGATAATAAGCATGTTTCTACCTTCTCACGTCTCGTGTTTGAATTGGTGTAATAAAATAAGTAGGGATGAAAATGACTTTGTGAGTCAGAGGACACCAGGGTCAATAAACCACAGATTCTTCTCTCTTGGTCTCATATTGAGCGTGGAGTCAAATTTTCCAAATGATGTCGAGACTGTAACTTAATATTGTAATTTACTGTAACACTGTGGGACTGGTGGCCACTGAATGCATCAGGATATTTCCAAACTCTCCTCCTCACTTTTGTGTCAAAAAAATCCCTCTGTCCTGTTCTCACCAGAAAAATCCATACACACTTTTATCAAGACCAGAGGCTAGACCAATTAGAGTCAGATAGAAAGACAGGTTGGTGATTATAGCTAATGAAGACGATTCAAACTGAACATAGAAGAGTAAATTTCTTAAATACATCTGAAAGAAATCAGTCACTTATATAATTTAAAAACAGAAAATAGCCGACCAAAAGACATGGTACAAAAGAACAGTACAGTATTATAACATTTCCCCTTGGTAGAGCTATAACTCTGTATAACTAACATTAATAAATCAATTTTGAAAAGTAGATTTTTGTCCTCAGGTATTTTTTTGTTGGATGTGTCCTTTCTTACTTCCTGGATGATGAATAACTTGCCATATGTTAGCCTGCCTGCTGCAATGGAAACTTTAGGGAGCTGTTATATAATTTACTTTCACTCAGGAGCTCCTACCACAAAAATGCCATCAAGACAAAAAAAAAAAAAACACCTCATTTTAAACATGGACCTTGAAGTGTGGCTCAGTTTTCAGTGCAGACGTCTTGTTGTTGGAGACATGTTTAATCCAGTTTAGTAACACTCTTCCAGTTCAGATATTGAGCCTCATGTTAAACTGCATTGGTAGTGAAGTTTTCGTGTGAATATAACAGTGTTTTTATAAATCTGAGCATTGCCAGCCTGATGGCATTATTGATGCAGCAGAGAGACGTTGCGTTCTTTAGAGATGATAGAAAACAGTAGCAGGAGACAAGAAGGGCCTAGTCTGACCTCCTGTCATAATAAACATGTCAGGGTTCGTCTGTCAAATAATGATATGCAACAGACTCTGAGGCTGCGTGTGTCTGAAAAGGAGAAGTCAGCCGGTGCGGTCAGCTAACCTGACTCCATGGTCACTAATGGGGGAAGATGTTATCTTTGTGTACTCTGTTATCTCCACCCTTGTCCTGTGGTTTTAGTGATCAGACTTAAGTGGGTGCAGTGAGCTGTGTGCTGCGTGCTCAAATGGAACAGATCCTCAAGATTTTGTTGTGTCGGGCTTACAAGACTTACTGTGTTTGAACACTTTCAGATAATTCCGATTTGTCTGAGCTGAGGCAGTGAGTCCAGTGATCGTTGAATCAAACCACCGATCTTGGAAATAGTTAAATGGTAAGGCAAGGCAAGTTTATTTATATAGCACATCTCAATAACAAGGCAATTCAAAGTGCTTTACACAAGACATCAAAAGCATCATGACAGAAGAAAGAAAAGATACATTTTTAAAAAATCCAGTATTGCTTATTCAGAACGATGTATAAGTTCTTAAAATCGTCTTGGTCTGTTGAACGAATGACTACCATAGGTAATCAGCTCAGTGTGCTCAGATTAAGTGGCTTGCCCAAGGACACATCGGTCATGTGGCTGCAGGAGCTGGGCATCAAATCCACGACCTTCTGGTTGAGAGACGGCTGACTCTACCACTGAGCCTTCAGCATCTGGAAAACATGCAATGTGTGAGGAGTCGTTATCATTTCTCCTCTCCTTGATTGATCCCATCAAAAGCAATATAAGTAAGCCTTTAACCAAAGTATATGACAGATTAATCAGTAATTATAGTCAATAACTATTGGCCCAATCCCATTATATTTGTATTATCCCCATAAAGCCATTCTTAACCCTTAGCTCAGTGAGATTTTCCTCTATCTATTTACGGCTTGATTCAAAGAGCATTTGAGTCTGCTGCGTTAGTAAGTTATTCAGAGAGTGACTTCAGAATGGAGTTTAGAAATCCCACGGAAACCAAGAATGAATAAAATATCATTTTCCTGACTTAGACCGCTCAATTGAACTTCCATGAGTCACTGTTTCTGCTTTAAAGGACCACATTATTCCAGATGTTAAAGCCAAGACTGCCTTATTTGGCGTTTATTTTGCTATGTATCCTTTCATAGATGTTTAGCCAGCACACAGAATATTTAGCGTAAACCTGTCACAGTCAGGTCACATGAGATAAGAGCTTATCTGCATTCTGAACATGAGGAAATGATGTTTGTTCACTTTCCTTTTATTGTACTTTGATATCATGTGCAGATTTTCTGTTGGTTTCCTATTAATGATTTTATGCTAATGCAACCTGGACAAGCTTTTTTATGTTTCTTATTCATGACTGAATGCCTTCTGCCACCGGAAAAAAACTTCTCTGTGTTTATCATTGAATACTTTTTAAATGTAGAAAATCTGTATGACAGCTACATTTTTACTCATCAGACTCTCACACCTGGAGGTCTAAACCAATTAAATATTTCCTCCTAATTAATCGAAATACATTTTAATGGAATCCTAAGAGGAGCAATTTTTCAACATTTCGAACCCATAGCTTAATGAAAATATGAAAAAGTATGTCAGAGAGAACATGCCTAATTTTGAAAACCAGCAAATGCATTTCTCCACACGACGTGTTTAACTCAAACTGTGTGCAGGCAAACTCTTTACATAAACACATTGTCCAAAGGATTGTTGGTCAAAGTATGTAAAAAGCCTGTTTTCTTTTATTACAAACTAGAATTAGGTATAGGCAGACATATTTCTCTTTTTTCAAAGTTGATTTAGAGCTAGGTCAGTAAACAGAGTCAGAAATAAGGGAGTGTGGAGAATGACATGTTGGAAAAGATTCAAACCCAGGTCTCATCCATACATGGTGCACATGCACTAACCACTACACTACCAGTGTCCGGGACATACCTCTCTTGGCATATTGCATTTAAGACACATTTATTTGGATTTTTTCCAGAACACTTAAAAGTATGTAAGTATATCCAAAGAAGTTCTTGACCTATGGAAATGTTAAAATTTCCAAAGACCTCTAGTTCGAAGCTTCAAGGATAAATTGTTCCATCTTAACATCTTAACAAAACTCTGACAAATCACTGCCTTTAGTAGAAATGTAAAAGTTCATTTTTAGTTTTTTTGTCTGCAGTAGTAAAATAAAAAAAGTGAATGGCTATGACAATAATGTGATTCTCTGGTACGTGAAGTTGCAGGCACTTGCGAACACGGCTCTGACAGGGATCACCCAGCCTAATTTATACCCTGAGAAAGGCTTGTGTCCCAGGACATAAATTTAGTTGCGGTGTGCAACGAGAAAAGGGGAAGGCCCATAAACCAGCCGGGACACTGAGAGAGGGAGCCGGAGACACAGAGGGAAAGAACAATGGGCAGCCATCAGGAGGAGAGCCCCAACAGCTGCGAAGCCCTGCATCCCAACACACACTCACATGCACACACAAACGTGCACCTCACACACAGACATGCGCTCCCTTTACTTTTCATTCTCTGTCACACATGCACACACACAATTTTCCTCCTCAAACACTCTCCGGTCGAGCCATCTGAAAGGGGGCCAGTTAAGCAGATGTTCTGCCACTATACTTTCACAAAAGGCACAAGTGACTGGGGGGGGGAGAGAGAAAGAAAAGAGAATAATACTTCCTGGGTTTTTTTTTTCTGCTGTTGAGTCAGCATGCAGAGCAGCACTGGACAAATGCTTACTTTGCATTCATTTAAAGCTTAGTTTAGTCATTACATGTATGTTTTGCTCCCTTGCTCCAATTTGGCTTTGTAGAGTGCAGACACTGACGCTGCATGTGTAACCATGTGTCTGGTGAGGAAGACCTCATCAAGGTGAGAGAAAGCAACCTGAGGTCAAAGTGAACAAACGAGTGACCCTGATGTAAAGTATGTTGTACGACACAGATCCCCTATCAGCACAATCTGAAACAATCCCACATATTTGTATTGATTGACTAGTGACGTTAATTAGCATGCCTGTTAACTTGTTGCTAGCTGGCTTACATCCATTACGTCCATGTGGACAAAAACAAAGAGATAAAATAAACATTTAATAAACTCAGAAAGCATTGCATCCTTATTTACAAAGTAACAACAGCTGATACAATATCAATAGATACATCAATTTTCAATCATTTAGTAATAATGTTAATTGTCAATTTAAAGTTAAAGTGTATATGAGCCAACATGTAAAAAAATACACCAATCATGACTTCAGTCATGTGATTACCTTTTTGTTCACTTTTATTTATATTTTTTAAACCAGGAGTGCTTAACCAAAAAAGTGAGCAGATTTCCTTATGTTTCTACGAAATGTCATGTTTTCATTTTTCAAGTCAAGGAAAATGATTTTCTTTTTTAAGACTCAACATTTCCATCTGATTCTTTTCAAAGCACCCAGTTACACAGATAAAGCACAAGTAGCTCAACATTTAGTGTATCATCTGGATAAATGTGCTCATGATCACCTCCTGTTATACAACCTATACTTCTCTACTGCCATACGTACATATACATCATCACCACTTGTAGTGCTCAGCTGCTATCACAAGAAACGATCACATTTTCAGGAATGCCAGACATTTCCAGCATGAAAACTGTCTTAATAGTTGTTATTTTTCAAAAAAGACAGAAGCTCATTGCCTGCAGTGAACGTGTTGAGCAGCTGGAACACTTTGGTCTGGTCCAAATGTTTGTGTCCTTTCCAGACGCACGTGACACCCTCTCCTCTTTGTTTTTTTTCTT
Source organism: Symphodus melops (assembly GCF_947650265.1). Lineage (NCBI taxonomy): Eukaryota > Metazoa > Chordata > Actinopteri > Labriformes > Labridae > Symphodus > Symphodus melops. The sequence goes on from NC_136698.1 coordinate 5,028,564, forward strand.
CTTCTCTTTGGGCACACAAAAACACACACTATGCAGCTTGCAGGTTTTGACCTGTAAATAACTGCCCAGACAGGGTCTAGTCAGTCAGATGTGTAGGCAGAGCGAGGCGTCAGTGCCTACACGGCTCCTGCAGAGCAATAACAGATGCTTATCATGTTTTACTGAGGGTGGTGGAAGCGAAGAGGGAGGGTAAATGCGGGGCCCTGTGTATGAATGGCTCTGACAATAAATGCCCTCAATCATGTGTTGTACCTCAGAAAAGAGAGGCACATGCCAGGAGAGTTACAATGAAGTCAAAGAGTGTGTATGTGTGTGTTTTAAAGACAGGCAGAGAGCGCATGTGCACTCTCACACCCACTGCAGCTTTTCAGCAGCTCATCCTCTTGCACATTCCTTCCAAGCAGAGGCAACAGCAAACAAATAGCTGAAGGTTCAAGGTTGAAGTATGTTTCATTCCTTTCTCCGCTGCTCTTAAAGTCTCGGGCAACTCTGCAAGAGGGTCAAAGAGGAGAGGATTACACAAGATACACTTCAGATAAAAGTGTCAGTCCGATAATCTGCTCTGATCCATCATGTGGCCTGGGCCGCACTTTTAGGCTGATGCTGCCTTTAGAGGTTAAAAAAAATTGCCTTTGTGTGTGTAATAATGAAGATGAAAGTGTAAAAAGACAAATTCCCCGTGACACACACAATCTTGCTCATTTGTAAAGGCTAAGAGATGATTCAGGGCTGCAAAGTTGTCACCATCCTTCTTGCGGTTTCTTGCTGAGACTAACTTTTCTCTTCTTTTTTCTCTCTGCAGAGGAGTAAAAGCTCATTTTCCCCCCCTGAGATGTGACGTTGTTTTTCCTGTTGTTTGCTGAAATGCTCCCACAGCTAGTGAAGGTGGCAATTTTACATCCTGCCTCTCTTACAGAGATTAATTCACATTTCAGGGACAAGTATGGAATTTCAATCGAGAAGTTTTTCATCATCACCATCATGAGGCCGAGCCGACCAGGTTGAAAATTGCTCAGCAATTCCCCAATGTAAGAAAGGGGAATTGATTTATTGTATTGTTTCATTGAAAATGAAAAACTCAGCAACCTGAACAGACTGATCAATCAACACATTTGATAACCAATTCAGTAAGCCCTGTGTCAGACAAGAGCTCTAGGCCTTATTAGTCTGGTGGACTACTTCAGCTTCATATTTTATGAAGACACTGAAAGAGTATAAGCTATAAGAACATAATAAATCATGAAGCTAATTGAGTAAAAAAAAAAAAATTGTTTAGGTCATTGTTTATTATCCACAGTCTAGAAGTGCTGTGGCCTAGAGGCCTAGGTAAATGTGAATTTGTTGTAGTTTTTTCTGAATAATTGATACACATGGTCGGTGAACTTTGAGTCAAGAAAAAATTCTAGATATCTGCGCTGCAAACGCGAGGAGAAGGTGAGGTGAGGCGCTAGAGAGAGAGAGAGAGAGAGAGAGAGAGAGAGAGAGAGAGAGAGAGAGAGAGAGAGAGAGCGAGAGAGAGAGAGAGAGAGAGAGAGCGAGCGAGAGAGAGAGAGCGAGAGCGAGAGCGAGAGCGAGAGCGAGAGAGAGAGGCAAAGTGTGTGTGCGTGTTTGTGTGTATGCAGGGAGCGGAGAGAGAGAGAGAGAGAGAGAGAGAGAGAGAGAGAGAGAGACACACACACACAGACAGACGTGGTGCAGTTACGCAGAGTGATCCAGGAGTGAGGCGACAGAGCGGAGGTGACAGCGGAGAATGGAGAGGAGCCCGTCCGCCCGGCGAGCTTTGACCGCGGCGAACGAGGAGAACCTACTCGGCCCCTTCCTTCTGGAGCCAGCGTGCTGAAAGAAACCAGGGGGAATTACTAGGGGGGCAAAGGAAAGGAATGGCTGATCCTCTGCGGAGGACTTTACTAGCGAAACTCCGGGGGAAGAAATCCAAGAAAGGAGCGACTGTCGGCGGTGGATACGGCTCTGCGGCGAATGGGGGCCGAGAAGGTAAAGAAAAAGTTTTGCAAGCGCAGCGAGACTCCGACGAGGCTCGCCCGGTAGTTTTGCTCACCAGGCTGGATTGCACGACAGAGAGAATGAGTACGTACGAGAATTATGTTGACGGGGCGATTGTGCAGACAGGGGGGGTTGTGATAGTCCGGGAGAGCCGGCCAGAGTCGGAGTTGGCCAGCGCGCGTCCCCAGGAGCGAAGCAGCGGGGGCAGGGTTCGGGTTAATGAGGAGCTCCTGGGGGTCTCACTTCAAAGAGACGTGCAGTTTGGGGGACATGAGCCGAGGCAGGGACATAGGAGTCACAAGAGGCCAAGAGCCGGTGGCAAAATCACGTTATCGACCGAGGTCCCGCTTGGAGGACCACATGTCCAGAGAAAACACTTCATCACGGTGCAGCGGCAGTGCAGCGTCGGGGACTCCATCGGGTTCGGGGACAATTCAAATCACGTTTCGCATCGAGCGAGGGTAGAAACGCAAAGCTCGGTGAGCAAACCAACAGAGGGACGGGTTACTACTGCAGAGACAGAGCCAGGAGACAGAAAGGGACTCACTCGGCAAATGGCAGGGACTGTACTGGCTGTTGCTGAATGCAACGCAAACTGGACTTGTGACAACAGCCACACTTTGGAGACAAACTCGCCGGTTTGCGCGGCACTCATTCAGCCGCAGTGCGCGTCCAGGAGCGCGGAAGAAAGAATGTTGATCAGAGATGTTGAGAGTTATGGGCCTGAGTATTCCCGGGGCATGAGAGGGCCTGCAGGCAGTGTACAGAGCCCGACCTTCTTCCCTACAGAGTTAGAAATCTGCGACATTAACGTGGCATCACTGTGCGCCACAGAGGCGTCCCTCAGATACACTTTGGATAGTGAAGATGATGATTACTACGATAATGAAATTCTGCCCTTCTATGAAACGATCAGAGCGAAAAGTGGTCGAGCAGAGGCCACAGAGCCGCCAGGTCAGGATAAGGATGACAGTAACAGCGCCCAGGAAACAGACAGGCTGAGAAACCAGCTGAAAGAAGCATATTACCTTCTCATCAATGCTATGAATGATATCAACCTGGATGTCCAGCAGATGAGCGGTGCTTTAACCGAGCAGCAGGCGACCTCCTCATGTAGTAGCCACTCCAGGGATAGTTTGTGCTCCAGATTGTCTGCCAAAAACATGGACAGCGACTCCTGGTCCTCGGGAGGAGACCACAGCCCTCAGCAAGTGTCTGACACTGACTCACTGCTGCTCTGCCTGAGCAGGAACCTGGAGTCAGGCCTCAAAGGCAGGCTGAATTGTAAAAGTATGTTGAACCTTTCCTTGACTAAGGAAAGACCGATGTTAGCTCGCTCTGCTAGTGACAGAGCTATCAGGTATTCAGGTGGGCCCTCGCTCTGTAATCAGACCCCAGATGAAACAGGGGCCGCAGAGAAAAAGGAAAAAGTTGCAGGAGTAAGCGAGCTGTCAGAACCTCAGGGGCTTTACTGCGCCATCAGCAGCGATGAGCTGCTGCAAGATCCGGGAGGTGATGAAGACCGCGGGGGGCAGCTCAACGAGAGCAGCGGCTCGGTCAACAGCCTCACTGGATCTTCAGACAGCAATCAGGGTCTCGACAACAAGCAGGAAGTCCGAGCACAGGGCGCCAACTCTGCCAACAAGGGGCCGGGGGTCACTGTCAACAAGATGCAAGAATGGATGCACAAGGGGCGGTTGTTGTCCTCGGAGATGAAGCAGCGAATCGAGGGCTCGTCTTCGCCCCGCGGAGGGAGCCACAATCAGGATCCCGGGGTTAAATCTGTCAAGGCAAAGTCACCTACGACCAAGAGGCCAAGGCAACAGCAGCAGCACCCAGGTAGGAAGGCTAAACGGTGGAGGTCTCAACTCCCGTGGATCCTCTAAAAATCAAAGACCTGTCACCCTTCTTCCTCCCGTCTGATTGTTGTCATCCTCCTCCGATCATAGTAAACTCCGTCTGGTGGCGGTCCACCCTGCACTCCTCCTCTTCTGGATGCAAAGCAAAGGGACGAGACTCCTCAGACCTCTTTGCTTTCCTTTTTCAGCCGGTGGTGGGCTCTGTTCCTTCACACTAATTTAGGTGCATTTTAACACTTGATTACTAGCACATCAGACCGTAGGTCGGATCACTCACAGTTCAGTACCAACTAACTCACTCTCTCTGACAGCTGCGGTGGTGGTTTTCATGGTGTTGTTGTTGTTGGTGGTGGGTTCGTGTGTTTGTGTGTGAATGAGCTTTAATCAAGCTGAAATGTTTAAAGGACTTTTTTTTGTGATTGTGCTTTTAAGATCTGTTCGTATTGAGGTGCAAAACAGGAAAACATCTGTATCATGAAACCCCTGTAAGACACAGTTACACAGTTGAGGGGTAAGCCTGAGACTGCTGCTGCAGGGTAGGTGTCAGACACAGTGATATTATACAGCAAAGAATCTCAATGAGTGATACATGTGACTGAAAAGAAAGCAAAATGTAAATTTTTGAATCGTTAAACACAACTTACACGTGTGAAACAAAGAGATACCGCTTTGTCCACAGGGGTCGCCAAAAACAACACAATCCAGAAGTTACTCAGGAGCTTTAAGACGTAGATGTTTCATTTGTTTTATGTATAGTTCATGTTGTGGGACATTAATGACACCACCTGCTCCTGCTTTGCCTTTTTTTGTCACGTTTAGATTTCAATATTTCTTCAAACGTTTCCTTCTCATTCATAACAACGTGAAGGTACTTGATTCTTAAGTAGACCTTGGACAATAAGTCGAATTATTTATCTACAAGTCAATTGGAAGAAAAGATCAAAAATCAACTACTTGCTCTGGACCTTTTTAAAGCAAAAAATGTCAAAAATGTTCTGGTTCCGGCTTCTTTAAGGGAAGAATGTTAAAATGTTTCGATCCAGTAGATTTTGCATTTGAGCACCAGCATTAAAAGAAAAAGCTTTTAGGTGACGGCTCCAACCCCGCTCCACTCACACAGAGGAAGTTATGAAGAAGAACGCACCATAACCAAGCACCTTATAAACACAAGCGGCAGACAAAATTGTCCTTTGCTTGAGCTGCGATTGCTTGAGCGTGATCTAAAGAGTAGACCGTGTCATTGTTCTTTTACCTCGTCTTTGACTAAAACAGCTTTTATACGTTAGGCCGTCCCGTCCATGTTAACAGGATGTGAACACGGCTCCGAGAACAGTACATCGAGCGCGACTCAATGTTGTCTTCTAGCAATGTTTGATCTTGTTTTGATTTTCCAGGGAGCCTATATTATATAATCTTGCTGGGGACAACATATTAAATTGATGTTTTTGGCTGACGCTGGTATATTTACAGATTTTTTTTTTAAAAATATGCATTGTCCCTGTAAAATAAAAACATTAAACAAACTTAAGACTGATTATCAAATTAAAGGTTTCAGTCCTTTTGCTGAGCTCAAAATAATCTCAGCCACAGGATCTATATCCTCACTTATTGTTCACACTTTCAATTCCATTTACATTAATTGATTATTTGCAAACCACTGCCATGATGTTTATCACAGTATATAACATTTTTAGTCCATTAGGTTCAAAGTTGAATGTGCGTTTTTTGTCAATTTGCTGCTAACTTGTACAACAGCTGGAAACTGTCAATAAGGAGAACTTTATATTGACATTTGTTGCAGAGGCTTTTAACTCTACCGGTAAAAGCTTTGTTTGTGTTCCGGTTTATGTATGTGTTAGTGATTGCTAGCGTGCGTGAATGTCAGCGTGTGTGTCGTTCTGACAGTGTTTCCCAGAGTAAATAGATGACACTCCACGTGCACAGGCTGCTGTTGACGGTCAGTGTTGCTGCGCTGCTAGAAATAGAGTGTGATCTCCTGAGCTGAAGGTCCTCTCTGTGTTTAACTTCTAGCCTCTGTTGGCTCGTAGTGCTCCAACTTTTTACATCTCTTCCTCTTTCCTCTTGTTAAAATGAAGACAGGACTCTTCTTGGTTTCCAAAGGTTTTTTTTTTTTCCCCTCCCCGATTCTTCAATTTTTCCCCATTTTGCCCAGCTTTCCCTTCTCTGTCCCCACTGAACTTTTCCACAGCTGTGGCCAGAGGAATCCAAAGCAGGAGAGAAGCCACTGCACCCTCTCTCTCTCTCTCTCTCTCTCTCTCTCTTTTCTCTGTGTGTTTGCGTGTGTGTGTGTGTGTGTGTGTGTGTGTGTGTGTGTGTGTGTTTCTGAATGTGTGTATAAGGGGGGGTTGGGCTGTCATGTTGCCTTCCTCCCCAGTCGTTTGCCCTGGACAGCTCCATGGCAACTTGCATTTTAAAGAGATTTGGGATCGAATATTTAGGATGCCATTCCTGTTGTTTAACTTGTTTGCGTTGTGTCTCTTAATTCCTCGCCATGAATGAACAAAATGAAGGGCGATTAAGTATTTATTAAGGTCAGCCCTGGGCTTATCTTGCCCCTGTGGGCCTCTCAGCGCCCCACAAAGAGCTGTTAAAAAAAAAAGAAAAGACAAGCTCTCAAAAGCCGCAGTGAATTGCTTGTCTTGGCTTGAAACTCTTCATTGAGTTTCTTAATTCATGCAAATATTTTTACACGTTGGTCTTTCTAAAAATAATACTTCCTGTTCCTCCCCTGAGTGTTAGTCAGAAATTAAACCCCAGTATGAGGTCACAGGACAATAAAGTTGGCCTGATTGGACTAGAGCTAATTTATTCCTGTCCTGACTTGTACTTTAATTACTGTGTAAAAAACATGTCCATTATCTCCCAGCTGAGTGTCACTCCCTACATTACATGAAGCTGTGGACACGCATGTTTGTATTTGCTGCTGGAGGATTTATAGTTGTGTTGTGTTGTGTTGTTGCAGCAGCAGAGGTTTGGGTTGCCGGCAGGCAGCACACAGGCATCATGTTTTGGCCAGAGCTGAACTCTGGAGTGGTGTGTCAGTCAAAGCTGAAACTGAGAGCAAGCCAGAGACACCTGAAACTGATAGTCTGAAAGCCACACCTGGAAGGCAGATGCTTTTATTTATTTAAATCTTTTGTGTGGTTCAATCTATAAAATCCCTTGTTGGATTTTAATATTGACAATAATAATAATGGTAATATTGTAATATTGACACTTTGAGTCAGATAAGCTTTTGCCAAAAAAAGGAGGATTTAGCTTTTCCTGTCTCCCCACTAACAGTCATTAAAAGAGTTTAAAAGTTTGAAAATGTGTTAATTTAGTCAAATTGAAGATGATTAGAAGATTAATACCACCCTCGTATCTGTCATGGTACTTTCACACATGCAAAGCACTCCTGAAACGTCCTGAAACTTTCGTGGTGAAAATTGCTGCATTTGTGAACACACAGCCGAATATTTGACTCTGACTTTAGCCAGCCTCTTTCCTGGCTGTCTCTCATGAATTCAGAGTGAGCCAATGAGAGAACGCTGTAGGAAATATTCAGGACACTTCACCATGCACAAGTAAAAGGGATGGTGACATTTATATTCTTGCGATTGACACACAAGGGCTGTACGTGGTGATCGGTGCGTTCTCTGTGCATGTAACAGAACTGCTTCAGTGTGTTTTCTGAAGTTTGCTGCTCTTTTTTTATTCGTATTCTTTGTGGGCTTTTTGTTCCTTTTTATTGTAGAGATAGGACAGTGGATAGCGTCTGAAATCAGGGAGAGAGAGTGGAGTATGGCAAGTGGGAAAAGGATTCAAACCTCGGTCACCCGCTTGGAGTACATGAGATACACACACTTACCACTGCGCTACCGGCACCCTGTTCTCCACTCTTTTGGTAATACAGTGAATATAATGGACTACAAGTAGCATTGATTTAAAAGCAAAAAAAGACTCTCCCATGAAGCTCTTTTTATATATCGTCTAAACTCTCCGTTAGAGTTTCTGATCCACTAGCTTCCTTTTAACTCGACTTCTTTGGACATATTGAAAATACAATATGGGAAACCACCAGTTAAACTTATGTTAGAAAGCAGACGCGGTACCCTCTTGAGAGACCTTTGCTGGCTCTTTAACCCTCATGTTTTCAGATTTTGGGCTAAGCTGAGCAAAGCTGCTTCACATTTATTGTGCAGATGTAAAACGACAGATTGGTCCTCTCATCTTAAATTGAATATCACATCCAACATGAAACACATTAGCCTACAGGAAGTATTGCTTAACTCCGAACTCATTAATTTCTGCTTGCTTAGCACTCGGGGTGCAGGTGTAACATAATTCTCCTCGAGCGCTGTCAAGTCATGTCAGGACGATGCAGTGTGTGGTGGGTGCCAGAATCCCTTGTTACTGGGCTGCAGAGATGTTTTGTTTCACATAAACACACTGCTGATGGTGGAGGTCCAATCACTTGTCTCGTCTGCTGCGTCTGTATGCTGGGACAGATTTATTGAGGATGTTCACTGTAAAGACAGATCAGGTTCATTCATACCAGGAGGGTTTATGGGATATGAGTCACATGCAGGTGTCTGCAGCTTGATTGGCAATTCTGCATGATGGATTATCAGTGAAACAAAGTGGACTGTGTTTATTAGGTGGAAGCGTTTTATCAGGAGCTGCTGGACACTGTCGTTGAAGGACTTCTCATGACTTGTCGTCTTTTAACAGATTTTTTCGATCAAATTGGGTGAAGCTATGAGTCCATGTGTCTTTCCTTTATTGAGCTTGCATAGTCCTCCTTCAGCATTCTGATCAGTTTTGCACGGTCTCAATTGTACCGACACATTGAGACAAGACTGAAGTTCCGCTGAAAGAGCTGCAACACTGAAAAGACTTTGGGTTTGAAGCCAACAAACTGAGGAGGAAGTTATCTTAGCGGTAGCAGACTTCGCTGCCAGGACGCCTCAGCGGGTTGCAAGTGTTGACATGTGATGCAACGCCGGACGATCTCAGCTCTGCTCTGAGGCGGAAAAAAAAAGAAGAAGAAAAAAAAAAATCTACATTGAGGATCCTTATTAGCATTTGAATGGGTGTCAACAGGAATGTATGGCACACAGCAAACGATTCCCCGTGAAGGCGGGGGAGTCTTGAAACTCTGTATACACAACAAAAGTGTTGTCTGCATGAAGGAGAAAACTGGCTGGTGTGTGTTTAGCTCCTGTGAAAAGAGGAGAAAAAGGAAACTCAAGAAATAAAAGAAGAGTGTATGGGAAAGTGGATCAAGTTTTGTCTTAGAGGAGAAAAAAGATTCAGTCATTCAGAAGATTAAGACATGAATATAATTGGGTTTACTGTCAGGATAACGAGGCCCAGGTTCACACCAGCTCATCAAGGAAATACTTTTTCTTTTTTTTTTTTTAAGTTTGCATTCCTTTCAGCAGCTCAGAAAAACCAACATCGCTCCTCCTCCCCGTCCTTCTCTGTCTTTTACTTTATTTTCTCACACCGACGTGCACCCTTGTATTATGAGCCATCTGTTGCCTTCAGGTCAGGAGTCTGACTTTTAACGGGGCCTGAACACATCATCTTCATACCATCGCTGCACACGGGGAGACGGGGCAGTGTTAGCTTCTTCATGAAACTATGAACTCCTAATTCTGAAGAGTTTAGAACTGCAGAAGCTTGATGGAGGAGAGGGGAACATGTCTTCAAGACTTTCAACCAGTCTTTGGATCAAGCCTCAAATTTAGAAAATCTAGTTAAGAGGTTTTATCGAATTTGCCCGTGAAGCTACCCATGGCAAAGATCATTGCTCAAACAGATAAAACAAAGAATTTGATTTTTTTTAAAACTCTTTTAGTTGCTGATGGTTTCACCTTCAGATAAGCTGCAGTTTTCATTTTCAAACAATGAGAGCAGAGTGGTTTGATCTGTTTGATTTCAAAATGTCAAATTCCTGGAAACATACAAATCACTGTTTTTTTTTAAAATTTCTTTGTGGGCTTTTTGTGCCTCTTATTGTCGAGACAGCACAGTGGATAGAGTCACAGCCACAGGTCGCAGTTGAACCTGGGGCAACCCAGGAGGACTTCAGCCTCTAGCACACTAAAATAGCACCTTAAATCACAATTTTTTAACACCCAGTCCAAAAGGCTAGCTTCTTGATTTTCAGTAAAGCTGGATCCTTCATGTATTTCTCATCGAAAGCAGTTAAAGAGAGAAACTGTGATGTGAGACGTTGAGAGGACTGGACAGAGTGGTAACAGTCATTTGACACCAGTGGCTCAAATCTCATTCTGTACATTAAGTGAAACTGGTGTCCTGCTGTAGCTTTGTGTGTGTGTGTGTGTGTGTGTGTGTGTGTGTGTGTGTGTGTGTGTGTGTGTGTGTGTGTGTGTTGCTTCTCCTGTGCGACAGTAGAAGGAGTCACGGCGAGGCTGTAAATCTGAAGCTGTGGTCTGGAATGCGGCTCGTGTCAGAACACGCTTCCTCTTCCAGTTATGAAAGACCCCTTAAAGAAGATGTGGCATGCTGACAACAACGCCATGCTCACAAACGTCTCACCTTGCTTTTGTCTCGCTTTACCTGACCGACCATTGGCAGCAGAGGGTTCAGGTTTTGTCCTGATCTTTAATGAATTCCTTCTTTGGACGATTTATTTCTCTTCTCCCCACTGGAACTGTGTGGCAGCATGAGATTGCTGTATGGACAAACAAAGGTTCTAAACCACTCAGATATGAATCTGTAGTTTTGCCTCTGTTGCTCTGTGACTTTAATTTCTCCTTTTAATTTCAGTGAACGCTCATTTGATGCATCATGTGTAAAATAGAGTTCCCTGAGCTGGGTTACCTAAAAGATCTCAGTTTTACCCAACACACCAAGGTCAAAGCTGGCAGTAGGGTGCAATATTATACATGTTCAACAATAAGTAACAACAACATCATCTATTTGAATCTTTTCTTGAAAAATTAGAGGCAGAGTTTAAAGAGTCAAAAAGACTTCCAGGCTAAAACAGGCCTGGCCTCTTACAGCAGCTTATAACAACATGGCAGCTAGTACCAGACTCCATACGTTTCAGCTTCAGTTAGAATATGACACATGTTTAACTACTTCAGCTATACACGCTTGCTAGCTCAAGACAAACAAATTATATTCTTGCAAAAAAACCCAAAAAACCCAAAGTGACTTAAATTGAATACAGCTAAAACTAACTTTTCAAGGATTTACTTGATATTAATATTAAGAACACCTCAAAAGTGTTCTCTTCTCTTGCCACTGAAAGGTGTTTTATATCCTCTGCAGTTTCTTATATAACCAGCTGGAACACAGAGGACCGGCATCTCCAACAGAAGCAATTTCATCCCACTTTAAATCGTTCCTGTCATATTTCCCATGTGGGGAGAAAGTTAAGAAAGTGAGCGCAGACATAAAGTTTGGGGCTTGTTTTGTTGTGTTGAGGGAGAACAAGTTGTATATAGGCCTATTGGATTTTTACAGAAGGAAGCAATTATTGAGAGTCAGCAGTTGCTGGATAAAGTCGCCTTGTAGATCTCAGGACTTAAGATAGAGGCTGTTTGGAGAGGCTGGTATGACTTCCAGGGAAAGTAAATCCCAGCGAAGCCCCGCGCTCGCTCTGCGCCGCTTTCAGGGCTTTGTCAATAAAATCAACCAAGCAAAGAAAATACCTTTGTCCAGATCTACTGAGTACAAGTTATGTAATTCAAACCATGTGATTTCTTTTCTATACCTCACTTCACTTCTCTTTGACCGGTCTGGATTAATAGAAAGAGAGAAAAAAAACAGTTTTATTCCAAGTCATTCACATGTTTGTGATAGTCACACTGGATGTTTGATTTGGATTTAGTCAAGTGAAAATATTCCACTGGTCTGTAATTTTGTGGATGCAGCCTGGCGTGCATGAAAATGCATTTCCTTTCGGAGAGCAGAAGTTGTCATTATAGCATGTGGAGGGGCTCGTCTGAGAGCTGCACAGGATCAAAACAGTCGTTTTGCACCAGCCTGCTGTACAAGTTAGAGCAAGACCCTGCCTTCAGCGCCTCATACGTACACCAACACACACTCACATACTCACGCTCACAGGCTGCTTTTCTCTCTGTGCATCTGCTCAGCAACTAAAATGATTTAGTGCCTTTTATTTTCTCATTCCACAGTCAAAAGCTGAGCAGAGACTTTTGAACGCTTTCATTCGGACATTAAAGCACCACGTAACCATTTCTTAGACTTCTATTCACTGCACATGTATTTCGCCACTGGCTGCACTTATTGTCGCCCTCTCTCTCTCTCTCACACACACACACACACACACACACACACACACACACATTCTCTGCTCTATTTTCACAGCTGTAACGCCAGCGGTTTCTCGCTGTTTTTCAACGCGATGGAAGATATGTGCGCTCTATCCCTCCATCTCCCTGTGATCTCTTTTGAATTCAAAGCCCACAGAGTCCCAAGGCGTCACTGAGGAGAGAAGGGGGGGGGGGGGGGGGGGGGGGGGGGGGGGGGATTTGTGGTGGCGTGATTAAAAGTTTGACTCTGGTCATAAAAAACACAATTACAATAGTTTATCCAAAAGTCAAGAATCAAACCACGATACTTTGAGACAAAGCTAAGAGGTGGATTTCTTTGGGGGGTTTTTTTGCTGACATTAAAAGGCAGAGAAGAAGAAGAAGAAAAGGTCGAGAGAGGAGCGGAAAATGCTATAAAACCTTGAGGCATCTTTCAGTGTTTCACACCTGCTCTTTTCTTGATACAGATGTTTTCTCCAACTTGGCAGGACATGAATAGTTTGACATGAAACTTGATTCAATAATTGTGGAAATTAACATCAAAGTGATCATTTGCGGCTTTTTAATTCCAACCAAATGATTTTCTCTTTTTATGTCTACTGGCATGAAATAGTAACTCTCACCCTCTCTCTTCTCCCATCGCTCACCCAGCTTTCATTGAGACTCTTCAGATCCCCTGTACCAATGGCAGGGAGGTGGGCCGGGCCTGTGAGTCTCCATCATGGCGACAACCGCTCACCACCATCACCGTCTCCAAAAAACGCAACTGGCTGCAGCAGAGCTCCCTGGGGAGGACTCACTGCTCCAAGGATGAGCAGCAGGGCATGCTGGGAGCTGAGGAGGAGGGTGTCCAGGGCTTCTATCAGCCACCACCTCCCCCCAGTCCTTCTCCAGACCATCTGAGACCCTCAGGGGGAAACACAGCACGGGCGGTCCGCCTGCACCTGCCTCAGGTTGGCCGTGATGCCTCTGTTTTAAATATGTCTGTTTTATCCTTCTTAAATACAAGTTAAAGATCTACAAGATGCAGGAAGTTAGTGATGTCAAATGTTTCCCTGTAACATCACAGTTTGTCTTGTTAAACAAAATGTAATGTGTACATATGTTTGTTCATGTTAGTGATCGTAGCAGGTAGAGCTTTGGAAGTTGCCAGGTTGGCTTCTTCCCCCATTTCCCCATGTTTTTTTTTGTTTTTTTTTGTCAACTTTGTTTATTGAATTTTAACATAAAAAAACAGCAGTTTCAGTCATACATTCAATAACGTATTGCTATTGTGTTTAAGAGCAAACAACAAACAAACACCCCACCCCCCACCCCGGCACATACCCCCTCCAAAATAAAAAGTTGGTCCAGAAGGCAAAATGAATAATCAGACCACAGGAATATGACACGTCCCCCATTTCCTGTTTTAACGCTAAGCTAGTTTGCTTTGCTGGGAGAAACTAGCATTGACTAAAACTGGAAGAAGTTAAACGACAGTAAAACTTTCCCCAGGGACACAATTAGTTGGGTTCTGCAAATCTACTATTTAAAGAATTATCACATTTAAAGATGTACAAAAGATGCCGCTCATCTGGAGTTAAGACTGAAGTCAGATCTGCAAAAACAGGACAAAAACCTGCGACACATGTGAACACACCAAACCTGTTTTTAACCACAATTTAAGTCAAGATAAGTGTTTAAAGTCCTTCATTTAGGTTGATAAATGATGAACTGGCATCTTTTGTAGTTTCAGAAGTTAACTCTAAAATGTGTACTTTTTCCTTTTCCCTCAAAGTTTCACCCTGAACGTTGCCTCTTGTCTCGACTTAGGTCAGCGTCAGTCAGGCCAAGGTGTCCCCTCACTCTCGCAGCGTGGATCCAGCTGAGGAGAACGACGCTGACGACGAAGGAGAGATCTGGTACAACCCGATCCCCGAAGATGAAGAGCAAGATACGTCTCATCGATCCACCGTTCAGCTGCTGGTTCCCCCTCGAGTAGATCCCCAGAGGAGACCCAGCAGAGGGGCAGATGTGGGTCACTGCGGCAGGAACCTGGGGGTCGGCGCAGGCAGCGCGGGGCTGGAGCCGCTCGGGGAGAGCCTCTGTGGAGGTGGAGGAGGAACGGGAGATGGGAGTCAGGGGAATGCTGCACATTCCACAGAGGCACCACATCTGCACAGACAGATGCTCGCGTGCAAACCTCAGGAGGAGGGGGGGCCTTCCACCAGCAGAGCCACAGGTAAGTCGTAAAAAAAAAAAAAAAACACCTACGCGCCTCCTCACATTCTCCTTTTCCTCATTTCTGCCTTTTTTCCCCCCAACTTCCTCATGCACTCTCCCTCAGGTATCTTTAAGGCCAATGCTCAAGGCCATTGTGTGTCTGTCGTTTGTCTTTCAGTCAGTCACTCTGAACAGAGTTTTGTGGTTGTCGACACCTTGGGCGCTAATTACAGCTGTTGTTATAATTGTTCCCAATTAAAAGGATCAAGAGGCTTATTTAGCTGCAAGTAATTCCTGGCTGCCTGAAGCTCGACTCTCTCGTGTGAATTAAGAAAATGCTTTCACAATGTTTTAGTGGCTTTTCCTCATACCCTACATTTACACAATAACGAATCAAGGAAATTATACGGGAGGTAAATTCAGAGCAGGATCCGAAGGCAACCAGCAGAGACCTCTTTAAGATCTCCAACCATGTCCAGTTACCTCTGGATCAAGAAAGGTTTAGAAATCTGCAACAGCCGAACACACAGGACAAGGTGTCATGAAAAGGTGAAAAGCTAAATGATATAATAAAAAAAAAAACAATAATACAAACGATGTGACAAGTCCAGTAAGGGTTAGAAAAGGTCCAAACAAATAAACAAGCAATCCAAACATAATGCAGTGACGAGTTCAACTCTGTGTTTAATTTACAGATCAGGTAGTACAATCCGTCAACATCTTTCCACCTATACACATACCAGACCTCTTGTGTTTCAGTATGTCTGTCTATGCCTCTTGGAGGATTTAACCAGCTCGAGTGTTAAGTTTCGCTTTAGTTTCTGCTCAGCTGAAAAACAAGATCCTGCCGGGCTTCAAACGTTGTAGCACTCGGAGCTCAGTTTTTAGTTGTTTTGTTCTGCTTGATTGGAGCGGGCAGAAGCTGTAGCCGCCCAATCATATCACTCCATATCAGTGTCCCTCATTAGGTCAACTCAAACAGACACTAACCAGGAGGAATTTAGACCCGGCAATCATCCCTCACAGGGAAGAATATCCATTTAGTTTTGACTGCAGCTCGCGGAGACGGCCGGCTTGTGACCTTCTGCTGCTTCTTTCAGTTGAATAAACGTCTTCTTGTCTTAAAAACTCTCATTAAATCTGCACCTCTGATGTGTGTGGACACAAAAACACATAATTGCCTGTAAAAGGACTTTTAAGCACCCTGTCTTGTACCCTATAAAGTCTCCTTTTTATTCACTTTTGTGCTCGGAAACTGTTGACAAGTTGAGTCTATAGCGACGGCGTAATGATGACAGCCAGCACACGGCTCCCTGTCTGTTAATAAGCCCGGTCTGCTTCTTCCTAACTTCCGACTTTTTGTTCCCTCTGATGTGGCAACATGGTAGTTTCAACCAATTGGCACATCTCGAGCTGAGCCTATAATTACAACTTTTGACAACACTTTTCTGTGGCACGCAACAGCCATTTCACGTCGGAGGAGCACAAAGCGAGGCTGTGCTGTTTGTGTGCGCAGGCTGAAATCTAATACTGGAGCTTTAGTGTTCACAAACATGGCTTTACTGCAGGAATGAAGTCTGGAAAAATGTTTCTTTCACCCTGAAATACTACAGTTGAAAAGTTTAAATCACAGAGCATTGAGAGAGGAGGACGACATCTGACTTTGAAAACCATGTAAAGTCAAGAAACTATCTTTGAAAACTAATGTACAGACTGGCGGCTGGATAACTCCTTCATCCTCATTTACTGGACACAAACTCGCCTCTCTGTAAAAACACTCAGCAAAACTCTCCGACCTGAGAGACTTTCTCCTGTGAGATTAGGATTAAACCAGTCCTGAATGAGTCCACCAGCCCAGAATAGGATCTAATCATAGCGCACAAAGCTAATTAAATGGAGTCTATCCCAGCCTACACCTTCTGATAGATCTACTTGCAGTGCTGATGACATTTGCTGGTGTCGTGAGGGCCCTCCTCGCTGAGTTAGCAGATGAGAGAACATAATTGGAGGCTGAAGTTGCTTGTTCAGCTCTTGTGAACAAAAAGGCCTTTTTAATTTTCCCTGCACTCTCTCTCTCTCTCTCTCTCTCTCTCTCTCTCTCTCTCTCTCTCTCTCTCTCGCCCTTTCCAGGAGTTATTCATTTTTCCATCAGCTTGTCTCTGCTCAAAGAGCTCATTTACATCCTGTAATAAGTTTCTGTAATGGGAGCAGGTCTGTGGTGGTGTGGGCTCACTGGTGCTCTGACTGGGTGCTGTGAAAGTGAGAAGCAGTACTAGAGGTGTCCCCCCCCCCTCTCTGTTCCCCTCCCTCCCTCCCTCCGGATGTGCCCTCCTCCCTGCTGCCTGTTGACTTTGCAGCTGATTCCTGCGGGTTTGGCGACGCCATCCCACACTTCACTGCAACAAAAAGAGAGTTATGAGCCCGGCTATGTGTCATCAAAGAGCAAACACTGAGCATTACTGGTTGTTTGCGTGGGTGTTGTGGTGCAGTAGAGACATTTGTTTAGAGTACAAGAAAAGGTGGGATGTGTATGGTTTGTTTTTTACACCTTACTTGTGGTGGTTGCTGTTAACTCCGCTTGTATTGGCTGCAGAGTGAAACCGCAATCCTTCTTTACTATCATTGGCCGGGAGCGTCAGAGCATGGTGGGCTGGAGTGGAAACAACAACAAAAAGGAAACAACCTGCTGTGCATTTCCTCCCCCCTGAATTGGGAATCACAAGAGGCCTCACGCAAATGTTTTATTATAAAAGTGTTTTGTGATTTTCTTAAACTGCAAACAGTCCAAAAAAAGTTGAAAAAAAAAAAATCTGCTGATCCCACTGTAATCCTGTTCTGCTTGAAGTTTGGATTGTCGAGTGAACAGGACAAAAAAAAAAATGGACTGAGCCTGTAAAGTGATTTTTTTCGTCTTCTGATTACTCAAAACGTTTTTACATCTATGCATTCACATCCATTGACACACTGAAGGCAGAGGCGTTTTTGTAAAGTGTCCATCAGTATTAACCAATCCCATTCATACACATTCATACACTGCTGATTAAGCAGTGGGAGCAACTTGGGGCCAAGTGTCTTAGCCCAAGGAAACATCTGACATGAGGCTGTAGGAGCTGGAGATCAAACCCTCCAGTTGAGTCAGAAGACCGACTCTACCAACTGAGCCACACGCCTCATGTTCTTCTCTGATACCATGAGTACATCGAATTTAAAACCTGTCAACTATAACGTCAGATTCTGTTGCTCATCCACCATCTTGGTGTGTCCTTTTTATGTCATGTCCCGCCCCCTGTGACAGCCCCGAGAGGGAACAACTTCCCACTGTGAGGGATGTTTGTGAGCAATTAACTCAGGAAGATTTCCACGGGCAGGCTGTCAGAGTCGTCTAAAGACTTGGCAGAATTGGATGTGTGAAAACGTCTGATCACGCTTGTGTTTAATTGTCCACATTTCCAGGAGACACAGCACCTGATAGGAAATGTAGACTTTTGATGTGAACTCTTGTCTTCTTCAGCAGATTTTGGACGATTTTGAGCCCATACAGATTGCACTTTATCTGAAGGGCCAACCATTCAACAGGCCTTTCTTTGATTAAGTCCCAATAAGAGTGTCTGCTGACTTAATGAAGCAGTGCAGATGTTGACGACTCTCTGTGACTATAGCTCTCCTCTGTCCGGCTGGCTGGTTCTTTTTCCCTCACCGGATACACTCCAGACTCCTCGTGTGCTGCCTATTGACTGACTTTTTGTCCATCTGAATGCCCTATTTGTATGGAGAATAATGATTGATGGACTTTGGGGTGGTGAGCACGCTGTGTTCCCAATCTCTTGTTCCCTTTTAGCGCCTGTTTGGGGAATCTGACTTGGCCGGCGCTCAGGACGGGATCAGAGCTATTTCTGGGGGTTGTTTTGGTCACGCTGGCTGCTGTGTTTGAGCATTGGCTCTGGCTGCTAAAGTTACATGAGTGCTCAGGCCTCCACGTTGAGACCTGGAATCTAATCTTGGCTGGTGATTGCACGGTTGGTTCTGGAGGAAGTCAACAACTCAGAGGAGCTATGTTGTCGGAGCAGCACTTCAAAAACCAGAGCAGATTCCTTAGCTTAGTGCAAGATGTGAAGTTCAGGTCACGTAGTTTCTCATGGCTCCTTCTTTCTGCTCTGTTTTCCCATTTCATCACAAGAGATGCTGAGGAAAAGGGTTCTGCTCTCTGTTTTGACGAGTGAAGACTTTTATCTGTGTACACATATATATAATCCGTCCTAAACTGGTCATGCATGCTTAGGTGGTCTCATATCTGACTTGATCCTGACCAGGCGTTTGGTGACAGATTTTCTTGGTTTATTCACCACCCTTTAAGCATTATTACTCGAACTGCTACTAACTCAGGCTTTCATTTAAAATGTACCAAAACATAACAATTTCCTCGAGTCGACGTAAAGTCTTTGTGGAAACTGTTTTTTTTTTTTTTTTTTTTAATAAACAGTCAGGACAGGACAAGGACATAAAAAGGCAGATAATGGTTGTGATTTCTCAACAGCGTTCTGGTAAAGATTTGCTAACATGTACTTTCATATTGACTCCACAACAGGATAAGATTGGTGTGCCAGTCTGTGATTTCACATTGCATCACGGCGTAGCAGCTGCATGACATGTAAACAAACAGCAGGAGCTCCACATACACAAACACACACACACACACACACACACACACACACACACACACACACTGCACTGCTCTCCCCTGCTGGCTCTGCTGATCCTGCCTCGCCCCTGTAACGGCTCTGAGATTTCTTATCTGGCCTTAAGCTTCTTACTATTTTTGCCTAATTTGTTAAGTGACTCTTGTTGCACCGAAACACCAATTTAAAACTGATTCTGAGACGTCACTGGCGAAAATGTCCCGCCGTGAAATGGAGGTCTGAATATGGCCAATGATGCCACGTGAAAGTTAGACAGTCAGGCGCCATCACATCATTGTTTCCTCTGGTGATGTAATAAAGTCAATGCAGACCCACATCATCTCTAATGGTTAGCAAGAGGCAGCTGCACTTGTCCAAATGTATGAAACGAGGTATGAAAATGAGCCTCTGTGTACATTTTAATTATACGTTTATGTTCTCAGTAACTACTTTCAACTGCTCTTCAATGCAGCATCCTGTTCACTTTGTCAATGATGGCCCCATTGGGAAGTAAAAGCATGATAACGCTGGGTATGCTGTCGGACATGGCTGCTCGTGTTTAATGAGGATTGCCAATCACAAGTTGACACATATTTTAGAAAAGAAGGATGATTGATTATGCTTTTATCTGCTTCTTAACGGCCTTTGCAAACAATTCCTAACAGTGTCGTTTGGTAAGCAGTCGTGGTATTATCTTAAAAAAGGCTATTCTGTTGTACAATCCGTACTTGCTATTTCTTCACTGTATCGGGCAGCACAAATGCCATGGTTGGTTTTGTAATAAAAACGATTACTTCACCAGCGCTCCTCACATACAGTAGCTGTTTGTTCCTTGTCATTTGGATTGGTGCAGCAGGGTTGCAGGCTGTCTAGAATTAGCGCCCACTCTGCCGTTTGAGTTACAGCAGAGCAGGAATGCCTGCAGTGGTAGGAGAGCTCAGCCACATGAGGGCTGCTCTGGCAGGGGGCCATGTTGTGCTAGTGAGAAGGCCCTGTATGCTTGGATATATTAGCAGGGGTTTTGTAACCATTGTAATGAAACGGCCGGGGCTCCCGCGGCCCCTGAAAGGCCTTCCAGCTCCGAATGATTTGGAGCCAAATAGGAAAGGAAGCAGTGCAGGGTTTGGCCCCGGTCGCTGAGTAGAAGAACTACAGGACAAGTATTCCATTCACTGGTTTTATTTACACTGCTCTTGTTTTTCTTGCACACCCTCGTTCTGTCTGTCTTTTACATTTAACACATGCGTTTGGCAGGTATGCTTCTTCAGACACACACACACACACACACACACACACACACACACACACACACACACACACACAGTGAAATGAATGCAAGTGCTTTTACAGGGACAGCAGATTGTTATCTCGCTCCAAGGCCTATCAGAGTATCCTCAGTGTCTGTCTGTCTCTCTCTCTCTCTCCCTGTCAGATATACACACACACACACACACACACACACACACATTGTTGCAGCCCCGGCGCCTATTGTTGTGTCACTGAGGACGTTTCACATTATCCCACTATTTGCCTCAATGACATTTTGGCTCAGGGTAGGCAGAGGATCTTAGAAAGAAATATCAGGCATGTTTGATAATGATCAGACCGTCCGTCCCCTTCCTCCTCCTCCTCCTCTTGCACCTGTCTGGTGCCGGCATTGTGAAAAGCCCTCGTCATAAATTCCTGGGCTTTGTGGAGAGGTGTCAGCGATCGGGTGCCTGAGGAGGGCTGTGGGGTCACAAAGGGTGTGTGTGTGTGTTTGTCTTTATGGATGCGTTTTTACATGCACTCTCTCTTTGTGTCACAGTAATATGGTGAGTGCATGTGCGTGTTTAAAACGTGTTGGGGGGTTTGGACATAGTTTCTCAGCTCAGGTGTCACCCGGAGAAATACAGACCTTTTTGCTCTTTGACCCCGGAACACGGCCCTGGAGGGTTGAGTGTCAAACCATCGCCCCTGAACCTCAGCGAGTGAGGTGTCACGTTTCTCTGTTGGCTGCTGCCACAAGGCCAAAGACCACAGAGGACACAGCTGCATGCATGTGTGTGTGTGTGTGTGTGTGTGTGTGTGTGTGTGTGTGTGTGTGGGCGTGTGAAGCAACAGTCATTAACGTTGGCAGTTCTGCCTTTCAGGGCTGCTGGACGTTGCCCCAGTTCATGTTGATTAACAAATAAATGGATCAATAGCTCTCACTCTTCGAGGCCCCGCACGTGAGAGGAGAATATTTGAGAGTATGAGACGAGTCATGTGAACAACTATTGACACAAGAACTTACCTTTCACTCAATCTTTTGATACTTTAGTTTATATATTTAACTCATGCGTGATGGTTTCGGTATGTTTGGTAAGACCTGGAAAAAAAACACAATACACAGAAAAATGTTGCAAAACCCCTGAAACTCTTCATTTGTGTTCACCAGATCCCAATGTTATGGCATCATATTGAACCCTGGCATTCTCTATAATACTTACTTAGTCTTTCATGAATCCATGCAGCACAATATTCCCTGAGACGTTCAGAAAAATATATTAGCAACACTGGAAATCAAATCAAAAAAGAACTGAATGTGAAAAGAAGAACTTGTTTCTTGTCTGTTTTTCGATACAGCTTGTTCAGTACAGCTTCTTACTATGTAGCCGAGTCCACACAGCCGTGACAAATGGATCTCAATATGATGTTCTACTTGAGGTTCCTATCTGTTAAAATGAACTTTTTGCTTGCAACATGTGGTCGACTGTTGCCAAGTGTTTGCTTATGATGGATGTTTGTTTGGTCTCTGCTGGTCCAGTGGCTCAGCTCCTGCAGCATCACGTCCGATGTGTCCTCGTGTGTGCTCCCAGTGTGTGCGGGAATGAGTGTGAATTGATTGAGCTAATATTATTGTAGTTCCGCCTGCACTTCCTTTTTGTTGCAAAATTTAGCAATGAAAAAAATAACCGAGATTAGACACGAAAAGGGAGTTCAAATATATTTCTTGTTCAAATAGGTTTTTGGTGAAAACCTAGTTTCAGATCTAAACAGGCCTCTCTGTGTACCTGACCCCTCCCCCAGATGTTGTTTGGGGGAGTTTGCACCTCTGATGCCCTCCACCCATGTTCTCCCTCTCAGAGCGCCTCTGTGTCTATTACTGGGAGGAAGCTGTGACAGGGAAAGCTACTCAGCCGGCGGGAAAAGGGGGCTAAACATGGTTTGGTCAGGAATGTGAGAGAACAGCCGTGTTCATTTGTACATTCACCAGCCGGCTTGCCAGCCTTCCACTCGACCATCCAGACCTCTGAGTGCCTGGACAAGGGCCGCCTTTGTCCCCAATCTGCCGGCTACACCCTGCCCTGCTCCTGCCCCCCATCTTACCCTTCTCTCCATCCTGTTGCGCCTCCTCTGCCTCCCTCTTTTCACCGGCGAGCTCTCGCCCCAGAATAGCACAGCAGGTCCCCTCTGAAAATAGAGCTGGTAATGTTGGCAGGGTCAGGGTCTCTCTCTCTCCTCCTTCCTCTGTATCTCTTTCTCTCTTTCGCTCCGTTTCTCTCTCTCTCTCTCTCTCTCTCTCTCTCTCTCTCTCTCTCTCTCTCTTACAAAATTGGTCTTTTGTTCAAGACATTTATTCAGAGAAAGTAATTAGCTCCTGAATAAGAAGCATCTCTCAAAATACGTCATGGCGTGAATATGTTACGAGTTCCGACTTCGTGTGTTGTTTACGGTCTGGACCAGGTCTAAATGTGTCCTGAGAGGACAAACACAAAGGAAGTTCATAAACTGTGTTTTTTTTTTTTCAAGCATCCATGGAGTGCAATCGTCTCACTGAAGTGTTGTAAAAGCAGGTTAGCAGTGAAGGAAATCTTGTTAAAAGAGCGTTCTTGTTCCATCAACTCTGAAGTGTAACGTCTATGTCTGCAGCTGCTGAAGTGTCCATTGACTGTTTTTGGCGCAACCTCAGATTCAGTGCCCTCACTCACTGGCACTTATTTCTGCCAAGATTTGATAGTTAACCTCCCCTTCTCTACTGTATGTATGAATATTATTAATATAATTAATATTTGTATATTTATTTAAGGAAATATCACCAGACAAAAAAAAAAGAATGTCAAGGACTCCTGGACAGATTAGTTTATCCTCCACCATTGTTGTTGACAAAGCCGCTATCAGAAGCCCCGCCCCTTCTTGATATTGATTGGTTTGGTGAGGGAGAAGTGACATTGAAGAGCGCCGAAGTGTTCCAAAAGTTGATCTGTTATCAACTGAGAGCGCCATGAACGTAGTGAAAGAATAAGATCTGACACTGAGCTTGTGATTGCCCTCGCAGGCGGCAGGCGCCGAAGATAAAATAATATTGTATGGAAAAAAAGGCAGCCTGTTCAAAAAGAAGACATACCTAAAGCCACACCTACATCCTGCAGTCTAAACAGGGGTGGGTGGTGGCCTCTTCTTTAGACCTCTGGACCCTAACATTTCACCTCGCAGACGTCTAGTTAGGCGAGAACTTCCTCCACGGTCCAATCCAAATGGATATCTTTCACCTTAAATAATGACAGAGTTACTCTCCCTCTGCCCTGTCGAGTTTTTAGACGAATCCTTCCCTTCTTATAGACAAATGTTATTCCTGGAGCTGAAGCAAAGATCAGTCCACTTCCAAATCTCTGCTGTTTTATCGAATGAAACGTACACACCTCATGGGTTCTCTTTGGAAACATTAAACGTGAGATATCTTCGCCACATCAGCAACTTTTATTCCTTGTAAATGTTAATTATCCAAATCCCTGTCTAGGTTTACTTATATACTGTGTAAGTATATTTTATAGCACCCAGGTGTTTATGAAGCAGTGGCTCCTAAATGAATCTGGATTGCTGGGTTGCTCGTAAACCTAATGACTTGATGATGTGCCATGAAAGTGTAAATTATGGCTCATGCACACTTTGCCTTTGGTTTTAGTCTTCTCTTTCCTGTTTGCTTTCTCTGGACTTCTAAAAAGATACGTGTTATATTGGGAGCAAGGTGGCTTGTTCTGTGGAACCAACATTTATAATGATTTGAAGAACTTGTGACTGTTGCTATCCATTTGTTTTTCATTTAAAAAGCCCAAACTGCAATGTGTCAAAGTAAAATAGTGAGAATTCAAATTACACCAGGCCTCTGATCTTTTTGTCTTTTGTCCTTGTCATTTCCTCTGCAGACGTTCCTGACTTGCCCAATGCCGTCAGCTCTCCTCCATCGAGTCCAAACCCGGCGAAGAAAAGCAGCTCTATCAACTGGTCCTTCCCAGACAAGATTAAGTCCCCACGCACTGTGAGGAAGATCTCCATGAAGATGAAGAAGCTTCCGGAGCTTAGCCGGAAACTCAGCGTTAAGGGGACTCCGAGTAGTACTAACAGCAACAATGGAGGAAGCAGCCATTTGGAGCCCAGGGCCCATTCGCCAAAAAACAACGGGTGTGGCTTGGAGTCTTCGGGCCCTTTGAGATTAGCCGCCCCTGGGGCTGGGCAGGCCAGCCGTAATGTGATCTCCCGCTACCATTTGGACAGCAGCGTATCCACACAGCACAGCTTCAACAAGAAGAAAAATAATGGCAGCTCAAAGTCGGCCAGCAAAGGCGGCTACCTCAGCGATGGGGACTCACCAGAGCTGGTGGCCAAATCTGGGAAGCACGGCTCTTCAGAGGGGAAGGGGGGAAAGGGAAAGGAGATGGAGGGAGGAGGTGCAGGCTCCAAACTCAACGGCACAGAGTTGGACATTGATGCTTTTCGCCATTACAGTTTCACAGAACAGCCAAAGTGCAGCCAGTTCATCTCCGGACTAATGAGCTTGCACTTTTACGGTGCAGAGGACCTCAAACCTCCACGAATTGACTCTCGTGACGTCTACTGCGCCATCCAAGTGGACTCTGTTAATAAAGCGCGGACCGCACTCCTAACGTGTCGGACTTCCTTCTTAGATATGGACCACACCTTTAACATTGAGCTGGAGAACGCCCAACACCTGAAGCTTGTGGTGTTCAGCTGGGAGCCCACACCGAGGAGAAATCGTGTCTGCTGCCACGGCACGGTGGTTCTCCCTGCACTCTTCCGGGTGACACGTTGCCACCAGCTAGCGGTGAAGCTGGAGCCACGCGGGTTGATCTACGTCAAGCTGAGCCTGATGGAGCAGTGGCAGAACTCACTTGACGGTGGGCTGGGCGGAGACAGGGAGCCGCAGGTGTTTGGCGTGGAGGCGTGGCGGGTGGTGGAGAGAGAGAACACGGGACAGATGGTGCCGCTGCTTATAAGCAAGTGCATTAATGAGATCGAGAAGAGAGGCTGCCAGGTGAGTCCATGTTCGGTCAAGTCTTTCTCTAACTGACCTGTGTTCATAGACTGTAACGTCAAAGTAACGTCTTTGTTTGAAAACAAATGAAACAATTCAAAAGTGCTTTCCACCTAATACTTTATTGGTTGATAAAGGAAGCCTGATGTATGCAAATAGATTAACATAGCCTCTTGTCTTGCCAATTTATATCTTAGTAAATTTTACCTTGTGAGTTATTTTCTCAATTATTAATAGTTGAAAGTTTGTCTTAATAAAAATGTTGGTAGTCTTTTGATACCATTTACTGTCAAAGATAATCAGAGTTCTGCCTCAGGGCTTGGCTGTCTGTGATTGACAAACTGCTCCCATCTAGACTCTCCTTTCCCAGGGATTAGTTGCCATTTTTATACATTTTTGAATCAATATTTTAGACTGAAAAAGTTTGAGGTAATGACTTGCTGTCTCAAACTCAACCATTTTCACTTCCCAATTAAATAAAACTAAAGAGCAAAAAACCATGACATTTTACATTGTTTCAGGTCTATGAACTATACATATTAAGACTTATATTAACTGTACATATTGATGAAAGCCATTCAACAATATGACATGCATTGGAAACAGATTAGTCATTTTAGAAGATGCCCGTTGGACACAATTATATCATGCATTTTTGTATGAGAGCAAAAGAATAGAGAGAGAAAATAATCCCACATTCACAGCCTCCATTGAGCTCAATATGCCGTGAGACGAGTGCTCGCCCTGCAGCCAGTCAGAGTGCTGGATGAGTGGCGTGAGCTGAATGGACAGAAGAGATGCCCCTGCCTTCCTCAGGCAACAGGCTCTTTTATTCCCCAGACGAGAAAGATTAAGAGCCTGGCGTGGCGGTGACGAAGGTGGAGTGGAGTGTTCCCCTAGATCATGTTTTCAGCTCTCGTTTTCCCCCTCCTCCCCCCATTCTCCAC
Organism: Symphodus melops; assembly: GCF_947650265.1. NCBI lineage: Eukaryota > Metazoa > Chordata > Actinopteri > Labriformes > Labridae > Symphodus > Symphodus melops. The sequence continues at coordinate 5,054,859 of NC_136698.1, forward strand.
ATTTCATGTGCTCTTTGAAGCCCAAACAGAGGAGAGAGAGAGGCGGCCGAGTTTCTCCTAATTAGAGCAGAGACAGAGGCCGTAAAAGTGTCTGGACACTGTTCCTGACTGATCACTGTAGGGGGGCATGCCAGGGGCAGCGGGTGCCTGGGGGCCAACATGCAAACATTAGGGCCTCTCCAAGGAGCCTGTCTGTCAAATCAGACCCCGGCCTGGATCACTGTGTCACTAACGGGAGTCACAACAGAAACCTGAAAGTAGTTTATATGATTTCTAAGATAGCTAATGAAATCATTTGCTTGAAAGTTTTGCTCTTGTTGCTTTTTAAAGTAGACAGTGATCTGTGTATCACAGCTGGTGCACAAGATAAGGGAACCAAGCTATGATTTATTTATATTGATTATTACTTTGCTTAATCAATCCATTTAAATCCATTAGATTGCTTGGTCATGTCAGTTTTCCACCGACCCATCAATGGCTAAGATAAGCCAAGAAATGAAATGTTTAATAAATTATTTATGATTAAAAAAAGTCCTCTATTTGTCCCAGAGCCCCGATATGACCTATGTGACGTGTTTATTTTCTCCTGAGCGCGGGTCTTCAACCAGAAAAATCACATTTACTATGATATGAACCAGAGAAATGCAGCAAGTTTGCACATACGACAGCTTGATTCAGAGCATATTAGGAACATTCAGGCCACTCGCAAAAAAAATGACATCTGAGTACATGAGGTCGTCAGTTGAATATTTAATGTTTAGCCCCATCTTCCCTTTTGGAGGAGCTGTATCAAATCTACATCACATTAATTTGACAAAGGACCGTTCTTATTTGAAATTTAAAAGAAGGAAATAGCAGAGGAGGAAGACGAGACTTTCATAAATACACTTACCAGATGTTAAACTGATGCCGTCTAGACTGAACCGTGGACAAACTCACTTTACACAGACCAGCTATAACTCTCACTTTACCAATAACCTCCAATCTGTGGGCTCCGACTTCATGTGTTTATGTAATTTAGCGCCCTTTTTTCTTGCCATATTGTGATTCCTATCTGTTTCTTTCTGTCCATGTCTGCCTCAGTCTCTCCTTCTATCTTTGTTTTTTTACTCTTTCCTTGTCTCCTGTCCCTTGTTCACTTGCCTCGTTTTCCCCTCCAGTCATTCATGGCAGAGCTGCAGAGCGTGGACTTTGCACAGGGTATCAGTCCGAGATCAAGTGTAAGGGCACCTCCAGGTAGAAAGCCCACTAGAGTAAGGACCCGCTTGATACCAAATCCCAGAAGAATTTGAAGGTTGTGTCACCAAAGAACGCAGGGCCAGACGTGCAGCGGTGTTCCTTACAAATGATTATGTGCATGTTTGATGGAGTCTCTCTTTCAGAGACTCTTAGAAACGAGTGTCCTGAGGGCTTCTCTTTTAGCTTTTAAGACTGGATGATTGTGGGTGTTTTGAAAAGACTGCACACAATGTCTATGTTGTGAGCACTCTGTACCCATTAAGAGAGATGTCTCTCAAAGGATTCCATCCCAGTAACCTACATAATGATAAAACATCACCGTAAAGGATGCACACAGATTCTGTGGCATGTGTCGACAAAGTTGACGTTTTGGAAGATGTCCGCCTTTTTCAGCCTTTAAATCTGTCACATTTCTGGCCTCATGTGTGATTTTCGGGGCTTTCAAACAAAGGTCTCTGTTATGTTAATAATTCTAAATGGCTCCTTTCAAACATTAGAAATATATTGCTGCAGTAATGCGTGCGACTAAGAGCTATTCAAAACAAATTCCTTCTTTCAGTCAGGCTGAAAACATGTTTATTTGTCCTCTAAAAGCAGGCCTCATAGAATGAGTGTATGTGTGACTTCAGGGCCTTTTGATGCCAGCCTCAGTTGGACACTAGAGGAACTACAGGTTTATACACTTGAGCAATAGTTCCGGACGATGCCGCTTGATCTTACCTGTAATAACAAACACACCAAAAGGGCATGAATGGCGTGTTTTAGTAGGAGGCGTTGACTTCCATCTTTGTTATGTTTTCTTGTACTTTTTGTGCGCAGAGTTCGAGGATTGCAATTATTTATTTAGTTTCATTATATATAGCATAGAATTTGTTTACTTTTTCCCCTCTCTGTTTGTTCCTTGGGTTTTGAACATTGATGCTTAAGGGAACTTTGATGGACATCTTTCAGACTTTTGAGTGCCGACATCCTTTTTCCCTTTGTTACAATCGTTGTCTTTGTTTCAGTGAATTCTCCTACCGTATATTTATACTGTTATTTGGGAAATCATTACTGTGTGCCAGGAAAGCATTGTGTCATCAAGGTGAAAACAGATCATTTCCACACTAGTGATTATAGGAAAGGTGAGTCACGTTCAGAGGAAGTTAACAACCTGTTGGACTGACTTTGGCCGAACACTCAAGGGCATTAGCGCGGTCAAATGCACTTCTTTTTCTTGCCTTTCTTCTCTTGTGATGTTTCTTTAAGCTAATCCCTGACTCTAAAAAAACTGATCCCATCACTGGTCCTACAGTCAACGAGCATCCACATTCCTGATGAGGGAACTCTTTTGGTTTTTCCCGGTCATTGTGTCAGCCTCTTTCTGCATATAGATCTTGGCTGCTGCTGCCTGTTGTGTTGCCCAGCAGCCAGAGAGCACAAGTGCAAGCCCTCTTTTTGCTAACAGCTGTTCCCCGCCTGCATTCGGCTCTCCCCCCAAAAGAGACTCTCTTTTTTTTTCTCAATGGACTTGTTGTTCATTGTGCCTAGTGACTTGTGTTTACTCTTACACAAAGCCAAATCCCTGCCTAATCTGTGCTCCTCTCTCCCTCTCGCGTGAGGTTTAGAAAACTACTCGAAGAAGGAGGAGAGCTCACATGTACTTGGTCTGGTGGGGAGACATAAAAGAGCTCCTACACTGGAGCCCAAAAGGCCAGAAGTGTGTGTAGGCTATGCATGTGTGAGTGCACTACTGTGTTTGTGTAGAACCGGACCCAGCCCACTATTCACAGCCCACTGACTTAACACGTTACCAGGGCAACGACACCAGTTGGTCTGCTATGCCACATACCAGACAGACACATGTAGGAGAAATTATGGTATGTCTGAAGCCAGGACTAATCCCAACATAACAAGGAGAAAACTGGTGCCAAGTTTCAGCTATCATATGTCTCAAGGGAACTGTTCAGAGCTCCTGTCGGTCACACTAAGGAGGCTTACATAAAGACATTCAAGCTTTTTTTCTTTTTGCTTTGATTTTTAATGCTGAGCTGTCAGCTGGGTTTTACAGCTCATTGTTTTATCCATCCGGTCATGTATGTGTTAAAGTTTTTAGTTTGTCAAAACACACATTTTACTGGCAATACCTGTCTATAGGACTACAGATGAAAAGTAGCTACTGCGCTACTTGTGTCATATTTATATAAACACATATTTCTGATGTGTTGATTATTATCTAAATTCAATAACTTCACCAAATTAAATTTCAAAGAAAGACTGTGCTTAATATATATATAAATATATATAGCATCGCTAGGACCTTGTCACTACAGAGGGTTTGTTTTTATGGTTATCCTACCGAGCCTCACTTGTGCCACTTAACCACGATTTTTAACCACAAAAAATATATATATTTCAAATCGTTTTATCCCTAGATAATGAAATGATTGCTAAAACAAGAAAGTGCTATTTCTTTATATTTATTGGCTTTTAAAAGTTCCTGTGACCTCAGATTATGTTTTGATTTGATTCAGTTGCTTTACAACTACTACTACTATCTGCTTGAATCCTCTTTGCGTTGCTCCATGTTGGGCCTCTTTTTGACCTGGTTACATTAAAATACACAATATATAAAATGTGCCAGTCATTTTGAGTTGTTATTTTGTTGAGATGGGTAGGTTTAAGATATGATAAGAGTTGTTTTTGGCTTCTGTCCAGCTCATTGTTTGAGTGCAGACGTTGAGCTTGATCGATAGGGTTGTAAAAATGTCTGCCTATCTGTCAAATCTTATGTTTACTTGACCTACTTGTGTTTCTTTGTCTGTGTGTGTGTGTGTGTGTATCCAGGTGGTGGGTCTGTACCGACTGTGTGGATCCGCAGCTGTAAAGAAGGAGCTGCGTGAGGCGTTTGAGAGGGACAGCGAAGCCGTGGAGCTGTGTGAAAACACCTACCCTGACGTTAATGTCATCACAGGTAAAGTGATCGCCGGTAACAAAAGATCCCCACAAAGCTCAGGGTCAGCACACACACTTAGTGTAATGAAGAATCAGTTAATTATCTCGATGGATTTTCCAAAGAGCCTCGGTGTTCCTCTCGTCTCAGGATACTCTGCATGCGAAATACTACTCTCAGCTGCACTGCATCAGGCAATGACATCAAACAAGCATGTGCAATATACAAAACTACAGAAACACTGAGATTTCCCATGAAACAGGAAGAACAGTTTAAAATACAACCAGAGTCTTGATCAGGTCTTAAAATATATCTTGTATCCAACATCAATCACGCCATTTTTTAATTTCAAGATTATACAAATTAGTCTATAAAAAGTCAGAAACTTGCGAAAGGCTTTTATTCCATTATCGTTATGAAACTTCATTGAGACAGATTTGTTTTTCCTGATGAAGGTCTAGCACCGAAACATCGCCTTAAATGTTTCTTTGCAGGTAAGACAATGAGTCTGAGTTTACCTTCAAACTTACTAGAGACTAACATTACTTAGAGACAAGGACTTAGTTCATGTTTGTATAAAGAAGGAGGGGACTGTTTTATCTTAAATCAGGGTAAGCTGGAGGACTTGAGTGGTTGTTTTGGGATGAAGAGAAGAAGACAAAGCCTTCTTGATTAAGAGGATGAAGCCTTGCAGCGCAATAACATTAATAATAAAACAAACCGGTTATTACTCAAGTCTGACTTTATTATTGATCCAGTGTTTGGCTCTTTATACGTGTCTGAACTGGTGTGTCCGCTGCAGATAGGTCAGCACATGTGTGTGTCTACGCCGTGTGTGTGTGTGTGTGTGTGTGTGTGAGTGTGTGAGTCTGCTGTTTGTAGTAAACGCATTCCAGCAGTCAACCAGCGGTACGGGCCAGGGCCTGAGGGGAGGGCCCACACATACACACATAACAGCACACACACCACGCAGTACATTCAGGTCATTCTTCCTGCCTCAGGTTTGTGGTTGAGACATGCTCTGTACTGTCCCTTCCAGGTCACATTTCAAGCCCCCCTGGGGCCTCTTTACAGAAAAAAAACCCCTCCAGACTGTACGTCCTATCTTCAGTTTTAAAGATAGGAGCCACCTTGTATCCCTTAAAGAAGCATTTTTCACCTCATGGCTGTGTCATAGCCAATCATATACCTTGAACGCTGCTTCTGGGGTTCTGGAGATGTAGCGTATTTCTTTTTTGATCCTGTCAAGTACTTGCATTACATGTGTGTTGCTCCCTTAGGGTTACTTTGAACTGGCTATACGGCACGACTAAATGTGAAACTCTTTACAAGATGTAGTTTTCCGGCCTCTTGGCACCTCACTTATCTAATTGTGTCCCTTTGCAAAAGTACAGGATGCCTGTTTAGACTTATTTAGACTTTAGTGTAGGACAGTTCTCGTGCCTTACATTCCTATGGGCAGGATTTGTTCCTCAATGTAGCAGGGAAACATGTTCCTTTGGAGCCAATATTTCATCTCATACTGAGATAAGTTTGGTATGTGTGTGTAAAAAGGTCTGGTCTGGTTATTTATAGCCTGTGAAGTGTGAAACTTGTTTGATTGTCCCACAGGCCGTTTCTGCAAAGTCGATGTCTCATACTTGAAGCCAGTAATTTAAGTGCCACTCACATTCCTGTGAGATGTCGCCCCTTTCCGCTCTGCAAAATTAAAAATGGAAACGGTGACTTACAGCACATCTCCCAAGCGTCTCCATCTCACAGAAACAGCCGTGTCATTGGACTGAGTAATGACACCAGCAGAGCCACATATGAGGGGGGGAGGAGGAGGAGGTGGAGGGGGAAAAGCTGGAGAAAATCACTTGGTCATGATTTTTTTTTTTCTCCCACAAAAAGAGGAAGACCACGGAAACCACTGGGCATTGTAGGAGCTGCTGTTGGTTTTGGGAAGAGGCCCGTATAGGCGTCATCCTATCATGCCTGCTTTGATCCGCATGCATTTGCATGGCAGGGCAAAGAACACAGTTAACAGTTGAGCGGGTCAGAAAAAAAGAGCCAGCACCAGCATGGCTTGTTGGTTTTTCTCTCGCTGCCTAAATTTGCTCCACCAAGCGAGTTGCAGATGGGCCAGCGTGAGCGGGGGGGGGGGGGGGCTAAGGGAGGACGATGTGGGGTTTTTGGCGAGTGGTGAAAATGTCCTTCTGGGATATAATCATAGGTTTACTTTACTAGGTTACTTTTTTGTGTACATGTTGATGTTTAACTTCTTCATATTTCAATGTGCTTCAGTTTAATAGATACATGTATTAAAATGCCCCCTATGTTTTGCTTTAAAATATAAAGTGTTGGGTTACAATCTCTGCAGCGTGGACTCAGACTAGAGGCTAATAAGCAAACAGCTAATGGATGAGCTCTGAGGGCTGGCGTGTCACACGGCTAATTTAAAAGAGGACTTAGTGAAAGGGATTATCCAGGGATCAGAGTTCAATCCAAAGCTTGCAAAACAAGCTCAGCCCTCCGTTGTTTCAAATCGCAAACCATTTCTCAAGCCACATTTTAATCAAGAGGTGCCGTGAATCTTCAGCAGCTTTTCCTTCACTTGTTACTCCGTTAGATGAGCTGTTCATCTGATGCTGACGCGTCAGGGGAGAAAAAAAAGAGTGTTTTAGGTTCCCCCTTTGTTCTGTCTCAGCATTGAATGTGTTTATTTTTTAGTTTACATTGATTGTATCAAAAATTGAAAAAGCCTAAAGTTTGCCTCGTCCATTCTGTCACTGAGGCTGAGGACTGAGATGGATTACAAAAGAGACAATCGAGCACCCAAGTGCATTTTGTAATGTGTTCAGATGGGGGGGGGGTTCTTTCACATTTTGAAACAGACATGGCGAGCAGATTGAGCCTGTTTCCAGTCTTTATGTTTTGCTAAGCTAACCAGCTGTGCAGACATGAGGGTGCTGATTTTCTCACCTAACTTTAAATATAAAGCTAACATGCAAATGAAACAACATTTTCAAAGTGCTATTTCTTTTTCTCTACGACGTCGTTAAATCATGTCCTCTGAATATTAAGATTATCGACAACATCCACTGTAAACAGAGACACTCGTCAGCTTTTTCTGTTTTGTAATTTTTTTTTATCTGAAATGTCTCCCAAAGAATTCAAGCTTTTTTTTAACACATGTCCCATCCACTCTACAGTATGAAGGAATAAAGCAAGACGTTCATTCAGCTGCACTTTACTACACTACGTCTATGTGAGCACCTGCTGTTTGTCATTGCTTTTAGAAAAGTCATCCACTTAGGTGGTGATATTTCTATATTGAGGCTTATAATCATTGTGATGATGTTTCTCAGTAGTCATCGATGTCAACATCCAGTCTTTGTGACGAGGAAGGCTCCAGCCAGTAGTTTGGAAGTGAAGGTCACTCGGTAAAAGCCTGTTGGGCTGTTTGGCAGCCTTGTAGGTGCCTTTAATCACATCAGCACAAATAGGCTTTAAGTATAAACTGAGAGCAACCTGAAAATGTTTACCACCTGAGCTTAAGATCACAAATTATTTACAGATCCTCCTGGCTGGATGAACAGAAACAATCAACAGTCTGGCGTTAAAGCACATTGTTGCGACCTTGGCTATTAATTAAGCCGTCAGCTGTTTTCTCCTTTGAGTGGGCACAAAGGTCCTAAAGTGATCCAGTGATGCTAGACTGGTTCAGATACCCGTCCTCTGTCCTCACAGTGTGTCCGAGGCCCACAGCGGTTATTGATCCTAGTTTGTGGTCTTTAATTTGCCTCTACTGACTCGTCTTTTCCATCGCCTGCCTCTCTCCGCCTTGCCCCCCCTCCCCCCCCCCACCCACACACCCCGAGCAGTACTCCAGTGAAGACATGGAAAGTCATTAACAAGTGCCCCCTTTGTTGCCGAACAAACACAGATGGTATTTGGCTCACGCATGGGGGATTAGCTGAACCCTGGGCCGGCCGGGGAAGCAGGCAACCACTTTACAAAGAGCAGCGTGAGTGACGGAATATTTCTTAAACTGTCATCAGGAATATAATGTTGAAGTCTCTGTGATGTTAGCACATATTACAAAAGAGCACCAATGTTTCCACAGAGAGGAATGGGGTTTTCTCATTTGGGTTTTTTTTTTTTAAGGGGGGGTTGATGTGGAAAAGTTGACCTAAAGAAACCAAAACACACTGTGTGTAAAAGCCACACAGTGCCACCAGACAAGGCAGCAACACACACATCTCCTCTGGCCCCCCCTAGTGCTGTGGGGGAGTGCATGACAGCAGTAGGGGAGAACAAACCCCCGTTTGTTCTCCGGGGCGAGGCGTTGACTGCAGCACTGACAAGAGGAGTGACCTTCCGCTTTGTTTGAACAAGAGGTCAAAGGTAGAGCCGTGCCCCAGTGCATTGTGTGCCTTGTAGTGTTTGGTGGCTCATTTGGAGCTGTGAGTTTGAATTGATTAGATGGAGAAAAAAAGAAAACATTTACATCAAAATACTTGTAGCTGCTGTTGTCTGTGGCTTCAATTGTCTCGTGTTTTGAAGCTTTGTTTTCAGGGAGCAGAGGTGGCAGAAGTAAACATTCGACACAGTCTGGAACAGTAAAAAGTACTGATTCAAGCTTCCAGATGAAGTAGTGAAAAGGTAGAGGAATGGAAATACACTCACAGTGTTACAGTCCAAATGTTCCCCTGTGAAGGACTATCCCACTGACTGCTTCTGTTCGAATCTCACTGACCCTTATTCAAAATGAAACTTTCAACTAAAAATCATTCGGACTTTAAGTAGAAAAAACAAAAATAGATTGAAATGAATGAACACGTTGCATCTTTGATAACTGTCTCATTACTCCGGGATGGTTTCCAGTGTCGGCTGGTTTACTTTGATCCATCTCTCCCTGAACGACAGACATCAGATATTCTTCATGTCTTGTGTCATTGTTTGTTCCTGCGACTGTTAAAGTACTCGTACATGGTCTCGGTGTCAAGATCACTATTTGAAGGTCTCCGACTTGTCTTGGAATCAAAAACAATTTAACTAGGTCTCGATGTCAGACTGGGTGGTCTTAAATCAAGACCATCACTTATCGACTAGTTTTCCAACTCATTACTGTCGTTTATTCATAATTAGATTTTTTTCCCCCTGGTTACAGCCACAACCGTCTCAGTGTGACACGCCCACAGCACTAAAGATAACAATTTTTCGGTGATATTCATGGTCTTGGTCTTGACTCGCTCTCTCCCTGCCTTAATCTGGGTCTTGACTCAGTCTAGATCTCTAAATGTCTTGGTCTCGTCTCTGTATTGGAGTACATCCTGGTCTCTGTGATCTTGAATACAACACAGTTTCCTGCAACCGACCGGCATCTGAGAATATATGTTGCCTGTGCACGGGGTTCCCCTGTTGGTCATTAAGATTGTTCTTATCATTTTTAGCATAGTCCTTCTGTTACATAAACAAACACTCATGAATATATGAAATAGTCTTTTTTATGTCCCGCCCATGATGTATTAAAGTTGCTCTTGATGTCTGGAAGAAGACGATGCAACTGTAACAAAAAAAATGTGAAAAGGTTTTAATGTAATGATCATTAAAGAATACAAGTTTGTGTAGATACTGGATATGTGACGTTGTTCTCTGCTGGTGTGAAGCCAGATAGTTTAAAAGTGAGAGAGCAGACACTCGGCGTGTGCTCGTTGTCAACTTGGCTGTGAAGGAAAGTGAAGCACCTGCAGGGGAAGCACACCTGTTCACCCCTGAGCCCATGACCTTGTCTATGTATGTGTGTGTTTCACTGAGCATGTGTCGTGTGTGTATATTTATGTGGGTGGGTGTGTACATGTGTGTGAGCAAGCACCAACCGGGGCAAAGACACCTAAGTAAACACGAGCACTGACTCATAGCAGGCTAATGATTTACCTGAATGGCTGCGTTCTCCTCGCTTCAGACAAACACAAGCACAAATACGACAGACTGACATCTTGTTTTTAATTACTGAGATGGAGAAAGAAAATTCAGATGGATCTGAAGTCGTCATACATCGCACACGAGGGCATAGAGAGGATGTTTTGTCCCGCGGTGCGACGCTAACGTTTAACAGTCCCGCTCTTATTGTGTCTGGATGATCTGCCTCGCAGCACAGGGAAGGTCAGAGGGTCCACCATGCTTCAGTTTCCACTTTAAGAGACAAAGAAACAAGTGGGAGCGCTCGGCTTCATGTCTGCATGCTCGTTTTACAGACAGAAAAAAAAAAACACTGATTTGCAGAGATAAGGATGAAGATACTTTTTTTTTGCTTTCAGGCACTCTGTTTTTCCTGTGATGAAACAAGCAGATTATTATTATCACTGTAAAGATTGACAACAGGAAGCCGGAGGACGTCCCCAGAGCGTTTCCGTGTAATCTGTTTTGGAAATCAGGACGTCTAGAGGAGCGTTAAAGGAGAGTGAATGCATCTTGTGTTTGAGTGTCTTTATCGCATTCTGCTCATACCAGATTTAATACTTAACTCGATGAGATCAGAGAAACAAAATGCAAACGTGCCGCTACAGATCCGCCACGCAGGCCAGCAGGCCACATCAATTTGCAGGAACGTTTGATGAAGTTTCCTTTTCATGTTGGCTTGACGTTCTGTTGAAGTTGTCAGCCTGCTGACTTTCAGCTGTCATTGTGTTGCTCTACCTGAGAGGGCGAGGCCTGCAAAGTTCACCCGAGAGCGTGCTGCGTTACTGATGTTGTTTTTCTTCAGAAAGTCACTGACTGCCAAAAGGGAATGCACAACATCTCTGTGCATCATTGTGTGTGTTTCTGTGTGTGTGTGTGTCAGAACAAGTCAAACTGTTGGGGTTGGGATCTTAAAGCAAGAGGAGAAAGATTCAGTGTTTTTTTTAGACGTTGGCTCTGATTCAAATAGTACTGTATGTTATCATTTTTGTGGGAACACATTCACAGTAAACAAACATTAGACTTCCCCGACAAACCCCTTTTTGAGTCTCCTGTGACCTCACATTTAAAGAACTGTATGCAGCGTATCTTTAGTACAAAAGCAGAGTTTTTTGATATTGTAATCCTCAAACCCAAAACAATTTCCTCTACTTACTAATGAAGTAGTTTTGTGCCAACAGATGTTACAACAGGTGTTACTTACTGGACCTATTTTCTGTCTTCTATATTTGACCTTTTTTTTAAAATTGTGTTTCATATATTGGTTATTGCTTCTCATATTTTATTTTATTTCAATACTTGTTTTTTTAGCCTTGTTTTTTCTTTCGCACCAGTACACCACTACAAATTCCTCATATGTGTAAATGTGCTTGGCAAGAGAAAATGATTGTGATTGTGATAAGATGTATTGTGATTGATGAGCCTTTTGATCAGGACATGCAGTCCCTGCAGTTTACAGTAGATCCTTCTGTTGGAGCTTTTGTTTGTGCAGACTCTTAATGCTAATCTGAAGCTTTGTCGTGTAACACTGAACTGACACAGATCCTTCTTTTGCTCTTTAATCCTGTATCCAAAGCTCTTTTGCCCATGTAGCCGTTACAAAAGAAAAAAGCAGAAAATGTAAGTGTCATCCCCTCAAAAACACATTTTTGTTCTTTCAATTTACTCTCCAGAGATTATCGGGGCGGTGGACCCACAATGAAGGTCAGAAATAGACTATCCATAGAGGATCTTCAAGCCTCAGGGTCCTTTAGAGAGCGACACGGATACTTACTGGGATTTAGAAGTCAGCGTGTTAAATTGTGCCCTCTGTTCTCCTCACTTGGGCTAACGGGATGACGGAGGATTTACAGTGAATCGTATTGTCGTTTGCTGTAAATAGAAAGCAACAGGAAAGACACCTCATCGGAGATACTCCAGTCATGCAGCGCTGATATAGTCGGAGCTCCTATTTAAAGCATCCTAATGAGTGTCACAAACGAAAGCTCAAGGGATTGTTTCCCCTATTTTGGGAACATCTATTAACGGGAAGATGGTTGACATGGATCTAAATCTGCTTACATAAACATACTGACAGTGAGCTCTCTGTTAGTAATATATGTGGCGATGTTCATTTATCTTACATGTTCTGACACTTGACACCATGATTCTTTGAGAGAGCCTCTCCAAACAGAATATATTCACCTCATTCAAACAGCTTACACACGCTGTTGTGATGGTGTCACGCTGCGTTCAAGGTGTCAAGTCGTTGCAAACAAAATGAATCTTAATTTCCCCTTTGAACACTTTGAGGTCAAGCCGTAATTCTGGATGTAAAAACATATTTAGTTAGCCTTTAGCGATAGTTGACACTGGAACAACAACTTCCTACATTACATGATTTCATGATTCATAAGTTAAGGTCCAGAGTTTTTTTTAATGTTCAAAACACCTGTCCAAGCTACAAGCTACATTAACATTTCAGAATGAATTTGTACTTCTCGTTTTATGACAAATTAAGGAAATACCATTTTAGTGACGTGGTTGAAAGCTCGATGTAAGGCCTTTAATAGCTTCATAGTTTCCTGGTTGTTTATTGGTTATTGGTGATTCGCATATGTCGTAATGTTCCTTCAGATTTGAACTAGACACTGTCTTTTCAGTTACTTCTTAATCAGAAAGCAGTGCTATAGAAGGGATTAATCATGTTCCCATTGAGAGAGGAGAAGCGCTGCCACTTGTATTTGGTCAAATATGTTCATACTCAACATTTCACCTGATAGATGACCACAAAACATGGCAGACAAAAAAAGGATAAGAAAATGTACACATTTCCACGGCTCTGCACTTCAATGTTTCAATACAAGAGTACAATAAAAACACAGATATATAAATGTCCTGTCAAAGATCCACATTTCCAACGAGCCAACAACTCCCCCCAAAAGGAAAAAATGCCTCAATTCTAAATCTAAATATTCACATTTCAATCCTGAATGGATTAGCAGCGTGATACATTATAACGGTTGTGACAAAAACCAATACAGGAAGAATCTCAGAACATCACATCCACAATACTCAGCATGAATATTCATATTCCACTGCGGCGTGGTTGCATCATGGTGTTTGTGCCAAGAAATAAATGAAGAAAGAATAGGCTCAGCCTGCAGAAGATGATCCGCGTGCTAAGCATGTAAATATGAAACATAGTTACCACCCAATCATCCATCCACGCCTTCAGGATCTCTGTCTTCTCACTCTTCCTCTGTGCTGCATCTTTTAAAGAAGGATGCATTTTATAGAAAAGACTGTGACTCTGCTTTAGCACTCTGACTCTTTACTTTCAGCAGCCCAGGTTTTAAAGTATCTGACTGACGGCTTGTTTTGTATCCACTCTATGAAATGTAACAATGCAATTTTTTTTTTTTTTTTACAATTGCACACAAACACACTCGCATTCATCTTGTAAAGATTTGAGATAAATATAAGATACAATCAAATACTCCTCCACAATGTATCTTTTCCTCTCAGGTGTGAACAGTGCATTCGTTTGGAGATTGACCAATAGCTTTAATGACACATCCTCCAGCTGTCTCTGAAAACTGATCCAGGCTCGTGCAGAGGGAACAGAGAGCAGACTCTCACCACAAAGAGCTGTCACCGTGCCAACAGCCTCTCTTATTCCCGTATATATTCATTCTTTTTTCTTCGCCTTTGATGAGGAGACATGCCAGTGATATTTCAGGAGCTTAGTGGGGAAAGACAGCGTGGGTTTCATGTTTTCCCGTCGCTTTTGTCTGAAGCGCAGGAGGCTGAAGTCACAGGTGTGATTGTGCCGTCAGACATCAGACGCCCCCGCCCCCTTTAACACTGTTGGCTACAGGATCACGCCCGTCTCTAATCAGGCATTTTGGTAGACGCCACAGGATCACCCAGGGAAACAATGGGTGCTCAATTTGCAGCCAAGAGACTGGGCCAGCTTCTCTTATTTAAAAGACAGTGAAATAAAGCGTTAGAGAGTTATACATGCCAACCAAGAAACCTGATAGGAACGGCGTGGAGTACTGAGTACAACACTTCTTCTGTTCTGAACACTAGACATGAACAAAGTGCATGGTCATTATTTCAATTGATCCATCACACTAATGTTACTATAGACTCACTGTTGTTTTATCTATCTGTATTATGGTGTGTATTAAACATGAGGTCAGTCCCAGTGATATCACCCCATTGGCTTCTGAACAGGCACTGTGAAGCCCAAAGATGGCGGTTGCCATATTGGAAATGGTGACTCCATTTAAACTTTTACACTGAGTGGAGGAGCAATCAAAGAGTTAGAGCTGAGACAAACATCAACAGCCACCAGGTGCCCACCTGTCAGCCAGCTCAGCCGTCGTCACATCGTCGTCGTATAAACATATTTGACCTTTCTCAGTAAACTAAAGAACTGCTTCTCCATTGTCCTTCTAACTTTCAGGAGTACTAAAGGACTATCTTCGTGAGCTGCCCTACCCGCTGATCACCAAGCCGCTGTACGAAGCCGTGTTGGAGTCCATGGCAACGAGGCCTCTGCGGATCGGAGCTTCAGGCTGCGAGAACGACCTGTCCGACTCTGAACACACGGTCAGCCTGCTGGACAACCTGCCGGACGTGGAGAGGGTGAGACATGCAAACCGTCATCTCACAGTTGAACATATAATCACAGACGCGGTTTTTGAAGGATTATTTGTTCTCTAGATAAATAGGACTGACAGCAGCATTTTGTTACGGGACTCTTGCAGACTCACTGATCCTTATATTAATATTTTATCTGTGTGTGTGTGTGTGTGTTTGTGCCTCAGATGACACTGCGGCGGCTTCTCGACCACCTGAAGTTGGTAGCGTCTTACCAGGAAGCGAACAAGATGACGTGTCAGAACCTGGCGGTGTGTTTTGGTCCAGTGCTGCTAAGCCAGCGCCAGGAGGCGTCGTGCCACACAAACCGAGTATTCATCGACTCGGAGGAGCTGGCCAGCGCGCTGCACTTTAAAAAACACATCGAGGTCCTGCACTACCTGCTGCAGCTCTGGCCAGGTGAGCCACTGTTTGAGTACTAACAGTCAGCAGGTCAGCCTTTAATCAATGTCTTTAATAACAGGAGCCCATCTCAAGCTGAAACAACAGCAAAAACTGCAGTGTTCATTTTTTTAAATTATTTTTCTCTTTTCTGAATGTCATATTGATTTTGTAAATTTTTATTTTTAGGGCTTTTCACACATGCACAAAACTCCAGGGGCCGTATTCACAAAGTACTTAGAGTTGCTCCATTAAAAGTAGTCAAGTTGACGTTCATATCTCATCTCGCTCATAATGATGGTGCTTCAGTCTCTTCTCACACTGTAAACATTTGTCATCATAGCTTCCGAATCTGTTTCTTTGTCCTCGATCTTGGACGTATAAAACAGTAAAGTCAGCCCCTCACGGTTTAAGTGGCGGACTGTACTGAAATATCCTTGAAATCTTTAGAAATGCATGTGTGAAAGGGCTTTCAAAGCTGAGGTTAGAAGTAATCTGTGTTAAATGTGGTGTAAATATATAAAGCCTATAGTCCTTTATGTTGAGTGGCTTGTACAAATCAGTGCCAGCTCTGTGGTTCAGCTCCACAAAGTGCTTCAAGGGCAGGCTCGCTTTGATCCTTGAGGTTATCCGCCACTGGCACGACTTCAGCTCCCATCGCCACGGGCAACCATCTGTTGGCTTCCTCAAAGATAAAACTCTCCACAGACTGCTCCACAGTGAGACGCTGAACCAATCCGAGCTCAGGAAATAAACCCCAATGTAAACCACACTTTTGAAGGTGTGGCCTTCTTTCTTACCATCAAAAACCAAACCAAGGACAGAGAGCAGACAGATACCCAGCACCAGCTCCTCTCACCACAGGTCACCAGTCTGCCTGCACAGCTGCTCTCTGCCAGCTGCAGCTGTCTGCTCAGTGTGAGGGACGAGCGAGCCCGCTGATTAATCAGCACTGAGGAAAAAGAGCTGCAGGGGGTAAAACGTGAATCAGCCACAGACGCTCATTTCATATCTTTAACCTTGAGCGCTTGGTTTTTTAACATTTGGTGTGTAATCTGTCTCTGATCAACCTGTGAGGAAGTGAGTGATGTCTGTGGTGCAGTTACTCTCAGTCAAGATTTGACAAATATAACAAGTAATGATAAATTACATTCTACGATACCTCATTTTTAGGGCACTTTGCACACAAATTTAGATCTATTGCAAGTCTTGGACTCAGCCTCCAATACAGTACGATGCAGTAATTGGTATTGACAATTACGCTGGTGATTCATCACTCAGATACCACACTTACTAACCACTCACAGTGCTAGAGTTTTTCAACCAAAGATGTGTTGATTTTTGGCAGGGTGTTTTATTAGTCAACTCTCCAACTATAATAATCAGTAAGCATGTCGAAACGTCCCAACACAAAACTCACATGCATCGTCCAAGATGAAAATACTTCACCTTCCCTGGATCTGTTACTTTAACTCTTTCAATCTGGAGGACTGACTCTGTGTCTCGTCTTTAAATTGGAATGCGTCGTGAACCAGTTTTTGGGTAAACTAAAGTGAAGCAGCCTCCACCCTTTACATAGACTCTGGGAAGAAAGACACGGAGAGGAAACTGAAACAGCTCTCATTGGTTAAAAGCTAGTTCAATATTTGCAGGTATCCAAGAGTTTAAGAGTGGAATTTCAAAGATAAACCAAAAAGTTCAAAGTTAATATTCTTTCAGGAGACAGAACACACATGCAGAGAGTACAGAAAGGCGGAGGGGTCAAGTGGTCGGAAGAAAATGGTTTTAATTATCATCAGTTGTTGCCGGCACTTGTCCTGCACTCCTGCCTGCAGCTGATGTCACAGGGCTAGTGCCTATAATGACCTGTAATAGCCTTGACAGAGCCTCCTGTCCACGTTCAAGCCTTTGTTTACACCCTCAACGACGTCTCCATTCGTCCTGCTTCCCCGCCTCAGAGCCCAGGACCAGTGGATTGTAATTAAAGACATTCCAGGTTTAACCTTAGCCCTCAGCCCCTGAAGCTTCACCCTAAAATTTCACAATCATTACTGAATACTTTCAGCCGCCTCTTCACGCCCTTAACGCACACATACCTGAGCCTCCAGGGCATCATCGCTCAAGCCTGAAAGTGTGCACGTCTTCTGGCAATGGGAGGCGTGAGCGAGCATGAGCATATGTGTGCTGGAGAGGCTGAGTTGGGGGTGTTAAGTGTGAATTATGTATTTTGCCAAGAGTCTGTGTGAGCAGATGGTTAGACAGACAGAGTGACAGGAAGGAGAGCAGTATGTGGGTGCATGTTGTGTCTGGGCACGTGTTTTTATCTTGTACGTTGAGAGCAGGGATGACAGTTCATCATCCGACAGCTTTTCTGTGTTCAAGAAAAATCAGCACTTTACTCATTGTGTCAAAAGCTGCAGTGTTTGTGTCTGTTTTCTGTCTTTACGTCCTCTGCTGACAGCTAATGACTTAATCATACCACCCGTGAATCACGTCTGAGATGTAAATAACACGTTGCTGCTGAAAAGAGAGATAATTTCAGTTTGTTTTAGGTGATAATAGCCTGAGTCTGTAGCCTCTGCAAGGCAACAATTTCCCATCAATCCAGCATCAGCAGCTTCCACTTATAAATGAGACTGAGGCCAAGTGGTTCATATGTCATGTTTTTTCTACTTCAATGGTACGTTGTAACTTTTAGGAAAAAAAAATAAAGACTTGATCCACAGTGCGTGCTCTGAACAATTCTCCTTTGAACGACTTTTGATTTATAATCAGCGTGGAGACATATCTCAGAGTTGTGCCACATTAAAGAGAGACCACTTGCAAGAAATCATCCATAAAGCATCATTGTATTGTTGCTATTCTTTCCTAATTCGGAAAATCTACCTCTGGTTGTAACTTGGCTAAGCTAAGCTAACCAGCTGCTTGTTTACAGGAGACACATGATACAGTGATCAATCTGATTTTCCGAGCTTTTAGCAGGAACGTGAACAAGTGTATTTTTCATAATGTCCACACCAGGCCCTGTGTACTTGAAATAACTCTGCCTTTCTGTTGTCTGCTCCTTCAGTTATAGATCCCTACAGCCAGTCCTCCTCCCAGCCTCCTGCACCCTCCTCCAACCTGCAGTCGGCTCCTCCATTGCGGCGGAGAAAGGAGCGTCCCCAGGTACTGAACCTCTCTGAAGCGGAGATGGCAGGCGTCCTGCGTCCCAAACCAGGACGCCTGGACAGCCCGAGCAACCGCTACGCCGGCGACTGGAGCGGTTGTGGAGAGCGCTACTTCCCGTCGGACATGCTTCCTCCTCCGGGCAAAGAGGAGGCGGACTATGACGACGTGCCCTCTGAGGACACAGAGGCAGCTGAGGAGGGGCAGGTAAAGACTGAGGACACAGAAGAAGATAAAGAACAACGCTCTACAAGCCCTGAGTCTGATCCCTCTGAGCTAGAGCAACCCCCTAAAGAGAAAGAGGTGTTGGTGGATGAGGAGAAAGAGGAGAAGAAAGAGGAGGAGGAGAAGCAAGAAGAGAGTGATAGTTCGGGCAATGGGCAGCTGTTTGAGGACGAGGGGGAGGAGGAGAAGATTTGTGAACACATCCTCCACCCTCGTCTGCCCAAAGAGCACACGTACCAGGCCTACATGAAGATCCAGGACATCAGCCCCGTGCTGAGCAACAGGGTCAACCTGAGAGACCTGCAGGAGAGCATCGACACTCTGATCGGAAACCTGGAGAGAGAGCTCAACAAGAACAAGCTTAACGTGGGATACTGACTCCACTTAAACACTCTGAACGGGCCGGACAAAGTGTGGTGAAGACGTTCTTTACCGGTAAAGGTCCTGGAGGATACGCCTACAGTGTTTCCATTGAGATATTGTGCTGTCAACATGGCAGCGTGCTTTAGTGCTGCTGTCAAAATCTAAAAGACAAGATGAAAAGAAATGTATCGAGGCACTTCTGACATTAGTACCTTATCCACTGACATTCCATAACTTTTGTATTTTCTTTGCATTTTGTTGACTGTCTAACTTTATGTTCTCATCGCCGCAGTCCGGTTCTGTGTTCCATGTTGTTGTTGTTGTTGCTTCTCTTCTTATTAGAAGAACCCATTGACCCCTCAGGGGTTTTAAAGGTGCCTTAATTGTTTGAAGGTGGTTCGTCAAAGGAAAATCCACCCTTAAATAAAATGTATCCCCTCATAGGATCTTAGTATCATTGGCTACCAAAAAGGCAAGCATTATTATGGTATGAGGAGTTTTTTTATTTTATTATTATTTTGGAAAAATCTTGGACAGAGCAGGAAATTTAATATTTAATAATTGAAAAATACAAATAAAGTATTAAACATTTATTTAAAAAAGGTTTGATGGAAAAGCAGTTTCTTTTTTAGATGACACTGGAACTTCCAGTATTGTAAATTTTAATAGCACAAACCAGGATCATAAAAGAGTAACCATATATATTCTGTTTGAGGGTGGATTTCCTTTTTTTCTACGGCAGCAGACAGCTTTTCTATTGAGGTATGAAACACTAAATGTTGTTCAACAATAATGCACTTAAAAGGCAGGCAGTAGAGTAGATTGCCATTCTAGATCATGCATTTCAAAATATTTGACTGAGTTGATGGAGAAACAGCCACCTCTGAAACCTCTCTGAAAGGTACATTTTAAAGGACAGAGTTTTACTCGCTGCTTCATGCAAGCTACGTCTCGTTTGCCAAATTTGGGGAAATGTGCTTATTGAATTTTGTTTTTGCTGAGATCAAGATGAGAAGATGAATGCCACTCTCATGTCTGTTTGCTAAATAAAGTTGAAGCAAGAGGGGGTTTGGATTAGATTTGTGTAAAGACAGAACAAGCTAGCTTGTCTCTTAAAAAAATAATTTAAAAAAGTAACTGTAATAAGAGAATAATGTCGATGTAAAAGAAACTAATACTGCAGTTCTTCAAGAGGCCACTAGAGGCTGGTTCCTAGAAGTGAGTCAATCCTCATAGACCCTTATGTTAAAAAGTCTAACTTTACAGCTGGCTTTGTTGTTTACAGCCTGGTACAAAAAATGTAGTTGTAAAGACTCAAACGTTTTTGTGTGTACCAGGCTGTATTAGTTTTCGTGGATTGAGACGCCTTCACAGCCGACTCGACTGTCTGCAGTTTTTTAATTTTCTCGTTGGCTTCATTTTGTCTGTTGTAAACACTATAAAGCTAAGCTAACGTGAGGCTGGTATATGTCTTCTCTCCAGCTTGTCTTTTCTGTACAGAAGTTCTTTTTCCCCAAAGTGTCAAACGAAACACCAACCAGTCACCTTTCTGCTCCTCAAAGCTTGTTTATTTTTTTATTTTTGGCGAAACAGTGAAATACTCACAATGTGAAGCACAATTTACAGAAAGGCAGTGGAAACTGTTAGCAAAGGGTACGACTAAGCTAGCTTCCTAAATCGACAGAGGACGTTTTCAGCAATCCAGGGATTCAGAATGATCAGTATTTAACCTATATATGTATATAATTATATAAATGTATTCGGAGTATATTATTTTTACAGCTTCTATTTCAATGGCGTATTTAAATACTTCTGATGACCTCTTAGTGTTGTAGCAATAGTTGCTTTCCCTTCCTTCAAGCTACCTGTACACATGTTTATGTGCTGGACTAATGGTACAACTTTAGCTGTAAAATATATGAGAAAAGAAAATCATGCTCTCGCAGAAAAAGTGATAATGTTATTTTTATCGTATTGTGTATATATTTGACTTTGTGTCGTGTCTCTGGTGGACTAAGCTGTATTCCTAATGTTGTTTTTTTTAAGGTACCGAACGTTGCATGGTCAAAAGCTTTACTGATGTAAACCAGGCTCCTTCTCACCTGCCTTTGTATTTGATATTTATGTGTAAAAAGACTTATTTTGGTATGTGTGCTCATTTGCCCCTCACACTGTTCCCTCATTAGATTGACAACTGCATGTATAATACATTATCAAGATTTTCTCCAGAGGACTTAGAGGCAGGTTGTTTGTTTGACAGAAACTCTTCTAAACTGTATGTAAAAATAAAGAATATCCACATTTGTCTTAGCATGTGGCCATGTCATTCAAATCCCAAAATGTCCATATGAAATCGCTATCAACGTCTTTTTTTTGGATTAAATAGATTTCCATACCTGCAATAGCATCTTTCAAGAATTAAATGTATTTAAACATTTTAAAACAAAAAACAAAAGAGAAACTGGCCTAATCATTTAGTGAACCCAGAGGAGGAGTCAAACTTCTCTATTCAAAAAAGAGACGTTTCATTGGGCGTTAAAAGAATTGACCCTGTAAATCATTTTGAGTTTAGTTGACCTTTATATTTTTATATTTTTCCACTGATTTTACCTCCTATGTGGCACTGTCACTTTAAGACGGTCCGGTGAAAGTGATTTCCAGCAGGGTTCCTTACGAATTGTCTGTCAGCCAGGGTGATACACACACACACACACACACACACACACACACACACTGCCTTTTTTCCAGAGGAGACTACTACATCAAAATGACAGCAGGTTGATCATTTTGTCAAACAATAAGTCTTATGTCTATCTGATAAACCTCTCAGCTCCGACTAGTGAACCTCTCCGTCAGAGATTATTTCAGCAAACGCCCGCAGCTATCCTCTGTTTGTCCTCTATTTCCTTGGGAGAAACCAACTCATGTGAAAAGCTAAGAAAAAAAAAACCAGAACATTGCTTTGTATTGATCCTGAGTAACTGTATGGTCATAATAAAGTATATTATTTTACATTCAGTCGTGGACTGTGCTGATTTTTTTTTTTTTAATTGGTTATTGGATTCAGATATTCTGCCCACTGAGTTTCAATGTCAGAGACATTTCCTTATTTTAAATCCATTTTCCCCGACCCAGTCATGGTGTTAGTTCAATAATCATTTCATCTTCAAGCTGGCAACAAACAGGACAGGGACGTTCCAAAAACCCTTTTGATGCTCATAAACTCAGAACATGAAACCATGTAACTTAGGTCTAAGATCCAACCCATGAGATACCTGGTTCCTCTTAAAAAACAGACATCTGGAAGGACACGATTAAGGAGCCATTTTTATGTACATAGAACTAGAAGAAGAAGTACACTCTGTACATTCTGTTGTTGTGTCATGTTACATAAACAAAGGCTGAAATACTCACAAACAGGATCCTTTGGACATGCACTAATAGATAAATGTCAGCGTGAAGGGGGCTGCACATAAAAGTGAGGCCGGGCAGTTGTGGGTTCTGCTACAGACTGATTTACTGTCCAGTCCTGATCTGATACTTGACTTATGATACTGCACGTCATCGCCACGTTACAAGCTCATGAAATAACCTTCCTAAAAATCATAGACGGTAGTAACTGGACATTAATCATGAGGTCTCAGATTTGCCTGTTTCCATGGATACCTCATCCAAATACTTTGTTTCACTTGTGAATTGAATGACCAAACGACCCCAAATTAGTAAATCATTAGAACTCACTCAACCTAAATCACTGCAACAAGATTTTACAGATGTGACAATGCAGGGGTCTAAAGTACATGTCAATGCAAAACAATAACTGAATGTCAGAATTGTACATTTTTAGTTCCCACTCCAAGTGACAGCAGCCAGCATCTTTCAACTCCTGCACGCACAAAAACAAACCTGCAGTTCATTCATAAAATGCTTTGTGATGACAACGTACACACAACATATTCAATGCTACTCCCCAAAGTTTCTTTGAAAGCTGTTGACAGTTTCGGGTCATGATTATGTAAAATTGAGGAAATCGGATTATGTTTTTTTGTTTGCAGGTTCTTTGCTGTGTTTTGCAAGCAATGTAACTCAGCTCTACTGAGAAAGCAGATAAATAACATAGGGAATTGCCCTTGTTGGCTTGTGGGAATCTCCCAGAACAACTTCCAGCTTCAGGGACATTCCCAGGACGCAGCTGCATTTAGAAGTCCAGTAAAAAGGCTGCACTTTCACCGTGGCTCCTAAAACCAACATAACCAGGAGCACTCGTGAGATGTGTGCAATTAACCTAAACTTGGAACATCGTGTACCGCAGGTAGAGACCAAAACAGACAGCAGAAACTGTTAAATTTCACTTTAACATGAAGTATTTTCCCCGAATGAGACACGGCCCCAGCCGAGAGGTAATACAGTCAACATGAGGAGACACAGCAGCCGCGGGCCTGTCAGCACTAAATGGTTTTTAAGCTTCATTTGATGTCACTTCTGTGGGTTCAGATCGTGTTTTTATGGCTGCCTTAGAACAGGTATGAAAAAGCTTTAGGGTACAGAATGTACACATACCTTCCTGAGCCCTGAAGCGATGCTTTATTTCACCAATGAAGTCGGAGGAAAGAATCTACCTGCTCCAAACCACATTAAAATTCAGAGTGGAATTTCGGGGAGATGGAGCCAAATATTTCTCTGACAGTTTAAAAGTACGACTTTGAGAATAATGCTCCTTTCAGTCTCAAGTTGGTTTGGGTCTTTTACAATGGAAAAAGAGTAAAATTAACTCACAATATTTTTTTCTAAGATTCTAAATTCCAGCTTTTAACTTCTTGAAAAACACCTTTTAAAAATAGAGCCGTGTGTTGAGTCCAAACATTACAAGTTTCTATTTTAGAAGCTCTTCATCCGTGTTTGACTTTCAAAGCAG
The DNA here is from genome assembly GCF_947650265.1 of Symphodus melops. Lineage (NCBI taxonomy): Eukaryota > Metazoa > Chordata > Actinopteri > Labriformes > Labridae > Symphodus > Symphodus melops. The sequence continues at coordinate 5,078,678 of NC_136698.1, forward strand.
CTTTATAAGTCCCAATAAAAGCAGGAATGAAACCCTATATGAAGACAGATGTAGACATAATAACACAGAGCCTTGTTTGGATAGTCAGGGTCGCCACTTGATATCAGCATATCTGTCGTAATGAACTCAACTGAACTTTTGTCCACTTCTAAATTTGGGAGGGAAGAGATCTTTAGGTAAACATCCTTGACAGCCACCTGCATGTGAAACCAGACCTTTTCTCCCCTTTTTCTTCTCTCCTCTGTTCTCTTAATCTCTGCTGACCTTTGAGTCAGCCGCACAAACACATGGTCTCTGTTTCAGACCTTTTTCTGGAGTGGTTTTAACCGTGACAATACACAGTTAAAGGTCTTGGTTGGGATTGCATAACTTGTCGAGTGATAAGACATTTAAAATCTGAAATTTAAGTAGACTGTTGTTGGAATTCAATTAAGCTTTTATTTTGTTGAAACAAGACTATCTCAGGTCAGCAGCAAAAATCACACTCAGGGGAAACAAATAGATCTCCAGTCATCCAAAAGCATGTTTTTTTTAATATTAATAATGTATACTTTGGATTAACTGAAACATGTTTTTGCTGGGTCAAATGTGCTCTCTCAGCTCCAGGTTTAATAAGAAAAGGTATCTGAAGTGTGCAGCCAAACACACCAAAGACTCTTTGAGCTTTGACACAGAACTGTGTTGGTTCTGTACAGAAAACATTTGTTCCTATTTTGATTTTGGGTTTTTTTTTTTACACAAAAGCCTTCATGGGGAGGAGCTTTGCAAATGATCATCTGCTATAAATACTATGATGCTTGCACTGGATAACTGTTTTCAGTTTGTGAGCGTATATTGTATCTGTCCCTATCAAACAAACCATCTAAAAAAAATAAAAAAAGATCATTTGCGCTGCCCAGCAGAAGATGGCGTGAACAAACACAGGCGCTTTATTGTTAGCATAATGTATGCTACAATAAACAATGAATTCATGCCGATCCTACACTGTGAAACAATCTTTAGCAAGCAAGTGGTCAAACTCTAAGTTTGCCACTCTTTTTAGCTCTATGTATTTATCTATGGATTTTTTTTCCCCTGTAAATCGTCTTTTCAGTTGTTGACTAATCAAAAAGCTGTAAATTGACAAATATTCTCTTTAAAGCTGGCATCAGGCATTGAATATGTTTCTGTATCTTCAGGAGTCAAAGTGTTTCTAAGTCAGACCCAACACACGACCAACACCTGGTGAGCACGATCAAATAGCCATTATATGCTCATAACAAGGATTACTGTAGTGAACGTCATTATGTACAAATTACAGTCACATTCAGGACGCTCAATCCTTTTCTATGTCTTTCATTGGGACGTGTTCAGAGAGGCCAGTTAATGTTCTCCTACACATACTATACCTCCACTCCTTATGAACATGAGCTAAGCCTTGGTAATTGCTGGGAACTGACCCTGGGTACACATTCCATACATGCAGTGCCCTTCAATAAGAGCACTATCAGACACATTTTACTAAGATCCCAGCCTTTCTGATGTGTTTTTTAGGGGTCTTTTGTGGTCCTTCAACGTCCAGCCCCTGTACTTGGCAGCCCATCTGAGGGCCTCGGGGCAGATCTCTTGACGCACCGCTGACAGATCGGCCTGTTCTGGACCGCAGCGATGATGAGAGAGCGGACCAGAGGAAAGGGGGGACAAGATGAGAAGAGAGCGAAGGTGAAAGTGAAGAATCGAGGGAAGGAGAACACAGGAGAGCGGCGCTTCAGATCCCAAGAGGCCGGGCCTCACACAACGTAGGCCCTCTCCTCCCTGAGTCCTCCCTGCCTGTGCCCTCCTCCGCCTCCATTGCTCTGTCACTCAGGACTAGACTATTTCATTTTAATAAGGCTAATCCCTCCTAGCGGTAAGCTGCTCATCACCTCTCCCCCTCCACCTCCTTCAGACCAGAGCAATCTCCTTTCAGCGTGAGGACAGGATGAGGGAGAGGGTTCGGCCCGCTTGATAGGAGAGAAAAATGTGAAAGGTGAGACTGAAAAGAGGCCTCGACAGCAGCTGTGGTCGGCGCTCAAAGAGAAGATTTGGGCCTCTGTGGTTTGATAAAGCTGCAGGTGGTTCACTTTTTGTAGGGATTCCTCCTCCATCCAAATCGTAACATCATGCTGATAGGAGGTGCTGTGATAACGTTGTTCTGCGCACAGGAAGCGGAGTGACACAGTCAGTGTTTAAGTGTTTGCCTCCTGTCAGCAGAGCACTCTCCACCTGTCAGCAGAAAACTGAGTTTACCTGCTGCTTCACACATCTAACACACTTCTTATTGAACAAAAAGAAAACAGAAAGTGATCAAACTTGAGTGCAGTAAGTTAGTTATTGAGCTACAGTATGTCATAGTGCAAGCAACTTTTTTGTTGCCTCTTGCTCTCTTGCTTTGCAATACATTCAGACTAAGAACTAGAACTAGTTACTAACTAAAACAAGTCACATTTTGGTTGTGAATTATACGACACGTGTAGTTTCTGAACGGATGTAGAGCGCATAGACAACTTGAAACCTTTGTGAAAATGTCACCAGGTTGAAAACGTTCATGTTGCCTCATCAGTTCAAGGCACATAAAGAAAGTAGTGAGTGAGTGGTCTTACATATAGGAAAAGCCTGAAGGCTTTCTGATAGGCTGATGGTTTAGATGACAGATCTTACTTTAAGGCTTCCTGCTCTGAGTTGAACACCAACATATTGCATGTCATGTTCATTGTGAGCGATGGCTGATGATTCAGTGTCAGAAACATGAAAACCTCTGGTAATAATGGGCTGACTATTACAACACCAAGAGCCTGTTTTGATCTAGATCAGGCAGGTGTGCATACGTTACTCATTTGTGCATATATTTTTGTAATTATGTGAAAATGCTCAGGTGCAAACTTACTCTTTTGATAAATGCTGTTACTTATTATTTATGGAGAATTTTATTGGTTAATGCATGGTCATGCATTTTAGCACAAACATGTATGCCTCCTGTCTCTGAGCTGTGACTGGCATTTCACTATACGACCTATATTTGGCGGCTACTGAGCAAATATGTGCAAAAAATCAGCAACCGAAACTTTTTACTTAAAATGCAAGAGCAAACGTTTGCGTACATTCAAAGTGTTCTTGTTGATCATGAGCGTAGGTTGTGCTGTGCAGAAGTTCAACCTCACAGAGCTGCTAACACGTGTGTTGGTGTCGTTAAAGACGATTTTGTTGAATCCATTCTCTCACGGTGGATGGATGATTCACAGTTCAAGAAGATGTCGTCAAGGATGAAAAGGCAAAAGTAGAGCGCTGTCAGTTAGTGGAGTTTTTTTTACATTTTTTTTTAGTGAATCTCAGTTTGAGTTACAGATTAACTCAGAGTAATGATAAGCTGTTACTAAAAAAACACTGTTTACGGCCACACACACACACACACACACACCTACACAAACAAACACACACACACACACACTTTGAGAGGGACTGGTAAAATGACAAGAATCCAAACAGTCGAGAGCTTTGAAATTAGAAAATGAAAAGGAGTCAAGAGGAAACATTCCTCGGTAGTGCCCCGGTCACCTGATCTGTTATGAGGTCAAAGGTCGACTAATGAAACTTGCCACCAGGCCTCTCAGAGAGTTTAAAGAGAAACAGCTTTACGGTTTACAGCGATGAAGCAACGTCTGACGATTTAGCTGGGGAGGGCTTTGAAGTAGGATGATGATGGAATTAGAAACATTTCTGAAGTTTTCTTAATGAACAAATCAAACTGGGCTGGAAGGGAAACCATAAGAAACATGTCTGATGAGTATTTGTTCACCGCATTGTCATGAAACACCTTTTGTCTCGTGACATGGTCACGTGTTTGAATGTCTGCAGCTGAATGACTATGTGTCAAATGTGTAGGGTTCTCCCATGTCGGGAAATTTAGGATGGTGGACCCTCACTCCTCTTCACCCCACCCCAGCAGGAGCAGCTAAGAGGCCTACCAGAACAATGCCAGTGGAATGGCTTAATTCGCCAGTCCAGATTTACTGCTCCTCCTGCACAGCACCTGCTCACATTGTTTCCCAGGATGTGGTCGAAAAACATTCAAGTATCGGTGATAAAAACGGGACTGCAGACACCCCCCTTAGTTAGAGATCGTTTGAGAAATCTCCTGGATTTAGATGAAGAAATCAACTGAGGAAAATCCGACATCATGAATAGCATTGATGCCTGGGGGGGGGGGGGGGGGGGTCACTGGGTTTATTGTTGTGGCATCTTACACTGAGAGAGTGTAAAAGAGGAGCAGAGCTGAACCTGCTAAACTCTCCTCTTTCACACTGAGTTGAGAAGTTATTTCATAACACTTTACATCAAGACATGGTCTAAACTCGTTTTTATTTTATTTACATTCATGCACAAATCGAAAATATTTGGGAATAGTGGAAAATAAATGTTATGAACAGGCAGAGATCCCTAAAAGAACCAGACTCATGACAGGATGTCCTTCTGCAGGCAACATTTAGCTCTAAATCTTTCAATACTTTACAGTGTTTACATTGTATGCAAGCAACCTCAACTGCATAACATTCTTCTGCATCAGCTATCACAATAATAACTAACCAGAGAGGGTGAAGACATTCCCCGTGTGTGTGTGTGTGTGTGTGTGTGTGTGTGTGTGTGTGTGTGTGTGTGTGTGTGTGTGTGTGTGTGTGTGTGTGTGTGTGTGTGTGTGAGTCGGTTGGCAGAAGGCACATTCCTGAGCTGGCCTGGGAGAAAGTGAGAGGCTCCGCAGAGGATAGAGACTGCAAAACAGAATTCCCAGAGAGGTTTGAGGAGGGGACGACCGGGGAGCAGAGGCCCCTTTTGTCACCCGTGCCTTGTTGGTGCCTTAGGGGCCATATGGACGCCTGCCTCTGTGCATCTCACAGGAGCCTATTCTTCATCCGTCTCCCACCCCCCACCCCCTCCCGGCTCAGTGACAGGACCGTCCACGTGAATAAGTCATGGCCGGAGTGAAGCCGGCTCACTTCTGTTGAGGGAAAGAAAGTTTATTTTTTATTTTTTATCTCTTACCTTCGCTGATCCTTCCCCTCTTTATAAAAATATAACATTTTTTGATATTGTCCATCCTTTCACAATCCTTTCTTTCTCTTTCTTTTCAAGGCACATCAGACACAGTGTGCAAACCTGGCAGTAGACAGCTGCCCCTGTATAATGCAGCGACCCCCCCCCCCCCCTCTTCCTCTGTTCTAGCAGGGCACCGGCTGTCAGTTGGGACTAAAGGTCTGCCGGGCTGCTCTTGACCTGAGGTGGACCCAGAACTCTGAGATGTGCTTTTTTTTTTTTATTCTCGTGAAGGAGCAAAAGCCTGAGCTCGCCTAAAGGGAATTTCCTCTTGAAGTTCTATAAACCTGTACAAAGATTTCCAGACGTTTTTTTTGACCAGCCATTTATTTCAAGGAGGTGACATACTTTGTGTTTGGTCTTGAATCTGGAGGAGTTTTCAACCAAAAGATAAACATCATGAAATCAAGACGTGTAAAATGACTTCCTGCCAAGGTCACATCATTGATATTCCAAAGCCGATCCTCAGGGAGCCGTGTTGAAGAGGGCACTAATGGATGATATTACCCAGTAATCAGATCTCAGATGAGTGGATATAAAAAATCTGTCACTGACCCTGAAACAGTCTGATGATAATGAAAGAATCAATTTACAAGAATTAACCTCAGAAGTAACTAAACGAACACGTTTGTTTTATTAGTGTTAGTGTTTTATTGTTTGTCTTTGTGAACTTTTTGAAATGTCTGAAATGTCACGGAACTTTCCAGTTAATGATCAGGGAACTCAAACGTCATGCTTTGCTGTTTCACATTTGTATCGCTCTGCTCTGTGTGTGAAATATATATAGGTGAAATAAAATTTGAAAAAGATTCATTCATTGTATTTCGGATGTATCTTGCCAAAGGCCGAGGTCTTTTAGGACGCTCTCCTCCAGCGTCAGGTACAAGTTGTAGTCTTTTAGGTCCTCCTCTTCCTCCTCCTCCAGGGTTTTTCGTTTGGGCATCTGTGGATCCTGCAGATGAAAAAAAGTGAAGAACAAGAATAATAAGCAAAATGACAGCAAGTGAAATGAATGTGTACTTTGATTAGACACTTTCTACTCTTTAAAGCTGAATTATTGAGGTCAAATCCAGGAAATGTTTCGTAAAACTTTCAATCTCAGCCTCTTCTTACTTTTTCTTGTTTTTTTTGTTTTGTCTTGTTCATTAATGCAAATATTGAGAATACATGTCAAGAACATTCCTAATTTGGATCAGACTACATTTTTTCAGGCTTTTGGAAAGGCTTAAAAGAATTGCAAATTTGCTCAGATAAATAACGCTTCATTGAATGTAACAGTTCTCTTACCAGAGAACAAATAGTTCAATAATGATCTTGTGTTATCACTTTTAATATTGTCAAAAATACACACAGACAATCATGTGTCCACACATATTCAATATCTGAGGCTTCTTGTCCTTGTAAAGTGACAAACAGAGATTGGAAATGAAGCTTAGTTTAGAGCTTATGTGAGAAATAAATGACCTCAAATGAAGAGAAATGTTCTTCAGTGTCCTCCAGTTTAACTTTAACCACTGACAAAATATGTGTCTAAAGTTAGAAGATGTGCTGCAATGCTCTGGCCGTCAATAATGAAACCTTAGCCAGCAGACCAGGATCACATGATGATGTGAATCAATTATAGATGAGGAGGCACAGGGCGAAGAAAAAAAAACATGGAAAGAGATGATACAGAGACAGAGGACTGGCCTCTGTTTGAGCTCTTGGACTGCTGCAATGTCGACACGAGCTGGTTTATTCTTTCTTTAGACAGAAAGTGAAGCTCACCATTTTCTTCTTCAGCTCTTCAGTTTCCTTCTTCTCTTTTGCCCAAAGCTCCTTCCTCCACATTAAATCCTTCAGTCTGTTTTCCTCCTGCTCAAAGTATTTCTTCATATTTAAAAGCTGCACAGGAAAGAGAAGATTAGCAGTTTACTGCTGTTTACTGTTTACTCACATTAAAAAAAGTCAAAAAATAATAACACAAACTGCTGGAGCAACGTTACGCAAAGAACTTTGTTCAAGTTTACTGGCGTCATATGGGTGCACTAAACCACAGTAAAGTTCAACCGGGTATATCGAAGTCCCATTTTGTTATGCTTAACCGTTTATCCATTATCACAGAAGATAAAAACTGATTAACAGGAAACTTAAAGTCTTGAGTGAGTACTGAAGATGTAGTTGGAGTGTCTCACCTCGTTCCTGGCGGGAGCGTAGAGCGTCTTTGGGATTCTGAAAACATGGACCACTGCGAGGTCATCAGTCGCAGCCAGGAAGTGCTGCTTGGCTTCACAAACAAAATAAAACAACTTGAACAGAAATCCAGGACATGACAGGAGGAATCTTACAACAAAGGACTAACCACCAACCGAGTCCAAATTGATTGTAAAATGTAGAAAAGCTCCTAGTATAACAGACGCAGACTGTTTCTTTATTCCAGAGTGACAAAAGGTTTGAACAGTTTGAAGTCCACAAAACGCAGCCGTGCAGCTCTCACAGTACGAGCTTTAAGGTCACTTCACCCGAACATAACGTTTATTTACCGCCGTTTTGTCTGCTCTGTGTCTAAACGTGACACTTGAGTTTTATTGATTTTAAAACATTTTATCTGATTGTTTTTAAGAGTAAAACATTACATTGTGTTTCTTGTCTCAAATTCTTTTACATCCAAAGGCACAGTCTTTGATTCTTAGCTTGACAGTTTTGGACAAACGTTTGTATCCTGTTGCAAAGGTGCTTTACCAATAAATAAACTCATATATATGAACAAGTCTTATACTGAAGCAGTTAACAGACTCACTGTCTTTTATTGTCATTAAAGTAAACACATTGTTAAAATGACCTTAAGATTCATCATTATTATTGAGCAGATTCTTTTATCTGCAAGATGAAAGAAAGATGAAAACTTGTGTTTGGATGCTGCAGTGCTGCTTTCGTTACTTTAGGTTGTCATTGGATACAATAGATTCTTCAATTTGACTCAGCTGTGTGACACAAAAGAAACACAGCGTTGTAGATAGACTCTAACATGGGCACCACAGAGGTAAGAACTCACAGGTGGCGGCGCTCCAGAGCTTCATGCAGTTGATCTTAGCTTTGCTGGCATGAGCATTAACCTGCACAGGTGCTCCGGTCTTTTCCAGTAGGTTCCACACCTCAATGCTGCCATCTTCTCTGCCAATGAAGAAAACAGCTGGTCGGGACAGAGACCAGCATCCCGCAGTGTACACCTGCTCAGTGCTTGGCGACTGGACAACGGGGCCATCCTGGATTTTGTAGTTCACAACAAGTTGATCAAATGCAACAAATCCGGTCTAGTATCATTTGGAACTGGCAGTTAAAATGTGACAGATCTTTACCATGACTCCCTCTCTCCAGACAGCAAAGTTCCAGGCTCCCACTGTCAGGATGATGTCTTTGAAGAAAGGAGAGCGCTGCACCGTGTTCACGAACCAGTGATGGATGCTGTAGCAGTGAAGGGGTTTGTTACCTGGCAGAGACGAGACACAGGAAGAGAGAGTGCTGATATCTCACTTCTTCAGAATCAACAGGAAGTCCAAATGCATCAGAAACACTTTACAGTCTGTGTGGTTGTCAAGTTATGTATTAATCAGTAGAGTTGACAACATGACTACACATTATTACTTATCATGTAATCGCTTACAGTCAATGGCTTTTCTGGATTAAGACTTACAGGATACTATGACTGCTGTGCATTAAATAAAAAGTGCCAAACACTGTGCTTCAAATACCAAGAGAGTTGTTTAGAAAACTCACAGTTTGGCTGTTCAGAGTCGTCTTTTCCCAGTTTCCAGTCAGCGTAAACAATCTCCCCGTCCTGACAGTAAAATGATGCAGATACTTGACTGAATGTACCGTCTATAGTGATGTTAAAGAAGCATTTAAGATGTGCTGGTTAAGTATCACTTGAACGACTGTTTGATTTATTATTTATATTTCGAATGAGGAAGCATGAAGGTTTTGTATTGCTTTGTTTTCATGCTGAGAGAATTTACCTCTGTCCCAACATAGAACTTAGTGTTGACGTCCTCCAGGGCTGCGAGTGTTTTGGCTGAAGGCACTCGGAGCTGACTGTAGTCCGGGATGACCTCTGAGCTGTCACCATTTTCATAACCTTCTTCTCTCGGGGTAAACCGAGAAGGAGTAGAGAAGGGACAAAAAATAAGGTTGAATTAAGTTTAACCCAAGGAATCTCTTCAAAGACCAGCTTTCTTTATGTGAAATAAAAAATACACTCAGCTCGGGCCTGGCTTTCACACAACTATTTGTTTTTTTTTCTTTTTTTAGAAAGAATCCCCAAACATATATGCTAACTTTAGGAAAATCCAGCATAAAGAAAGAACAGCAGTTAAAACATCGACTTTTAAAGTTAAGGGAAATAGAAAGGTGACATATGTGCAGCCTGCTCTGTAATCTGACCATGAAGCAGACGACAGAAGGACAAAAGAGAAGGAAGGGTGGGGAGGAGAGCAGCTGAGGTGATAGGAGGGGAGTGAGAAAGTCAGAGGGTGGAGGTGAGATGAAGGATTGTGGCATGAATGGGGGGGGGGGTAAAGGAGAGGGGTGGAGATAGGCCGTATACTGCTAGTGATGGAAGAGGCCTTTTCCATCACAAAAGCTCAACTGTCTGTCAGGGACAGTACAGGACTGTCCGTTCACACCCGCTTATCAGCCGGCCGCTCCCAATCAAGTCTCAGCTTCACTCTGTTAGATTAGCTGGTGAAGGTCAGATCCCATTACCCAATCACACGTCTTCCAAATCCACTTTCCCCCGGTTAAGATGTGTGTAAAGATATGAGACAGATGATACGGCTTCCCTTTCAGCGGCTTTCTCCGCTGCTTAACTGTTTTATAATCCCCTCAAAGAATATGTTGAAAATCATTCAGTAATGTTTTGGGTCAAAGAGGATCTACTTTTAATGAAATGGCAGAGGACACACGGGAAAAGGATGGATGAGGAGATCAAATCAATATGAGTCAAACAAGTGTCACTGAAGGGTTAATTCAGACTTTAATTACACTCTGCCTGAGGGCTGTTGAGGAAAGCTGCAGATTTATTGCCCTAGTTAGTGAACATTTTAATACAACAACCTCCAGCCACTAAAGCTTTGTTTCTGGTGGCAGACCTTCATGCGGACAAAGACAGGTCTCTTCTTGACCAGTCAGGACACACACGATCATCCTGTGGCCCTCGAGGAGCCGGAGCGGCATATTGCAAAGAGCTGACAGTCAGCAAGGTTAATGCTCTGCAACTATGAGGGCCTTGTTTTGGAAGTATCACTTAATAAAGTGCTATGAAACCGGAGGAGAGCGGAGCGAGACAGAAAATGAGAGTCCCAGAGGGGCTGGCTGAACCCTGCCCTGTGCTCAGCCACGCAAAGCACAATTGATGAGTTCAACATCCCTCCAATCACAGCCCTGCAGTCAGAAACACTTTAATATGACTAGTATTGAGGCCAGAGGTAAAAAAAAAGGCAAAAAAATAATGCACTTGAGTCATCACAGTGCAGTCTGTGCTCAGGCCCTAATTGTTGAGCTGGAGACGGGGATAATATGTCTAGTTTTAGACAAAGATGGCTAATGTAGGAGATGAATCTCAGCAGGTTTTAAAGGAAAACTGTACAAGATGTAGGGAATCATAGACAAGAATTACACCTATGACTTGTTTACTTTAACATTTCTATCAACAGTGATTTACATAATTCCCCCCTTGGGGATCAATACAGTCAAAAAATCTTCTTTTCTTTCTTCTTCTTGTTTGAAAAGTAAGTTCTTTAAAGCTGGGGAAATCAGGACTTTACATGTGACCTTCATCTCATTGTTAAACCGATGTAAACCTGGGACATTACTTTGGACTTGCTCCTTTGAGACAGTTTGATTCTTTATTTAAATATTCGACTGTTGGGCGAGTGAGGCGATAAAACAAAGACATGCTGCTCATTTGATTGTCTGAATGGAGGAAAAATGGAGATTGGGTGCAACAGAAAAAAAAACGTGGAAATAAACCTGTATTCTTATTATACTCGTCACAGGTGTAGGGTTCCAGGCTGAACTTCAAAGGAGCATATTCTCCACTGGTATCCATCTTTGGCAGAGAAATCTGAAACACAGAAGAAGACATACAGAGACTGAACGTTACTGTAAACGAAATAAAAAGAACAGAACTTAAAAGTAACAGTATTTAGTTATTGAGCTAACTTATAATGTCTCTGCATATATCATCTTTTTACTGAGTATTATTTCTTTCAAGTTCAGTACCCTGAACAAAGGTTTCCATGTCCGATCCAGGTGTTTGAAGGTTTCAGGGACACAGAAGGCTGACAGGCTCTTCTGATTGGCTTTCTTGCCTGATGTTGAATGGCTCGTCAGTTTTCTTGCTCGAACGTCCCAGAACATAATAGAGCTTTGAAAGGAGAGGAAGAAACAGAGACAAATAAATATGAACTCCCGATCAACAAACAGAAACACACAGAGACCAGTGTAAACAGAAAATCACATGCTGGTTTGTTCCAGATTCTCACAGATGCAGAAATAAATCAGTGGACTTCATTAACAACTCTGCAAAGTCTCTCTTGTGTCAGACACTCACGCGTATCAGGCCTGTGAACTCACTCACACGTCTGTCTGTCTGTGAATCATGCTGATGAGGACTATTTTTGTCGAATCCAGAATGAAACACAGAGTCATGTGGGGACTGTACGAGAGCTGCTAACACTGTTCCCTTGTTGACTGCATAGCTCCTAAATATCTGAGTGTACATTTTGTTCTGCACAAGGATGACACGTCGGTTTCATCTGATGCTCTAAAAATCCATGAAGAGGCTCAGTGACGCTGGATTTTGCCATTTGTACCAACATGATGCTGAGAAGCGACCAAGGACAATAACTTGAGTAAACAAGAACAATGTTTAGGTACTTTATAATATAACATCGGATCATTATAAGCAAAGAAAAAACAGGGTGCAGCTTTATTATAGGTATCCAGTTATTTATTAACGAATGAAGTTCAACCCTTCCAGTCTGGCTTGATAGGCAGTTATTTATCTAAGGTTTTAACCCTACTACTGAATACAGAAGGTTTTATTCTAAACTGAACCTGCTGAGTACGTTCTTTAACTTGGGTAACATTTTGAACATACTGTTATGACTTTAACTTTTAATGGAGTATGTTTTTGGGTCAGCTACTTAAAGATATCAGACAGGACACACTCTCTCTCACACACACACCTACACACACAGAATGTAAGAAGATGGGGGTGTTAACAACAGAGCAACGTGAGAGAAACTGAAGACTGATGTTTGCATCCGGCAGTGGACCGTAATGTGAATCGTCACACAAGTGGGCTTATGAACAAACACGCAGACAAGACACACTCTGTCATATCACTTTGTGCTATGAGCTAACTGAACGGTTTCTTCCTACCAGTCAGGGGAGCAGGTGACAACCTGAACACAGAGGTTACTCTTGTTCTCCACTGCTAAGCCTGTCTTGGTCACCTAATCAGAGAGAGAGAGAGAGAGAGAGAGAGATAGAGAGAGAGAGAGAAGTAAACAATAAGGTTCCTAAAGACACATGGAGATTTATGAGCTTACGGGGTGCACTATGATGATTGCCTTATTGCACTAATCAAGATGAGTGTCAGTTGTTCAATCAATCAATCAATCAATCAATCAATCAATCAATCAATCAATCAATCAAAGTTTATTTCTATAGCACATTTGAGCAAAGTGCTGTACAGGCAAAAAGGCACACTATAAAAGACAATAAAGCAATACAAATACAATAAATAGGAGCATGAATAGTTGTTGGAAATGATTTATAACAACTGGCTTTAAAGACCAGAGGGATAGGCACCAACAAGAAACCACAAATATTATATATTCATTGTTTCATGACACAGAATATTCAACAGACGACTTTTTATTTCTTTATTAGCACGTTATTGAGCACGTTTCAAACGCTCTGCCCCTCAGATCTGCTTACCTCAAAGGTTGGTGGCAGCCACTGGACATCAGTAATTGGTGCTTTATGGCTGCTCTCTATGGACGACACTGCACAGTAGCACACAGCAGGAGTCTTCTTGTCTTTGTTGTCATCTAGGTCCTGGTGGACAAAGACAAAGCGTATACAGTGAGCTCTACCATCGCAATTTAAACTCAAAGACTTCATTCAGGCAATAACCAGAAACATTACAAAATAGGTTTGCATTAAAGAATATGAAAACTCCATCTGAAATAAACTCTGAAGACTAGGCCATCAACCACAAAGGTCTTAAAAGCAGAATGGGTAATGCCCCAATCACCAAAATAAAAAAACTAAAAATTAACAAAGTCAGGACTTCAGCAGCACTGATTGTAAAATTGGATTGTACCCCAGGCACGCAATTAAATTCTTCCTTTATCTGATAAGTGAGCAACAGGTGCAGGTTTAGTACTCAATATGGAAATAAAGCCCTTTAGCGGATACAACCGCTTTTGTTTACGCTGCAAACACAAGGCAGGGCAGTGATCGGATTTGCTGGTGCGTTATCTGGTGGAAGATGGAGTGTGTGTGTAACAGCTGGAGCTGTGTGCTGATGATGTTGACTCTGGGGAATGAAAAGCAAACAAGGAAAGAGAGAGAATAGAGCGAGGTAGGATCGTTGGAAAGGGGAAAGCAAAAGAGTAGGAAGTAGTGAGGACAGGGATGGAGACAGCTGTTTTACTGTTGAGGCAATAAATGCAGAGAGCAAATAGAGGCTGGACAATAGATATGGGGTGTATGTGTCTGTTTAAACACAACCGCTGAGAGGAAGATATCAGTGGAGGTCGGGCTTTAAGGAAACACCACTGGCTGTATATTTGGTGCTGGTGGGGTTATAACAAGCTTCAGTAGGTTTAGTGTTCTTGCTGTGTTGTGGGTTTGAACCCGGGCCCTGTTTGTTGTCACGTATCATTACCTCTGTCCTCTGCACGCTTTTCTTTATTGATGTCACGAACATATTTGTCAACTATGAAGTTAAAGTGGAAAAAAGAACTCCTCTTTGAACTTCATGTTTTTGTGATGTGTTTTTCAGTCAGTTGATCTCTACTGTCTGATCCGGGTGTTTATGAGCTGCTTCTGTTCCGCAGTCGGCTCGTGTCACGATGTAAACTTCCTTTGAGATTTACTTGTGGCATTAGTATGTTTATGGAACTAGTTTTGACAGCTGTGTTCGGCTTGAAAGGGACCATATTAGACCACCGCGTTCTCATCTAATGAAAGGGTGAGGAAGAGGAGAGAACCCGGGAGCAAACATATCATCATCTCTCTCTCTGTCACACAGCAGCACAGAGGAGTCCAGCCTGTCGTTTACAGCAAGCGTACAGCATGCTTTAAGAAACTCACGACCCGTACTTGAATAAATCAAGCTGACGTCATCACCAGCCAAAGAGCTGTGGTAACTGATCCCACATGTAAAACACTAGCGGAGATACAGAACACCAAGTATTATTGTATCAACAATATGCACATTAGAGATAGGATATGGGTACTCACGAATGTGTCAGTGTTGATGGAGGATTTTTTACCACCGGCCTGTGTTCCCTGTAAGTCAGTGACGTGTGCAGAAATGTCCCACAACACAACCTGAGACAACAGCAACACAACCAACAGTACATCAGAAACCAAAGATCGACATCCGAGCTGAGTTCAAACAGAATTAAACGTGTTAAAAAAAACTCCAAATAAATCTCGACTTTAACGCTGATTACAAACAGAATGGGAATAAAAACAATTCATGGGAAACATAAATGAGAATTTTTGGATAATTCCCACTTTCGTTGTTATCAAAGGGGTAAGGCTGCGGCACAAACATTACTCTAAGGCTGACGAGTCATCAGAACAGAGTTTAAAGTCAGCACCTGGCCATTTATGCAGCCGCCAACAACAATATTTGGATCAGAGGGGCAGAACTCAAAGGAAAATATGTCATCTGGGCACTCCAGCAGCAACTGTAAAAAACACAGAAAACCCACATAAACAGCACAGAAATATGAGGTTTCAAAGGAGACATTCCTTGGTGTTGGATACTTCTCTTCCAGGGCATTTATTTTTTCTAAACTCTCCATGAAACTTTTAGCTTATAATCCACAAAACCAAACACATACTGGATCTCCTTTTATCAGACGTAAGGGATAAAGATCCAGGAGGAGCATGGCGGAGTTTTAAACAAGCAAACAAATTAAGCTACACAGCTCCTTGTTACACTGTTTAAAAACATTGAATTCCATTATGTCTCTTTTCCTTCACACCGGAAGTCTTCGCACTTTGCTTATTTTTTGCTCCAGCAGACAGTGAAACCGAGCATGACACATGCTGCAGTGAACGGATACGTCGTACAGAACTCATATTACTTATGAGTCAGTTTCATTGATTGGCAGCACGGGTCAAATCAATAGAGCTTCTCAAATTTAGCTAACGTAAATAATGGCTTTGATTGACAGCACTAAGCAAATCTGTTTTCCAACCATGTCTCATGGAAATACAGAACAAGAAAGCAGAGGACAGATGAGTAAGATATGAATGAGAGAAAGGACAATGTGATGCTACACTCCCCAGCATACCTCAGAGAGGAGCACTCAGATGTTTCATACCTGGGGGCCACCTGTTTCTGAGAAACTGTAGAAGACAATGAGCGAAGGTGGGACATCAACATTTGACTCATTCAACTCTTCCTGCTTCTTTTTCTCTTTCAAAGCCACAGCAATGATACCTAGCAAATCAAAAACACATCATACAATGCATCAAATACAAAGCAGCAGAGAGTCAACGTGTGTGCAGAGGCGTTTGTGCTTGGCCTTGCTCTGATATCACTTTAAATAACGCACACTCACACTGATGTTTTGGCTCTGATAAAAAAAATAAAATATATATATATATACATATATATATATATATATATACATACATACATACATACATACATACATACATACACACACACACACACAGAGAGAAAGAGAGCCCTACCTACTGTGAACAAAGATGGAGGGAAACTAGGTCCAGCATGAGCAGGGTATCAAAATCATGGGTGCACCTTTATCTTGGTCTGTTGGCTGCTGTGCGCTAGCTAGCTAGCTAGCTCGGTATGTGGAAAAGTTGCATACAGGCTAACAAGTCTAACTGTCTTCAGTGGATAATGTTAGCCATGTCAGCTTATTCACCCAGATTCATTATGAGCTTACTTTATGAACTTACTACTTTTAACTTGTATTATAAAGACACAAATGACTGATGCTCGTAGTTTATTTAACGTAGCCTGTTGTTGCTATGTTACTGCTGGAGCTCTATGATCTCAGGGCGTTTGTTAATTTCTTAGCCAGCCCAATTACTTCACAAGCTATCCTGATCCATCAAACTATAATGTACTATAAAAATGGTGTTTTTATAACCAACATAACGGATGTAAACAGTACAAAGGTGTATACATTATGTGACGTCTTTCTTCAATCAACTTCAGACTGTGAGCACAATGTAAGCAACAGGACCAAGACAGTTCCCTGCATATTCACTTCATGGCTCCCTGTTCCATTCAAAACATGTTTTATTAAAACTACTCACCACACATCTGTCATTGACATTGAGATTCTGGGAATAAAACTATGCTTGTACATGTTAAACATTCTGCTATTACAGAAATTTAAAACAGCAATTTGTTAAAAACTTTGCATCCCTCATTTCACACAAGGTATCATTATTGACTTAACTTGACTGACATTTAAACTACCTTTAATATGTGCTCACATCAGTAATCTGATCTAAATCATGGACTTTTTAAACTGAGAGAAAACTTGTACCAGTGCCCTGACTGTCATGTTGTACTTTACCGTAGATGGTAGGATGCCAGTTAACGCAGCTGATTTTCTTGTTCTTTGTGTGCGTCTGATCTGATAAGGCCTTAAAAAGCATCAGACTTTCGGAAACCTGCCCGTAAAAATCACTGTCGTCAGTCCCTGCACCCAGAGCCTTCCAGTCATCAATGAACACATTCATGATCTGGGTCTGCTGCAATGCGTGTAAAAGCCTGCAAAAAAAAAAACCAAGACAGTTGTCAGGTGAAATGAATATGAGCAATAACTATAATCTGTGAACAGTTTCATTTTCATACTCGTATAATCCTATTATCTATTATTTTGCATGTGCAATGTGGTGTGTGTAAAAGATGACAATGTATCTTATTTATCTTGTAAATGAAACTAGAACACCACACAGTATAACACAATGGAGAGGTTAGATTTTTCATCAGTTACCTAAAACTATTGTAATACATAATTACATGTATGTAATGCCAAACAGTGGCAATAACTGAGGTGTTTCACTACCATGAGGTTGATTCAGTAATGTATGGGTTTGCACTGACTTTACCACTTTTACCTTGGAGTCACTGAGTTGATAAAATTCTTCAGACTCTTACACATAAGGACACTCTCTCTTTCTTCATCACTCTGCTCTCTTGGCATGAATTGGGTGGAGATATTCTTCAGAACCTTCCTGTAAAGTTGGAACAGTGAGTTAAACAATACGTGTGTGGGTTTGGAGTTCCAATTCAACTGAGAACAAATAGCATGCTAGAATTCTAGACTATCCAATGCAGCTTTCACCAGTTTGGCAGGTGGAAGTCAAACCTGTAAGTGCTTCCCCACCTGCAGAACAAATCCATTTCATGTGCACTAATTCACTTGGCATACCACTGTGTCTGAGCACTGCTGCTCCGCAGCTTGGGAACAGCCTGTACCCCGCAGTCCCTCTGCATCTGCTTGATACTGAATCTGCTATCTTTATAGGAAGAACACTCCAAGAAGGCATCTTTTGCATCTGCAGTATTACGGTCTGAAAAACAGACTGGAGCTCCAAACTTCCTCCTCACTCTGGAGATCTTGAAACACAGCTGATGACAAAAAAAGAGAGATTTTAAAAGGTATCATTGAAGCACAAGTGAGATGAGGAAAACAGTTGAGTTATGAATCTCCACTTTGAATTCAAACACTTGAGTACCTTTTCTCTGGTCTCTTTAACAGATTCTTTCTCTATTTCCGGCTCACTGCCTTGAGGTATCCATGTCCTTGGTTCTGGGGTTTTATTGACTTCATTCTCAGACACCTCGGGTGTCTCAGACTCTGGAGGCTGCAGCAAAGAAAGCGAATCACAAGATGTACAGTATAAAGAACAGAAAGCTCCTTAAAATGGTTTTTATTCAAACCAGAAATCTTCACACATTCTCACACGTTCCTTAAAGTATTAGTGATTACGCTTTGCAATAAAAGGAGAGAAAAATATAGAACACTTTTCTGATTAAAGTCTAAATAGTGATCAATGGCAATTTTAAAAAAAAAACCCAAAAAAACCTATCTTGGTCCCATAACTAGAACTGTTCACTGCTTACATTGAGGATTCTCTCCTTGGCTTCTGGAGTCAGAACCAGGTAGAAGCACTGATCATAGGTGAAGTCTCTGTCAAAAACCAGCAAGAGCTCATCCTCTGGGTAGTCCTGTCAGATAAAAGACTTTAGAATATATGACAGTCTGTGAAAATCCATGGTCAAGTTTCTTTAAAATAATGACTGTGGTGAGTCTGTGAGTAACCTTTATTCCTCAGGGATTTTGTTTTGATAGTGAATGATGCAGTAAGATGTGGATTTCAGATATGAAGGCTGATGGTTTGAGGTTCAACAAGGGAGATAAAGACAGATAACCACAGACTGATCATCAAAGAACAGATGTGTCTGTGTGGATCACAGAGGGTGCTCTGTGGTCTCATTAGAGTAATGAAGAGTAGTAGAAGTAGCATGAAAGCGTACGACATCAGAGAGATGGAAACTGTTGTTTTAATCCATATCAGAGACAGAGCATGGACAAGGTTAAACAGGTCTGTTCCAGAAGCCTTTAACTCTGGGCCTGTGTATCCTCACTGTGTCTTTGGAGGTGTTGTCTGAGTGATCTGTATGACAATGGATCAGCTCACCAGCACGATCTGCTTCACAGGGCTGAAATCGGACACTGCTGCTCTCATCTTCATGTCCTGTATGATATCGTCTTTTTTCAGAAGCTTGTAAGGGCTCTCCCCTGTGACGTCCTCATCGGCACGGCAGCCAAAGAGCTCCTGGGTGGCAGATGTCAGGACCAAGGGGAAAATATCCTCAGGGTGATCTTTAGGGAGAGAGGTCACGATCAATACAGGCGGATTCAATCTTTCAAATCTGGACGTAAACCATCGACTTTGTAGCAAACAACTCCATCAGATGAACAATCACAGCTCTGTGAATCTATTGGTGTTTCAGCAAAGTACTCAAAGATAGCAACAATGGTTTGTAAATTGGAGGAGTTTAAAAGAGAAACCTCTCTGAAGTTGATGCTATTGGTCTTTGTCATTATTGGAAAACAGTCGAGTCAGCATGATGTTGACAAAAAAACAAGTAAAATGGTAAATGGCTTGAATTGAAATAGCTCTTTTGATCAACTCATGAATTTAAAGCACTTCTACTTTAAATTTGACAGGGCAAGATGGCGCTCTCCTATGTGTCCTTTTGTTTGTTCATTGTGCTTCTTATGTCCTTGTGTGGTTGTACTGTTTTACCTCTTCCACATGCTTTCCAATGTGTTTCCTTTTTTTTTTTTTTTTTTTACTACAAATGGCAATAAACTAAAGTGAACTGAAGTCAGACATTGAAGAGAGAGGTTGCAGTGTAAACAAGGTCAAACAGTGTGAGGTCCCTAAAGGCAAAGCTCCATGACAATCTGAAATCAGGCAGGGAAAAACAAAACTACAATACAATTACTGAGCTATATGTATCTGCTAATAAACAGTGGGAGAACGATAAGAGTTACACAAACTTCTGTAAAAGGATGTCAGTGAACACGACCGAAAGAAATAACACAGGATTTCACTGCAGCGAGCGGTAACATATGAAACAGTGCTGAAAACAGAGACGCTAACTTGATGAAAGGAAATGTTTAGATAACACACCGCTACGATCCATGACCTCCCTCCCTGTTCAGATGACACTCACGCAGTGCTCTGAAGTCAGCATCGCCTACGGACGTTGACACAGATTTGTGCCCCTTCTTTTGGGATCAAACACAGAACAGCCCCTCTGATCCTTCACCTGCCCCCTCCCTACTGGGCGGACCACCACCACACTATATCTCTGAATGAAATGCAGTCCTTGTGAGAAGCCCAGGTGGATGACGCTGCTCTGCTGTATTTTCAGGAACACACTGGTTGATCAATAATGCATGAATCAATAATGCAAGACTTCAACTGCTCAGTTACAGACATCTTTCCAGTATTTGTACTATATAACTACAGAGCTGCTCCTAAACAATCTATGCAGTGTTCTCATCCAAGGGAACCCTACAGTAAACAGAGCCCAGCATAATGATAGTTTTCATCCTGCTTGAGGTCTCTCTCTTCAAAGTCTGTCCACAAGGTTGCTGAGGGGACGCTGGAATGCTTAAGTACAGCTTAAGTAACCACTTCCCAGCTGGGTGTGTCAACCTTCCCCACTCGCACCACTTAGGCCTCACGCCAGATCATTGTAGTGGAAACTCACACCCCTCATTTCACACTGTTGAGCGTTAACTTTGGCATTTGTATTCATGGGAAATATTTGCTTGAGAGACAAAGAGAGTGTGATGATGTTCCATAAAGCTAAAGAATGTAATTAAACTGCTCTGGCAGACTGCGCTGCAGAGATATTTTAAACTTGTCTGCCGTCTTTCCTGTTGCATAATCCACTCAAGGCTTTTTATATTTCCATGAATACTGTAGTTAAAGTCTATTTTTATTTCAGTTTCTACTAGTTACAAATTTAGGCATCGACAAAAAGCAATTATTAGTTTACAGAATAACCTATGACTAGCAAGTCCTTGAGCAATCAACACAGGAGTTAAAATAAACGGCATTCAACGCCGGCTCTCAAACAGACACAAATCCTGTATTAATTCGTTGTTCATTCACAGACGTTGGCCTTGGCTGGTTTCAGGTTATTTTTAGGGTCGGAACTCTTGAAACCCTTTCTATTAAGCCAATAACCTGATGTATAGGGGGTGCTGGTGACCTGAATTTGACCAAAAGCATGTTGACAGTAAACTGGAACATGACCATTGGGACTGCAGCAGCTGAGCAGAAAGCATGCCTGAAGGCTATGCAACTTTATACTGAAGGTCTCATCAGATGAAAGCATGTCATCTCTTCAAAGACATCACTGGTGATCTGTTTCAGTCAGGCCTGTTACATCCCTACTTCTAAGTGAAAGTTACTTGTGATATAGTGGTCCTACTTTAGCCAAGAGAGTGATGAACTATAAATGATAATAAATGATATTCAGGTTTGTTTTTTGTTTTTTTTACACTTTTTTAAAGATAAGATCTAAATAACAAACAGTCTTTGTGTACTCTCTTCTTCATCATAAACATGGACACATTTCCTATATTGTGTAAAATGTTCTCTTACCGGGCTTTTCTGAAGGTTCAGGGGAATCAGCCTTTTTATCTGAGCAGAAAGTCACAATTAGTTTGATTTGCATTGTCTCTTTATTTGATCTTTCATTTATAAACATGCGTTTGTATATACAATAAAACTAAGAAGTACGTGGACACCCACCTTTGCTTTTTCCCTTCTTGCCTGAACTGCTTTTTGCACTTGCTGTTTTCTTAGGTGGCATCGTTGCTCTCAGGATTACTCCACTAGTAATGAGAAAAAAAAAAGATGGTTAATTTCAGTTTCTCCAAAACAACATATGGTGGGACATTTCTCCTCTCGAAACAGCCAAACATACATGTGTATGTTCAACTTTCCCCCATTCTGACACATGCAAACAGCAGTAGTGCCCCAGTCTTTATCAATGCATGTGGCGACATCTTGTGGAGGATAAGAGTTAACATAATAATTATGTTCCGGTAGGAGAATATAATCTCCAGTTATGCAAAATTATGTCTAAAATGTATTATGTCTCATACTTTTTTTAAAAGGCCTTCTTATGATTTCCCTTTTTTAAAAAAATAATTATTATGCCTTTTTAAATATGTATACACTTTTTCTTTCCTGAGAAGTCACTTGCTTAAATGTAAACGTTTACTTTTTGCAGTGGTCGCCTCTCTCTTATGTAATATTAAATTACTGAAGACATAAAGGTGAGCAGACGTTTTCTGTTCTAGTTATTTTTCGTTGTTCTCTCTTTTTGTTTTTTTTTACTACATTCACTTGATGTGAGCAACTAGCCAGATGTTTTAATTTTACTTAAAGTTGCACCATGTATCAATCAATCAAACTTCATTTGTAAAGCACTTTTCATACAATGATGTATCACAAAGTGTTTTTACATCATAATAAATCAAACAGCATCAACACACTCTCTCTCCCACACCACAATTTAAAAAGTAAGATAAAATAACTATATGAAAACTGAAGGACCGAGGAAAGGAGATGAGTTCATTCTCAATGAGGAAATGGTTGGTAGTGACATTTGAAAGTTAAAGTGAAACAATTGGATGCTAAATCTTCTGAACGGAATAGAACTGTATAAAAAGGAAGAAATGTGACCCATGATAACTACAGTGTTATACGGCCCACATGTTCCTCTAAGGATAGTTTCTCTACAGCCTTATGACAGTCTTGCATTTTTCATCTTCAAGTAGTACCATGACATGTACTGAACGAAAGTGGTGAGTTGTTATAAATAACGCCACGTTATCATGTTGTAATCAACGTTTAAATAAACTAAAATGAAACTAAACATTTAGACAGAGGCTTTACACAAGTTATCTGCACCGGAAAAGTCACAACAGGATCATTTACGTGCTAGGTGGCTAAACTAGTGCGGTCAAAGAAATGGTTAAGGAAAGTAGATTAAACAGCTCTCTGTATAAAGTTTATTTTTTACATGGTACGTGCTGCCCTTTGTCCCAAAGAAATAAATCAGAATTGAAGCATTAAGCGTCATCAAAACACAGATTAAGTAAAGTTTTACCAGTAGTTAAACCACAGTAGTTAGCTCGAAATCCGTTCATCGGTTGGAAATGTTTGGTTGCTAATAGTAACGGAAGACAGTTGATGGACAGATCAGCGAGCCAATCGGGTTCCATGTTTAAGATAACTTCATAGGCATTGGAAGACGCTACCTGAGTCGTTCAAAACACAGGTTGACGGCTCACCCTTAACACGGAACACTCCGGAAGTTTTATCTAGAAAAATAACTTTCTGACTTGACTCTACCCGTCATAAACAACCAATGTAAGTACATAATGGATTATTACTAAAACCAGTTGGACCCGACGCAGACGAGAAGCAGACAGCAGGTGGATTTAATTATTTGTTCATATACCGGGCAGGTACACCAGTTGGGTAAGTTGTCCCTTTGCTTTTCTGTAGTTTCTTTCAGCACGTTCTTTTTTTTTTGCTTTGACAGAAAGAAAAAAAAGCTTTAGTCTCAGTTAAATATTTGATCGATCGAGGCTATGGTTGAAGCTGGTCAGGTGTCGACACGTGAGCTGCTGTTTATTATTCAACAATGCTCAGGTACACCTGACTTTATTTCCTTCCTGCAGGATCAGATTGTTGCTGGTTGGTTAAGCTTAGCTTTTTTTAAAGTCAATGTCACCATTAATTAAGGGAACAAGCAATAACAAACAAGGGCCAGTAAGCCATAACATTTCTTGGAAGTAGTTAAAGTGCACAGGTAGTACATTACTACAACACTACAGTGAATCCTATATTTGAAGGCTTATGTGTTCTGCATTGTTTAGGTCGTCCTTGTGTACTGGATATAGTGAGAAGTTTTAGTTGGCTGATCCTTTTCTGTTTACAGGTTGTATGATGAAAATATTTTAAATATGACAGCAGCCCTAACAGGGAAGTCCAAAACTAAAACATTCAGTTAAGTTCTCAAAAATGTTGATTCTAAAACAACAAAAATCTATATTGCTTTCATTTTTAAATGTGATTTTATTGCTTTTACAACAACACAGTTTAAACTTTCCATACCTAAACCTGTTGTCTGTTTTGCTTTATTGTTGCCACCAAGGCTAGATTTAGATTTTTCAGTAAAAAAAAAAAAAAAAAAGTAATTTATGGTGTGTTTTTTCCTCACTTAGTGTTGTTGAGATGCAATGCTTAAACCACACATGTTTGTTTGACTGCAGGTATGGAGGATTCCAGTGACTTCTATGATGAGTATGAGACAAATTATAACTCTCCCTGGGCAGACCACCAACATCAGTGTCCAGACGATCAGGAACATGTGAATTGTCTCAGAAGGAAGATCAAATATTTCTTCATGAATCCCTGTGAGAAGTACCATGCTCGTGGCCGGAAACCATGGAAACTCGCTCTGCAGATAATCAAGATTGCCATTATTACTATCCAGGTATTTATCTTTGACATGACCTGAATATGTGTTAATATTGTTATTTTACTAAATTGATGACAATTTTCTTTTCACCCTTCTTCTCAGTTAGTGTCTTTTGGGCTGAGCAACCAGATGGTTGTCACATTTAAAGAAGAAAATCTGATGACATTCAAGCACCTCTTCTTGAAAGATTATGTTGATGGAGGCAGCGATACGTATGCTGTTTACAGACAGGACGATGTTTATGATCACATCGATTACGTCATTGAGAAGGTATTCAATTTCCTCATTCTTTATCCAAAGGTTCACGCTTCCTTTTGTGCCTGTTTATTTTGAGCTGCAGTAGATTTGTTTTCCTTTTGTGTGACTGTAAATCATTGTTAGGATATCACCAAAGCCCTTAACAAGTTCCCATGACAAGATATAGCATGTCATGGGATTGAACTTTGTCCATATCCTTATAAATCTTTCCTTCTCTTTCATGTTTTTTCACCACAGATGTAGAATGACTTTCAATTTAGTCAGCCATTATTAACCAAATGCAGACGCCAAGGGCTGTGCAATAAATGTATGGAGTATCAATTATTAAAGAAAATATATGATTTGATCAAACTAATGTATTCATAGAAAGGCAGTTGTCACATCTGAACACGACATATTACAGTCATCTAAAGCAAGAGTTCCCAAACATTTGAGCTCAGGACCTGAGTTTGTTAGAGACGGGGGAGCCACACCGTCCCTCTTTAAGTAGTTTATTGTAAAAAGGACTACAAGCAGAACAGAGTATTCTACATGTATAAACAAAATACAACACTTTCATTGTCCTCTCGGGGGATATTTGACATTTGTTGCCACAGCTTTGCACATAGCTTAAAGTCAATACTGTTAAATAGTTAATCGACAGTTTAAGGGTAAACTGCTGGATGGTTCCAGTAAGCTTAATATAAAGGATAAATGGTTTCAATTGGTTTAAAGGTCGAATTGTTTGAACTGTGACTAGATAGCTTAAATAAATAGATACATGGTTTAAATAGAACACCATTATTGATAGTATGATGAACTTGTTTGAAAAGTGAATGTCTACAGTGTCTGAGGCTAATGTGGTAATCTTAAATTATTGGATTCATGGTCGACTGGGTTATTCAAACGCATGGCTAATGTAAATGGCTGCAATGCTCAGGTTAGAGTAACTGATTCATTTGGAGAATATGAAGCTAATGCAAAGCCAAAGTGTTGGGCAAATAATTGTCAAGTTAAAACAAATGGATAAATGTTTGAAACAGTCTGCTTTATTTAAAGGGATAGTTGTTTTATGCTGACCAAACAATCTAAAATGTTGAACGCTGAATACAGTCAGTAGCGTTATTTATTATAACATTACAAGTGGGACATAATCTTGTCTTAAAAAAAATCTAACAGGTCTGTTGAATCCTTTTCAAACTTGAATTTTTTATTTTTTTTTTGGTGTATTTCTAGTATGGTCATCTGCACAACATCACAGTGGGCAATCATGAGTATGAGAAAAAGGGCGCTTTCTACACCCCTCTGTCAGTGTGTCAGCAGTTTTACCTGAACGGTTCCATCTTTCCCGGCAATGAGACCTTTGAGATAGATGCCCAAGTGGTGACGGGTATGTCTGAGTAAACAAAGACAGAAAACATGAGACTGATTTTATTGTATTTTTTTTCAAGAAATGGACTTTGCTTATTCAATATTGTTTTCTGCTAACTTCCAGAGTGCCTCGAAGTGTCTCCGATGTATCGCCCTTCATTACGGGAGGGATATCCAAACTTTGAATTGCATTTCAAAAGGTTAATGTTATTTTCCTAACTTGACTTTGTATTTTATGTGACAAGTTAACCCTTTCAGTTAATGCATCTGATCTGTCTTCCAGGATGCTCAATGTAAAAATCACATTTGTTCTCAAGGCCATAAATCTACAGACAGTGAGACACCGAGAGCTACCAGACTGCTACGACTTTACTGTTATTGTGAGTCACTTGACTTCTCTCCATTACCCAGTAAACACAAGTAGAGCACATCAGACTTTGTCATTAAAGATGTGTGATTACTTTATTGCTGGCTGCCGTTCCTTATGAGACTGCACCTGTTAAATTAAAAATATAAAATGAGTCTGTTCATTTAATGAATCTACTTGAGAACACATTTTGGCAGTCCAGAACTGAACCTTTTTCACAGTCTGCATTTTACTTGAGGGCCTCACAAGTGAAGGTGTAGCTGTCCGGTTCTGTTGTTAGGTTGTCTCTCTTCAATATGGCTTTCTTGTCAACAGATCACTTTCGACAACCAAGTTCACAGCGGCAGGATAAAGGTCAACCTGGAAAATGATGTAGACATCAATGAATGCCGAGACTGGAAAGTAACCGGAGCATGTGAGTCTGCTGAGCTGAATTGAGCGTGCATAAATGAATGGTCTGCACGGCTGCTCTCGGAAGTTTACGACTTTGCTGCACAATAAAACTTAAGAAGATGTTAGTCCTTTTCGGATGACAGAAACTTTAATTTCTCTGTGCTCCCAGCTGCCAGAAACATAAACCTGACCGTGGTGTTTGACTGCCTCATCATTGTAACCTGTATCACCTCCTTCGCCCTCTGCACACGCTCAGTGATCAATGGCTTTCAGCTGCAGTTTGTAAGTAGGCAGAACTAAATATTTTGTGGAGGTATAAGAAAAATGTACATTTGTCTGCTCAATGTGGTTCTTAAATGCATGGAAGCAGCAGAACAAGACCCAGACCAATAACTCACTGAGATGTGTACAATTTCTCTGTGTTTGAAACAGGAGTACACATTGTACTGCAGGAAGAATTGTGGCAAAGAAGTCCCTTTGTCAGATAAGCTGGAGTTTTTAAATGGTTGGTACATCCTGATCATCGTGAGCGACATGTTGTCCATCATCGGCTCCATTCTCAAGATAGAGATCCAGACGAAGGTAATGGGAACTGAAATGTGACTGAGCGTAATCCCTCAAATCTGTAATGACCAAAGGTGAGTTTTTTTTTAATTTCAGGTCCTCACAAGTTATGATATCTGCAGTATCTTCCTCGGAACTGGCACCATGTTTGTCTGGATCGGGGTCATCCGCTACATGGGTTACTTCAGGAAATATAATGTAAGTCCAGTTTGTTAATCCAATACAAAAACAATGTGACATGGGGTGCAGTACTTCAAGAATACCATTGTATCATTTTGACTCTTTTTAGCTTCCCGTTTGAATTGATGTAAAATACAGGCTTCACCTCTCACAAAATATTTTTTTCTGTTGACTAAGTTTCAAAGACGTTCAACATTTAACTTGCATTACACGTTTAGGTCATTTGAAATCTGATTTCCCGGATTATTCTCGTGCATGAGGATTGTGTGTGTTCACAGGGTCCAGTTCTTCTTCTGTATATATTCGGACCTGTTGTTTCCATTAAAATGACCAAATATAAAATGTTTTGTGATCTTAACGTTTTCTTTGTCCAACCTGTACAGTTTGATAACCCTGTTTGTATTGTAAGACAAAGTTCTTCATGTTTCTATGAAGGATTACAGGGTTCAAGCCATTAAAGGACCTGATTTGGCCGCTGATTGGATCGGTCTGACTTGGATTTCATGAAGAATGTTTTTTGGTCTGTTTTCAGATTCTCATCCTGACACTCAGAGCAGCTTTCCCAAATGTAATCCGGTTCATCTGCTGTGCTGGAATCATCTACCTCAGTTACTGTTTTTGTGGTTGGATCGTCCTCGGCCCGTATCACGAGAAGGTGAGTCATGTTTTGTATTCCTTTTTCTTAAGTTAGTCATTAAGAACAGACAGTAGTATAACTTGTTTTTTTCCATTTACCTTTTGGTTTAGTTCCGAACGTTGAACACGGTGTCTGAGTGTCTGTTCTCCCTGATCAACGGAGACGACATGTATCCCACCTTTAAGAACATGAGGCAGAAGAGCAGCCTGGTGTGGGTTTTCAGCAGAGTCTATCTCTACAGCTTTGTCTCGCTCTTCATCTACATGATCCTCAGCCTCTTCATCACAATCATCACAGACACCTACGACACCATCAAGGTAACACTAACCTTTCTTTGAGGTGGAAATATGATTATAGTATTTTAAATCATTTACATCTTGTGCTTCAGAGAAATAAGTGAGCTTAAGCTAGAGCTTGAGTAAAGTCCTGAATTCAACATGAAACGTGTTCCAAAATATAGGGAGCACATTTTAAAACAAAAACAGCATGCAGTGTTGCATATTACAGAATACTGTATACTCTAATGACTGAATCTTTAATATGAGCAATGCTTAATGTTAAAGCTGATAAAATGATACATTTTAATAGTTTCTGGTTTCTAATGTTTTTTAATAAACAAAAATCAAATATTTACCTTTTGTTATGGCACAATGTGTCTCACTCTTTGTAAACGCTCACTTCCTTCTCTGTATCGTGTAGCAGCAGCAACAGAGTGGAACCCCGACGTCTGAGCTGCAGAGGTTCTTGTCGGTGTGTAATGATCTGCCAAACTCCGGGTTGTACCGACTCAACAAGAACAAAGGCTGCTTCTTAGACTGCTTCATCAACAGGTTGGTCTTAACTGTCTGGAAGTCTGAAGTCATTAGTGTCCTGGCATCTTGTGCTTGTATGTAATATCAGACATGAGGGGTGCATTGTACAGTCACTTGATAAGCTGGAGCTGTAAGCCGAGACGTTTTAAGATCTAAGCCGAGTCTTTTTCTCGTTTCAGGTTCAGAAGTCTTGAAGAGAGTCTAACTTCAGAGGCGTAGCAGGCGGTGTCGAGGTGTTGAAAGCAGATAACTGTGCATTCTGACACTGATGAGCACTTTATACATATTAAATGGGAGAGGCCTGAAAATCATTTTAACATTTGTTCTGAACGTAACTTGATTTTTAGTTTTTCTGTGCTGAAAAAACAAACAAACCCAAAACCTTGGTTTTAAAATGATGCGTTGAGATGGAGAGCACTTTTGTAAATACACACAGACTGTATATACACCAGTAAATATTAAATCTGTCATTGAACATGTAAATGATGTCTTTTTCCGATGCCTTTGTTGTACAATGTAGGAAATAAATTGAAACAAATGTAATGTAAATTCAGGTGATTTTTTTTATTTCTCCTGTTAGAAGAAACTCCCAATAAAAAAAGACTAAAAAAACAATTCTTTTTCTCACACCAGTTTTTCTCTTGTAAAATATTGTGATTAGAAAATAGCAACACGTCCAATTCATAAAGGACTCCTTGGTCTTTAAGTCTGAAACATCAGATATCAAATACTAGAAAGTGTCTGTGAATTTTAAATTCCTCAGAAAACATTTGGTGAGTGAAGATCAATTCAATCTGAGATATACTGATTCGAGACACTAAAACATCATCCAACATGAGCACAACAGCACCTTTAATCTTCCACTATTAATGACAGCTTCATTGACTGTTGTTCATCATAACCTTCAGTTGGGCATCTTGCAAGTGAAGTACTTTGAGTCCAAACACAAACTACTTCATCACTAAGAGTGGCTTGATGCAAGCCTCCAGAATAGACAGGTGTCACTGGTAAAGTATTAAAACAGGCAGCTTAGAGCACCACCAAAATGTAACAACATAGTCAGTTTTCTAAAAATAAGCATCAAAATCCAAAATTTCCCCCGATTGAACATCCATAATGACCAGTTCTCTGCATTTTCATTCTTGAATTCCTTCTAGTGTTCCTTTGCAATCTTTGAAGTCATGCAGGGATGTTGTCCCAACAGCCCGAGAAGGCAGGAATCAAGAGTTCAAAAACTCTTGACAGCTTGGTTACTTATCCTGAAGCTTTGAAAACAAAATCCTATGGAGTCAGTCTGGTTTAGTTTGAGTGACACCAGGGGGCGCCAAAACTCTCTGCTCCTCCATCCTGTTGGACTGGGAATGCAGGATCAGACTGAAAAAATCCTCATCGGGAACAGTTGAACCTTTATTTGCAGAAGGCGGAGCGGCACACCTCTGGTCGTTCAGCCTGGAACCCTGACGCATCGTAAAGAAACACAAGAGTCAGATGAGTAGATGCTTATCAAGAGCTGTTCAAGTTTGGCATTTGTAACTGTGTGCATAACTGATTCATTTATTTTTTATTACAGCATTGAATAGTTTGGGAACTAAAAAACACATCTGAAACAAACATTTGGATTGGATGGGGTATAGATCCTTTTTTACATTTATGACACAATCTGAGCCTGTCAACTAAATCTTATTGATTAATCTAGATTTTCTTAATCAACAGAAATGTGTTGATCAAGCATGAAGCAGGTACATGGTCGGGGGAAAAGCCAATTATTTCCCATAATGCATTTAGCTTCTGCAGTCAGGAAGGAGCAGCTGTGGCCCCTCTATGAACTGTCATAGCATGATCCCATGAGATTAAAACTATTGGGGTTAAATGTGATACAATAGTGTGTGTCACGTAAAAATAAATGTTACACAAACAATGATTTAAACCTCTTAATGCAATATGCTTAATGTCCCTTTCTCTTACTTGGCACTTGACTAGCATGTCGAAGAAGACGTCATCCCCCTCAGGCTGCTCAGCACTTGCCTCCAGGCGACTGTAGAGGGAGGTTGTGTGCGTATGTGGACTGGAGATTTGGGCTGGAAGGAGAAATTGATCAAGTCATCAGCAGTAATACTAAGGGAGATGACAAAGCCTGGCCCTGCCATGCATTTCATTACCTTGGGGGTGGAGCTGGTCTGTGCTGGAGGTGGAGGGTGTACGAGGCTGGTTGGAGGCGCTGAGTCGTAAGCCAGGAAAATGGCTCAAGCTCACTCTTTGGTCGTCCAGACGACGGGCCTGGGAGCTGGCCAGCAGCTCCAGGAAATGACCAGGATCCTGCAATGGTGTTGCGCACTCCAAAATAGCTAAAAAACACAAAATACTCATCATCCATCGAACTTTCATTTTATGAACTGTGGAGCATCACGTCCAGCGTAAATGTCCTCTTTTGAGCATCAAACACAGAGGTGGTACATAAAATGTTTTCTTTCATCAATCTTGGAGCAAGCCATTATAATAAGTATAATCATAAGAAAATGTGTCCAAATAATTCACAAACCCTTCATTAGTTGTAGTTTTTAAAGACAATGGAAATGTATAATGGTTATGGAGGATTGAATCGCTCCAATAAGTACACCAGTGGTCACAGATCCTTCCGTGTGTAAATTGATTTCACAAAATGTCAAAGTGAAGACTTGAATAAACACGTACTTCACATACCTGGCAGTATTTCACATCAATAAAACATCTGGATCCCCACAACTTAAACTTGAAAAAAAAACAACCCTTGGGCCAATCAGCAGTGAGTTTACTCCAAACGTTTTAGAAAATCAGAAATGGACAAATGTATGATATTGGTAATATATATATATATATATATATATATATATATATATACGCCGTACACACACACACACACACACACATATATATACCAGACAAGAAGGAAAGGCATGAGACAGACAACACAAAGCATAAATCACAAATGTTTGACATGGAAAAAAAGGACACATTAGTGGACATGCTGCATTCACACCATAGATGGCATTAACCTCCTTCTACTGAAAACTGAGAGGCCACCACAGCAAGGTGTCCTTTAGCAATTGTTTCATTTCTTGCATGTTTTTTTCTCTCTCATATTTCTCCATGAAAGATCAAGGTTGTAGTTGCTGCACATGGTGTGAACACAGACGGGAACACAGGGGCCTGACTCACATTTCCTCTCAGCTATAGGAGGGGTGGAGGAGGGAGAGGAGTGGGCAGGGAGATTGCTCTGGCCATCCAGTAGGGAGCACCTTTGGTCGTCCATTCTGTTGCCCTGGAAACGAGACAGCAGGTCGAAAAAGCCGTCTTCTCCGATAGTGTCCCGTGATCCAGGCTACAGTGTTTAAAAAAAAAAAAGAGAACCAATTAATTAAAACAGATCATTAAGGTTATCAAGAGAGCTGGGAGGCTTTTAATGGAAAAACTAATAAAAAAAAACAACAAAAAACAACGTACACAGCCTCAGTTTGTTACTCTAAAACTCTTCAGTTACAGATCCAATGCTTGTTTTAATAGCTGCAATAGTTGCAGCATGTTTCTTGTAAGGCAAAGGAGCCTTGCAGCTACTAAAATGATACTGGATTAATTCTATGGATGTGTGACTTTAGAGCAGTGAACAATAAAACATTATCATCCTCCCTATAAACACCCATTAGTGGTCAACAATTGTGTGCAAGCTGTAGTGACAACTTCCCGCCACTAGCTAAAGCTGTAGCAGCCATTGACTAATGCTGAAGGCTGGTAGGGCTGACGCTGCTAACGCTGCTAAGGCTAGCCACAATCTGCAAACCAAGCAACATTGTGTAACCGCTGACAATTTCAAATAAATTGGGCTCAATGGACTCTGAAGTAAACACTTTTTGGAAGATGGTGAAGGAACATTGCAATAAAGTAATGAAAATAAAGAAAAGAATGTTGACCGTTTTCTGAATGTTTCCCTTCAGACTAGTTGGTTAAATTGAATCCAATTTGCTTTGAAACAACTTTAATATTGTTGCCTCCGAACATCCTTAATTAAATCCAGAACTTTTGGCTCTTTTTGGTCATCGTCAAGCCATAAATAAATAATAATGGGATTCCACAAGCTTCACAAATAGGAGAATAACACCTGAGCTGTATCTTTTACAGTTTAGATATACTGCAGTAAGATTCTGTCACAGTCTCCTCCTTTGTACTGATGGTAACCCAAAGATGCACATACGTTTGTGTTTCCTGGATTTAATGAGGAAGAAAGACTGTATACTGCACTTAGAATGACCTTAGAAGACACTGGGGCTTCGAGCTCAGGAGGCGAGTCCTCCGTATGGTTCTCATGC
Organism: Symphodus melops; assembly: GCF_947650265.1. Taxonomy (NCBI): domain Eukaryota; kingdom Metazoa; phylum Chordata; class Actinopteri; order Labriformes; family Labridae; genus Symphodus; species Symphodus melops. Next base: position 5,112,051 of record NC_136698.1, read on the forward strand.
TGGTCTTTGGGAGGGGATTTGATGCTTTTCTGCTTCTTGCTTTTCAACCGATGGAAGAGGAAGAGTTTAGTCGAAGCTTTGATTGTGTTGGATTTAGAGGACCCAGGAAAAGAATCATCCTCCCAGTCCTGTACATTCAAGGACAGAAACACTTTCAGTTAGAAATGTCACTGCTAGTATAACATACAGCTGACTTTTTTTCTAGACTTTTAGAGGGAGAGAGTGGGGCATGACATACTACATCAACGAGCATCAGGAGTCATACATGTGACCAGTGCGACATGCACTCTACCCTCTGTACATGTAGCCCCTGCTATACTAACTAAACTATGCTGGTGCCTAAATACATAGCTGATTGAATTCACATTTCATTTTTAAATGGTTTCAAAATACATTCTTTCTACTCAATTTATGAAAACTGTGCCCACAGTTGAATATGCATCACTTTTAACGACTGTCACTGTTAGAACAGTAATCTGAAATAACCAAAAGAATTTCCTGTTGAATTAATGACAAATAAAAAATAAAATAACTTCAGTTTCATTTACACATAAAGTAATAGCAGCTTCATTTCTATGTCAATAAATACTTGTTTTTTTAGAAGTCTTAGAGGTTTAAAACAACAAAGGCAGTGCAAAGTTCACGTTGTTAGTGTTTGTGAGCTAGGTTTAGACATACTTGCTGTGCAGATGGATCTCCTGTTTGATTTTTGTCAGGACTTTGCCTCAGTTCAAGGTTCTCTCCAGACTTCACAGCTGGAAAAAAAAAAAAAAACATTAAACAGTGTGTCCACATGTTACAACATTTCTAGATTTCACTTTCCCACCAGCAGGAGGAAAACTGATTCCAAAGGAGGAGCCTCGTGCCCTGCATTCTAATAATAAAACATTGTGTGCCTCTTAAAGGTCTAAACAAACATGTACTGGCTTGCAGGCTTCTTCTTCCCCGCATTTGATGGGTCATTGCAAACCCCAGTGGAAAAGTCTGACACTATTAAAACTATGTATTGCTTAACGTATGGGTTGTTCTTAAGCACACAGCATTAAATAGAAAATGGGTCTTAATTTGGAGACTTGAAAAACTATTTTCTTTGCACAGCAGTTTAAATCTCAAAATGTGTGTATAAAGACATTAACAATCATTCAACTGTGTTCCCTGGTAAACAGGCGCCTTCATATTTAATTACAAAGATTTTAAAGTTCAATGGCCACATGTTCCCAAATGGATCGAGTTGAGTGAAGGACATTTTTTTAAGGAGCAGGTTTACCTGGGAGATTTGGGAAACTATGGCAGATTGCTGGCAGAGCGGAACTGTTCATGTTTGTGTTACGGAAAACATTTGGATGAATGTTGGAGTTGGACTTGAGGCCTACGACCAGCCGCAGGTCAGACAAGTTCATCCTGGCTGTCACCTCCCCACTTTTGTCTCCAGTCTGTCAAAAAGGACAACAACACATTTTATGAATAAAGCTTGAAATGACAAAGACGACACATACAATTTGAAACTGATTTTGTAGTTTCTACATCCAAAAAAGTTGAGATTTCCAGCACACATTCATACATGTGCTGCATACAAAAAAATCCCTTATTTCCTGCTGTTTCTTATAGTACCACTAGAGGGGGGTGTGGACTGATGGCAGCTGGTGATGAGTGGACCCTGAGGGAGGAGGTGAACCTAAACAGTCACCTCTTTGGCAATTTCCAGATGTTTCTCAGCAAAGTGCATGGCTTGCTCATGATTCCCCAGGGCGGTGTGGGCATTTCCTAGACTCCAGTACGCTCTTCCTTCACCGACTCTACAGAGAGACGGGGGAGGAGAGAAACAGGCTTGAGCAACTTCAGCTGAGATTATGCAAGAAATGGGAAGGGCAGTCATCATACTATCATTCAGTAAAATCCCCAAAACAAAAACAGAGCGTCATTTCACAACAGCAGCTGATATGTAAGATTCATCATAGCCCAGTCTAAAGCCTCAAAGAAAACAAAAACTCTCCACTGTGTCATACATGGGAACCATATTGAAAACCTTCCACATGAAATATGATTCATCGAATTCAGGGCTGGCAGACTTTACATGTTAATGTTTTTGATGTTAAGTAACTTTTAAATGTATTTTGAGACTGTAAGGGTTTAATGTTATCACAACATGTTTTGGTCAGTTTGCAGATTTATGCAAAATTAGACTTTCTTGATTGTGTTTTTAGATGTTGTCTGAGTAACCTTTAACTCCTTTCCTTGACTTTTTAGTTTCTTTGAAGTTCACTACAGCTTCATGGGTGTTGGCAGTCCCACCATTAAATCGGTGCAGGTAATTAGTTCATGGACCACCCACATACACTCTGTGCATGCTCATTATACTTCAAAGGCAGTTTGGTGGACAGCTGACAACAAATGGCTTCTTTTCTGGTACCTGTCGTTGAGGTCCTGAGCGATGACCAGATGTTTGAGGTGGTAATCGATGGCTCTCTCATAGTCCTGCAGTAGCGTGTACGTGTTGCCTAAACTGTAGCAAGCCTGAGCCTCCACCGCTTTGTCCTTCAAAAGCCGGGCCAGCTGCAGAGTCCTCCTGAGGGCGAAAAACAGAAGAGGAGGACAGTGAAAGAATGTGCAGGGTGGGAGCAGGAGAACGATAGTGATCTGCTGTTTTCTTTGTTGCTTTTTTTTTTTCCTCAGAGGACAGCTGTAACGTTAAATTACTCAAGTAAAAGATGTAACTACTTTTTAATGTAAATAATGTGTGCTCCACAAAATTGCACTTAAATGTTTCACTTTAAATCAAGTCCTTGGGTTTATTGTAACAGAGTTGTCAGCATATTTTATTACAGGTTTGTATTCTTCCTGAACATTACACAGACTGACATTAAATCTGCGAAACAGAGAGGTGACTGTCAACAAAAACTCAGAATCTGATGGTGTGATGAATTTATTTCACAGTGGTGATCAATGAAGTGTAATCAGAGTTCTTTGCTTTAGGTTTGAGTGTTTTTGTGCATTTGTAGTTTAAAAAAAACAAACATTCTCACAACTAAACTTAAAGTAATTTACAGAAAAAGCAAGAACACAGAAAAAAAGCATGTTCAGGATCAATGTTGCACTTGTTGTTTGTACCGTTTTGGGGTGGGCGCTTATAAGCTTCTGCTTCGGCCCACTCCTTTTGAGCAGAATTACAACTGCTCAAATAAACTAAACTAAACTTGCTAAAAAGAAAATATCAGCACTCTATGTGTGTTCAAGCGTAGTGAGACCACCAATAACCATCACGAGGTAAGAACGGGCTCCAAGCATCACTTGCTTACTCACTTGTAATGACCAGCAGCAACTTCAAATTGACTCAGGAAAATGTGAGCATTGCCAAGGTTACAGTGGGCCCTCCTCTCAGCAGACTTATCTCCAAACTCTTTAGCGATGAGCAGCCGCTGCCAAACATGAAGGATCACATTAAGATTAGGATTAACAGGAGATTTTTTTTGGAGGTAATCAAAACAAACACAGCCTTTGGAATCATGGCATCTGACAAACAGATATGGTTGTAATCCTTCGATACCTCTGAAGAAATGTGTCAGATATGTTGTTATCTTGTTAATTGTCTTTCACAGCCTTCAATACAACTCTGAGGCTACACGAGGTGGTGTCCTTGACTTTCTGTGCAAGTTTGCAACCTACCTTTTCATGTGCAGCCACGGCAGTTTCAAAGTCACCCAGCAGATAGTAAGTGTTGCCAAGGTTGCCGTAGGTACGCCCCTGTGCGGCCCGATCGCCTAATTCCTTCACCATGCACAGGTTGGCTCTTTTTAAAACAACAAAGAACAAAGTTAGACATTTCAACATGTCGTGCTGCTTCAAAACAAGGTCACTTTTTTAATTGCTTATTAAAAGGATTACTCTTAAGCTCCAAACAAAACGGCCCAGAACAGTCAGCGAGTCGTCGCAGCTCAGCTCAAACAAATCAGCTTCACCGTTATTAAACAGCTGGGCCAATAATCGTGTACACGTAATCATACATCAATTCGCTTATTTTGAGTGCAGCAGCTTAGTCTTCACACCTCCTGACATCCTGTGGCTCTCAAAGAGAAAGACTGGTTGTCAATTTTATTTCATTAGTTGTATTCCCCTGAAGAGACCTCTGCAGATAATCTGGCTCAAACCTTTTTAAAAATCGAGCTAAAGGATCAATTGTTGGTCATCTTCAATGATTTTGAAAATCCTCCACCCTATTAAAAAACTCGGCCTATTGAGGGGAACATTACTGTCGACCTTTGGTTACAATACTCACACCTATGCTAATGCAAAAAAGAACAGTCAGAGGTAAACAAAAAAAAAACAAAAAAAACCTACTCGTAGTACTTCGCAGCTTTCCTCAGGGCTGCCCTGGCCTCCTCCGAGAACTCTCCTGGCTCGGCTCCACTCCAGCAGATGTTTTTGCCCTTGGCGTGGTAAACGTTCCCGAAATTATACAGTGCACGAGCTTGCCCAACCTACAGCAGATTTGAACAGACGGAAACCAGAGTGACCAGTGCTATAATTACATACTTAAAATACACTGACACCAGAACAGCTTGTTTGCATGCGGCTGACAAACTATTCCAGATTTCGGTCCGCCGACACTCCGCAGTCATCGCGCATACCAAAACTGCCCTGTGGTTGCAGGGCAAGTCCTGTGCTATGACGGAAAACTAATTTGGATCCATTTATTCTAATAAAAGCAATACAGCCTTTGAGTTACTAACAAACAGGCTGGAGGAATATTTCACTTCAACAACTGGCTGGTAAAACATCCCTTCGATAGAGACTCACCTTATCGTAAATGGCTCTGGTGATGTCCAAATGTCTTTGGCAACAAACAACAGCTTCATCATACCGTCCTAAAAGTTTTAATGTGTTCCCGAGGTTGCCACTGGCTTTTGCCTCACCGAGCTCATCTCCAATAGTTCTAGGATTTCAAATGAGAAAAAAAAACCACACATCAGGAAATCATTAGACTGCAATATTAGCAGATTACTGGAGTGTATTAGTACAAAAACACAAGAGGGAAGAAAGTAATAAAAGCTGCAAGCAGCAAGAGTCAAGACTAGCAATTAAATCATTGAGGGGGAAATTGTTATTAAAAAGTTGAAGCATTTGTTCAGACTAAAAAACTAACAAAGATCCCACCAGCAGGAAACAGGAGAGTTGTTCTCTTTATATGAAACAGGTTTGAAAATAGGATCATTCAGATTAATGTGGTGAGTCTGTTCACCTGGTCAGTGTGAGGTCATGGCGATGGTACTCCAAGGCTTTCTGATACTCCTGGAGGTGAAAGTAGGCGTTGCCCAGCTGGCTGTAGATGGCACTCAGGATTTGGAGGTCCTCAGTCCCAACCTGGATGGCAGACTCGAAGAAAGACACGCCAGCACGATAGTCTCCAGCTTTACAGAGCCGCTCACCCTCCAGAGCAAGGTCCAGACAAGATGACTCCATCCTGAGAAGAAAGGGGGACGAAGATGAGAGGTGAGCTTTCAGTCCACAAGTTAAGATAAAGATGAAATCAAGTCCAATCTTTTAGTGCTTTTTCTAAAGTACAGACACTAACCAATATATTAAACATGGAAGGATGAGCGTGTTTGAATCCTTTGATAGATTTAGTCTAGGTTAGTCTAAGCTAGTGATTTAACACGTTTCTCCTTCCAGGAGTCCAAAGAGAAACGTTTAAAATATGTTCCATGAGAAATTTAACTAAAAATCAAGATTCTTGTCTTCTGTGATTTTCAACAGATTCATAACTTCCAAAAGTGCTAATGCTAGCTCTTTAACTCAGTAGAAGGCCGAGTGAAGCAGCAAGAATCTCAGCCCGTCTCACAGATGACTGGAGAAGATCCCGAAGTATGGGCTCATTCAAAAACAGACTTTAGACACCAAAAATCAAAATCAAACCAAAGATTTCCAGTCCGAGTCACAATGCAGACAGAGCTGTAAACAAAGACCAGGAAATTATCTTCATGTACAGCATGGTGGACTATAACCATTCTGTGTTTAATCCTTAAAAACATACAATTAGAGCCCGAGAATGAATGATTAAACAATCTACACGTGAAACTCTCTGGAGGGAACCAATCCAAGCAGGGGACAGAAACAGAGTCAGGACCCTTTGAAGCACGGGACGAGAACTAGACATCAAGAATAGAAGGCAGCATTTCCTGTCTGTGGGAAACATGAAAGCGCTAAAATAACCCTGGAACTAAACTGTGCGTCTTATTTTACAACCATGAACACAAAGTCAGCTCAGATGTGTCTGTGGTAAGGACGACCATAACTTCCACACTCTCCTCGTTGAATTGTGTGATCGCTTCGTTTCACGTTACATCAAAATAAAAAGGTCTTTGCCAGCAAGTTGGGATTAGACATCCTGCTCTCTGAAGGGTTGTGTGAGTCCTCTCAGCCGTAATACTGGGTCACTCGGGGGATGAAAAGTCAGCTCAGAACAGACAGACAGCATCTCCTCCCACTCTGTCTGCTGAACCCCAAACAAACTCTAACAACCCTTTAGGAAATTGATCGGGAGAGTTAAGCTCTGCAGCTCGCAGCAAAGACAAACTATGTTTCATTTGCTGCATGACTTGTTTACCCATGATCCTATTCATGGACTGAATTACTGATTACATGATGTGAGTGAGTAAATGACGGACCAATCCAAACAAACCTTGAATGTTTTTAATTATGAAGCCTTGTGCACACTGGATTGCACACAGTGGGGGTGCAGAAGGAGCACTGAGGGAATGCTACTCACAAAATCATGCTAGTTTTTAAACATTACCAACCCCGCCTTTAAGTGTGATGAGACTGAACTACCAACAGTGACATAGTTATAAATCTTATTGATTGTTGTTCTTCTGTTTGGCTCTGTCCTTCACCTTCTTCCTGCAGTTTTTGAGACTGGCAGGCAGTTCATCACGAGTCTGGTTGTGTTCGAGGTTTCTGCGTCGTAAAAGAAAGATTTTCTTTGCTGCTGTAACTTTGTTAAACGTTGATTAGAGCTCATGGTGGATTAATGTTGGGTCTTTGTGGATGATAAGACGAAGAGTCAAAGTGTCTTGAGACGTGTGAGGAATTGAACGCGACACAAATAAAGACTGATTGGTTGAAAAACACGATAAAGCTCTGGCACAGCTGAAACGGCCAAATTAGTTCGAGTAAACGTTTCATCATCCGTACGGGAAACTTTGTAACAAAGCAGCTGTCATCATCTATCGCTGTTCCATTCACAAAATGAGATTTGAACAGGTTTGATCACAGACATTGGGGATACACATCGAGGCTATGTTTGTGGATCTCTCACAAAACAGGAACATTTCACCGGATATTCTGTTTAGACCCTCTTTAAAAAGATTTTTTTTTTTTTAAAAAAGAACAATCTCAGGTTTGTAGACAGCTGCGAGACCAAACCAGCAAATGCCAAGTCATCCTCTAGTGTACGGGCAGCATTAACTTGCAGCTTAAGCTCCCTCCCCTCCATTCATCCGTAGTATTTGCACACGCCTCAGAGGAGAGTAGTTAATGTCAGCTGGACAGCAGGGACCCTCAGAGACAACTTCAAGCTCCTCCTCAGACTCTAGAAACTTCTATTCCAGGTTTCTTTCCTCGCATCAAAATCACAAACGTGCTTCCACTTCCACTTATTCCTTGGACAGGAAACAGACACCTCACTTCATGTAGAACATATAGATAGATGCTGATCAATCAATTTAAAGCCCTCCTGAGAAGAAATAAACTGCTTCTTCTCTTAGGTTAACATGCTAGCTGGCATCTAACAGAACAATTCATGAGCTGGAGTTAATGTGAAGTGACACCCCAGTGTTCCCGCTCACATACCTGCTGCCTTTCCCCATTCTGATGCACTTGAGACAGTTTGACACGACCGACATTTCAAGCTTCTCGAGCACTCTCTGGAGCAAACGCAGCTCTCTCCGAACAACACGCGTTACCTTCTCTATCTTCACATTCATAAACATAATGCGGCCGGCCGCAGTGTCCCCCTGGCCTCGTGAAAAATAAAGAAAACATGGCTTCGTCAGGATCGGCTGCTGCTCCTCCCCGGAGCGCTCCGCACACTTGTGGTAACAGCAAAGAAGAAAAAAAAAAAAAAAAAAAAGGACTTAATCCGCTCAGAGTTCACATTGACCTTTACAATCCGGCCAAGAGGCCTTTAGTTAAGGTGAGTGCAGATTAACTTGTTACTATGCAGAAATGAACAGACAGACAGAGAGAGAGTGTTTGGCTCGGTTGCCATGTCTAGCTGATTGCCTTTTTCCTTCACTGCTTAGCATTTGCTAACCTGCATCTCTAAGCACCTTGATGATGTGTGTCACTTCCAATTAGGCCAGACCTCAGAGGTAATTATAGCCTCTTTAAGTGGCTCTAGTGAACCTTAAGGCTATTTGCTCCACACTCCATGAAATAATCATTCAGTGGCAGGCTGCCAGGACGGGAAGGAATTCTACTCTTAACCCCTGAAATATAATGAACCCCCGTACGGATCCTTATGCAAATGAGATGGGTTATTCATTGTGTGATTTCTATTATTTTCTCAGTCATCTTCTGGGGCAGATCCCACAGAGACAGCATAATAATGCATCAGAAAAGGAAGCAAGACCTTCATTTATACCACAGTCGTTCCTTCCCCTCTTAAAGGTTTCTGGGATTTTTTTAGTTGTGGCCGATCCGTCTGGACCGATGCTTCAAGAGAGGAAAAAAATATGTTGCATCACATTGGTTTTAGCGAAAGGATCAGAATAAGGCATGTGAGCGAAGTTTGACAAAAGCCAGAAACATCATTACAGAGGCGCAGAATCAGTGACATCACCATTTCTCAAATGTTTACTATTCTTATTTTGAGCCTCCTCTTTAGCCCAGGAGGCCTCGTCCCGGCAGCAGAGGCCAGGATCTCCAGTTAAAAAAGCTCCACAAACCCTCCGTGAGGTGATCGGGCATTACTAGCACCCAGCCACCACCATATCGAACTGCGTCGTCCCCACAACCACCGCCGTCTTCATTCATGCACGGCCAGCTCCGACATCCACCTGAACTGCAAAGAAGGCGAGGAATACAGAGGAGAAATCTTTCCTGCACCTGATCACATCTCCCCCTATCCAATGTTTATTTGTTAACATCTTTTGTAAAGAGTCTCAATGTAACATTTGTTATGAAGCAGCGCTACACAAATAATGATAAGACTGCTGTTTTATTGCAATCATGCCTTAATTTGTTTGATTGTTGGTAAATATATACTCTTATCTCTATCAACTTAAAAGCCTGATTTAATTGGTCTTTTTTGCAGCTGTTAGAGTTTGTCCTAGTTGAAAAAAGAATGAAAAGAAAAAGGTAGACTTTCATTTGTTGTCTTCTTTGGAAAAGTTACAGACGTTATTCCACAACTCGACCAGCTGGTTATCAGACTGTGTCAATAACCTGCAGGATCGTCAGTTAGCCGTCACTGGATGTGGAAAGTGGAATTCAAAGGGAGAGGGAGTGAGAGGGGAAAGTGCCAGTTTCGCACTGACTTGATGAGGCTTGTCCTTAATACCAACCATTACAATGGGATGATGCAATGTATGGCACAAACAACAACAACACAGCCTGCAAAGTGCAATCCCAAAGCATGCTCCCAGACTTGGTTCAGGCGAGCCGTGAGAAAAACCACGGAGCCAAAGAAGTGACAGGTTCACTGATACTATCTGTGGACACACACATCTGCAAAGTGTGTGTCGAAGTATCTACGAAAAACAAAGATCTCACACACACTTCTGGGACTTTGAAACGGAAAGAAACAACAATGAATTTGACTGAAAGATGTAACTGATTATATTCCTTTAAGAAATGTAAAAAAAATTAATGGAGAAAGAAACCATCTCAGCCATCGCCAATACCACAGAATTTATAGTAAAATCTGTTTATTTTTTACTTTTCTTACCAAATTAAAGCCAAAGTTGAAAAAAAATCTAAATAATTAGTAAAGTTAAATAAACAAGCTTAAATCCAGATATTAAGACAGCCAATAAGAAGTTCAGAAATAAACTGATTAAAGCTTTTCAAGTTGACTTTTTTTACACTATCAATAGATTTTTTTCTGTGGATGGACTAAATGCTAACTTGAACCATAGTCTCAGCTCTTATCTGTAAACAGGCGACTCTCTTTTCAGAGTTTAGGTATTGCAGGTCATTTATCACAATAAATAAAGCAAAGATGTAACCGTCTGTAAAGTTATGGACAATATAGAAAGAACATTTTGAGGATTTGCACTATCTTAAAACATATAGGTGAAGTGTCTTTGAGTTATAGGCCTGTACATGGTTTGACTCAAAAGTAACTTCGAGAATTCATTTGGCAAATGGGAAGTTTGCAAGTTTAGTAAGGGAAATCATTGTTTGTTGCACCGACTGTGTTAACGTTTATTTAAACTGATAGTATGCAGTGATTTAAAATTCTGAAATTATAGGAAAACAAAGCATCACCATGAATGTGTTACAGGAGACATTTGACGCTGAAGATAGAGCTCTGGTGCATCCTGTCCTGATGGCAGCGCAGAGAAAACGCTTGTCAAAGTGGACAAACAGGATCGTGAGCTAACGCTGCCGCAGAGCGAGCCACGTGACACCGAGCGAGCTTCATGTGAAAACAAGTCATTAGAGGCTGAAGCCCCGATGACTCCACACACTAACACACACTGTAGTTTGAACGATGCCATGCCTGAAAGTGTTTGTACATTTGGACTACTTGGCAAAGACGAAAATGTTTAAAATACAACACTAATTTTCTAACATAATGGATTGTTTAAAGCCTACAAGATTTATTTCACTTTAAGTTTATTTCACTTTATCTAGAAGAGGAAGAAGAAACATTCAGGGCCACGTTGGTTCACTACAGTATTCGGTTGATGTCATCCACTGTTCGATGCAGCGTGCCAAAACAAACACTCACTCGCATTGTCGGCCTACTTTTGTTAAGAAACAAAGCACAAAAGATTTATCCTACCCGAGCCGAATGTCTCCAGTCATTTAAAAAGAGAAAGTTTGAACAGACCGGGTTACGTTTGATCTACTCTGCCAACCGCTCGCTGTTGGGATCACGTGCCCTCTGTGAGCTTTTTGTTTTGATCTCTTCTGCACGTAGCGCCGCGCTGGGCCGTGCTGGACTCGTTTGCCTCCCTGACAGCTTCAATGAGTCTATTATCCTATGACCTCATTCACTGGCTGAAGTGTTTTCACCCAAATAACTCTCGCTGACTGTGGGATTTTTAGTGGATTGCATCACTCTTTGCCAACTCTAGACAGTGTAGTCTGCAGAGATGCGCAGGGAGCAGCTGTTTCTGGTGCAGAGACCACGATGTCTGGCAACAACAGCACCGCGTTCAAAGTCACTGTAGCTGTGTGTTGAACATACTTTAAACCAACCTGCAATGCAGCACTAGACGACACGTTTTACAACAAAGTGATGTGTAAGCAGGCCAGTTGCTAGGAATTCTGGGCCCCCTGAAAGAAAATCGGTGTGGGCCCCTCTACCCCATTTCTTGCCACTTTTTTTTTTTAACAACTGTCTATTATGTTGTTTTTCTTCATTTTTCTGTTTTTCAGTGTTCTTGACGGTGCCTGGTGAAATACACCCAATTTCTTTTCTTTTTTTTTTTACGATTAACCCCTCAACAAGTCAGAGTTTTAGAACGTAAATTATATATTATTAGTTGTCCCATTTGCAACACCTTATTACACCTCTGATTGCACATAAATTTCAATTAAACTGTTGCAGAACTAACCTCGTCTTGGAATTCACAAAATCTAAATGGACTTCTTAGTACCATAGCTCTAAGCAGACAGCTTTACTTTGCCAGGCAAAAAATACGTTTAAACTATTCAAAAGTCTGTGTCAACTGTCCATATTTCTAAATGATCTTTTTACTTTGTTGTTGTCAGCTATGATGGTGTCTTTTATTTTACATTGATATAACAAGCAACAACAGTGTAAGGCCATGTAAAAACAAGACCGACGTTAAAATCCTTTCATCACAAGTAGCCAGAACTGAGCGACTTCTTCATCTCTTTTTGTTTCCAACAAAGTCAAACACCAAGACGCTTCATTTTACACCAGAAACAGAACGCAGCAAATGTGTACGATTACGAAGCTTGAACCAGAAACTGTTACCAGCAACTATTGTGCTGCAGAAATGAAACAATGATTCTGTTACCAGGATGTTTTGGATTGTTTCTATTGATCTACTTCATTAATCATCCAATGCATCCAACTGAAGAGACAGAGAGCAGACACACTTCTCATCTGCCTTTGATCAAAATAAAACCAACTGTAGTGTAATCACACCGAATGAATCACATCTTTGCGTTGATGTGATTTGCCGTCTTGAGGATTTCAGCAGATTTCTGTTTGCTTCAATTAAGCAGCCTGAAATTAATACAACACCGTATACACACATTCAACATCATGTATGTATGTACCATAGTCATTTTCAATTTATAACAATGAAAGGATGAGAACCATGACCATCAGTGGTCCCCCCTCAAACCAAATCTTTGTTGGCCTTGCAATGATGTTCCAATAAATTTGACCTGAAAGTGTTTATAAAACAATGATTATTATAGTTTAGAAAATGAGAGATTTAAAGGTCTTTCAAGGATGCTAAATCTGCTCTGTATCACAGCTATGTAGTCAGTTATTTCATCTGTTCATAATAAATAGGGCCCATTGAACGTGGCATCCCAAACCTAAACCATTTCAGTACAGATACACCCAACCAGACTCTAAAATTAACTGATGCTCTCTAAAGTGATAACCATCTTTATTTTTGAAGAAAGCTTAAGAGAAACCGCGATTCGGGACTCAGCCTAATCCTGCATGGCATGAGAGGTCACAGGCAAATTATAAATGAAAAACTGTGCTGCAACACCATCACTGCAGGATATACTCTGTAATTATATAGAGGTTAAAGGAGCATTACAAACAAACTGCAGAGTAAGTCAATAAGCAATAAAACAGACAGACACTGATCAAAGTGGAAGTTCTGCATTTGAAGCATTACTTAGAGTAAAAGTTCAAAAGTATTAACACGAAATGGCTACACTTAAAAGCCATCATTAAAGAGAAAGGTCCATCTCAAAATAGCTGACTTTTTAAAAAAAAAAAGTATCTGAAGGTTCTTCACTTAGTGCAGCTTGAAGAGTTGAAGGTAGTACCTCCATTTACTGCAGGTTTCATTCAACCATAAAAACTACACTTTAATTAAATAAATTGGCGTAAAGTATTGCATTTGCACAGTTAACTGGAGTTTATAAAAGGATAGAAAAACTCAGACTCTGATAAAGTTAGGTTTATCTGCTAAGTTTTCAACCAATAAAAAGGGAGTGCAGAAAAGCCCCTTCAATGAACTAAGAAAATGAACTTTTTGTGAACTACCTGATTTTAAAGGAAAAATAGGGAAGCTGTCATTATCTTCAGGTCTCGGTATGACTATTACACACAACCCTGGTGAGTGTTTGGGAAACTGTGAACCAGAAAAGCTGGAAATGAGTCGTTTTAGGAGGAACATGTCATCACATGCACGCTGTCTGTCTGACTGTACGGCGGTTAAATACGATACACTGTGACATTACAGTTACTGTTATATGAAGACGTGATAAATGTACAAAGACCAAAATAATGCAAACTTTCAAAGTCGAGAAAAAAATGGAGTAAGGAAGCAGGGCTGTTAGCAAAACTTTTTAAAGTTACTTTTCCCTCGCCACTTACCTCAAACCGAAGAGCTTGAATGCATCACCAACAGAGTTTTGGGCTAAGAAAACACTGTCAGCAAACAGCAACCTTTCAAACTAATCCTTTTAACCCGTTGTTTACTCTTCGTTGTTTGTACCTCCAGATGGGAGGAAGATGTGTCCGTCTGTCTCGTGATGCAGAAGAAGCCCCTCCTCGCGCTGCAAAAAATCTGCCTCCAATTAGGATTCCACGGCTGTTACCTTCAGGTACCGTCGGAAAAATTCACATCACTTTATATGCTAAAATAATCGACCGACTCTTGATTGGATCAAGGCAACTCGATGAAGATTAAAAAATAACCTGCACAATTCGACATGAAATGCGAAGTTTAGTTGCGGAAGAAAGTGTAGGGGTTGCCATTCATAGATTGCATATATTTGCACATCATATTTTACACCGCAACAAGTACCAAAGTGATTTAAAAGGCCAATCCCGTAGTCACGTTTAGGTCTCGTACTCCCCCTGCCGCACCAAGTAGTTATTTACTTTGTATTTGTCACAAGGCTACATACGATCCTAAATAAATGAAATGTTTAAAAATATTCAAATAACTTTAAAAACACCGGGCTTAAAGCAGCGGAACTTTTCGTGAAACATCCTGGGATTTCATACAATTCATACAATGTTGAAATTGTCACCTTGAGCAAATATGTCGTCCAAAAGCTTCCAACAGACTATATGAGATGTTATTTTAAGCCTAAACTATAGCCTATTAAAACTCCCTTTTGATATCATGTAACATAGGCATGCTGCACCCCAATAATTAATATATAATCGTCTTTCAACCACACATACTGCCTTAACTTGACCAATACTTCTCATCCAAACTGGGTTTTTAAGAACACTAAACCCTCAATCAGGGTCTGGATTCATGGTGAGTGTTCAGAAATATGATTTAAAAAAAAGATGAGGTGTTTAACCCTTATTTCCTCAGGCCATTCATATCTCTGTTGATATCACATTTAATACACTTTTAAAAGCAATCAAAGACATTTGGCGAGTAAATGACCACCAGTGTAACATAACAGCAAAACCACAGCTTCTTCCACAATGTTTCTGAGTGGTATTTTAATCTTTTTAAAGACATCAGTCAAACCTGCTGTTCTTCCTGTCAGTAGTGCGTTCTCTGCTGCCCCTGAAGGAGTTTCCACTGTCCTTTAAATGAAGACAGACTGCTGCGTCTATCTCTACCTGTGGGGTTTGCTCTGTCTCGGCTCTGTTTCACCTGATGAATAGCTCTGTGGGTTTTGTCATTGCTGCAAACTGCAAACTTCTCTGCGGATGTTTGATCAGTCTATTTTACAGAGGGCAAGTTTTTGTCTATAGGTGGGTGTGACAAACACAATGCTGTGTGTTTATTGACGATCAGGGATGACTTGTTGTATCACCACTTCTCTCCCTTGTGTTAGTCTGCGATGTCTAATAGCTCCACCATGTTGACAAAAAAACACTTTGGATAACTATAACATAGCTTTTAAAGCCTTCATGAGCTGTTTGCACTAGTCTCTGGCCTCAGTGTTATTTGGCACAGTGTCTGCCCTGTGGTGAAGGGTCCTAATAAACTTTGATTTTCTCTGGTTCACTGGACATCTGTGTACAGCTGCCTCTAGTCAAGTGAGCTCAATGACCACTTGTTTGTGTTTGTGCTTCCTTGCAAATATTTGCATCCCCTTAAAGAGGGATTTTGCCTTTTTTTTTAACCACTCAGCACTTTGTGTGTGATTGCAGCATTTTAATCAGCTTGGTTGACTGATATAATGTTCCTTTTAAACAATTATCGGTACATGTAACAAACAGTTTAATAGATGTATTCATTATTCTGTTTGCTATAACACTTTTTGATGAACTGAGTGAATTCTGTGAAATGATTTAAAGATGTGTGCATTTTACCTGGGTTTTTTTTGTCCCCACAACAGTCACACATTCAAAGATCCTCTATTAAGAAAGATGACTGTTGGGAAAAATAAAAACCCTTAATCATGAAGCTTTCATGAGCAGATATTTGGCATTTTTTCTTTATAAACAACTTGAAATTAAGGATTTAATTTTATTTTGATTCACAGAACATTTCACATCTATAGCCTAATAGCCTAAGCTTTACAAAAAAAACTGCTATAAACAACTGTTTGCATAAGTAGGCCTATAAAAGATTTATTCATCAGTTTAAATATTTGAAGCCTTTTTCATAATGAGTTTAGCTTTGGCGGCTTTGACTGCAGCACTATGCAGCTGAGAGGTAATTTGAGGGCCAGTGAAAGCAGAAAGCATTTCTGTCATTAGCAGAAATTATTATGAGCCTCCGGCAAGCAGACAGAGAAGCAGTTTATTGGCCCACCTACTCACTTTATAAATCAAACAAGAACAGACTCTAAACTGTGGTGTATCGAGAAGGACCAGGACAGGAGCGGAAAGGAGAAGGCCCACTGGGGAAATCAGACAGGAAGAAGGGGTTGTGAGCAGGTGACAGCTCCATCAGGGCCTGGCGTTTCTTACGGTCACGCCTCTGGTAGCGGAAGTTAAAGGGAGGTCGCAGTGCTACAAGGCCTCCAATCTCCTCAGAAGAAGAGTCAAAAGGACCACCGGCAAGAGGCTGCTTTTTCTGGTTAACTAGATCTTCAGGAGACTCACTGGACGAAGAGCTGAGAGGGTTGGAGGGGTTAACCACAACAGCGGCCTCAGAGGGCACAGGGAGAAAGGGGGTGGGGTCAAATGGCTGTGGTCCAACAATAAGGGGCACTATGGGATCAGAGGGAACAGGCTCCGGATCAATGATCGGGTCATCGATCACAGACGGGAAGGTCGGGATCACAGGGTTGAGGGGGAGGTCATGACCCTGAGGCTGAACTGGTCTGAGGAAGTCCACATTCTGCAGACGAAGAGACAAAAGTCAGACAAAGTCATATTTTACAAACTCCCTCTCATGAGTGCCAAAAAGATTAAACCTGTCAAGCAGTATTTCATGACAAACAGCAGCTCTGAAAAGTGGGATGACAACATAATTATAGCACAGAAACCAGACAACTTTAAACCTCAGACATACATTAAAACACACACAAGCACAGCATACATTTAAACAGCAGACATGACGGTGTAATCACATGGACAGTGGCATTCTTTCACAAAGGTGAATCCACCCTTTAAAAAGCTTCTGTAGCATTCAAACAACCAGCACATAAAACATTAATCATCTAAGTCAAGCAGGGTAACGAGAATGAATGTATATTTAGATTGCATTCTTTCTAGCAGCCAGCAGGGGGAGACTCCACTAATTTCATTAAAATAATAAGAAGTCTATATTACAGTTACCCTCCTTCTAACCTCTATTTTTCAGACCTGTATAAATATCTTTCCTGCAAGTTTATACTCTCAATCACTGCTTCAAATCTTTTTCAATTTTGAAATTATCCCATTTAAAGTAAAACAGAAGATAACTGTTGAGAATGCTTGAAATGGTGAATTGGTTTGAGTTTGTATAGTGCTTATCTTACAAGTCAAAGCGCTTTTACACCACAAATCACACCTACCCTTTCACACCCTCATGGCAGAGGTTGCTATGTAAAGTGACCATCAGAAGTAACTAATCCCATTCATACACATGCATACGCCGCCGCCAACGAAGCAGCAGCTTCTTGTCCAAGGACACTATCAGACATGTTTCGGCAGGAGCTGGCGATAGAACCCTCGACCCTCCGGTCCAGAGATGGAGGGTAATGTTTTACTATTTTATGTACCTGTACTTTGAACATCTCACAGGACACCTGAACTTCAGGATGGACATTGAAGTCACCATACACAGATCCTGTACAGAAACCTGCAGTCTGGGAGAGGAAAGTGAGACGTTTTAGCTTCTGTTTTTTCCCCTCATGTTAAAATGCCAAAAAAAAAAGAAGCAGTAGGTAATAACAGAGATGGTCAAAAACATATCTATAAATAACAAAAACAATAAAGGATGTGAGGAAGTGTCAGGCTTCTTTAATATAAAAACACTTACTGTGGACAAAATGGCTTCGTCATGTCATCAGTGAAAGTAAACAGGCTGTCTGACTGTTATTTCATACTTTTTAACACTGATTAGCATAATAACATTGTCAGACTGTCAGTGTGGAAATACATTTTCCATATTAATGGAGCATTATCTGACGTGTTTATGTATCAAATGAATATGACATTGACTCCTGTTTACATTTGAAATTCAAAGTAATAAACCAATAAACATTTTTCGACTAATGTAGGCGTCGTGTTTATTGTGTTGCCAGACTTTGAATGTGTCGACTCTCTGGACTCTGGATGTCGGGTACCTCTGTGTCAGACGCGAGTGTCAGGCGGTTGCAGGTTCCTCTCTCAGTCACACCCTCTGGACACTCTTGGACTGTGTACTCCACAAAGCTGCCTTTTACTGGCACCACCTATAAAAATAAGATGGCCAGAAAGGGGCCAAATTGCGGGTATAAATACAAACTTATAGGAGGATACAGAGACTTTTACACTGGCTGAAATGCAATAGCTATCATTTTGGTTTAAGAGCACAACAAATGCCACCTTAGGTGAATTACACGTAAAGAGGAGCAATATAGAGTACTGGCTTTTGTCCCAGAGCGAACCTTCCATTTCTCATTTGCTTTTCAGACAAAAGGCTGGCCAGACAGTATAAGGGCCAAAACACCCACAGTAATACTTCAGGATAGTGAATCATTACGGTTATTGTGTAGCAGGTAAAATTCTCATCTGGCACACACAATCACAAAAGGTGCACTGTGTTTTCTGCTCATGTACACCCAGAGAGATTGGTGCTCCTGAGTTCATTTCCAATACCCACAACATTTGACGGATTGTTGTTCAATTAAATCAGCCCTGCAGCTTTGTCAGTCCAATAAAAGGTAATGGATGTTCATCCAGTCTTACCTGGGCTGAAGCTCTGGTGATCTTCCTCACTCCGAGCCCGGCCCCCATCGTGGACTGTCTCTTATAGGAGGCCAGAGTGAGTTGTGCTGCGTTCATGGCCTGTTGGCTGTCTACAGGTAGCAGGAGGGGGCAAGTTGGACAGGTCTGCTGGAGCTTCTCTGGGGGGTCTTCAAGAACAAGACAAAGATGATATATGGAGGATAATAAACATTTGTCAGTTGTTTTGTTCTTCTTCCACTTCTTTGTAATGAACTTCCCTTTCACTGTATCTGTAGCTGAAACAGACTAACCAAACAGATATGTTCAACGGTTTCTTGGAGACAATTTCAAAATTCAATATTAAAACAAAAATCCTTGTGACATGCCATCCTATGATTTAGTGGATGACATGAAAAGGTGCTTTATATCACACACAACATTTTTTTTTAACAATTTGATTTTTTAATACACGGCTGCTTTTTCACGTTAACTGTTCATGTTCACGTTCAGCAGTTTAGTCAGATTTTACCTTATTGTAGCGGATGTAAAGGATTATTGACACTTTTGTTGTCCAGCCCCCCAAAAGCGACCCCAACCACATGGTGCTTACAGGTATACGATATCCTTAAAACCACGTTTATCAATCATTATTGGCTTTTTAAAAAACTTTTTGTTACTGTATAAGTTTTGTAACACACAAACTATGATTTATTTTCATTATTGGTTGCACAGGAAAAAAATATACAGCCTGGTAATTCCTATAATTCAAGCTTTGAACAAAACACTACAGAGTCATTATTGTTTAAAAAACAACCTTAAAATGACATCTTTCATGGCCGACAATTTGATTTGACATAGAAGGAGATGCACACGTGTAACTAATTACAGTAATTAAGGCTGAGCTGCATTTCTTTGTGCCAGTTAGCCATCACTAATGTTATTAGTTACACCTGTTTAAGACTAAATGAAATGTCTGCAGAGCAGGAGAGGGAACTCCTCTCTGATATAGATTTTCTTTCCTTTTCTTTCTACAGATCTTTGTGTTTAAATACATTTAACTTAAAAAACAGCTTTTATGAAATTCAGCAAAAAAGGAGGGTCCACTTTCTCTAATATGACATCTCCAGATATTATTTTATTTAATTTTTTTCATTAGTTTGGATCGTCTTCTCATTATGTATTTAATATATAAGATATACGAATACAATCCTTTGAGGGCCTTTTGTGTCAGCCAGTGTTGATTAAACTGCCAATCTGTAAAATAAAGACCATACTTGATAAATATGTAATCATTACCTGGGACCAGAGTGCATTCGTAGCTGTACAGGTACGAGTATCCCTGGGGTGTGTGGAGGATGGTGGTGTTACAGTTGCCAGAGATTTGCTAAAAAGGATAATTTAATCACAGAGAAGTTATGACAGAGGATTCACTAAGACACAAAGATTTCTGACTTGCGGCGTCAGTCACAAAAAATTAATATAATGACTTAACCAAAGTTTCAGACTTTTGGGAGTAAAGGACATGACTTTTCTACGGAGAGACCTTTGCTTTCAAGATTTAAAGCACTTCCTATGTTATATTTTGAACATCTTATTCTATATAAAAGATCTAAAAATGACATTGTACATTTATTTTTTTCACTGTAACTGTTGAGTACATCACCCTGAAAGAAGTTAAACTTGTAAACGGTAATGCATTTTCTTTGGCAGTAAGGGTAATTATATTCATTTTTCACGACTGACATTGACAGGTTTTTGCCAAAAGGGTGAAGGAAATGGCATAAATATTATCAACTGTAGCAGTGCTTCAGAGGTTACATAAGATTCTGTGACTTTGCTCTTTTGCAGTGTTGAGAATGTCGAGTCCTCACATGTACGGTGCGAATACAAAAACCTGAATTATTTGGGAAAGTGTGTGTGTCCTACCGTTTCCATGAATGGCCTGACGTCACAGCGTTTCCATGGTTTTGGGCTGCCAATGTGACACTTGGTCTCCAGGACATCCAGGTCCAGATAATACACATTACCCGCTGGGCCCTGACATGCACAGAGCAAACAAACATAATAAGAGAGATAAACAGAGCTTGGGGCTCAGAATCTCCAACGGTATGTTTTCAGTTCACTGACCCTATAAACCACACATCTTCCTTCATGGGTTCCTTTTTAGTCATTCAGGTGCTCTGTGTGTAATTCATCTTAAACAGCTGGACCATGCTGATTGAAGTGATAGCACTGAGAATAAATACCAACACGAAGCAGGTGTAATGTAAGCCTTTTCAGGTCATGAGGTTGAACTGAGCCCCTTAAAACCTAAAGTATCCCACAGTGTAGCTACAATAGCCTTCAGCTGACAGCATGAAGCTTATAAAAGCTGCTGTGTAAGGGCTGTCCCACTGCTGCTGGACTGAAATGACCTGAACTTTATCAACAGTCGCTTCAGCCCTAAAGGTCTTTTTTTCCACAAGCATTGACAGAAGCGAGAGCTGTTTCCCATTTAATGACATACATGTTTGAACTTCAGTGCGTTTACTACGTCATGTTTGGCCAACAGTGATAACAAAACTGAACTAACAAAAGTATTTATTGTAGTTTTTGACTTAAGCGGTTTCACACATGTTGCTATTTTTTGTATATATGTATACTGTACATCGGTTGAATGTTGTGCTTGATTAATTTCTAAAATGTTAGAGCCAGTTTAAATTTTGGGTATAAAAAGGGGAATTCAGTTATTATGTTCATATAGAATACCAACAAGACAAAGAGCCGAAGCATACTCCAAAGCTGTGCAGTGACTATTTGACCAAGAAAAAGGAATCTGTGAGATGGATTTCACAAAAGTGCCATCCAAAGCAACTCTGTGGGAAGAGCTAGAAACAATTTGGAATTCAATAAAAGTGATTATAGAAAAGCTGCTATCAAGGCCAAAGGAGACCATACAAAATGTAAAAATCATTGGTTATTATTGTGAAAAGTGACTATTTTGTTGTTTAAGTTTGTTATTTGCAAAATACATTAGAACAAGATTTTTAGTTTTCAACAGGTTTTAAAAGATTTCAAAAATATTAATTTGTTCTCCTTTTTACTACAGGTGGTCTAATACAATTCTAAAGCACTGTATATTAAGGTTATTAGCATTAACTATTTCACTGAGATTAATTAAGGTTTGAAATGTCCCTGTTTTGTCCCTGTAGCTGCACACTGGACAAACCTCTGCAGTGTCTCACTGTCACAGTGGTTTCTATTTTCATGGTTCAGTGAATGTCATGGCCTTGAACAATCAGACCGTAATACTGTATTTTAAAATAAAAGCACGGTGGAACTCAAATAGTGTTGATATAAATGAATAATAATGGAATTTCAAACGTGATTTAAAATGTGATTCATCACAAGTACTATCAAATTGTAGTGACTAATAGTGATTCAAAATGCTAGCCATAAATATAAACACAAGTGAGACTGCTCATTGTTAAAATGTAAGATGATTATTTTCTAATCATTTTTTAATTGACTGGCCTTGGCTGGTTAATCTTATCAATATGGGACTTTGTTTTGATATTTCAACAAAAACAGAAGGGAAAATAACCCTTCCACTTGTTAAACATGAACAAATCACCCACTGACAGAGTATTACAAACACCACAGGAAGCTTTCCCTCACTGGCTGTTTGTCTCAGTACTGACCTGAGCATGCAGGTGGACATTTGCAATGCGGTTAAGAGCAAACTTGTAGCCATCGGTGCGATCCTCATTGATGTAAGTGGCAGCCAGACGAGAGAGCTTCTCCACTGCTTTGTCATTACAGGGGATTGGGGCAAGTTGAATGGGCGTCAGTGCAAAATCCGTGCAGCACACCCACACAGTGTGAAAGGATATCAGAGAAAATAGCAGCAATACTGTGCAAATGGATTTGTCCATTGTAGCAGAATTTCAGGCTGTAGCTAAAAAGGCAGAGCTGCTTTTAAAGTGAAGTTTGTTCTCTTGTGTTTGCGCTCAGTCTCTGCAGTGACTTTTGGAATCAAAACAGGACGGAGATGTTGAAATGATGCCAAGGACAAAGTTTATTTGATGGCAGCAAGCAGAGATTTGTGAATGAAAGTTCCAGTCATATCTTTAACGTGTGTGTGTGTGTGTGTGTGTTTAGGGTGGGGGTGGGGGAGGGGGGGCTTAATCCCCTGGAAAAATAGTGTGAAGGACAAACGCTTCATTCATAAGACATGCATGTAATGTTCGAATGCAAGCTTAGGTGAGGTGCTATCATGGTTCCTCTACTGGGACGCTTAATCCTGATTTGATCTATGTCACGAAATTAGAGGAGTGATTTTAATGTGAAAGTTATGTTCCTTCTTGTAGCTGTTATTGAAAATGTTCAGCGTGTCATATTAAGTGGCTGTAACATGAGCATCTCACCACAAGGGGTCACTGTGAGTCTGGTGTGCAGGTCTGGAGGGAAATCTGGTTTGTGTAGCAGAAAGAACTGGGTTAATGATTCACAGGAATCCAGTTAATCGGTTTCAGACTAAGACTTACTGTAACCTAACCCTGATAATTGTGTTCTTTGTCTTGACCTTAATAATACAGAACTGACTTAATTAACTTTATCATGTTAAATATCAACTGTTGGTCAAAATTTCTGCTGTTTTTTTTTTTTGAGGTTACAATATTTGTGAGTAAGTGTATTATGTGTGGGGTTAATATTTTAGAGCTGTTTCTGTACTGGTTCTGTTGGTAATGACGTGGTTGAATAATATCTGCAATCATGTATACGGCCACCTGCTAAACCTGCTTTAGATCTCATTTGTTTAACATTCAAGTTGTGATTTTTACAATTGTGAACTCAAAAATCCATGCTGTGGTCAGAGAATTTGTCATTGGGCTAATATGAAGTGTCTTGATATTTGGTGCATGGGGATGAAGGTGGGGCACCTAACCCTTACCCCGTTTTTAAAACATGTCGTCTCCGAACTCTATTCTCACTTCCCGAGTTGCTACTCGGACCTTAAACTGCACAGTAGGCCTAAGCATGACCAATCTGTCTACCCCTATAAGCAGAGGCTACATCATTTAGTTTGTTGTGAAATACATGAATAATGATTAAATTCTCACTGCATCAACTTTGCTTTCTAAGTGCTTGTTAAAGTATGCTGAAGTCAGAGACTGAGAATAACAAATGAACTTTTCCACCCTCATGTCATCCATTGGTTTGTGGACTCCCTAAGGTGAGTGGGAATGACTTAAAGGAGACATCAGGACAGCTACCTCTTCTATTTTTGTAAACAGGTTTCCATGTCAGTGTAATTATATCAAGATAAGAATATCCTGCCCCTTTACCTGAGTAACCCTTGATGGGAGCATAACTTGCAAATGAAATACAATAAGGTATTGAAGAGGATCTCGAACCAATGTTTCAGAACATAAACTCATCTGGACAATATTTACTGAGGTGATAAATCTAAACTAAGAAGTAGATGTTTAGTCATTTTCCCTTCAAGTCCCATATTAGCACATCTGTCTGCAACTCATATAGTCTCCCCCTGCTGGTGATTAGAAATAATGCAGCAATGCAATACTACACATTGAGCTCACATTTTCAACAAGAAGCTTCCTCCACTTCATAGACACATTACCAAATATGGTAACTAAGTAAATGTTTTTCTCACTTAAAATTTAAGGAATGATAACGTGTTGAATTTGGCCTTTCGCTCACCGCTCACACCGTCATGAAGCTCAGCCTCACATAGCTACAAACATAGCCGGGTTTCTTGATGTAATGTCCACAATTCTTATGATTTTCAGGTTTAAACTGTCTGAGCAATCCAGTGGCACAAAGGCCATGCTTATGAGTGAAAACACAGTTTGAATGTTTCAAGCAAGCCCTTTGTCTTTTCCACGGTGGTTACACATTTAAAAAGTTTAAATATATTACTTAAAAATTCAACTGCAATAGATTTTTTAGGAAGGCATCTGTCCGGGGATAATCATTTAACCAATTTCAAATACTCACTGAACCAGGTTCTGCTCTCCACAGAGGCACCAGGAGAGAGAGAGGGGGAGATAGTGGGGAGAGAAACTCACTCAGCAGAACAAATTCAGCTAATATCAGAAAAAAAAAGCTGCCTCAATGTTGTGTGTGTCTTTGTGCATGTGTGTGTTTTTCTACAACAGAATGTGCACTTGTGTTCGTCAGTGTGCACATTTGACCGTGCACAGTCATGAATGCATGCGTCAGTGTTACCGGCAGCTAGTTGTGTTACAGCAGAGAAGCAGAGGGAGTCTGTGGGGGAGAGATAAGAACGGCGAGGCTGCTCCAAGGACCCGCTCCACCAGCATACAACGCCAGACCCAAGTTAGACAAACCTCCTTTGATGTGAGCACAGAGTAATCTCCCCTTCTGCTCACTGTGCGGAGAGATGCCATGCTGTAGTGATGCCCAGGCCCTGATAGGACGGTGCTGCTGCCACCGGGGCCCCCGCTGTTGACTTTGTACATAGATGGGCCTGGGGAGGGAGGAAGGGGAGCAAGGGATTACGTTTTAGCAAACACTGTTTTAAAAGGTTTCATTACATTTACTCTGACATTGACTAAACGTTTTTCTAGGGACGTTTATTAGTGTTGCCTGAATGTTATTTCACAGAATGCCCAACCCTGCCAAGAACACATGTTAGGGAAAAATACAGGCAGCAATCTCCTCCTGTGTCACATCACCTGCCAGCAGGAGAGCAAAATAGAATTGGTGTCTTTACCGCACAGCATTTTAAAGAACATAATAAGGCCATTGCTGGTTCTCCTCTTTACTTTTCTAACCACCTTCTTTCTCGGATTTGTATGTCTCTGTCAGAGTATTTGCATTTTGTCTTTTGTCATTACCTTTTCCATCTCTCACAGATACGTGCAAATGAAAAGAGCACAATTGCAGAAAGGCAGCTGAGCCTTTATCTTTTGCAAATCCTCCTCTTTTATCTCCATCTCACATGCTGAAAATTCACTCAAACTATCTTCACTCCTGTCTTCTCTCTCACCCCTTGTCTCTTGTTTTCTTTTGCAAAAGATGCTGCTGGGATTTCTTTCTTATCTCATTGGTCACAGTCTGCACAGTGAAGGGGAGAGAAAGAGCAGGAAGAGGAGGGATGATTCCTCTGTTACTTAATTGGTTTCAAACTTTCTCCCCTGGAAGACCTGCCTTCCTGCGCTGTTGTGGTCAAAACATGGACATAGATGCTAAAGTCATTACATTTCACTGTAATTGGTCAAGCTCTGAGCTCGTGTTAGCAAAGCTTTCATGGCTGATTGGTATTCTCTGCTGCAGTATAACAAATCCCCGTCATTTTACTTGGATGAAGAAGTCAGCCTTTGACTCTTAATTTCCACGTCATGTATTCATCTCATCTTACTGCAGCCACAGCCAGCAAATGAGAGCAGGACCCCGCACTGATAGAGATGAGATGTTTTTATGACAAAGATGTGGATGAGAAGATGAGAAATAGATATTAAATATAAGTCATTTAATGTGTATTAGTTATCTATACAATCCTTTGTGATGTGGTTCTTAAATAATAAACTAAAGTAATGGACATTAGCCGGCTCTTGTTTAAAAAGCTAACTTCAAGGAGCAGCTATGAACGTTATTTCGTAATTGATGCAGTCTCTTTTTTTAGGGAAAAAGTATCTGTATCTGCAAATCATGGGTTTTTCATAATAAATATGTAAAAACATGTCATATGAGTAGAGTTTTTCATATTTGATTAAAGACAAAATATAAGTGTTTGGATTTGGATTGTATATTATTCTTCACAAATCTACAGACTTGTTTGGAATTACTCGATCGTTTGTAATTCTCAATCCATTTTTACCACCTATTCCAGGCTTTGTCATGTTGTTAGCATGCTATTATTTGCATGTCACCAGCTTGACTCACTCAGTACTCTTTGATTGCACTTTGGATGTTGCGATATGTGTTTGTGTGGTTTGTTTATGTGTTGTCATAAATTTAAACTGTATACACACTGATGCTTTTTTACAATTAAAGCTCCTTTCCATTTGCAGTTGAAGTCTTACTAGAGGATCTCCTGGGGATGTGTGGGGTTTCTCTCCGCAAACAGGCGGCATTTTACTTCACAGGTTCCCATTTTGCAGCTGTTTATATTCCCATCTGACATTTTGGCAGATGCAGGCAAAAAAGGACCTTGCTCATTGTCCAAATGAAGTTGTTAAAAGCAATCAAAACTCAACCAAATGAACCGTAATGTGCTGTAAACTAAACAATACAGTAGAGCTCCCTATAACTCACCTGTTCCAACAACAAATCCATTTGGGCTTGAACTTAAGCTGATGAAGATTATTACTTTGAGTTTATCACTCCTATAACACTGCAGTGCAATTTTGAGTGTGTGAGAATCAAATAGCTACGAGGGCACCAAGAGATACAGATGCACTGCCAGCTAGTTACAGGAGAAGATGCTGTAAGCACG
The DNA here is from genome assembly GCF_947650265.1 of Symphodus melops. Lineage (NCBI taxonomy): Eukaryota > Metazoa > Chordata > Actinopteri > Labriformes > Labridae > Symphodus > Symphodus melops. Next base: position 5,139,185 of record NC_136698.1, read on the forward strand.
ATGCATCACTTTGACTCACAGACAAAATACAGAGGAACATAAGCGTGTGTGTGTGTGTGTGTGTGTGTGTGTGTGTGTGTGTGTGTTATAGAAAGCCAGAGCAAGAACGATGAAGCACAGTATGACAGACGGGCACAATCACTGCATGTGAGTGAAGTGCCAAGTGTGGTCCTCCAAAACTGAAGCCCCCCTGCTATATTGCCCACTCCTCCTTTTACGTCGTCAGCCAAGTCTTCAGATGTATCATGACCGGTCATCTGCTACCCAAAAGCCATCTTGAATTTAGAGCCAGCTTGGCTAACAAATAAAATATATCTGGCAGTAATATTGTGTGCATTGAAAAGTGTCCCAACTCATTCTGGCTACTTATGTGTCTGGCATGTATATATTAATGTTGGATATACGCAAGTGTGCTTACATGAATTTTGTTGGATGAATTAAGTAGCCTCGTGGTTGGAAAAGAAAATTGATCGCTGTAGTTCCTTTAAACTGCGTTCTTTCTAATGGCCAGCAGGGGGAGACTATACTGATTCATTTAATTGTTTGAAAGGAGAGCAGGAAGAGTGATGCCACTTTACAGAAAGGTTGTCCAAAATGTTCTATACTTTTCAATACTATGAGTTTTCAAACTGATGGTCCGTAGTTTGGAAAAGTATACAGGCTTTCAAAAGAAAACAGGTCTTCAGTCGTTTTTTTAACAAAAGCTGACATGAGCGAAAGAGACATCTGTGTCGAAACGGAAAAAAAATATGTTGTCAATGTATAAACATTGCCAACTTACTGTATTTCTGCAATTTACAAATAGGCAGTGTATCTGAAATATTTGGTGTTGAAAAAAAACCCCAACAACCCAATATTAGATGCATAGGATATCCATTTTTTTGCATTGGAGACAAAACAAGTATCAATGTTTTTAGTTTGAGCAAACATCTTAATGTAATATTGTCTATTGTGACAACCCTTCAGTTTATTTTCTATATGTATTTGTGGTCTCAGTGGCCAGTTTTTTAAGTCCTCTTCAATACAATGAGATGTTTATTTTGGAAATGAGTCTTTCATTGAAGTGTAAAATTCACAATAAAGCAGGATGACGTTGGGTTTGGTATGACCAGCTGCCAGATGACACAATACGTTTCCATCACTCTGGTCGAATATGTTTAGAAAAATAGATTAAAAAGAAAACAGAAACGAGATGGGGGAAGGGGGACACCATCCACTTATTTCATGGTTTTACAGCCTTTGAGCAGGTGGATGCCTGGGCCCTATGTATCCATGTGTGTCTGTGTGAGATCATGTGTTTCATGTGTAAGAGAGGTTAGGGAGAAGTCACGAGTCAATGCATGACCTTGTCTAACTGGCTGGGTAAAAAAACTCACGGCAGCTCAAACTTTTTTCAGCCCTAAAGCCTATTTATACAACCATACAGGCCTCTTTGAAGTCTGCACTTAAAAGCACCACTAACTCACCCTGGAGGAAGAGCCCGCTACACAGACGAGGCTCCTGATGTCTCAGCCTGTGTGTGTGTGTGTGTGTGTGTGTGTGTGTGTGTGTGTGTGTGTTCACCGTCCCTGCTCAGTTTTATGATGACTAACCATTTTTTAACTTTCATATTTCGACACTTTACACCTCTCATCCCTTTTATGTCCATCTGCTCCGACGTCTGGCCTACAGTCTTTGTTTTTGGGCAAGGTGCTTTAATTAGCTTTCACACATTTAAATTCTTGAATAATTTTGAACATAAAAAACTGAATAGTCTATACCGCTTTTTTTAATTTGTCAGATTGTTGATGTACTGTTCCTGTGTCCTTTCTGTCAACACAACGCTGATCTGCTAGCCTACATTGTATCTTAGACTTTATATACAACAGACTTGGGATGTCCTTGGCAGCAAGCCATTTCAATTATCTTTCGCATTCACTTTCTCTGGAGTAATCTTTGAATCTTACTGCTCTCCACCTCAGTCTCAGCCTGGTCTTTGAAAATCACTTAGCTTTTTTTCTCTCTCTCTCTTTAATGTCCATCAAATATTGAATCTGTTTGCAATTTTCAGTCAGTCCTGCTGCTTTAATATTCGGCGACATTAGATTTTGAAAAATATCTGTTTTGTGCTTCTTTTTTGTCTGACTGATATGACACAGCAGTGAGTCAGCTTATTCAAGAATAATGAGAACATGCCAAATATTCTTTGTGGGTTGTTTGCAACATACAGTGAAATAACAGTAAGATGGACATTTATGGGCAAAATGAAACAGACCCACAAGCATTTCACCACAGAAAGTTCTTTATGGCAATATTTTAATTACTACATTACCTTTTGTTGTGTGAAAGGGGCCTGTGAGGAATGCAGTACACTTTGAACACACTGTATGCAATTGTTCAGTTTCTAATTACAACCAACTGGTGAAAATTCACTAAAGAAAGCAATGAACCCTGAAACATCTGGGATGAAATAAAGTGAAAAATTGTAAAGTGTGTTTCAAATATTTCCCCTTTTTCTTTTTAATGTATTTCGTAATGCAGCTGCACATACAAAATGTGTGATTTGCATGCATTATGCAAACATTTAGGCCTTACTGCATTTTCCTATTATTATTCCTTGGACCTTGATCCTCTTTCTCTTACTTACATACATCAGTCAGTGGCTCATCTCTTTTTGATCTTTGACTGCTCATTAGGAACCCTGGTATTGTGTGGCAAATTGCATTAGACACTCCTGTATTGGAACATAATTTATCTGCCATACTAGACACGAGAGGTTAAGATATTGAATCATAGCTTTAAATATTTTATGGCAAAAGCCTGAAGAAGGATGAAATAAAGTTTGACGAACACATAAACTATTTTAGTCCGAAACAGAACACTTAAGTTCTCATGTTTATATCTGGGTGGAAACTACAAGTACTTGAAGCATGTGATGGATGCAATGTCTTCTCTTTTTTTTTTACAGTGACCCTCACCGGCTCTAACAGCTTTAAGTCATCTCCTAGAAGATTAGCTGGTCCAAATAGCATTCTTTACATCCAACAGCGATATACACTGACAGTATGTGTCACTAAAGCAAGATTTGGATGTTAAACCATTTTGAATAACACATTTCCCAGCTGGTGCTCTGGTATCATGTTGCTTAATCATTTTCATGAGCTAAAGATCAAGTCAATCATATTTTTGAGATATGAAAAAAAGAAACACCTAAGACGTCACAAACGTTCACCAACGCTGGCACCAATTACTTGCACTTCACCTTTCCTCTCCTGCAGATGGTTTGATCCAGATTTGATGTTTGAATGAAGACGGCTGGTGAGGGTGAAATAAAGATGAAGAACCTGACACCACTCCCACACAGTCTGTCTCTTCGTCTGACTACCCCTCTTTGCTTGGCTGCTTCTGACCAACTATCTGCCTGATTGCGCTCTCTCTCTCTCTCTCTCTCTCTCTCTCTCTCTCTCTCTCTCTCTCTCTCTCTCTCTCTCTCTATCTCTCTCTCTCTCTCTCTCACCCATCAGATCAGTGTTGCTCACAGCCAGTGAGAGAGGAGGTGTGAAAAGCTCATGCAGAGAGAGCAACCCTAGGAAATGCCAGCCAAAGAGTGAGTGAAACACGGAAAGTATGTCAGCTTGTGTGTGTGTGTGTGTACAGATAAGTGTGTGTTACATGTCATTCACTCTCTCTCTCTCTCTCTCTCTCTTCGACTTTTCTACCTGTCTGATTCTCCTCGCTTGAATGATTCTCAGCCTGACATGTTTATAATGCATGGTTTGAACTATAGCTTTGGCTTTAGTCAAAATAGGGCTGCTAATAATACGCTGCAACTTCCATGAAAATGCATACACTCTCTCTCACACACTCACTCACTTATTCACACACATGCCAGTCCACATAGTGTTTTAGAGCCAAACATGAAATCTGTTTTAAGACGAGTATGCTCATCTGCCGTGATATCACTCAAGTGGATGTCCAAAGTCAGGATGCACGTGAAATGCATGCAGGGAACAAGAGCATGTTCCACTTTAATCATAGATGTTTCAACACTTAAATGCTGGAGGAGACGAAACGGAGAGCTGTGTCCTCTGAATGGTATTAATAAGAGAAACACTCCTCACACAACCTGGAGACACACACACACACACACACATACACTTCAGTGGCCTCTGAGAGGAACAGTTCTGCAGCTTTATCAACCCTGAAATGGGAAGTGGTTTGTGGTATTAAAAGGGAGTACGTGACTGTGGCAAGTAAGCAGAGGCATGTTGGGTGTCGGTCAGGAGGAAGAGAGAGAAAGAGAAGGTGTGTCTTGCAAACAAAGTCCTCCTGATTAATCCCAATAACCTGGCTCTGTTGCAGAGACGCAGCCCAGCGATTCCTCGTATCATCACCTTGTGCTCTCTATAGCCTATTATGTACAAGCTCACTTTATTTTGCAAATAGTTTCAACTTCAATTAAAGTAAACAGAGTTCATGTATCTTGACTGAAGTTCGGGAGTAGAACCACGCCCAAACTTTACCTCCAATCATCTGACAAGCCTACTTACACTAAGCCATCCTACTCTACACCATTTGTCTCAGTTCTTCAATGACCCTTCCTCCCTTCCCTATTTCTCATCTATTCAACCTCCCTCCTCTTCCCCCTGTCTCCTCTCTCTAATTCTAGGTACAGTTTGGGGCAGTAATGAGCTCAGGCAGAACTAGGCTTGAGACAGTTCCCCCACTCAGAGTCTCCCTCTGCCCTGCAGTCAGTTCATCCTTCCAGACCGGCACATAAAAAAACCTCCTCCTCCATCATAATCATTCGCATACATTCATCTATCTCGCCAATAATATGATCTATCATTAAATACTGTATCTTAAACGTACACGTCTGTGGCATTGTCGTTGCAAGTGAAACTGTGAGTGTTTCTTCCCTCTCTTGGTTTGGTGGATGATACTTAACTCATGAGTCTCTGCTGTCTCTGCTGTCCATGAGATGAAAGGCCAATGATCCGCTGATTGGAGCCATTTAGCAGCTGTGGATGTTTCTGTGCAAAGTCAATTGAAAATGGATGTTATATAACAGCTTATGTATGAGCATATAGAGCTCATCCCAATATAACACAACAGACTAACACAACAAGTTATGCCCCAAAAAATTCTAAAACTCTCTCTTATCACATCCCAAAATGTTGTTTTAACAGAGACCCATTCTGTTCAAACAATACAAGGACTCATAATGAACTGCACCTGCTTGTCTTTTCATTTCTCTTTTTCTTCAGAGAGCTGTCAAAGTAATAGGGACTAGTGACAATGAGTGTGGATGAAATACATACAGATGGTCTGACTTAGATCCCTGCACAACAAAAGCCACACTGACATTACCTGCAGAAGAACAAAGATCACACTTAAGGATTTTATATTGCTAAAATTTCGACACTGAAAACATCAGCTTTTGAAAAAAGATTTGCGAAATTTCCACTCCACTACTGCTGCAACTTCAGTGATGTTGCACATGTCCATCATCACTGATGCATTCAAAAGTAGAAAGGATGCAGTAAACCTACTATCCATGCATCAGAGGGACGCTCCTTATTGGTTGCCAGACAAAGACTAAACCCAAAATAGCAGTCAGAAGATTGGCTGAATCTGGTGGGGAAAGGTTTCCTTGATAGTTTGAAAAAAGAGGGACATACAGTAACTAGGCCACATGTAGGGTCAACATCAGGACACATATCAGCTAATTATTTTCCACAAATACTTATTTGAAGAGGGATGCAAAGTGTCTGCAGCAGTTTGGACCATCAAAGTGTGACCACAGGTGAAGACTTGTGGCTGCTGCTTCGTTTACAGCATCGTAATGAGCTGCAGCCATTATGCCTCTGCATGCATAATTATTATGTGTGAATAATGTGAGTGAACTGTGCGGGTACCTCCCACTGTGGGTCCCTGTGTCGCCCGTTCCCTGCGCTCTCACATCTGGCCAGAGCTTTGAAGTGCCAGGTGTGCCATCTACATGCAACACACACAAACACAAACAAAACACAGCCACTATGTTTTTCGAATCAGAGCGAGACGCCGCTCTTTGTTGCTAAGTACAAAGAACATACACATTGTTGTTTCCGTGTTTAGGGACTGTTTTTTTTATTCCGCATAATCAGATCCAGGTTACCGAGGCTTTAATGTACAAAAGGAAAAAGAAGGTTTCAAACCCACACGGTTGTCAGGCGTAAGTCATCTGGGATGAGCGTCGACTTGACGGGAGTCTCTACTCGTGTGATAGACCTGATCTATCATGACTCCCCTCCCTCCCATGGTACAGTTGAATCATATTTCCCATGAAAAAGGTTGGTTACACACAAATGCACAAACACCCACACACGTGCAAAAATGCCTTAAAATGATGTGCAGGCGAGCCAAAGCCACAGTAGAATAAGTGAAAGAATTACAGAAAAGTCATTCGGTGTGACAATTCCGCACAGGCTGATTTAAATCAGCATGCACGTCTCACCTTTTTTTGTCCTTCCAATGAGCCCCAAAAGTTTGACAAAACTACTCGAATTAACAGAAATATGAGCTCGTTCTCTGGAGTTTTCAAGCTAAAATGTAGTTAATGACATGACTGGTTTGCTAGCTAGTTTCACGGAACATGCTGTCAATGTATATGTACATTAAATTCATTTCAAGTTATGCTATTGGCTTGAAAATCTTGCTAGCTTTATGCAAGCCATATAGCTCGTCACTTTTTCGATACCCTCTATTTAAAAATGATATTAGATCTGTAGCAGAAACTTATCAAACCTCATCTCTTTTATAAGATGTGTGCATAGAAGAGGAATGAATCCATACATCTGTCTGACAGGATTGTCTGAAATGCAAAATAATATTTGTATGTTTTGGCACTGAAATGTCACAAATGTGTTTTTTAAAAACAATACACTGATCAAGAGATTTTATAGAAATTTAATAGCATCATATTGAAGTTTAGCTTCTGGTCCAAATATCTCCTGTTACCAATTTATAAGTATAGAATCTGTTCTGTTTACTTGAGTGGTAAACAATATAGTTGATATAGAAACCTTTGGGATGTTAATGATGTGGTTTAATCATAACATTTGATCTGTGATTTGTGAAAAATTAAAATGCCACTTGACCTTTTTTTTAAGGTTAGTGAAAGTTTTACAGTAAAGCTTGGACAGCCTTCGAGGAGTCCATTACTCGGTCTGAAAACCCAACCACATCCATAGTTTCCAAAGAAGTTCAAAAAGGCTATAAATGAACAAATTAAATTGACATAATAAAATAGTGTCCTTAACTCGTCAACAACGAACAATCTGAATATGTTAACAGCTAAATCAAAACCAAAGTAAAGACACAATTAGCTTTAAAAAAAAGTTCCTACAGTACAATCCTACAGTAAATGAGTTACTTTTTTGTGTATGATCTGCCTCGAGGTCATGTGACAAAGGCTGAATTGTATATAACTTGATGTAACAGTTATATAATATGACGAAGCAGCCTTGATCCTGGAAACACAAACACAAGAAAATACTGGTTTAAAAATAACCACACTTTAATGAGTTTTTTTCATTGCTTAGTGTGTGTGTGTGTGTGTGTGTGTGTGTGTGTGTGTGTAGGTGTGTGTGTGTGTGTGTGTGTGTGTGTGTGTGAGGGCAGGATGGGGCTGCAGCGACAGAGTAATTAAAAGAAACAAGTCTTTGATCTTAATGAGGTTTCTCTGCACTTGTCAGTGAGTGAGGGAATGTGTATGTATGTTACAGGGTGTGTTTGTGTGCATGCGAGTTCATACTTTCTATAAAGAAAATAAAAGCCCCACAAAAATAAACCCCATCCGAAATGAACAGTAAACTCCAATTCTTTGCCAAAACAGCAGGGGGGGGGGAATTTTATCTCTGCCCGCTCTGTTGGCTTCCTGCCTTTTGGTCACACTTCATGTCCATTCTTCAGAATAACAGATTTAGGTCAGTGTGGAAAAAAAGCCACTTCCTCCCTCAGTTTTCTCTCAACCCTGCAACTAATTGACTGGAAGATAATTTGAATTCTGAGCGGTGGCAGCAGGAGTCCACTCCATTCAGCGGTGAGATTGATGCATCTAAACAACACCAACAAACATGGCCCGCAATCACTCCAGAGGGGGTACTCCACTGAGAACATCATTACAGACTCTGTGTTGTCTGTTCAATCAAAGTGGCACCCCCGGCTTTGATAAAAGAGACGGGTGCCGACGAGGGTGGCAGTTTGCTGCTGGATTAGCCGGATCAGACTTCACTGTTGATGAACCAAATAATAATGTGTTTTAGTCTGACTAAAATTAAAGAAAAATGACCAATACATAGACTTAACAGTGAGTAAAGGTTTGATGTGTTCATCCATTCGTTCGTCTGTGTAGCTCTGATCTATCTGAGCTGTGGGTTTCAAGCAGTTATAAACAAACAGATATCAAACAGAATACAATATAATAGAAAATGAACTGCACAACTGCATCAGACAGAATGAAATATAAGGAGCAAGTTACTCAAAAGAAATTCAAGTTCAGTATCATTTATTTTTAGAGGCCTTTATCACATGTCTCTGACAAGGTTTTGAAGAGATGAAGAACAAAGATTTGTCCAGCTCGCTGATCAATAATCAATCAGAGCCCCTTACAGCAGGTAAAAACACGAATCCCAAGACCGAAGATTCTATTAAAGCACTGGACTGAGTATCGTGATTTCACCAGATTGTTTTACCTTGAAGCTTAAAATGTAACACTGTTGGCACCAACACCATTTTTTTCTTCTTTTTTTTAATTTAGATTTGAACATTTTTGTATGATGGGTTATTGTACCTGATTATGCCTTTTACCTAATGAACAGAAATCTGTGGGAGCAACTTATCAATTACAAGACAGCCATCCCGAAGAACTGCTGATTCATAAACAAACCTCATGTCAGCACAGGCGTCACCACGTCATTATGATGGAATTTCCGTACGTATTTAGATTTAAATGTAGACAATTTTGTTTATTTTCTTTTCCTGACTTCAGTCAAAGCTGATACCTCAACGTTTTTAATCAGAAATGTTGGTAAATAGTGAAATGTCAAAAAGTAAATGACTGGCCTTGCTTGTGCTGTGCACATGCGCCATAACAAGCACTAACGGCGGGGCTTTATTTCCAAATTAATAGAGGTCTCCAGGTAATACTACCCTGTGAGAATAGGGCAATAGTAGTATTCTTTGGATCTCTGGTATGTTAGTGAAGCAGTTTAATATTCAGAATGTATGCACACGCAGGCTCACTTTCAAAAACTTGTTAAACATATGAAATTACTATCTGTGATAAATACATGTCAGTGGGTAAATGAGCAAATGTTTCCACCTCTCTGAAATTGTAACCTTTTGGGAGCGCGGTCTGCTTTCTGTTTGCAGGACACACTGGATAGGTGTCTTAATCAAACTGGGGCATCTGGTCCGGGCTGCCTCTGACAGCTCCAGACAGTTTCTCATTACTGAGCTGGCATTTAGCATTTAGTCATTTTAACATTCACTTCCACTCCTGTCTGCTGAGTCAGAGCACAGTCTGTACTCTGCCACTCGAAAACACACCTAAACACCCTCTACAATGGGACATTAACAGGGTTTGAAAACCCTTAATGGATCCGTAAAAGCTGATTATTAGACTGATTAGGAGTGTTGAGGAGAATTACGCATTGATTTATAGAAGGACTGATGAAGTGGTGGAAGGTTTTTGATTGGTTTGTTTAATTTTTGCTTCATTTGTTCAGTTAATTAACTATGCTGGCGGCTTGTGGCTCTGGTTTTAGTATTCATACATACAAACATATATTTTTTGCCTATTACGTCTGTGAAAAATAATATTACATTTTCCTCCCATTGCCCTGCATTCCCAATGCATCAACATCACCAAGTCACTACGAAATGATATATTTCCCGTAAAGCTGAGTAACAGACTTGGCCAGCATAAGGATGATATACAGACTAGTGAAAAGCCAAACAAAAAGTTGGCCACCGCTGAATTTCCCTGAATCGATGGGCTGTCCACAATCAATCAAATCTTGCATATCTCTGTTTCCTGCAGTCATTGTAATCTGGTTTCATGAACAATAGCTGGTGCAAAACGCGGATGAGAAGCTGATTAGAAGCATTCAAAGCTTCCCAGCTCTCTACTTCTCTGATTTGAAAGGCTCCAGGAGTAAAATGATGCTTTGCAGATACAACAATCACAGAGGTCAATGTTAAAAAAAAAAAAGAGCACGAGCATGATTGAAATGTTTGTTCATTTCCTGCTTTGTCCTCCAGCTCTGCTCTGCGTTCCAGTACTCTTTGGATATCACATAACTTTGAAGTGACCATGTATGGATGGCTGGTCGGATAAGTAATGATCTATATTTTCATAATATCTATGATATGGAAGCATTGAATTCAAACTAGATTGCTAGTCGTCTAAATCATCTATTTAATGGACATCATTAATATTTCAGAAGAGCAGTAGAATTTCTGTTTGCATTATAAAAAATGAATGGTACGATACAAGGTACGATGTTAACTGTGAGATAGTGTTTCTTCAAACATGTAAGCCTGAGATAGATTTTCCTCTCAGCTCTTTCCTGCAGCAGTTCATTTCTCCTCTGGCTGACCAGCTGGGATGAAACCCTGCACAGAAAGAACCTGTCCAAGTCACTGCTCTGATCTGTCTCTGCTTCTTAACCTCATGGTGACTCACTGAGGGAACCCATATCTCTTGTTGTGCCGTTGTTGGTAACCCCTGCCTCTCTCAGGTGCAATAATTTGGAAAATCCCGCAGCTCTAAGGCTCTCTACCTGCCGGTAATGGGACTTTAAGATGACTACCACATGCTACCTGTGCTGCACACCCTGCTGCTCCACAACACACTATCAGCAGATTATCCCCCGGCGCATAGTGAATCCTTATCTTTACGCTGCACTCGGGATTATTTCACCCAGTGTTTTAGAGGATTCAGTGTTACAGAAGTCTCGGTGATGTAATGAAAGCCCGGCCCTTTTAAACAACAACTCTCAAGGCAAAAATATTGACTGTTTGAAATGTTGCTATTTAAGAACTATGAAAAAAATGTAAGTTGTTGAAATGAAAGAGATCAGATTTTTACTGAATTATACATTGATGTTTCAACAACACAACACAGTTTTGTGTAGTTCTACCTTGAATAGCCCTACCACTCATAATGACTGTTATTGTCAGTGTATCTTTGAAGTGTAAAAGCTTTTTCTGCACTTTGTCTTTGAGCTAAAGTCAGTGAGGAAATTTTCCTTTTCATCCCACAATTTGTAAACACTTCATTTACAATTTAACATTTATCAAGATATGTGTATTAGATTTCAAAGACTTTCCCCTAAACAATTTTTCATCTCTAAGTTGTTTTACTGCCGTTAAGATCATTTTCATATAGTAATGTTTAAGGTAGTTGTTTCCGAAGGTTTGAGGAAGACAGATTCAAGTTTACTGAAAGACAAAGATCTCATCTTACTGCCGTTTCTGTTGTTGTTCAAACTAATTTCCACATAATTAGCCTGCATGCTCTACTGTTTAACCTTACACCTTCTTAGTCTTTGACATTATATTCAAATGTTGCAAATCCATTGATTGGTCATTGCATTCATTTATAAATAAATAAGATTTAATTAGTCAGGATGACTTCAGATGTCATTATAGAACTGACAGAATGTTGTAAGCTTCATTTTTTTAAAGCAAGAAAAGACAACAGACAGCTGCAATACTGCAGATACATTTCTTTTGTAGCAGAGCATATGACTCAGAAAAAACTGGCACAACACAACCAGCCAGAGCCAAGAAATTCCCCCGCCAAGGCAGTACATCAGCTTCCAAAGGTGACGCACAAACCACCTGTACATTTCCACAACAGGAATATTTAACCACACGCATACTGAGTCGATCCACTATGCATAATCTGGGCAGAAAAATGTGTGTATTTACCAAATTCTGTGTGCACATGTGCATTCTTGTGTGTATAGCTGTGTGCGCTGCACAGAGGGATGTTTGACTCCCAATAGATGTCATTATTTTCCACAAGCTCTCATCCCAGCGTGACTGCAGAGGTATTTTGTATTATTCTCTCTGTTTTATTTTGTGTGCGTGAGTGTGTGGCACTTCGAGTGAAAGAGGGAGGTGGGCACGTTTTTGCGTGCGCCACAAGTATGGATGTGTTTGAATCTTTCAAAAAGTTCCAGACACATTCTCATGCTTTCTGGTTTGTTAACAAAAAAAAAAAACAGGAATCCTCGTTTCCTACCAAAGGAAATCCAGAAATTAGCTTCAGTGCATCAAGTGTCAGAATGTCAAGGGGTTAGGTTCAAGTCACTGGCACCATTACCTCCTTTTGAATTAGGAGCAGGCTTTTGAATTTTTCCTGTGCGGTGTGACTGTCTGTCAGGCAGGCAGAGGGCTCATGTGTTGGACGGCTGAATGGGTTTCAATCCGTGAGGGAAAACATGACACGATCAGTTTCATCAGAATACAGAACCTGCAGAAGGTGTTAAAAGTGCTTTTGTGAACACTGCACCTGGATGAAAGCAGCCGAGCGATGCTGTGAGTCTGATCAGCACCGCGGACAGCTCCCTGCTCACTGCACCGTGACTTGATCTCATTTCTTACCAATCAAGAATCAAAGAGAAGTTTAATTAATCTGAAGTCATCACAGGGAAACTATCCTCCACACAAGATCCAATCTGCTGCAGGATGCCTGCTCCTGAAATGATGTTCACATAACAAGGTGAGGCAGCTTAGGTTATTGTCAGCTCGAGTGCCAAAACTGTCTCTGCAACAGCAGGATGGAGGCTAAGTCCAGACTATAGTGTGTTCAGCAGAGACAGTCCAACACTGCACTGTCACAACTGTATTAATAACAAACAATGACGGTCTCCAAAAGTGTTTGCATAGAAATGTACATTTTTCACTTTATTTATATATACAAATATAATTATATTTATATTATATAAAAGTACTAAAGAAAATAAATGTATTACTATTTATGTTCTGGCCTTTGTCCATATCAGTTTATTACATTTTTTGTATACTGTGTGTGTTTTTTTTCGTGACTTTATTCTCCTTTTTCTAAGTGAATAAACTGCATTTTCTTTACATGTTTCTCAGACAAAATGTCCGGATGTGAAAAGTCGAAACATTTCTAAATCTGGAGACAACTGCTTTCACTGGATTAACTGGGATCTATTGCCAGCAATAATCATGCCAGAGGAGCAACAGTGAATAACCTTTTCAGGTGGTGGGTTTATGCCACAGGAGCGTTCCTCAGGTTTAGTCCTTGCCAGGAGCCTCATAAGGGCTGCTTGCCTTATAGGTCACAGAGACTGGGCTTGAACCGAGGCCGAAACTATTCTACCAGAATGTCACAAGTTCCCCGAGCACTCAATGATCCCTCACACATCTTTGAATTTCTTATCCACATCAGGTAACCACTGACAAAGTGGAAGCATCTACAGACAGTCTCGTAAACTTTAAACACAAGCAACACGCTACGTCGTAAACAGCTCTGCTCAGCTCATTAGGAAATATGAAACAGATGGGATTTGAATATCTTTGTCATTTTTCCATCGTCAAACATTTTTAGACTTTTTTAGTGTTTTCTGTGATCGATGTGGTCTAGTTGGAAGTTGAAACACATTACACATACATTTGAGTGAATGAGAGAAATGCTCCAAATTCTATCCGCCAATTGTTTTAAAAAATGTGTCTTCTGACATTAATACCTAAACATTTCAGTGACAAGATGTCAACTAAAATTCCTAAAATGAAAATGAAGAAGTAACATAGATTACACAAAACAAGCAACAGTCAGAAGAAGAAACCGCATGAGCACGGGTAGGACGACTTACAGTATGAAGTGGCTCAGATGGGAAGGAACACTGAACACTAAATAGAGACTGGTGTAATCAGACACAGGTGAAACTAACCACACAGCTGAAGAGGATCAGGGCAATCGAAGACAGGAAGTAAGACAAGACAAGACACTCTGGGAACAACAGCTAAAACATAAAAGAGAAAACGCTACAGACTGATCTCAGAATAAAACTGTACAAGAGCAAGGCAACATGTTAAACAAGAGATGACACAAAGGGCAAAATAAGACAGGAAACACTAAAGACTAGGGGAATGCCCACACACATAGGAAAGAGAAACACAAGGATACAAGACAACGTTTAAACAGGAAACACTGAAAGATGAACTCTGGAATATAAACAGAAAAACACACAAAGGGAACGCACACGAAATACAATGACACAAGCACGAACGTCAAAGTGAAACAGGAAATTAATCTAAGCACTGAAAAGTAAACGCAACAACAACAAGTTTCTCCGAGTCAAAGTGCTTCATGATCTTTTGTTAGTGTTCGTCTGGATTGTTGGTGGACGGCCTGCCTGAACAAAGAGTGAAGTCTTTTCAAAGTGTCCTGAGACAACGTGAATTGACGCTATGCAAATAAAAAATGATAGATTGATATTTTAGGTGCATAAGTTCAATGATCAGCTCTGCTTCTGTTTTTTTCCTTCCCTGGTGTAATGGACCTCCAGGTCTTCTTCTTCTTCCTCTCTCAGAACTTCTTGTGTATGCTTTTGTTGTACTCTTTCTGTAACTTAATAAGCCTGTTTTCTTTTTATTGGGCTTATAAGGCTTTTTGAATATAGCATTGACTTCCATTTCTCTTTCTTCTTTGGTGAGCAAAAGAATCATTCCACCTCTCTGGCACACTAATGGAAATGTCTGCTTTCATTTCAGATAAAGCTGAATAAAATTTAAATTCATTATGTTCGGCTGCTATTCACTGGCTTCATAATGTTTATGAGGGGAGAAGATGAGCTTGTTCTATAAAAATACGTACATGAGTCCATAACTTTTTTTTTTTTTTTATGGCGTCCCACTTCACCTTCTTTAATATTTCAAATGCAGCGCTGCAATTTGTTTCACATCGACTCGAGAGAGGTCATTTTGGGAGGAGAGAGTGAGGCATGGCGTGCAGCAAAAAAGCAGAGGTCCGAATCGGTCCCTTGGCCACTGCGATGAGGACATCCATAAACACAACACTATCCAGTGCCCCCACATCAGCTTCATGTACATCAACTGGAAGGTACACTAACACCCAAACATGATAACAAAATGTGTTTATTTTCAAATATACAGATGTTGATGGTTAGCTCAAACTGAGGAGATTTTCTCGTTCAACAAGACAAAATATGTTAGTAAATACCCCCCTATGGAAGACAATGCCCCATTAAAGGCGATTGCTTGAAAGTGTCTAATTAGATGAAATGAGTAATAGCAGGTACATTATTAATCATTCTTTTAGCGGGGCAATAAAAAAAAACATTCAAAAAGTTTTCTCTGAAACATGGCTTTATTTGTAGTACATGAGCACTGTGAATGTATGCACAGTTTGTACATTTGCCACCAGGGGGCGCTCGACATAGTCAAGACAAACGAGTGAAATCGAGGCAAAGAATATAGTTACCGACGATGTATCCAAGTATAATTTACATGCAGCACATATAGCAACAGTACGGTGACTTTTAGTTCCCTCGTCCTTCAGTAGCAATCTTTGACGCAACATCCAGCGTTTCCATGGCAATGATAAACATGGCCGGAATAAAAGACACTATAAAAACTATAACATTTCTCTAGCTGTGATAACTGTGACAGTACTAAAAAAGAATAAGAACATTTAGGTTAATCAATTATTTAGATATATTACACCTTTAATACTACTAATCAATTATCATTGTCATTGTCATGAGAGAAACATTGTCATGTTTCTCTCAGCACCCAACTCTGCATCTACCTCTAATGTATAACCGAGGCTTACCTGTTTTAATGTGCCCTTTATCGATGTAAATCTTGTCATTAGTGCACAAAAAACATATAAAACGTAACAGATCTGTAATGTCCTTTTAGCCTTTGTACTTACTTTGAACTCCTTCCTTGTGAAAACTATGTCTAATTTGATGCTGAGTAACTCCCTGCAGCAGAGAGTAACACTGGCAGGGCAGAGAAATGGAGAGAGCAGCCAGCGGAGAGAAAGTGAGACAAAAGAGAGGGAGAGAGGCAGACAGAGAAAGAGAGGTGGATAATGAGGACAGACAGAGCAGAATATTTCTCCTCTGGAATATTTCACACTTCACATAATATTTCATTCTTCCCGTCAGATTCCTGGGTCTGAGATCCTACCCAGGGCAGACAGATTGACAGTCTATTTTTCATCAGCCATGTTTTTCCTCCACAGCTCCTGCAACTGTAAACCTCTCCCTAAATGACTGCCATAAATCCTGCACAAATCCACATGTATTTCTGCCATATTTCTTGTGGCAGCTGATTATTTCTGCAGCCGTTAATGTGTGTGTTCACCACTACAATGTATTAATCTAAGTAACATAATCAAATTGACCGAGTTATCATCACTCAGTGGGGGTGTAATGATTCATGGTGATAATGAATGAGAGGTTATATAGAAATCAAAATAGGTTTTCTTGGAAAAACTCAATTATAGAGTTCTCTTTGATAATATATTTAAAGGTACACTCACTGTATGTTCTTTTGATGAATGGACCTTTCATTGCAGTTGTTGCTACAACCATCAACAAGCAGTTTACAGTGACAATCTGGGCTGATTGAGAATTAATATCACATTTAAAAAGTATGTTTTTCCTAGCAAAGATGACGACAAAAGCAACACACTAATTTAGCAAGATACTTATTAGTAGCTAAATGAGCTATAGGCAGCTAATGCGGCCTAGCTCATTTAGCTGATGATGTCTTTAAAACTTTAACTGATTTAGACAGCTTTCATGCATTGGTAAATAAAAACTAACCCAACATTTTTGTTGAAATGTGAATTTGTTCAAAATCAATTACTTTTCAAATATATATATTTTTTTTAATGTGTAATGGGTTGCTGGAATGTATAGCTTCCTGAAGCTAAGAGCAAGACAAATGGGGGCGTATTTTGGACGTATGTTTTTCATTTTAAATCCTATAAATATGAGGCAGAGAAGACAAAAGCAGCTCAAGTTATCTGGGGGGGTTTATATGTTTTTAATAAATATAGTAGGTTCATTTCTCTCTTCTGCCCTGTTAGCAAGATATTTAGTTGGGTATGTTTATAATTGCAGCTATAACTGTAGAAAACATTTTGATTCTCTGTTATATTGTTTCGAAACAGTAAACTATCCTGGGATTCTCCACTTATCTCTCTGTATGTGAAGCCCTATTGTATAATTTGTAAATATTGTGTTCTTTGGGTTGTCAAATTTGTTTTGTATATAGTAAGCTATCAACCATACATGCTTATGATTGCATCAAACGTTCCAAGATAAACAGACAATTAATGATTTTGAAAAAGACTGAAATAATTACCTAATCAAATCTGGTTACTGCACATCTTTCCCATATGGTATATTAGGATTCTCAAATTACTGTCACCTAAAGGGAAAGTAAAAAAAAAAAAGAAACATGTGTCTGAGCCACAAAAACGTATCCCAGAAATTGGGCATAGCAAAGTAAGATGATTATGATAATGTGCTGTCTGTCTTTTTTGACCTTTGACCTTTATTCTACTCTTGAGGCCATAATATCCCAAGAGTCTTCATTATACCAGGCTTGAGGAGTAGAATTAATAATCTAGTTTTCTAAGCGCATAGCTGCGTTTCATCCTGCAGCCCCAATCTCTTGCCGAGGAGAGTTGAGCACACTTGAAATCTCGGCTCTGTTTAATCATCAGTCATGGCCAAACTATTTGTGATACTCTTGTATAATCAGTGTAAACACGTGACACCATGGCAGGGATGATTGGTAATGTGAGTCTCGCACCACTGATGCTGCCACTGCTAATGTTTTCTTAATTAAGTCCGTATTTCCCCCAAACCAATAAACTTTAAATCCTTTTAACAGGAAGTTACACTTCCTGTCGTAAATAAGATGGTCCCTCTTCAAGCAAACACTTCTCCTCTCTTTTACTAAGTGAAAGTGATTTTCCATCTGTCTTTCACTCCTTCTACCATCTGCCTTTGTGAGAAATTCTCGAGCATTTGTTTTGTTTGTGCTGGAAGAACATTAATCTCTTCCTGGTTTGTGTCAAAACACATCTCTTGTCAAATTTGACCCAGCATGTGATAGAGGCTGCCAATCGTCCTCAACATGTTCTCATTCATTCATGGTCAATAACCCAAGCAGCCAGCCAGATTCATAGCCATTGCAGCTAAATGTTGGTGCACTTGTCTCTGTTCTGGCATCCGAGGACCAAATGTTAGCCAGCCCTGGCCTGTGTTTCTGCCAGATTTGGCTAAGATGTCGGGATGCAGAGTTTGGCTGAGAAACAGCTACAGTTAGCAGCACTCAAGCTGGTGTCAACACCTGGAAAGGGTCCAATAAAACCTGGGATAATTCTGGGATGTAATTTGTCTTGAGTCTGGCAACTGTGCAGTATTTGCCTCCAGGGTATAATCAGGAAAGAGCTACATGTATTACAGTAGATCTTACTAACTGCCTGTGTTACCTACATCAAAACAGATATGTTTCATTTTGTTATTTCATTTTTCTAAACCAGTCGAGAAGCTGTACCTCCATAGATTTAGGAGTTGTGTTCATGCTGTCAGTCAAAAAACAATGTTAATGAACAGCAAGCTTCCTTTTACACAACAAGAACACCTGAGCTTAAACAAGAAACATTAATTGTTAAGCCTTTCTCTAATCTGACTTTAAAGCTCAACATTTTCTGCATTACACTTTAGCTTTTTGAATGAGCAACCAAACACATGTTCACCGGAACAAACTGCAGTAAGGTCAGTTTGCAGGCTGGAAAACTAATTAGCTGTGCGACTGTCCTGCATTTACCAGGACAGTGGCGTTCACAACGAGGTGTTACTTCTAAAAGTATTTGTTAAAAAAGCACTGAAAATCATGCATTTTTCCATGAGATCCATGACTCTGTGGATGCTAATTTTAAAAGTGTTTTGAATGGCAAGACGTTGTAGCACAGTGCTGAAGAACAAAACTGAACAACAGGGGAGCCACTCTCCAACAATCAGAGTTTCACCAGTCAAGCCTTTGACTGAGCTGGTTAGCATAGATTATTTGTGCTGGAGGTTAAATGAGGAGAAGATGTTCCTTTTTGGGGGGTGAGGCAGGCGTGTGCTCTGGCTTCTAACCATGTGAAATATTAACAAGGCCGGGGACAGAACAGCGGCTGCACAGCCCTGGTTTCTGCATAACGTAAGACTGAGTAAAAAGACACTTTGAGAATAAAAAATTATGGGGAGGGTGGAAAGCTGCAGAACAACAGACATTTTCTTTAAGTCCATAAAAATATGGTTAAAATTTGGAAAAGGAAAATCTGTGAACTGTTGCTTGATGACTCATGGTTGAACCCAGTCATTTCGCACTTCTAACAAAGTGTTAAGCAGGTAATTAATCAGTCATTTAAAACAGATTATAATTTAAAGTAACCTTCTCAGCTGCTACAAGTGAGTCAGACTGAGCTCAGTGCTTAAATTGGTGTGATATGATGCAACAGTCCTGCAACTGAGACACACCGAGGGAAACATGCAGAATACCCTGCTTAAGTATGCATCTCTTGTATTTTTAATAATTTTCTGAATTATGTGTTGGTTGTGTAAGACTTATTTTAGAGTTGAACGAAACCTGAGGCAGACATAGACCCATTTCTGATGTTGTACGGCAGTTGCTGTAGTTGCTTTGAGAAGTAACAATGATGCTCGTATCAGCCAAATTGCATGCTTCGTGAACCCCTTCAAACACGGACCAGAATTCAGATTTGTAGCGCAACAAGAATACTTAACATTTGTTTACAGGGGAACAGCAAACAGAGAGAACAAAAGATGGAGATAAGGTCGTGGAGGAGAGAAAAGGATATGAAATTCCACAAAGGCCAGAAAATTGGATTTCAATCGGCCGTATTTCATGTTCAACCTTGCAGTGTATGACAAGGTTTTTTTTCTTTGTTTTTAATCTTGACTTTTTCTCCAAGTGAGTTGGATCAAAGCATGTAACTTCTTTAATACCTAATTTACCCTCAGACGTGTACAGCGAGCAGGCTTTGACTTCGAGAGCAGAAGTGTTCTCTGATAAACCAGGAGACAGGGGCCAAATGAGGAAGGCTGATTGCTATTCTGACTCATGGTGTTGTGCAGAGAGGGAGACAAGACCGGCGTGTTATAGAGAATCGGTACAACTGACAAAAGAGAAAGCAGAAAGAAAGAAGGTGTAGGGAGAGACGTAGGCCACAATTACTGCGGGAATTCATTCGCATGCTACTCCATAGTATTTCTCTCTCTCTGTCACACACAAAGATACTGTCACTGAGCTGTGCCATCTTTTCAAAGATGATTTAAAAAGAGATTAAAAGAGAGAAGCAGATTTTTCTACACTCCCCTGTTGCTATGGGGATACAAAATTGAGTCCCCCCCTCTCTCTCTTTGCCTCCCTCTTTCTCTCTCTTTCCTTCTGATGGTCAAATCATCAAATCAGCATGTAGGTGCAGTCCCCAAGAAAGAGGAAGACTAACTCAAGGGCAAAGTACATGCATGTGAGTGCATGTGTGAGATGCTCTTGTTTTCTTGTCTCACTATACCCTGCTTTGCTCTTGTTGTTGTTGTTGTTGTTGTGACAAAGGGAGCCGCGATGATTCAGAAAGGCGTGACATCATGTTCAGGGCTTCCTCACACCACTGCTGCTCCAATCTGAAATCTTAGCATCTCTTAAATTCCTGCTAATAAAACCCCAAACCCAATGATTTTTTTCAAAAATGATCTTCTTTGCAGATGATGTTAGCCTGTTTTTTTTTGTTTTTTTTTTAACCATGTTAGCATTAGCTGGGGCCTTTATTCTCTGTTGAAAAATGATTGACTTCAGGCTAGTTGCTTCACAAGTGCACAAGCACATGTTTTCAGGCTGTTGTCCACACGTGAGGTAGACATTAGTTTGACACTGGAAATGTGAACCCTTTCACTGAATGGTTGTCAAGAGGAAGCTGAGCAAGAAGGCAAGGTGTTTGATTTACCAGCAGGTCTGCATTCCAGACCTGATTACCTGTGCAGACTCACCTTTAGAGAAAGAGTAAGAAGTTTACACATCTGAAGGGGAGCGAGGAGAAGAGCTGCTGCTCCTTTGAATCAAAAGGAGCCAGTTGAGGTTCCAGCGACTGATCAGGACTCCTCCCGGGTGCATATAGCAAGTGTGCAGACGCCTGCGGGGCAGACCAGGAACACGCAGGAGAGGTTTAATACCTCAGGAGGAGCTGAAAAGCCATTTCTGGAGAAATTTCGCTCAGCCTGATAAGAAGTACTAGATAAGAACCAGAAAGTTCAAGGATAAATCACCTGTACCCTGGGGAGTGTCTTTTGGTCACCATGGTAACAGTGAGTGGCAGTATGACAAATGTCAAAATGTATGTCCAGGACAGGGAAAATGTCAAATTTCAGGAATATTTCGGCTGCCATGAAAGGCTATGCAACATAAAGCTGTTTATTTTCCACAGATTTCTGAGGTACACTCTAGTATTCAATAAGCAAAATGAATACTGAATAATGATCAGGACCTTGCTTCTGAAAGATGTGCCATTTTTTTCTGAATTTAATTTGTTTCCACAGTCCAGTTATGCCCAGACTTAAAAAAAAATCTCCAACTAAAAGGAAAGCGTTATTGTACGATGAAGTAAATAAAAAATCTGATGTTTGAGAATTTGTTAAGCTGTTAAATATGTAAAGGGTTACACATTTCCAATGAAAGAGATGTAGAGAGATGAGAGAGAAAGACAGTCTAGACTTTTCTGTAGACTTTTCAAAAAGTCCTCGTGAGCACAAAATCATTCTTACCTTTTTTGCAATTTTATGCTGATATGTTATAAGATTCCTGAAGTATAAAGGGTTTGTGTAGGTCATGAGGTTTCCTATACCTGGACTGTCAGTCTACAGCTTCGGTGTAAAAGCTATGTTTGTTTTGCCCAGTTCAAACTTTAGAAACATTCCAGCAGAAGACTCTGAGCGTAAAAAATAAGATTAGACTGAACTACTTCCTGCAAACACTGAAGGCGTCCTCTGAAAGCAACACAACTACTGATCCCTCCAGAAGCATTGCTGGCTAAATTTAAACTTCAGATGCTGCGGGGCTGAGGAGAACAATGGGGTGCAGGAAACAGAGGGGGTGGAGGAAGGTAAAAGGGGGGGGGGGGGGGGTAAGGTGGGTGGAAGAAAGAGAAGAAGATGGAAGAGGAAAAAGGAAGGGAGAAGTGTGAAAATGCTGTGAGAAGAATATGATGGATCACATTTGACCCTGATTTCAACCTCACTTGGGCCAACTAGAAAAACGAACATGTCTGTGGATGTTCAAATAATTTAAATATGATTTAACAGTGTTACATCATCATCAACGGTTAAGATGTTGAATAAATTATGAACATATGTCTCGTATTTAAGCTGCTGTCTTTTTTGCATGCATCTTGACCTGAGTTGTGAGTACACCTCTGACGGGATGACTTAGGGGTGATATTAAAGTTCAGACAGAGTTTAATGAGTTCGGCATCAAAGGGTTTTTTTTTATCCCACATTTCTCAAATCAAGTGTCCTCTGAGCAATTAGCTGAAACATGTACTCATTTCATGTGGGTCTGGTAACTCGCTGAAATCTAGTCAGAATGCAAGACAATACTTCCTGAATTCATTAATATCCCACCCCGAAGCAAATTTGTCTTTCTGAAATTACCCCTGAATGTTAATTCTTTAAACCAAGGCCGAGTTTTCCTCTTTGTGAGCTCCCAGAAGACCTCCCAAAAAACAAACAAATCACTTTTCCAGTGAAACTGTTTGTGTATCATTATTGTGCCCAGAACCTATTTCGGAGGTTTTATTCTTCTTTGACATGAATGCACCCTGCAGCGAGTCAGAGGAGAACAGCTCTGACTTGATGATGTAAGAAAGGATATACGTCACGTCACTGTGGCTGTTTGAAAAGACAGGAATGCCATAAAACTGTGACTCTTTTTTTATGACTACGAGTTTACTCCCTGCTGCTGCTGCTCTTGTAAATTTGTGGTCAGAGAGCCACTCTGCTCGCAAATTTACAGCTCTGTTTTCGTTCTTTCTGGAATTTCCTGGACCGGTTTAACGCTTCTTGTTTCCCCGTTTCTCCAAAGAGGTTCAAACTGCAACAGACGACAAAGAAGTAGTGCCTGTTTAAAACTATTTTTAATTATTATGCGTGAATAATCATTATTATTTAACAAATATTGTTAATCAAATCAAGGGATGAGTTTCCTTTCTAACTATTATCGTTATCAATACAACTAATACTGCTTATTATTATCAATGCTTATCCTAACACTTCATTATTTGGTTTTTTTAAAAAAATCATGAAATGTTGAAATGTAAGACACATATTTTTATGACAGAATTCAGTTTACTGCTTTCACATCTAAATGAGATACTTCAACAGAATCATTCACGAGCTGTAGTTCCTGCATGGATTAGACAAGTTCTGGGTTTGGACAGGTCTTGACCCTCTCGATGAAAGTGGTTCCATTTACTCTCTTGTTGATGAAGAGAAGTTTACAGGAAGATTTGACTTTGATCAAATGCAGCATAAGCTGGTTCGTCATTCCATGTTGTCCATCCCGACCAACCTCACACACCCCTGCTCCAGCTTCTGGTTCCCACAGCGGTGACATTCAACGTTCAGGACTTTATTTTGCCAAGTCCAGCCACGCCGGAGTCTGTTCCTCATCCTCTCTCTGTAGAGTGCAGATGGCAGCTCCACGAGGTACGATCCTACTTTGCTTTTCACCTGCAAGCTGCATCACTTGACTTGGCTCCTTGGCCTGTGTGTTCCTGTAGTGAGTCTGGTTGTCTCATAATCCAGTCAGTGGTGTTACTAAAACACTCTATGCCTCATAGTTACCCTTCATTTAGTCCTGCTGGGCTTGGAAAGTCAACGTATTCAGCTAAAGCAAACCTTTACAATGATCAACACACATGTTTACATAAGGAGGGGAAAGACAGAGGTGTTGGTTAAAAAAGGAGGTCGCGTTTAATTCACAAAAACTTTCATCAACATTTGACAGAAATTAACAAGACAAAACAAGACCGCATTAATGTCAACAACAACTGACTATGTCAACATGCAATATACTGTCAACTAAAAGGAGTATAGATTACAAATCTTAAACTTTAGCAAATCTTTATTTTCTGTCAAATTCAAAAAGAACAAGATTGCAAAGACGATGGGGAGCTTTTGTATCCATTGGGTTAAGAGCCTCTCGCTGCACGTGTAGCTCTTAATCATTCTTCTGAACCGAGAATGAAAGGAGGTGACAGTTTTCATTTTTCTACTGAACAGTTATATTAAACACTGTTGACTACAAACACAACATTAAAAAAGAGGCTAAGTTTAAGTTGAAATAATAAACAAGGACATTTGACACAGGCCTAAATGAAACAAAACTGACAGTGTTAACACTACAGGGGAAAGAGGGCAGGAACACTACAGCACAGAGGTGACAGATAATCAGGGAAGGAGTGAATGTTCACTGGAGGGTTTATATACTGCAGTAATTGACTAATAAGAGGCAGGCGAGCATGCTGAAACTAATCAGGAGAGTGAAGGCTGGAAACTCGTTGAAAGTAATTGCTGGACAAGCAGGTAACAGGATCCAAACAGCCAGAAGAGAGTGGAAATAACTGTGTGAGGTCCAATTTGAGTTTAAAACAGTAACTTAACATCAGAGTGAAAAATCGACTTTCAAAACTATTTGAAAGCCATGGTATTAAACATGAATCATTGTACTTTTATGCATTTGATGTGATCCAATAAAGGATCAATAACGTGAATATTTCTACCTCTGTTGTGTCACTCAGCAATGTGTAGATGTAGATGTTGGCGAACAGGGATGGGAGGTCTTCAGATTCTTCTGCTGCCAGAGCTGAAGAAAGATCAACAGCAAGCTAATGTTATATGAGCTAAACACAACAAAAACAACAACAACAATTCTTTTTCCTACCTGTGGAAGGTAATTCCACGCAGTCGATTGTCGTTATTTTGCAGTGATGCACCATCGTTGCTGAAGTCTTGACAAATGACCCTCATAAGATGGCGGACACACTGGCGAATGTTCTGGCCAGTCGGTGAGGCGTCTAGTGTATATGTCTATATCCCCCCCCTGTTCGGACATCCCACCACAAAACGCCTGTCGTGAGAAGCTTCCTCTTAAACTGTTACATATTTGGTTTTACCATAGAGTTAAAACTTCTGCCATCTGTTCGAGTTTTATGAACCAATCATGCCTCCCTGTCTCCCTGCTCGCTCTCTATCCCCATGCATGCACAAGCCCACACTCACAGCACGAGTTGAAATCGGCTTCTGGACCAATAGCGCTAGTGCATGAAAGTGAGGGGCGTGGCTTTTGATGGAGCACAGAGGGGGTTGGTGAATATGGAGCACGGAGAGAATGCTACTTTCAAAATCCTGCGAGTTTCCCCTGACTTTAATGTGTGTTTTTGACTTAACGTTCGTTTCTGTACTTGCTAATATGCTGTGCATTTTTCTAAATGTTTGCCGTTTCATCAGTTGGCCCCGACCGGCCACCGTAGTTTTTGCTTCGCAGCTAAGTGTGTAACTCTGCATGCTTAGAGTACAAGAGGTCTAAGTTTAGATCTGAGCAAATCTCTTCAGCGCTGTGTCATATTTATTTTAGCAGCCAAGTAGATAGAGATAGCTGCTGCCGACTGCTGCTCAATAATAGATAAGTAAAAAAAAAGAAAAGAAAAAAAGTTCACTATTCATCATTTCCTGCAGAGAGTTCTGTGAGGGGGAGATACAAGCGAACGAAAGAGGCAGAAACAGAGCCGGAGAGAAAAAAAGCAAGAATCATCATCGTCTCATCTCCATGAACAGAGTCCAGAGAGTAAAATGCCCCAGACCAGAGGACCAGTGCTGGAGAAGAGAGAGTCAATAATTTATCCGCAGGGCTTGTTGGGGGAGGAGAGGAAAAGACAGATTTTTGTTGGTGAGGTTGTCTGAAGATGACTCACTGTATGTGACACACACAGGCGCTTTCATTTCTCCCTCCATTTTTATCTTCCTTCCTCCATCTTCTCTTTCTTAACCCCCTTCTTTCACTCATTTATTTCTGCTGGTGATGAAGTCATGCCACAACGCCCGGTGTTGTGCACCGCGCTAACACGCCTGAGCAGGCTTTGCTGTGCGACGACTGAAAGCCATTAACCCGAGAAGCAGAGGGTTGGGGCGAGACGAAAGTTACCATGCATAAGATATGAGCTCCTTTTACCTCCTTTGTCCCTCTGGAGGCAATGAGACCTCTGTGGCTCCCCTAACGGGCAAATATGTGAAGCATTACTTTTGATGAATAATATAGCACCTTCAGAAACAAGAGACACATGGTGCTTGGATAAACAAATCCCAAACAGGACACTGATTAGGCACCAAACAGAACCGACACAGGGCCAGACACAGACAATATGTGGCTTTCAATATGAAGATAAACCAAGACAGCACTTGCTAAAATGTTGCAGAGAGAAGACAGAGGAAACAGATGTAAAACATTTGAAACAATACATGAAATAAAATGATTAAGAATAAAATAAGGAACAGGATGGGACAATAAATGGACGACATCACACGAAAGAAAGTCTACAAATGTGTGTTTTAGGTTTTGGATCCAAGCCTTGGGAGGTTTTGTCTTCTCAGTTTGGTCCTTTTCAAAGCTCTCGGGCCAAAGCAATAAAGAATTACGCCTCAACTTTGAGTGACCAGACCCAACCTGTGCATCAAAGACTACAACCTAATCTCCACTGACAGATTAGAAAACATATAAGCGTGATCTTTAGGTCTAATGGATGTTGTTGTTGTTGTCCAAGTATAATCACCCAAGGCTTTTCTGCAGACATGACTATTTTCAGGGACGAGAAGCAAATGAGGCTGAACACAATCGTTGTGTAATAAAATCCTAAAACATACGGGGAGTCATCTAACAACGATTTAGCTTTTATTATAAACAGATATCTGTTTGGGAGTGCAATTTGCAATCTACTTGTAGATTTCATCTCGTAAAGAAAAACATTACCTTCTTCACTGTAGCGGAATAATTCCAAAATCAATCTAGTACAACAACTTTCGAGACGCAGAATAACCCTTTAAAATGGCAGTCACTCCCAAAGACTATCAGAAGATACATCTCAGATTAAACACGAGTCAACAATCCAGGTGTGAAGCTTAGAGCTTTATACCAGATGTCTCTTAAAGACAGTGAATCATTGAATCAGTTCTAACACTAACAGGGAGTCTTTGGGAATAAGAGGAGGATTGACAGATGGATTACCAAAACTGGAATAATCTGACTGGAATGTACTTTTGGATGGATGGACAGATGGATGGATGGATGGATAGATGGATGGATGGATGGATGGATGGATAGATGGACAGATGGATGGATGGATGGATGGACAGATGGATGGATGGATGGATAGATGGATGGATGGATGGATGGATGGATGGATGGATAGATGGATGGATGGATGGATGGACAGATGGATGGATGGATAGATGGACAGATGGATAGATGGATAGATGGACAGATGGATAGATGGATGGATGGACAGATGGATAGATGGATGGATGGATGGGTAGATAAATACTTTATTGATCCCGAGGGAAATTCAAGACTAGTGCAGTGTACTCTGCAGTCCATCCAGTGCTCACCCGCTCAGTGGTTTAAAATGACTTATTTCCCTTTTTCTGCCAGTCCCTTATCTTTGTGTTTAGTAATGTGCAGAGCACTGGAGGACATGCCCATGTACTACTTGTGTTGCAGTGTTTTTCCCCTCAGGTTTTCTTAGCAAGGTTCCTCTCCGCTGAACTTGACTCCTATGACACACATCCAAAGTTATTGTTTCACTGGCAGGATGTGGACTGCTGGAACGAATAAAATCGAGTGTCTCTGAGTTCTTCAGCTCTACTTTAAGACCCTCCTGGGACCTGAGTAAACACAAGTTGCTCAAAGATTTTAAGTCACTGCGAGGTCATTGTGGGCCCTAAGAACCTGAAAATCTATGTGAGCATCTCTGCTTCGACTAAGAAGGGACATAGATTTATTTTTGTCCACAAAAGTGAACATTTTCCAACTTTAACTACTTTTACATCCCTATCAATCACAAACATTCATTCATATTGATTCTATTATGTCAGCACATTGAGCCCATTCTTCATGCAGTGCACTATACTGTTAACATTTCATTTTGACAATTTGTCATGACGGATATAAATTCAAACAAAGACTAAATATTGCACGTTGGTACGGTGTCTTGCAGCAGTGCTGGAAAGTCCGCAGACCAGAACAAAGGCCCTTCCTCCTTGTCCTTCGTCCTACTGGCCAGCAGCAGAGATTTCCAAGAAGGTCAGGGACTAACCAGTCACGCCACTACGAGGGCAGAGCGAAAAAACAGCGAGGCAGACTGGAAGACGTTGGCAAACTTAGGCGAGAAGCAGTTCTTCCCACCTCAGACTGCACAACACACAGGACGTGTATTCACATGGTGTAACTCCCCCCTTTTAAAGGTTAAAGAGCGAACCAATGGGGCACACAATTAAATCCAAGAAACAACGGGGTCGAATGTCCCTCTTACTGTATCAGAGACCGAATGTACATGTTTGACATGCTGTGTGTTAAATGACACACATGGCTGATAGGAAGTGGTTCAAACAGCCTGACCTCATATCCGTTTAAGTCCAACACCCCAATTTGGGTTGGAATATTAATCGACATTTGTGCTTCACTGCCCACCGTTTAAAACATCAGGTCTCCCAATAAATACAGCTCAATTCCTCTAGTTTTATTTCACTGATTGTAAAATAAATTACTTTGTTCACTCACAGTAAAATTCCTTACCAACATCACGAGAGCTGGTAAACTGTATACAATTGTCTGACCTGAATTGGGAGCTGTAGCCTGATATATTTTATCATATATATTACAAACTTGAACGTAATCAGATCTCATTTGCTGTCACTTAGCAGAACTTAACGGCTTTATGCCGTTTACACAGCAAACGAGTATTCATGGTACTCATGAACATGCTGCAGTAGTTCCTGTGCTGTTAATCTGTTTTATTTGAATGCATGAAGCTTTGACTGCTCATAATACACAGCAGCAGACTCCATAGGCTGACAGCTAATGACTTCCCTTTATTGTGAATCCAGCTTTTATGTGATGTCATTGAGCCGTACCTCTGAAGGGATTTTTTGTTTTTTTTTATGTTTTTGTCATCTCAGTTTTTCGACGTCTTTAAACGTCTTCGGAGAATTCACTGCATCATTCAGATCATTTTCTCAGGTTGTGAACTTTATCATTCATCAACAGCGAGTAACAGTCAAAAACACCCTTTAAGAAACTGACTCTGGGCTCCCATGAGTGATTAATTCAGTCTGCTGGAATAAAAGTGGAGCTCATTATGGATTTTATTACCTTTTTTATTACTTTTCAGAATGCAGTTGTCTTCTGTAATCCACTGCAGAATTGATCACGCTGTGGAACAGGTGGAAAGAAAGGGCTTCATGCTGTCTACAGTGACGGTTGTCAGACTAAGAATATCAAATCATTCCCCATTATCATCATTAATACGATCAATATCACCAACGGTTCTGTCATGTGCTGACTCCAAATGTGCATGTTTCTGTCTGTTTCTCATTTATCCTCCATATCTCATAACACACCACCAACGCTTTGTGTCATCATTTCATATTTTTGTAAGGGGGGGGGGAATCAAAGCTGCAAAAACAACCATGTTTTAATTTTAAGGGAAGTAAAGAGAGTAAATAAAGCTCAGATTTTGTAACGTCGTACCTCTTTGTCTTGTCTTACCTGTATCACTGGTGTAAAGAAACGTCAACTCGCGCCTAACTGCACGTTATTAAATCACAGAGTCCGATCCCTCTGATTGATCTGTCATCTTTATTGACAAACAGTGCATTGTAAATGTAAGACTCGGAAAGTTAACAGCTACAAACTCACACGCACAATAATACAAACATTTTACTGTACACTGAACAGCACACACACACACACACACACACACACAGTATATTACACACTCACGCTAACGCACACACAAAGATTCACAGGCGTTCCCCATTATATTACAGTCTTATGATACAGTACAGTGGGATGCTCTGACTATATGAGCTGTAACACATATAACAGTATTGTAGGTAAACAGAGAAAGGCCGACTCCAGCTGATTACTGAGCCGTTTTTCTTCTTTTAAGTAAACCATATACATTAAATACATATCAAAAACAATGGCAAGCAATAGGAAAAGAAATAAATAAGAAGAAAGGAGAAAACCTTTATATGCATTTACAGAGAGTGTATAGAGCCAGACTATTTAAGATATGCTTGAAAAAGAGAGCTGCTTTTTTTCACAGTTTGGGATACATTCTCTCCTGAACACCAGCAGAAAAACAAAGCATCATTTTCATGTGTAAGAGCGATATTCTTAGTTTAGGATTTCACGTGTAAACGGACGTGAACACAGAGCATCTCAAAGTAGAAGAAGCCCCCGCCTGGCGTGCCTTCAAACCGCTGGTCAGTGAAAGTGCAGACTGGAGGCAGAGTGAGTCGTACAGTACAGAGAGGGTTTTTGGGCTTTAGGGGAAGAAAAGAGGACAGCCGAGGAGAGCCGAAAGAGAGAGAGAGACAGAGAGCGAGAGACAAAAAAAAGAGAAAGAGTAATCTCTCCACACCCGGCCTCATTTTTATTCAAACACCAAGTCGAGCTCTGCATCTCGCTCCTCCACCCACCCTTCCTTTCCCCCCTCTCTTTCTCTTATTCTTCCTCTCTCTCTCTGCTGCCCCCTCTATTACATATTCCCTTTTGCGTTTTTTTCCCTCTCTCTCAGCTCGCCTTCTCTCATCTCCTTGCTCCACTTCTATAGTATCTGCCACAGCAGAGCAACAGGAGAGGAACCGAGTCGGTCCGGCTTTCACAAAATCGCTGCAATTTAAAGATCAATCCACCCGAAAGCACTAAAAGGAGCTTCTGGTGATACACCTTCACATTTATTGACCTGCTGTTGTTAACTTGTATGTGCTGCTCTTGCTTAAGTGGTTAATTGGCTCCAAAAAGGTGAAATTGTTTTGATATATTTCTCGCACAGCTGCAGTGGAGTTTGCAATCTGAAACATCTGCAGTAAATGTCAGGTTTTGGTGTCAGTCCCTCTGAGTCACAAAGTGAGCTCTTCGTCTGCAGCTGCCATTTGTACGGACGTTCAACAATGAATGGAGAGAAAGTCATCGTACTTGTCTCCGTTGGCAGTAATCCCAGCGGACCAGAATGCACTGCAGAGAAATGTTAAAGACAAGGGGGACACTGTGGGCAGAGATGTTCACAAACCGGTCAGGTAGTGTTGAATATGAGCGAACGAACACTGTGACCTTTCCAGACCAACAAGTTACAACAGAGTAGTAGAGTATGAAACGAGCCTTCATAATGATAAACTACTCCTTCAAATATCTGAAAAGTATTGAAAAAAAAGATTCTGTAACCGTGTCCCAAATCCATTCTACTGTATATCAATGTTAGAAACTATTTCAGATGCTGCAAGAGTAAGTCCGCTTCTCTTTCCTTTTTTTCTGCATTACAATCAACCCATTTACACGACGTCTCTTCATGCTCTCTTGGATCGCAATCTGATGCATAAACTACAAAAGATGCATCTAGGAAAGTTTTGAGACTGATTGAAATGTGGTTGAATCAAATGAAACACTTTATTTGCCAGTAAAAAAAGTGTAAAGAGGTGGATATAGGCGAGCGCCTCCTGAAAGCTGTCAGACAGATCCCCCATTGTTCACATCTCTAAACCTTAAAGATCACACATTGACATTGTGCAGAATACTCTTTCCCATCTTTTTCAAAACAGTAACATGTGTCTACAAACCCCCTACTTATGAGAAAAGTCCATCCTCTCTGTCTTCAGCCTGCTCCACTTTTCAGAAAATGTGTGCTCAAACAGGCCGTTTGGAGATTTCCCCCTTCGTTACATCACAAAGGGCAGTAGCCCCTCCCTCAGGTGGGTGACACTCCCACCGAGAGGTGTTTGTTCTGCACTCTGAATCTACCTTTTCACCCTAAACAATAGGTCATGTTGCAAGAAAGGCCGAGCAAACCCATTCCCATCAAACCCATGGTTTGTACCAGGCTAACAACTTTTTTTTGTTTTTTTTCCTGCTCTTAAAACGGACTGTTTAACAGACTTTCAGGGTTTTTAAAGGCAGCGTCAAGCGGACACTCAAAGAACTGCACATCTTTAAACATCTTCATTGGCTCCAAGAATGGCAAAAAGGTCAAGGTCACTAAGATTTTAACTTTGGTAATTGGAACACTTTCAGTTATTATAAAAAATAAAAAATAAAAGCTTGATGTCAAAAGTTAAGATTAGAAACGTTTTACACCTAAAACTGCCTCCACACAGTAGAAGCTCCCTGACACTTAGCTTTGATCACAAAGTGTATTAACTCTGTTTGTTGCTCACACACACAAACCAAGAACTCTCAGATGGGTTTTTATTTTTGTAACATGTTCCTCTCTGTTAGGGGTCCGGGTTTAGGGTGGATTTAACTTTTAATAAGCTCTTCAGAAAACCGCCATCAAAAACAGTTTTCTCCTTGAACTCTTAAAGCACTTCATCTTGGATTAAGCTTTTAATACAGTGCATGATTTTCAACCT
This sequence comes from Symphodus melops, assembly GCF_947650265.1. Lineage (NCBI taxonomy): Eukaryota > Metazoa > Chordata > Actinopteri > Labriformes > Labridae > Symphodus > Symphodus melops. Next base: position 5,171,977 of record NC_136698.1, read on the forward strand.
ATAATGCTCCCATTTCTTTGCAGCATTGTGGACAAATACTCACATCTGTTGCATTCCTGAGAAATCCTCTCTGCTGTGTGTCTGAGCCTAAAGCGAAACCTGTCGTAGTTTAAATCCAAGACATGATGAGGATCATTTATGCCTTCAATGACTTTTCACAAACACTGACACGGAAACATGTGAAATGTGTCTGAAAGCTTACCCTGATACACAGAAGGACACAAACACATGAAGCAGAGGACAGACACTTCACTCACAGAGGATGTTAGGAAATGTGAAAGAAGCCTCGCTGTGTTGATGGCTTTCACTTCTGTATGACTTTCTTTTTTGTCTGGCGTTCAATATGAGCTTTTAGGCACACTCATCCTCTCAAACTGAAGCTGTTTTTCTAGAGGCTTCTATGTACAACAAATTATTCTTCTGAACCACCGACACGCTCCCAGTTGATCTCAATATTTACTGATAAAAATGTTCAATAAGCTATCGTTGCCGGGCAGCAAATGCAATTCCAGCCGTGTTGCCTGAGCAGAATTATAAGAGGAGAAAAAAAAAGGGAAGGATTTAAAATGGTTTAGGACCTCTCAATGTCACAAAAATCATAAATAAACAAGTTAGGGTCCCAGCGGTGGAGAGCGGCGGTGCGAGTCGAACACAAACACAGGCTTCTGTAGAGTCTGTCGAGTCATGCAGCAGTAAAACAAAAGCAAACATATAAGCCACGTCTGTCACTGAGCTGGGCTCGCAGCGGGACGGATATCTCGACACCCAATCAGCGCGACGCACTGGCAATCCTCGGGACGTGGGTGCACTCGCATGACCAGAGAGCAGGCAGAGCGACGCTGCCGTTTCACAGCTTATAATCTGCTCAGCACTCAGGATAAATGAAGATCTCCCCATACTCCTCCACCAGTGAGCCCCAGAGTGTGATCAGGCCTTCCTGATATCAAACTTTGTGAAGATTGGTGAGTCTCATTTGTGCGCTGAACATGATGAAAAGGCTGCCAATTTCCCTCCTGACCCCCTCTGCACATTTTTTATTTTACTGTCATATTTTTCGATCTCGTTTTCAGACATATTCCTGACGCCTTGAAATTAGTGTGCAGACAGGCCGTTTATTGAAAAGGTTGCTGTGCGCCGATGAAAATGTTGATAAGTAATTTAATGTCACTCATCTGCAATCTGACACAGCAGTATAAATCAGATAGGTGTGAAACAGACGCTGACATGAATTCAGCCCGGTCGCTGTTGAGTGATATCAACTACCTCGTCTGCTCGTACAGCGTTGACAGAAGTATGGTTTTGATTCATGCGAGGGCGGTGGATGAGCTTTGGATTTCTGGTGTGTTCATGCGTTGTTTTGATGCCTCGCTGGCTCTCAGCTGTACGATTTGCAGCCAAATCACAAGAACATTGGATCAGAGTACCTTTTCTGTCTTCTGAGACTCTCTGTTCGCTGCTGCTCACAACAGGTGTGTCTCCGCAGCTGGTAATGACTCAATACCCACAGTCTCTCAGCTAGTTTTGCTTTTTTTCCCCCCCCTCCGATATCTTCAGTCCTTTTGCTTCCGTTCTTGGAGAACAAACACACTATAGATTAAAATTTCTGTATCTGACTTTGTTTTTCTGCTCTGTAATTGGCTTTACTCAGAGGGCATGTGTGCTGACTGTAAAACATCATCCATTATGAGCTCCATCTGAATTAATTATTGTAAGTAGGCCAGGCGTTGCTCTCTCTCTTTGTACGGGTGACTTTGTCTTTTCATGGCTGCATGGAAAGTGCAAAAAAAATACATCTATGAATGCTCTTTTTTTGTTGTTGTCTGCAGATAGAAAGATCATAAATACTACAGTGACATTACCTTGTTCAACACTGTTGGCTAAAAGTGAAAGGAAAAGAGGAAGTAGGAAATTAAACTTCCCGTATTGTATGTACAGGCTCTTCAATATGAAGACGGATTCACACAAGTCCCATTTCAGTTTTGACTCCAGTCTGGACTCAAATCATTTCCACCAATACACCGAAGTAATCTCAGCAAAAACAAAACAAAAAAGACAGCAGGAAACTTTTCAGACTCTGAGTCTTCGGGTGCCGTTTACGTCCCTTTAAGTTAAAGTCTGTTTCCTCTTCTCAGAAGCATGTCTGATGGATTCCTCCTCACGAAGACACCAGACCATGGTGTCCATGAAAGAAACAGTCGGTCAGGTTGGTCAAAGGTATCGTTGATTTTGATGCTGGAAGTCTTGCATGGAGAGAAGATGGAGGTTTTTGTTGTCCATGTTAAAGTCACAAAGAAAACCTCCAGATACAAGTTGTTCTATTTTTGTTTCCATTCACAAATGATGTCTACGTTTCTTCCCCTCTTGCACTATGTTTGCATTAAGGAAGCATTCACTTTAAATAAACACGGGGGGGGGGGGGGGGGGCTTAATGTTTTCAGTGAAGGAGGGACCTGGTGACTTTGACACAAACAGCCACAGATATCATTAAAAAGCATGAAGAGAGGTCCTCACATGTATGAGAGTAAATCTGCAGTCTTCTGGTTCACACTGAACACTCGTCAAACATTTCGTGTGGTACCTGTCCCCGTGTGGTTACACAGACTCAGTAGGAGACTGGTCATCAGCGTGGTGCCTCATTGACTGAACACTGGTCAGGATTTTCTTCTGGTGTCCGGCCAGAGACACTCCGATCCTCTGCAGATCTCTGGAGAAAAAAAAAACACAGAAATGTGGCTGCTCCATCATCATTTTTAGAAAAATGTCAGATACAGTATTAAATCCAGCTAATATTAGATGGTGTTATGTGTAGGTTTTTAACACCAATGAATTATTAGCACAGAGATTGGAAGGAAAATGGTTCCAGTGCTCCAAAATAGCACAGCGTAGGTAGAGTAAGGGAATGGATATTTTCCACTGCTTTGATTAAATAAAGACAAAGTAGTAGCATATATTTAACTCACCATCTCAGAAAGAGGTATACACACTATTTCATGCAATTCTCTGTCTCCAGTTAATAGCTCTGAATATTCAAAGGTGCTCTTTTTTTTAAGGATAAACTGCTTCAAGGATGAAACGGAGCGCAGGAAAAAAAAAAAGTTGTTCCCTAATAAAACTGTACAGTTAGAAATACAATGAAGTAGTGATTTGACCTGTATGTAAAAGGCTTACATTCTTTATTTCTACACAAAAATATGCATATATTACCCATATAAGGGTAAATGAATTACTTTATAGTAGAGCCTGACCGATCCACAGCGCAGCGCACAGAGAAACAAAATGCTTGATTACACTTGCAGAGTAAATTAAGCTCAGGCTTTCAGAATTTCTCACAATGGTAGATTTTAAAGGCAGATCAACGCCGGCTATAAAATCCCCCTCCCAATAATTCACCTCCTCCCAACGGCCGGGTGAGCCGGCGTTTGTAGGAAGAGTCTGGTGTTTAGTTTAGAAAAGAATCTTCCTGATGTCACAAATTTGAGTTTGTCATGATGTGTTCATGGATTTCTCTTGACGTGCTGTAATTAATTTCATTGCATTTAACACCCTGATGAAAAGAGGAAGGAAGTGATTAAGCCAGAGAGACAGACAGTCGCACACATGGAGCAGCAGTCAGCCAAGCAGCCGTCCTGCCAGTCGTCCAAGCGAACCAGACTCAGAAGACTCAGACTTGGCAGGTGAGCAATGTGAGACGTAGGCAGCGAGAGGCAGGCAGACAAAAACAAGAGGTGGTTACCACACATTTTCAACGTTTTATGTGGATTTCCAATAACAATAGATTCCTCTGTTTGTGTTTTGTGTGTTCTGAATCACTCCTTCATGTACCACGATGCCTTGCATGTGAGCTGTTACATATACATATTAAAACCAAACATCCTGAGAGCTAAATAAAACAATGAAAAATGCATCCTCACACGTCACGTCTCCTGCACTCACATTTAAGGATGCTATTTTTTTTTTATTCTCTGAAAAGCTTGGAGCAAGTTTAAAACACAAGTGGAGGCAGAGCCAAGAAATCAAGGCTAAATCCGACTTCAATTCTTTTCAACTGGACACGACTTGTAGTAGAAGAAGAAGCCGTGAGCTTCAACTCATAGAAGCGTAATACTGGCAACACTTCCAGGTGATTTAATAATGCACACCTACAGCTCGAGATAAAGTTTAAAATTGGACATCCGTCCCTTTAAAACGGGCAGACTTACTCGGCTGTGATTTGTGTGACGAGCGGCAGAGACGTGAAGCCGGAGCAGAGGAAAGAGTCTCTGTACTGGGTCATCTTCAGCGCCGCCAGCCAGTCCTCCACAGAGCTCACCATGCTCAGGTCTGGAGCTCCTCGGTCTAACAAAGGATGATGGGAAGGACTGCGGACAGAAGATAAAACAGGAGAGGATCAGGGACGTTGACTAATACAATGTGTGTGTGTGTGTGTGTGTGTGTGTGTGTGTGTATGAGTCTGTATCTCTCCTCACCCTTGGGGGATGTTGTTGATGCCGGCTTTGAGGGATGCAGGGTTGCGTATCATTTTGTCCAACATGCTGACTATATCAGGGAACTTTGGCCGGGCATTTCTGTCTTTCTGCCAGCAGTCCAGCATCAGCTGGTGCAGAACTACCGGACAGTCCATGGGAGCCGGCAGCCTGAAGTCCTGCTCGATGGCGTTTATCACCTGAGACCCAGTGAGAGAGGGAAGATGTCAGAGCTTGAATCGAACAGACTGAGCTTGAGGACGACACGGTACGGACGGCCTGTGTGACCGCGCCCTTTGTAACCTCCCACACCTCCAGCAGCCACAATGCTGTTTGAAGAAGACGAGAAAAGGACTGAAATGAAAGAAAGATCAGGCCACTTCAACTACATTCTAAAAGCTTTGCATATCTTTAATACGGTTTGTGCATACTGACTTCTCACATTCAAAGGATAGTGTGATTTTGATAGCTGGTTCTAACCAAAAGGTAAATGGTAAAGGGTCTTCTCTAGTCTTCTGGCTACTCAAAGTGTTCTATCTATCTATCTATCTATCTATCTATCTATCTATCTATCTATCTATCTATCTATCTATCTATCTATCGATGGCAGAGGCTGCTATGTGAAGTGTCCATCGTTTTAACTAATCCATTCATACATTGTCATAAGCTTTTGAAGCAGCAGGAGCAACTTATTGTTGAACATTTGAGAAAAGACATTAGACATGTAGCTGCAGGAGCTGGGACCCTCTACCTTTCGGTTGAGAGACCACCGACTACATCTGGACCACAGCGACCCAAATGGCAAAGGAAAAGAAAAGGGAGAGTCAATGAACAGAAGAGGACAGGGAGGGAGTAGAAAGATAGAATATCCACACTCCAATCTGATTTTTATTCAAAGAGAAAACACAGAAAGCCAACTGCTGGTGTTGACTCTCTGGAGGAACGCAATCAACTAAGCAAGGAAAGCCCAACCCCTCCATGTAACCTCCCAACCCAGCTGATTGCCATCAGCCATCAGCTGAGGGAGAAGATCACCGGTGCAGTCGATCGCTCCTGATGAGCAAAGAACCTGTCACCTTCCTGGGGAACTTGCACATTAGACTGGCTGTTTTCGACGTTCTGATTTGGCCAAACATGCAGCGTGCGAACACATGATCAGCGCGTTTGTACTGACTTGGAAAAATCGACAGTGTGCATCGTACCAGCCTCTCACGCATATTGTAATCCCACAATGCAAAGCACCAGCTTAGAATTTCAAAAAGGACGAAAAGCAATGGCTAGCTTAAAAGTCAAATAATCACAATGAGACCAAACCATGAAGAAGGCTACAATGTTGAAGCGTTCCCTTTCACATCCAAAGACCAGAATCCAGTTTAGCCGAGCCTGGCAAACTGCTGATGTTTTTTTTTCTTTCACATTGGACAATAAATAACAAATCAGTTTGTTCCAACAGATGACTTCTTCTAAATCAGCAGTGATCTAAATTAGCTTATCAACGTTATATGAGTGTGTGCCACATTATTAGCTGATGAGCTGATGCTTGTCAGCAGGGCCAGTATTGGCTGATACTTGCGTTTAAAATATAGTCTAACACATTCTTGAACTTTTTATTGGGCATATCTTTGTATTTTGCTTTTGCCATGGCTTCGGTTATCAACTGTATTTTGACAACAAAAGAGAAGACGACAGAGTTTCTAAAACACATTTGATGTATCAAAACACACATTTAGCATTTCAAACAGGAAATACAAGATAAGGAATGGGTACAAAAACATACTGTTTGTGTGGGAAATCTCGCACATCTATTAGAGGCAATGGATGACACAGATAATAAAGAGAAAATATGGTATGTGATAGAAATGTGTTATTGTGATATGACCTCAGTAAATTGCTCACAGCATGGTGCTGCTCTGTGATGCTCCGGATATCAAACGGATGAAAGAGGAAGACTGATTCCAGGGTGAGTGCAGCTCTCTCGCTTCTGTTTAGGGTGCAATTTAAATTTTGCTCGCATGTTTTGATTTGTTGGCAGAGACAAGTTTAAGGAAGAAAAAGTGTTTTTCCTCTGTTCGAGCTCCTTTGTGATTGAGGGCGGATAAGGCAGGTGTATTTTCTTGGGAGAATCTTGCCTCGTTCAGCTGTATTTTAAACCCCCGGAAAAAAAAAATATGCATGAACGTGGATTAGTTAAGAGGATTCAAATTTCATTTGAGGACTTGATCCAGACGCAGCGTGCGGTCGCTCAGTGGATCAAGATTTTCATTGTTAAGCAGCGCTGACGCCTGCTGCAGTCTCTCATGTCAGGGCGGGTAGTTTTACAAAAGAAGCTCCTGATATCATCATGCAGACGCAGGTATTGAGCGTGATCACAATCTGTGAAAACTTTTAGGGCAGGAATTTTCACACTTTCCCCGTTACAGTGCTTAACACGATGGCATTCTTTTGGGTGCATAATAAATTATCTTGAACATCACAGAACTCTGAACTCCTTTTTTAATGAAAGATATGCACTGCCAAACCCAAAAGAAATAATCAAAGACACTGATCCTAATCTTAAATTATTCCCCCCACTGTGTCTGGAGTATTTTGTCTTTCATGTCCACACAGTCTTATTATAAGGATGATAATTCATGCAACGTAACATGACTCAAACATGATGTCTTACAACAGTGAAATGTATAATGTCATCATCATCATCATCATCATCATCATCATCGTCATTGCTATCATTGTTCTTGTTCACCTTTGTTCCTCAGAGGCCCAGTAAGATACTTTGGAATAAAACATGGCGGATACGTTCCTCCAGTACAGACCAGGAGTTAACCTACAGATAAGAAGTGTGCTTCACCAACATGAGGTTATCCAATGGTATTTAGACCGTTTAGAAGCCCTCCCTCAGAGTGGAGCTGGAAAGCAGTGATGGGTTAGAAGAACTTGGGTTGTCAGAAAACTTGAGCGGGGTTAGTAAATTAATCCAACGAGTAATTCAGGTGATGACCAGCGATGGTGAAGACATTAAAAGATTTTAGAGAATTCTCTATCGGGGGGAATCACTCCCATGATTACCCACCAGCCTCAAAGTTATCTTTTGTGATCATTTTTATTGAGAGCCCTCTAGGCGGGGAAATTTATAGTCAACTAATCACGCACCTCACTACCCTCAATACAGCCAATGTGACACAGGGGCCAAAGGAAATCCCTGCACACAGTCAAGAAATTGTACAATTGTTTCTCTTCTTCGGTTTCTCAACATCATCATATCTACATTTATAAGCTCAATGATTGGTTGGGTGACTGCTTTAGTAATCTTTGAGGTATTTGTGCTAAGCTAACAAGCAACAGGTTGTTGACATGCACTGATGTCTTTGGTCGTTTCAGCAAGAAAGCAAAGTCCTGTGCTACCTTTAATATGTTGTTTTAAAGTTGGATACGACACATACATGGCTCATGGAGGCTTCCTGAATAACGCTTTCCTTTATTAAAGTTATTTATTTCACAATTAATTCCTGCCATGTGCGTGATTCCCCATGGATTTCATGTATTTTGTCTGCTGGCCACTAACCATCTGCCATTTTAATACTCATACCGTGAGTCTAGTTTTTCCCAGTGCGCTCCGTCCATTCCCCACCACCTGACCCGCACATCCTCCTGCACACCTGCTCCTAAATGCCTCATTACCTTCCCTAGTTCCTTGCCCTGCATCCTCAGTGCTCAGACAGATTAGTTATTGTGCATTTTGTCCTTTTTATCCTGACAGCCTTAGTTTTATGACCTCTGCTTGTTTCTGGAGTAATACCTGCCAGCTTTTGCCCAGTTGGATTTTTTCTGCCTCTTGTTGCTTTGATCATTGATCTTCAAAAAATGTGCAAACCTTTCCAGGTGGAAAGGAGCAGTGTTCGGAGTTTTAGTGCTGCTGCTGCTGCTGCTGCTGCTGCTAAGTTCTTGTTCACATTAGAATGATTCCTTCAAATAAAACTTTGAACTTTATTTTTCTGACACTTTTTGTACCTCTCAAGTTACACGTCTGTGTCAGTGCACATGTAAGCCCTGCTTACAGGAAGCTGAGGCAATGTTATGCTTCTACTACAGTACATTTCAGCGCTTGGGATTTGTCTGCCTGCTGGGTGAACTCTACTTGACCCCGACACACTTCTCAGGCTTTGTGCCGCATAAATTCTCTCTAACCACCACTGTCAATCAAAATAGCAGCGAGAGTAGTAAAACTTCACAGGTTTCTTTCATGATTAATTCATGTCGATCGCGGCACCTGTGGTGGCTCCGCTGACAATTTCACCGCTCTTTCATGTTCTTTGAAATCTGGTGCATGTGAGTGTGTGCCTTTAAGTATGCTTCTAGCATGTGTGTGGTTTAGCTGTATGTGCGAGCTTAAGGTGTGAGGTTCATGCATAGTTAACGACCCAGCAGACCCTCGTTAGCTGTAGTGGTAACACACACTTTCCCCATCATTATACACTGTGTGCCATTATAAAACTATTTCTGTCATTATACTGACTCCATGTCATTATTGCAGCCGAGATCGCTTATATTGCTCTGGATCAGACATTGGGGAATGAGGGGTGAGTGTAAGGTGAGGGAGGGAGGAGGAGAGGAGACGCAATGGGGGGATGATAGAAGCAGGGAGGAGAGTGTGATAGATGGAGTTATGAAGGAAGCTGATGTGAAAACATCCTTAAAAGAATCTAAGAAAAACTCCTGTGTGTTTCCTTGTTGACTATCAAACAGGATCTTTCCCCCTTTCTTGTGAAAATATAAGACAAACCATCTCCAAATATTTTTTTTTCGAGGTGATAAACCCAACTGAAGCATGTCAGCAATGTTTATGAAGACGCACTCTACACAAACTGGAGGCTTGTGAAGTTCCCCGGCTGCTCTCTGTCAACACTTTGAGATATATGGTTTCAGAAAGCAACAATTTGGATTAGGACGCTGAGTGCTTTGATGTGGGGTTTAGTGCCAAAAGTAACTATAATCTGTGTATCACTTTTCTACTCGGAATAGGAACCTAAAAATAAAAAATTCACAAATCCGATCTTCTGGAACCTCCTTTTTCATGTAGTGCATGTGAGCCCCTTAAGGTTTAAACGGTGAAATTGAATCCTTGGTTTTAAAAAGGATGTGAGAGTGGTCTTTAATGAGTTTAAATACAAAGATAAAGGAGCAGAGACCTGTGCACTTCATTAGAGCCTGAAAAGCACTTGAATAAAAATATCATTATGGTGTTACCAGCACAAAGATAAAAAAGGAAGGTGCAGCAAATTGTCAATCCTTTGAAGGTGTTTGAAATAAAGTTGCCACAAAATAAAATATTCCCTGAACAAAAGATCAGGTGGAAAGCAGAACTGCATTTTGGTCCGATGTTCCTGGGAACAAACATTTCTATGACACTTAAATTGATGTTCCACTTTCCGTGTCCCAGACATGTGGGCACCCTGCTGAGAGAGACGGCAAAGGAAACAAACAAGCACATCCTCGTTCACCCACACGTACGTCAGAGAGTGTACAACAAACAAAAAAAAGGGTAAATGTACAGAATCTTTTAGAGTGACAAACAACAAGGAGAGCAAAGTCTCCATCTTCATCTCTCTCTCACACACACACACACACACACACACACACACACACACACACACACACACACACACACACACACACACACACACACACACACACACACACACACACACACACACACACACACACACACACACGCTGTGACTCACGTCTTGGTTGCTCATGTCCCAGTACGGCCTCTCTCCGTATGACATCACCTCCCAGGTGACAATCCCATAACTCCACACATCTGAAGCTGACGTGAACTTCCTGTAGGCGATTGCCTCCGGAGCCGTCCATCGCACCGGGATTTTACCACCCTGAGAGAGGAAAGAGAACGGCGGATAAAGAAAGGAAGATGAGAAAGAAATGAAGTCAAAAACGTTTTATTTTTTCAGCTTAAAGTGCTTCCTTCTGTATCACACAACACGAAAACGCGACCATAGGCAGTCCAGAAGGCATCTTGGCTGCCATTGTTCATCATCATAAACATGAAGCGTCTACCGAGAGATTTCTCCTTTGGATTAGTGTTACCACAGTCTTCATTTAACTTACTTTAACAGGTTTAATATTGAGAGGTAATGACGGCATGTGAACAGAAATATAAAAGTTGAATTTACTTGGAATAAAGGTTCGATTTAAAAAATCATTATCTGTCTGTGCAGAAGTAGACAACTCTTCTCTGACAACAGCGAGAAGTACTGTCGCCTTGAACTGTCTTTGTAAGTGAGTGTGTGTTGCCTGTGTGTGAGTCTCACCAGCGAGCTTGTGTAGGTGGGATCTGACGTGTCCTCCTCCAGGTACCGTGATAAGCCAAAGTCGGACACCTTACACACCAAGTTACTGTTCACCAAGATGTTTCGAGCTGCCAGGTCCCGGTGAACATAACTCATCTCTGCCAGGTACCTGTAACATCAGCGGGATTTACTGTGTGCTGTTATCCAATGCCAGCTACCTGGGCTACTATAATGACATTTAGTGTGCGTGTGTTATCGTTTTTTAGCTACCTTTGCTACATCAGGTGTGGGATCTAATGCTTATATACTGTGTGTTATCACAGCTCCATACCGCCAATAAAGATGCAGTGTGTGTGTGTGTTGATGTGTACGTAAATCCCACGGTCACTTACTTGAGTAAATACAGTTTATATTAGTGCATGTGTGTCTGACTACAACACACAACCAGATGTGTAATCTCAGGGTGGCACAGTTTGTTTCCGTTAAACTAAAAAAGCTAAGTTTGTATGACAAAATACGGTACGGTGTTAAAGAAACCAAAAATGTTTCTTTTACACCGTACCAATAACAGTGGATTCCTCGAGCAGGTGTCAGTGTGAATGTGTTTACCTCATTCCAGATGCGATGCCCCTCAGCATGCCAACCAGCTGGATCACTGGGAACTGCCCGTCGTTTTGCTGCAAAACAACAAAACCGTGATGAAATTATTTTCAATTCCCTTTATCAGACTTTGTCACATTTGTTACTTAATTGAGCAAGTGAAAGATGTGTTAGTATCTGACATCCATCAGCTGTATTCAGCAATTTCAGATTTTGCCGGAAGCTCAGAGGCCGCCGGGCCTTTTCTGTGGCGGCCCCTAGGCTCTGGAGCAATCTGCCCCTGAGTATAAGACAAGCTCCTACACTTCAGGTCTTTAAGACACGCCTCAAATCTCATTTATACACTCTGGCTTTCCCAACAGTTTCATGATGAGTATTTGATATTTTGTGGCTTTGTATCTTGTATGATTGATCTTGGACGATTGTTGTATTTGTATATTGTAAAGCACTTTGGCACAATGTTGGTTGTATTTAAAGTGCTATATAAATAAATGTGGTATGGTACGGTAAGGTATACTGTGATACAGATGATTTTAAGGAAAATTGGAGAGAGAGAGAGAGAGAGAGAGAGAGAGAGAGGGGGGAGACATTCAAGAAAGGAGCCACAGGTCAGCTTCAAACTCGGCCGACTGTAGACTCGGTACGTGGTGCACGCATGCTAACTGGGGCTACCGAAGCCCTTTGTGTTTACATTTTATACTGAAGTTCAGGTACTTTGTCTGGTTTTAAAAGTATTCAGTATTGTACATTTTTATCACTCATGTACCAACGTGTCGAGCATGAAAGGCCTCAAACTCAAAGTCATTTTGTAATTAGTCGAATTCAATTACTCTGACTCCTTAATTTATTCCAAGATGAATACATAAAAGAAAGAGTGGGACCTTATCACGTCTTTGTGTGTGTCTTTGAGTACAGACTACAAAGGCGTGCACAGAGTTAGAAGAGGCAGTGTGATACAGCGAGGTGGTGGCTATGACGACGAAGCGAAGCCATTTAAAAACACTTTGCCTCGAGTTTTGGTCAAATAAATGTCCTTCAAACTACTTTCCTCAAGTGCACACTGACACCCTCAGTTAAGTCATGACAACCTTTCAGCACTAACAGACACATATTTAAAATAAACGCTTGTGTTTCTTAGTCATGCTCTCCACACTGACAGACCATGCAGAACATTAACGCAGACACTTGAGCGGTGCTGCGTTTCACTTTACTCTCAAGTCCCCATGAAATGAAGAATTCTTTTTGCCCAGTTTTAATCCAGCCTTCCTCTGTAAAACGATTATTTATCTGCCAAATATGTTTGACATACTAAGCACTATCTGAGTGACTGACATGGCGGTACATTGCAGGATAGGACACGGGACAGTAGCATTCACTTTTTGTTCCTGGAGGGAAATCTTGTCTTGGACTCGACGGCTGCACACATTTAGTTTGCTCCACAGTGAAATCAGAGAATCCCGTACCAGTGACAACAAAAAACCCCCCCCAATATAAACTGAAACCTCAATAGAATATTATCATCTATATGTACAGGAAATGACAAATTGATTAAAACGCTTCTTGTTTCTACAATGATTCCACACCATAAGTTTAAGTCTGATAATCAGAAGGAAATTTTTTTGAAACAATGAGATAATTGAATTTACCATGACGTGAATTTCCTCAAACAAACTGCACTGAAAATCAGAAACCTTAAAAGTGAACAATATATTTTCAGATTCATGAGGCTTGTCGTCTGAGACAGGATTCGAAAAGCCCCAAACAACTCGCCTTTTCGCTGTTCTACCCTCCCTCCTTTGGGCCAGACGTTCCCTGGCTCACATAAAACATCACTGACATCCCGGCTGACGTGGCTGCAGTCGAAGGTGTGTGTGTCTTTTAATTCACTTTGTGCATCAAACTGTGCCTTTGATGCTCCTCGAGCCTAATCCTCTGCAGGCAAAACCTCACACACACGCAAGCACGCACACACACACACACACACACACACACACACACACACACACACAAACACACACACACACATTGATCCTCCTGTGCCTGCAAGATGGTCACCCTAGGACAGCAACACCAGTGAGATCGATCATTGTCTGTGTGTGTGTGTGTGTGTGTGTCTGTGTGTGCGTGTGTGCGTTTGTGTGTCTGTGTGAGTCAGCGGAGGATTTCTGAGTCAAAAGGGGTCACGCTGTGAGAACCAAACATCAAAGAGTTTCTCTCTCTGTCTTTAGAAGCGCCTCCAAAGGAGGGCAGGATCAAAGCGACGGACGGACAGATACACGGGCAGGAAAAGCCGACAGACGGGCAGGATGAGGAGGAAAGAGGAAGGAAGGAAAAGAGGAGAGAAAAGGAGGAGCAGGACGCTTGTTGCTGTGTTTGTATGGCTTTACTAAAAAGCTCATCATTCAGTTTGGGTATTTATGAGGCTGTTTACACTTTGTTGAAAGGCTCTTTGGCCATGTGATCACAAGTGATATTGACCTTAAATATAAATCTTCAGAATCCACAGTGATATAATGACTCAAATCAGTTGCCAAGTTGCTCTGGATGCATTTCACCACTTTGGGACGAAGCAGGAAGGCTAATGTGTCCAAGTCTACACTGTCCTCAGCCTACCCAGTGGTTAAGTTGCTTTTGACTTTGGAGTGGTGAGAACTCATTTGATTTGAACACGTTCTGTGTTTTGGCTCATTCGAATGTTTATCGTTATATTAATGTTTTGTGAAGCACTTTGTGGCCTTGCTCTGCGTTGAAGCTGTTTTGAGTTTGGAGGCAATGAATACACTTTTTATGCTCGATACTGATAAGTTATGAAAAGTCCTTGAGGAAGTCAGAGTCATGAAAAAACTTCTCACATTTACATTTCTGTAAACTCCGTCAAACTCAACCTGCGGATAAGGACCATATGAAGGACGTTATAAAAACTACCTTCGGTTGAGACTACACTGCTGTGTCAAACGTTTCTTTATTCATTTAGTTATTTTTAAGCCTTTTTTTTCCTTCATTTGATAAGATAGCTGAGGAGAGCGAGGATGACGTGCAGTAAAGGGCAAAGAAAAAAAACAAACATGTTTGAAACAAGTTTGAGCCTCTGAGTGCAACACACATAAACAAGCCAACGTGAACACAGAGTCAATATCAACCAATCCAGAGACAGTTTGACTTTACGCTTATTTTAGAAATTTACAAAGGATATACATGATTTTGCTAAATTGTCATTCAGCGTCTCATATCATGCCTTTAATTTTGTGACTTGCCTTGCTGCACCATGATTAGCCCATTGTAACTTTGATGTAGATGCTGCTGTGTCACTTTAGGTACACGTCCAAAACCTTCCTTTTTCCCCCCAAAGCATCAAATAAATGACTTCCTTTCGTAGCTCCCTCTGCGTGTGTCTGCGTGTGCGGTTTGTTTTTTTGCAGTTTACCCTGAGGAACGAGTCGAGCGCTCCGTTCTCCATGAACTCTGTGATTATCATGGTTGGCCTGCTCTTTGTGACCACACCCTCCAGTCTGATGATGTTTGGTTGGTCGAACTGGCCCATGATGGACGCCTCGGACAGGAAGTCCCTCCTCTGCCTCTCAGAGTAGCCAACCTTCAGGGTCTTTATGGCCACAGGGATTTCTTTCTTCCCGACAGGCTTCAGGCGACCTTTGTACACCTCCCCGAACTCACCTGCAGAAAGTGTCAACGAAAACGAGCTTGAATTAAAATCCTCAATACAAAATTAAAAGTAAGCTGTGTACCTCAGCAGGGGGGAAAAACAAGAGCACTGTTGGGAATGGTTGTTTTGAAGAAGCTCCTTTGGTTTCGAAGCCCTTACATAATTATTGCATAATAAAGCATGCTCATAAATAACTGCATTTTTATCACATTTCATGGTGCAAAGTGGGTCACATGGGCTGGAATTCTCACTAGCAGGCTACCATACTTTAAAAGTCCTTCATCAATAAAAAAAAAAACCAAGAGCATTTTGTCCTTTGCAGCAGATGTTTCGGGCCGCGGTGAGGCCAGCGAGTGTTAAACACATAAACAGTGTCAGTCGTGGGAGCTGCCCTCTGCACCCTCCGACTCACACTGATGGTCTCTGCTCGAGCACATTCAAGTTGTGGCAACCTCGACGGTATTTTTTTTCAGACTGCAAGAACAACAAACAATTGATTCCCCTCAACAGCTCCTCTGTCGGGTGAGAAAAGGTCTGCAGCAGAGGTGGCAGACGGGGAAAAAATGACAGCGTTTTTTGTTATTGCCGAGGCCCTTGGCTTTGCACACAGCACCTAAACTCTCTTCTTGTGGTTTTAAAGAAAGGCAGACAGGTGACCTCAGGGATAAAGAGACAGTGATGAAAACATCAGGTTCAAAGGTTCAATCCCCCGTCTGCAGTTTCATTTGTCTGGATGGCCGAAGCACATTGAAAACTCTGCACATGTGCTCTGTGGCATCAATTTATTGTGCCGAAGTCTCCGTGGTCACGAAGGAGGGCAGGAAGTCTTCTTGCTGTGGGGCTCTTTAGCATCAAGGGACAGGCACTATACCATGTTTAAATATGGCAGAGTGCTATTTATTGGTAGAAAATGATGGATTTCAGATTTTCTTTATGTATATTTAAGACGGCGACTCACAAATACACTGATTTTAGTCAGATGGGCAATGATTATTGATCATTAATCCAAATTAAACTGGTGCTATAGTTATAACCACAGTGAACGAGAGGACAATAACCTTGGCATAAAAATGAAATGATTAATGAACTGGAGTTATTCTCTCTTTTTTTTTTTTTTTAAAAAGGTGTTTTCCTTCTAATCAAAGTTAGAAAGTGAAAAAAGCCGACCAGTGGTGGAGTTGATTTAAAATCAGGAGTCCACCCAGACTGAGACCACGACAATCAAGAAGTGGTCTCCAGATCGGTCTGATTTTGATTAGTACAACACTAACATGCAGAGTAAAGACCTGGAATGGAAAACACTAACACTCAATAAAAGTTCAGTGATTGAGTCCTGCATGTTTTGTTTAGTGAGTGTACACCAGGGGAGGTTTGTTGACGTCAGAGGATTTGTTTTTTAAAAAGGGCTCACAGTGTCTTATACTGATGTCTTTCTTTAACCTGCTGTTCAGATCTGAATGGGTAGAAATAGCTACAATGTAAAGAACGTGAACTCGTTTTCACCTCCGTGTCTTTGAGCGTTTTCAACGTACAGAACGTTTCTTCGCTGTGACTGAGTTACAGATGTCTTTTGTCAAAATAAATGCAGCCATACGCCGCCTGGGGACGTGAAAATTGAATATCACTTCTGAATAAAAGTGCTCATTCCTGAGATAAAAATCAGTGCGTGAATAATGGATGAGTGATGGGAATTGGATGACAGGCTGTGTCGTCCTGTCTCGCTGTGATCTCTGCTCCACATCTCACTGCTCATTAAAAACTATCTGCTGTCACCGCTAAACCGAAAGAAAAGGAGATGGATGGAGGGGAGAAGAATACAGAAAGAAGAAGAAGGAGAAGAGGAGGAGGAGGAAGAAGGAGAAGAAGGAGAAGAAGAGGGGGAAGGAAAAGATGGAGCGGCGAAGAAAGAGTGAAGGTGGAAGCTCAGCAGAATTTATTATGAGGGAGAGAATGAACGGAAGAAGGGAAATATGTTGACACAGTTTATCATGATTTGACACTTTTCAACCCTGCTGCTGTTTTGAAGATCATTTTTGGGCAGTTTTTTTTTGTCTGAATGTTTAGGACAGCTGGAGAGAGAGGAGAGAGTGGGTTTAACACGGAGCAAAGAGCTCTGTTGGTAGAGTCGTCGTTTTTCAACTGGAAGGTCGACAGTTCGAGCCCCAGCTCCTGCTTCAATACCACATGTTCAATCAGCTACAATCCCCTCGATTTTAAAGCTCTATGGAGTTGAAAAGAAACAAAGCTTAAACAAAACTACAGAGTGCAGTCATTGTTGAACCAGGTTATTAGAAACTGACGTTCCCCAAACCCTTTGGTGTCTCTTACAGTACAGTGATCTAGATGTCTCTTACAAACGGAGCAGAGCAGGGGACACGGGCTGAATTGGATGAATACATTAGCGACATTCTGCAAAAATGTTGTGAACATATTTGTGTAATTGAGACAATGTGACAATTGAGACAATGTTTTGGAAATCCAAATACCCAGGACACCTATTTTTGTTGTGTTGGTATTGGAAGAGTGATACATGTTTGATTTTTAAGAATTAAGTTGAAAATTCTGGAATCGTGAAACACTAGAGAGTGAGAGATCAGCCTTCCACTTCTTCAAATACAGGTGATCAATAAAACGCTGATTCATTGAAGACAAATCCATTAGTTTGGCTCCTAAGTGTTGTCTTCAGTCAAATAAAAATGCTTCCAAAGATTGACAATTCTTACAGTGTAAGTGATTGTAATAAGGTAAAAGAAAAAGCGAGGTGTGTAATCACAGAGGGAGAGGAATAAGAGAGCGAGGTGAGATATTTTTACTCTCTCCTTGGGGTCCTTTCTTCTTTTATCTTCCCTCCTAAATCTGTTTTTCTTCCTTTTCCCCCTTCGGTTCTTTGTTTTAGCATCTCTCTATACGCAAACAAACTCGAAAACTCCAGAGGGGTTGAATCACAGAGAGTAATGAAGACAAGGAAAGGCATGAAAAACTCTCAGAAAGAAAAACAAGGAGAGAAAGTCGGATATAGGGGGTGAAAAAATGAAAAGGTTTTTTTTTTCTCTCTCTCTCGCTGCAGAACTGGAGAGATTCAGCCGTTCAAGGGTTTAAAGTCTAGCCACATCTCAATCACCCAGGCTCATATTTTTCTCTCCCTCCCTGTCGTTTCCATCCCTTCTCCGTCACCTCTGGCTGAGGTGAGAAACCTTCCCCGGAGTGGAATAAAGTGAGAAAGGGACGGATTATGAGAAGCCTTTCAGAGTGGCTCAACAGACCACACACTCTCAGCGGTGAGGGTCTGAATCTAGTCCATGACCTTTATCCCCCCGAGCAGCACCGACATATGGATTCCATTTGTTTTGCTCCCAAACAAACAAACAAACGTTTTATGAGGGATAACATTTGAAGAAAATGCGGACAGAACTTACAAACATTTTGACACGATTAGATCTCATCTGGATTACAAAACCATTTTGTTATTATGTCATTGCATCGTCCAAAAACTTAATTTGGTTAGGCGGGAAGTTCAACATCATACACTGATGGATGAAAAACTAAATTATTTATTTATTTGCTCATTTTTGTTTGTGAATAGAGAACAACAATAAGAGGGCGTAGAACCAGAAAGTTTTTCTTTTTTACTCCTTCCTATCCCTATTGAACATGAACTGTATTATTTGACTTATTTATTTGGTGCTGTTTGTTTGTTTTTTTCCCCCTGCTTTATTGCTTATACTTCATATTTGTGTTTGTATCATAATATTTTTTTATTTTATTGAACCAGATTAAACTGTGTGTGGTCTTCAGGTTAACAATCTGCAGCTGGTCCCCTTTTATTTTCCCTTCTCTTATAATTGTGTGCTATGTTCCCAACATGCTGGAATGAAACCTATTTACAAGTTGTGTTTTTGGTTTTACAAATACTGGAAATGATTCAGATTTGATTTCCTGCTGGTTCAACATTGTGAAGTCATTAGTTTTAACATGTGTTTTGTGTGAATGTGAAGTGGACCTTGCGTGTTAGCAGCCAGCATCCGTCGTGTGTTCGATGTTGTATGCGTAAGCGTTTCGTTGACTGTCGATGCCTTTGGGTACAACAACTTAAAGATAATTGCTTAAGCTGATTCCATTCAGTACTCTGAGTTTGATCTTGGTAACTGTGATGCTTTTACACAACTCTCACTTCTCATCTTGTTTACCTTCCTTTAAATCCAACAGCTGATCTTCAAACAGTCAGCCTCCCCCATAATCAGAGGATGCTTTTGAGACTCTATTTCACATCAAACTTTCTCTACTTGCCAAACATCACACAGCATTTTTACAGTGAGGGCTGGGATCGCCAAAGAGAATGCACGAGGACAGTTTTAATGTATTCCTGTGAACGTTTTTTCGAGCATGAATAAAACATCTCTCCCCCCACTTCAAAGGAGAGAAATCAAGCAAAATAATGAATTGGAATTGCTTGTTTCCAGATCTGTCTCATTGACACAACAGTGTGGCACAGTTGGAGAGTTTGATGGCTTTACTGTATGTGTATCTGCTGTTTCAAGTGGCAGCTGCTCTCATTAGAAGAGGACACTGAGGTTTACTTCTCTAATGTTCACTTTTCAAACACTCTGAAGTCGACGTGCAGAACGTGTGATTACTGTTTCTCATCTTTGTCCAAAACAAAACTACTCTTCAAAATAACAAATAAAACACATTTTCAATTTCACATATATCTAAATAATCCTTACTTCTCATTTAAAGACCGATTGTTTATTAGAGATTTGTGGGCTTTTCATGCCGTCATTGTAGAGAAGGGACAGTGGATATAGTGGAGAGAGAGAGTGGGGAATGACCTGCAGGAAAGGAGCCACAGTTCAGATTCAAACCTGGACCGCCAGCTTGAAGGACTAGAGCCTCCTTAAAGCACATAAGGGGCACGTGCAGTAACCTCTGCCCCAGAGTTTTTGACTAAAAATAAAACCACGAGAGAGAGAGAGAGAGAGAGAACAAGTTGACAATTATTTCAGCTAAACTTCATCCTGACTTTTTTCTGCCAGCCTCCAAGTTACATGTTTTGCCATGTGAGTCGGGATGTAGCCAGCATGCAAACGTAGCAGTTAACATTCAGGACGATTTCCCGCGAGCCAGCAAGCGGGGAATGTTATTCTAATATGATGATATTCTGATCCTACTGTGCTACCTGTTGGAGCTTCGTGCAGGTAATGAAGCTGCTCCCAACTCTTGAAATGCTTTCTTCCAATCAGCATCAGATCTGTTACTGTTTCTGCCAACCTGGAAATGCTGTTTAAAAAGAACACACTGACTTCCGCAGCGTCCTTTTTACTTCATGTACAGCTTCCTAACAACCCCCCCCCCCCCCCCCCCCCCCCCCCACCACCACCACCACCAGAAGGGAAAACTTCCCACTGTGAGGAACATTCTTGAAAAGGGCAACTCAGACAGGGGCAGGCTGCTGTGAAGGCACAGACTGTAAGTAGATATGGACAGCGTGTCTCCATCTCCTTCAGTTAAAGCCAAAATACCCTCTGAGATGGGGGCTGACGTGCTGTGCAGGTGACGTCACCTGGAGCCAAGACTTGTGCTGAACGACTCCAGCTGATGGACCGCATAATTGATGGCCCGCTCCCTCCAAGCCGAGCTAACTGCAGATAGCATTCACCAGCTATTAACATGGCAAAGACCCCCTACGTTGTTACACAGTGAAAAACAGAAGAGATCTTTGTGTCGGTCTGAAGCAGACACCCACGCTTGTAGAAAGTCTAAAGACTCTTCTTGTCCTCTCTCTTCTACCTGTGTTTTTACCGCTCATCTGGTGAAGAGCGGATCAGGAGGCACATTGGTCAACAGAGCTGTCAATCATGATCTTACGTTCGCTCTTTTTTCACATCCAAGAGGCAAAAAACTGGACGTCACAAAGAAGTTAACACTCGGCACAGGGTGAGAGTATGTCAGAAACATGTGTTAAAGTTTGAGAGCTGGGTTTTATATGCCAGTCAGGAGGAGGAGCTAAACACTTCTTCACTTCTTAAAGAGCTCCTGTAATGTCTATTCTTTACACAGTCTGCGATGTGAAGGGAAGTCTATAAAAATCTCTACCTGATCCAATGACTTCCTCTATTTTGACACAGGACGGGTCGATTTCCTTGGCAAACTCCCTCACGGCCTCATTGGGGTCCTCGTAGGTGAAGGGGTCGATGTAGATCTTGACCCCTGGTGAACTGTGACCTTCGGACAGGGTGGGAAAGGTCACGGTGGGGGTCGGCCCGCTGAACATGTCTGGCCTGAGAGTCACCTCTGAGGAGAAAAGAGTTTTTTTTTAGTTTGATGTGAGAGTATTTCAGGAGGGCGCGTGTTGAAAGCTGCAGTGCCGGTCGCACCTCCTCCTGTGTTGTACTGCTGCAGCTTGTCACCGTACACACTCTCCTTCAGCTGCCTCCTCCTGCAGAGAGACGGAGAGATTTCAGAGCAGACAGGAAAGTTACACAGTGTTAGAAATGCTAATTGGCTGTCTTCTCTTCAGCTTAGTTGAGGAAAAAATAAATATTCTTCCTGAGTGTCAGAAAAACTCTGATTTAAGAGAGGGAAGGAAAAAAGTCTTTCAGGATCTCATTAGTCCTGGAAGACTAGTTTCGGCTCTGTGTCGTCAGCTTTTGTTCCTACTTTCATCTAAGAAAAAAAGCAAAGAAATTCACTCAACATTTTAACTGATACAAACACCTCAAACCTCATAATGGAGAGAGAGAGAGAGAGAGAGAGAGAGAGAGAGAGAGAGAGAGAGAGAGAGAAAGCTCTTCCTGTTATTTTTGGGGTTGCCACCATCGAGTCCAAGAAACTGTCCCCAGCGTACTGGTCTACTTTAATACCATTGTGAAGCCCGATGAAACATTTTGCACCGTTTCATTCACAGCGACTGAAATTGAGTTTTCATGAGGTCACTAAATGCTTTTAACCGCCACCATTTTCTTTTTGTCAGCCAATTCTGAAATCTCACCCAAAAATCAAGTCACTGATGTCTGGAGGTAGAAATAGAAAATGTCCTGTGACCTCAATCTCTGCCTCTACCAAAACTCAACATTTGTTTTCTGAATGAAGAGAAAAAAGATTTTTCTTGACGGAACGTGACTTTGAACGTTTATCTGCCGGAGCAAACATTTGCTCTGTTTTCAGCAGGAGCAGCTGCTAATCATTGGTATTCCAAATGTGCATTTCTATTTCCTTGTAATTACACATTTTGCTATCGACAGAAGACAGTAAATTACCGTGACAAACATTCAGAATGCAAAAGACATGATTTGCAGTTGCACATTTAAAAAAATAAATGAATCGAGTTGTAAACGATTTTCTGTGTTCACACCTTGAACATGAACGATTCCCTCCCCCATGTTTTATTTTTGATTGATCTGATTGTCCTGTGTTTATGTTACGCATCATGTTAAGATGGGTGAGCTCGCTCTACCGTCCATTCATCCCACATCCCACTTTAAGAAGAAGCTTTAAGGCCTCCACATATGATTAAGAAGGGAAACGCCAGTAATGTGAGCAATGACTCAATAACACACAGAGCGTGTAGCCGCTAAGTCAATAAGTGAGATGATCAAAGGCAGAGTTTTCTTATGACGTGTCACATGTATTACATGTAATGATTTAAAATGTTAAATCAATCGTTCACCAGTGTTTTATCTTAAATAGGTCAAATACTTCAATTCATAGCCTCTGTGTTTATTCAGTGTCCATAAAATGACCGTATCTTTGTTAAGGAAAAATGGACCCTTAATATTTGTAAGATACGATATCAACAGAATGATAAAATGATAAGTCACTACTTAGATCTTGCCTGGTAAGACAGCTCATCTATGCCAACCTGCTGCTGTGTGGGAGAGAGGCAGCGATCCATGTTAGCATAACCACTACTGAGTGCTGGGCTGCTAAACATATCAGAATGTCTTTGAGTTGTGTGAAAACATATGTTACAGAGCTAACACTTCTCATAAGACATGGACAAATGTTTGTTTTCCTGATTTCAATATTTATACACTAAAGCCAGCACAGTCTCCTGTCTGTCTCTCACTGCGGTTTACATTTCTCTAGTCTTTATCCAGATCACCGAGACACACAGACACACATGCGCGCGCGCACGCACACACACACACACACACACACACACACACAGAGTTATGAATATCTCTAACTTATCTGGGACCCCTGCAGGACTACCGCCTCTCTATATGGGGCGTACGCACTTAACACTATCGCTGTTATTAAAAGAGACACAAGTGTGTGTGTTTTAGAAGGGGTGTGTGTGTGTGTGTGTGTGTGTGTGTGTGACTGTGCGTGTGTGTGTGTAGGATGGTCATTGTGCATTACCTGGAACAGATGATGGCGATAGCCACCAATGACACGATACACACTCCACCTACTAAAGAGCCTGCAATCAGAGAGAGCTGCTGTCCCAGCTCTGACTTGTATTCATCTGCAGAAACACACAAACATCACACACACACACACACACACACACACACACACACACACACACACACACACACACACATTTGAAAGCGTTATTATTTAATATTTGTGAGAGTCTCTCACATTCACCCACCACAAAAATACACATCTGATAGTCTCTCTCTCTCTAAATCACATAAGATGGGATATAAAAGTCTCACTTTACATAACTGCAAGCACACACACACACACACACACACACACACACACACACTCAGACACTAAGTCGAGCAGAATTTAATTACTTCACAGCCAGATTTTTAAGTCCTGCTCAGCCTGTCAAATTCTCCCTCACAGTCCTGCACTCTCTTTCCTCTCCATCAAAACATCACCACCTCCACACACACACACACACACACGCACACGCACACACACACACCTACCTCCACACACACTCCAGCCCACCCACCTACTTACCGTCAGTGAGTGTTTGGAAGAGCATATCTTTGCTGTACACTCCAAAACCGGCAACCGTTCGGGCCCTGACTTGGACCACGTAGCCGGTGCCGGGCTTCAGTCCCTCCAGAACAACATTGGGTGTCTCGCTCTGGACCACTGAGCTGTTCAGGAGCGAGGACTGGGCCTGAAGAGGAGTAGGAGGAGAGAAAGAGACAGATGAATATGTTTCACAGAGGATCCAGACAGAGCCTACAGTTCTGGCCTTCGGCTAAGACAAGATTGATTGATCCAAAGATCCAGTCCACACCGAGACATTCTCGACACGCTGACAGGACAGAAACGGCAACATCTTCATCGAGAATTCACCTGGAGTCTTTGTCATGCTGTGCTCCTTTTTAATCACACTTTCCTCTATTTTTGCGAACATTTCTATCACACACTCTTCCGAACACTTCATTATTTTCTGTCCATGTCTTCTCGTCCTTCTGAAGAGTGACTTCGTTTGAATAAATCCAGAGTTGTCTTGACGTCTTTTAATCCGAGGTGTCTGCCTTCCCCCCGATGGAAGGCAAGGGGAAGGAACGCCATTTCTTGTGCAAAGCGTTGTATAAAAACATTTAAAAGTTCTTTTTCTGAAATATGGTCCCAGTTCCTCTGAATAATCAGCACAGACCTCTCTGTGAACTCGTTTTACTGGAACATGTTTCTACTGAGAGTCAGGATGAAAACTGTGTAAAGGGATGGGATGGGATTAGTGAAACCTTTCAGTGTTGTAAAACTAATAATTAAAAAGTGAAGTGTATAGTCATTGTACTGAGGTTGGTTTTGAAAAAAAAAGGAAAAAAATTGCAAGACAATGCAAGTGTCATTTTCATGTGATTTATTTGAACTTTAAAATCTGCTTCACCCCTGAATGAACCCACTCACACTGATGGTGTCAGTGAGCGCTGTGGTCAGAGAGCTTTTAGTGACATCTGTTACTCACACACATCAGTGATGTCATGGTGTGTAAACACAAAACCAGGAAGTAAACTTCGATGTTTCATCATCGTGGATAACATGTAAAAACACCGAGGGCCTGCAAAACAACCTGTCAAGTTTTACTGTCTTTCTGTAACGCTCCTTTAAGAGTCGTTTTCAGGGTCGACAGAGTCATCACTCACACCAGCAGAAGTCATCCATATTCATGCATTCACTTTGAAAGTAAAAATAAAACAAAAGGTAAACAAAAAAAGGTTTAAATTAGCAAACTATCTTTATAATGGATCAATTTGGTTTCAGTCAAACTCAACAACAAGCTGTCTTTGACAATTTCACTGAATATAGCCCGGGTACATTATTGCTTTGAAAGGAAATACAATCTGTGAGAGTTGTGTGCAGTTTGTGATCGTACCATTTCAGGAAGCAGTTATTCAGGAAAGAAACTTTGCGATTGATTTTGTAAGTGTCTGTTTTTCAATAGTCTATGAAGCACAAACACATTTTTACTGAGTGCTGGTTGAAAGATGGCAGAAAGGGAAACATCAACAAATGTAAAAAAACATTTGCAATGTGGGAAATCTCTAAAGTTGAAAAAATAGTGTGTAAAAAAATAAAACTAACCAATGAGTTCATTCTACAATTATCTTTATCACTTTTCTCTCATCTTTAAAGCTCCCCCTCCCCATTGTAACCCCCCCCCACACACACACACCTTTATTCTCCATCTGTCCAGCTCCTCTGTCTCCTCTAAAGTCATCAGTCATTTCTCTTCCATCTTCGTATTTTGTAAAAATATCTCTTCGACCCTTCACTCTTTGACATTGCGCTTTCAACAACAAAAAAAGTGCTCAATCTTCCCTCAAAAAATAAACTGGTACTGCAGTTTATACGCTCATTTCAACACTGAGTCAGGTCTACTAGGAGCGTTTATTCTCTACTGAGGTGAAATAGAAATCATTAAAATCAGGTCTAACTCATAAACTCAAGGCTACAACCTTTTGCCCCCATCTTTCCTCACCCTCTCCTTCTCTGCCTCCTCTCACACATTTCATCCAGATAAAAAGGTTTCACTGCGAAAAAAATCGAAAAGGTCCAGAGGGAAGGACAGATATGGTGTGGAGATGGCATGAAAGGTGGGGGGCGGGAATCATGCAGGGAAGATGAAGGAGGTGGAGGGGAGATGATGATGGTGGGGAGGAGGAGGAGGAGGAGGAGGAGGAAGGTAGGAGGGGAAGTAGGAGGAAAGAGAGGGTCAGGAGGAGGACATGGACATGAATAACAATGGGATAAGATTGCATTTTTATTACAAAATAATTCTTCATGAGAAATGCCAATTTCTCCTTGATGGACGCAAATCCCTTTTATTGTAGCTTGAGGCTATATTTATTTTTACCATATTGATATATTTATCTAATTTATCTGTGATATTTCTGTGCATCCTATCAGAGTTGTTGATTTTCAGAGACCAGTCCTGTACTCAGATATGACTTCAAAATGCAGGATCGACTATTGTCAAGAACACCTGAGCCTGCAGCCATACTCTCATTTCTGAGTCCAGAATAAAAGCTGATTTCTGTGCTTCTCGTGCGGTAGTGCCACCATGGCAGTATCATGCAAAGCCTGTCCATGGACATAGTCTGATGTGGTTTGTAAAGAGGCTTCACGAGACGATGGCTGTTGCCTTAATGAAATAACGACTCCATCTTGGTTTGAGTCGATCCAGAAGAAGACAAAGAGACGGAGCGGAGGCGGGCCTTAAGCATCCTGACAAACAGCTACAATTTGCCAACCTGTCAGTCCACCCTGTCATGCTCATAATTATGCAGATTTATGCATGACTTTTAGCCGTAACATAATCAAAACAGATGTTATAAACGGGTAAGATCCTCTGGACAGCTCTTACCAGAATGAGTTAAGCCTGTAATGGTTATTGTATTCATCCTAAACTGTCATGGTTTGGTGCATGTAGTCATATCATATGAGAATATTTCAGAGAGGAGGGAAAAAAAAAGAAATAACACATCCAAACCTCAATCCAGGAGTGGTGTAAAACAAAGAAGAAGAAGCAGACAACAAAAAACCCAGAAAGAATAAAACAGCTGTGAGGGGAAACTTCAGGTTCGCAGAATGGTGTGTCATTGCAAACATGCTAATGCAGATTAAACAGCATCACTGCGTCCAGCTACTTTTTAAAGAAGCCATTTTAAATGATTTTTATTGTGATAACCAGGAAGTGACACAAAAAAACATGAAAGTTTGGGATGATATAAATGTAAGTTGTCACATAAAGGGGGAGAGGGGGGTGATGATGTCACAGTGGGGGTTTGATTGAGAGGCGTGTTGGGGGTGGGGGGTGGGGCTCTGTGCCTGCCACAGGGAGAAGGTGAGGGGGCAGCCCATCTGGGAGGGTCTGGCAGCCTGAGATAAGTAATGGTTAAAATTCCTGCCTCCCTGTGCCATATCAAATTTACTACATTAAAACCTCATTATTTATGAAGCACCGGTGAGGGCAGGAGGGGGTTCGGGATGGATGGATGGAGGAGAAGAAGATGGAGGTTCAGTACAGCTGTAGGCAAAGAAACAAAACCTATCCACTCTCCATCTCTCTGTCTCCAGGCTTACCAAACGTCCCCCTGAGGACGTCTTCATCTGGAGCTAAAATAAGCCACTGTATGTGGTTGGCTTGTCTACAGTGTTTGATTTTGGTACTTCTTCTGTATTAAGATGTGTATCATGGAAGATGAATGGAAAAGAAGAAGGAATGAGAGCTTTTGATTCAGGGTCTTAATTGGCTTCCATGTTAGTTCATAGTAAAGCAAAGGCAGAAGCAAATAAGGCCGACTTGAGTTGAATCCTTTGCTCTGATTTTGACAAAGTAAGGGTTTTTATCTGTGACTGTCAGACTGCAGCTTCAGTGTCAGTGAGTGCACTACTTCTCGCTCTATCCTAAACTCACTGTAATTGCTCTTCCAGAAGCAGTATCTCAACTTTCTTAAACTCTATTTCCCGTATTCTCTCTTCCCGGTGGCTTTACTCTCACCATAACCTCTCCAAGTTATTTTCATGTTTTTTGAAGGATCTTGTTGTTTTTGTGTCTCAGAAAGAGAGCGGGTGCTGAACGTTGGACAGGTAGGAGTTAGCTGCAGACTTTAGCTTGCAAAGGTCTGATGTACAGCATTAGTAATGTTGCTGAATATGTCAAGAAGCTCTTTGGGATTCCTACTGCTTGGATCGCTGCTCACTGCTGGCCGGGTGCTGCCAGGCTCCCTGAGGCAACAGATAGAGTCAGGACTAGGAGTTGAACCTGCAACCAGTGGAACAAAGACTTTAGCCTCTTTATACAGGCATCCACTCAGCTACACCCTGAAACTGTGATTTCCATTATCCTCAGGGATCCCACACATTGCAGTCCAGCTGTCAGCGGCTCAACATTTCATCCACATCTGTGCAGACGTTCAGGAGGCATCACGCACGACAAGTTGTTGTTTGTTTCTGTTTTGTATCAACTTGACCTTGTTTGATCCATTCAGAGAGGAAACTGTTTCCAAATGTGAAGCTCCTGTTTTGTTTTTTTTTTTATGAAAGTCTGGCATCAAAATAAACCTTGAATAAAGTTCCCCTGAAAGCTCATCATCTTTATGAGGACAGAGCTGTTTCGTAGATGTTTGAGGAAAGCACAGCTCAGTGCAGAAAAAAGGGACAGACGGCTTCTCACCACATTCAGACGCAAAACGAGAGAAACACCACTGAACAGTATCACCTTTTAATTATCATTAGAGCGTATGTACTTTATGAATCACACCTTAAGAAGGACACACAGGAAGACAGTGATGAACTATTTTTAAAGTGGAAGTATACAAGTCTGTAGGGACTGGATGATTCAAGTCCTAAAACTGACCAAGTCTGGAAGTTAGTCAGGTAGCTGGAGAGGTGCCAGTTCACTTCCTGAACACTGCTGAGGTGCCCTTGAGCAAGGCACTGAACCCTTACCAGCTCAGGAGCGCTCACTGTGTGCAGCCCTGTCACTCTGACATCTCTCCATTAGTGTGTGTGTGTGTGTGTGTGTGTGTGTGTGTGTGTAGCATGTATAACAACAAAGTGTGAAGCTGAAATTCCCTTCATGTTAATTAATAATGAATAGCTTCTTTTATAAGTGGCCTCGATCCTTTCTTAGTTAATCAGGCCCTGAGTTGTTTGGATCTGATGTAAGAACCATAGAATCATTCTATGCATTTTAATATACTAATGTTGGGACTTCATAAAATGTGATGAGAGGAAGCTCTTAGAGGAAGCCAAGGCTACATTGTGCACATTTAATGCATGTGCATATCTTACATGTTTGAAGGTGAAAGCCCTGAATATAAACCAACAACGTGAAATAAAAAATAAAGTAGTAGTAGTAAGAAAATATGATTACTTGCAAAATGATAAATTGCTGCGTCCGTGTTATATGAGGTTTAGGGAAAGAGTTTAGAAACCAAAGAAGGCAGAAAGACCAATCCAAACTTCACTTCACACACTTCCTTTTTCTTTCCCATGCATCACAATACAATCACAATCATACACTGAGAACGCACCCTCGAGAATCATTGACTTCACGACTGTGTCTGAGTGTTTTCTTCAAAGGGGATAGATAAGAACCAGAGAAGCAAAGATGTTGATGTTTGGGTTTTTTTGTTCCGCTAACATGTTAGAGTTTTAGTGAGTTATTGAAGCATAAACTCACCGACAGCGAGTATTAAAAAAGATCAAAATGAGCACAGACACTTGCTGTGGTATCCCAGAAAGAATGCCCAAACTCGTTTCTTTAGTCGGATAAATGAAGACTCGAAGATGGCAGGGAATCAGACGTGGGCCGTGGATGAGGAGGCAAGTTGTTCTTTTTGGTGTATCTCCCACAATCCCTCGTAGGTGCTTGGCTCTTTGTTTTTAATCTTTCTGCAGTAGAAGTCTATCTGTTTTTGCAGCTGCTGGCTCAGCTTCAGAAGCAATAAGGATATTCTTATGTTTAGCTTTGGGTGAAAGATACGCTTTTAATTTAGACTGTCTCAGACTGCAATGCTTCCCGCCGCTTGAATTACAAAGCAGACAAGATATGCAGCCACAGTTCTTTCTTTCTGGGTCTTTTTTTTTTTGCTCCAGAGTCAGCCTCTGACAGGAAAGCAATCAGGTCATGAACGATTCACCCCTGAATCCGACGCCGTGTTTGGTGCCCCAGGTTTGACATCCTTTTTGCAGGCTAGTTTCATCATTTGACTCTGTCAGTGACGAGTTTTTTTCTTTAGTTTCCTGGCTCATCCATGGTAGGCCCCACACAGCAGAGCTGTAGGAATTCTGATATCAACAGGATCCATCAATTGTTCTCTTCTTATCTCAAAGGGATTCAGCTCCAGAGTCAAAAAAGATCTCGCAGTGCTCTCAGTACGTTGACGTTCGCAGGAAAAGGGCGTTGCGTGACATTTTTCATCATCACAATCTTGCTTTATTCTCTTTTGCGGTACAAGTGTAAACAAGTGAAAAAGGTTTCTTATGCTGAAGGACTTTTTAAGTCTTTTAAAATCTTAAAGGAAGTTTCAGCAGCTGAGAGACAATACCAACATATGGTGAACTGCAGTTGAAACTTAACACAAAGTAAAATAATCTCTTAAGAGAGAGGGGAAGTTTGCGGCACCGTGGGTCAGCACACTAAAGTCCTACCTACCTACCTACCTACCTACCTACCTACCTACCTACCTACCTACCTACCTACCTACCTACCTACCTACCTACCTACCTACTATCTCCTATCTCCTAGCTCTGATATTGCTACAAAAGCAAAACCCCTCCATCAATTCAGGGTGATAAAAGTAGATAAAAGTACTAAAAAGGATTTTCCTTCATTGAAAAAACTGAAGTCAAGATGTTCAGACATCTGGTCTGAACTTAAGATTGCTTATTTGCATTGGAAGAAGTGAGTTGTGGTGGTGTATGTATCCTATAAAGATGCTGCAGCCCTTCAACCCACAATTCAACAGTTCTGC
The DNA here is from genome assembly GCF_947650265.1 of Symphodus melops. Taxonomy (NCBI): domain Eukaryota; kingdom Metazoa; phylum Chordata; class Actinopteri; order Labriformes; family Labridae; genus Symphodus; species Symphodus melops. The sequence goes on from NC_136698.1 coordinate 5,202,911, forward strand.
AATTCATTAAGTAGACACTTTTGTCCAAAGTGAAATGAGAGTAAAAACAACACAGGCAAGGATCTAAACAGAAGGAGACAAAGTTAGTGAATGCAAACAAACTGTTTCAAGTCCGATCGGTCACAGGTGCTCCCAGGCAGTGCACAGAAGGGAAGGATAAAGCATAAAGAGTTTGGGAAAAGAAAGTAATAGGAATTCTTATCTGGTGACTTTTTTGTCCATCATTACAACAGCTGGTCCTTTAATGAACAAAATGCAAAGAAAATGTTTGAAATGTTTCCATTCAACTTCCTCCAATTGGTACAGACAGGTCTGTAACATCCAGGCCTGGGTTAGAAAGAAAACATCTTACTGACTATGTATACTGCTCCGAACGCTACAATCCGTATGTGTCGCTGTGAGGACAGACTGTCAGGCTTTTACAAGATCATTAGTACAACCATGTAAAACCAGAACTCTCTAAAGGCCTCTGGCACACATTGAGACATCAGGGTCAACAGACAGACTTGAAGGCCACATCAACACTGATCTGAGGCTCTGAATCTGGAAAACAATCTCACTCAACAAACAATACAGAACAAATGGTCCAAACGGTCAACAAACACCATAACACTAGTCATCATCGACCCCGAGTGTGTGTGTGTGTGAGTGTGTATGTGTGAAAAACTGCACCTGGGCTGTAAAAACTAATCTTAATATCTTTAAGGATTATATGACTTAATTCCTGTGAATCATATATAAATCATCTTTTATCTGCTGCAATGTGTTAATAAACTATTTGAGAGGTTTAATGAGAAGGGCAGTAAAGATCTAAATCACTGTCCATAATTGTCTTAATGTTTGATGAGGTCCTGTTTCATGGCCACTGAAGTAAAGTCAGAGACGCAGCACATCTGTTTTCCTCTGTTCGCATCCTGACCAATTAAACTGCTGCTTTAATGGGATTGTCCTGCACCAACAGATAACGATGTAGACTGTATATCGCGTGTTACAGCTTATAAATCTGTGGTAAATTAGGATTCTTTCGTTGATGCTAATGAAAAAATCTGACAGCTTTCTTGTATTTTATTTATCAATAAATATTTCTTTTACCATTTATTAGCGTTGGGCTCTTACAGTTTGATAAGATCCCACTGTAGGCACTTGCTAACGAATGATGGCTAATGTTTGCTGCCTGGCTGCAGTCAACAGTTGATGTATGCTGGAATAGAGGAGGTTCTCCATCACTGTAAAAGCCTTTCAGAGTGACTACAGACTCCATAAAATAGATGAATTGTAGCTTTAAGACTGACCCGGACACATTAGGGAATGATGTTGTTTAAATTATGACACAACTCAACCCATTATTAGACGCAGAACACAAGTAAAAGAAAAAAAAACGCATCAGTGAGAGACATTATAAACCAGAACACACATTAAGATTTTTCTACCTTCAGTTCCTATTAATTGATCATTCAGCCGTGTCTATGAGGAGCAACCTTCATCGCCAATTAGGACTTGTTTGAAGTGACATGGAATAACAGTCAAAGGAGCATTATAAAAACGTTACATCATTAAGAGGCCATTTATATTAGAGAGCTATGGTGGTGAATGGAGGCATTTGAAAACACAAAAACAAACTGTCCTCGTTCCCCCTGAAAAAGCATCTAAATCTGAAGTAGGTGAGTTCATGTTTTATAATAAGTCTCATTATACTAGTAATATAGTTTTCTGTTGTGTCATGTCATGTCAAAAACCTGATTGCAGACAGATAAACAGCAGTTAACAGGTTTTATCATGCGTTAGCATTTAAAATGGGTACTGCAGTAGGAATTCAAAACATTAGAGCTGTCTCCCCACACCCCCTCCTCCCTGGAGTCAATTTGCATGCAGGTTGCCAAGTTGCAAACTGAAGCTTCAGCGTTTAGCCAGATCTGCATTTTAAAACCTTCTCTCCATTTTTCAAAAGCATCTCCATTATTTATACTTTAACCCTGTTTCTGTCATGGAGGCTCTGCAGGTCGGGGAGAATCACTTCAATCTGAACCAGTTCACTTGCCCACTTTCATTGCTGCAACACCTGTTGGTTTGCTGTATGCATGGAAACCAAGGGGCGAGAAGGAAACGGGCGTGTGGAAGTTCCTTCAACAAAAAATAACCATTCAGGACCGATATCTAAACTTTGAAAGAAGACATACTGGCTGCTGCTGCGTCAGAGAAGCCAGCGCTTCCATGAAGCATGTTTCCTTCATGTCTGATGATATAGTAAAGTCATTTTATGAATGAATTCAGTTGGTGTCTTACATTCTGGTCCTCTAAAGACCAGAAGGACTGCTGCACCTTTCACAACAACAGTCCTGATAACAGATGACTGAGATGAAGCTGTTATTGATCCTCCTGTTTTATCGACTTTAATGGATTACTGTCTGTGACCATAACACCGAAACACTCACACGAACACTCACGCACATTAATCATCCCACTCTACCTTGTCATAGTATCGTATCTCGTAGTCGAGGATAATTCCGTTGGGCTGTTCGGGTGGTGGCCATGACAACGAAAAACTGCGGCTCGTTGAGCTCACTTGGTGCATTATGGGAACTGCTGAGGGAGCTGTGAAAAAAACGTGCAGGTACACAAAAATACACACAATCAATTAGGCAGTTAAAGACTCACAAGCATGCTTAAACATCCTAAATATGGAAATATAGTGGGTAATGTAATGGCATATTGCCAAGGATTATTTACACCCAAAGGAGAAAAATGTTTCCTCATCCAGCCTCATGAAAACAAATTACAGCACTTGTCACTGATGGGGAAACAAGAGTTATGTCTGTAATGCATTTTTACCCATAATTTCCGGAAGCAGAAGCCGTTTGCTAAAATGTATTTCACCATTTTGCCTCTGGGAACTTTTTATGAGATGCTTTTTATCACATTTGTACTATATTTGATAGCGTACGTTGGTGAGAGGAATGAATCAAGACATGAAGATTGATACTTCAGCCGTAACAAGAATCCAATTGATATAAGTTGTGTTGAGAACGAGTTGCACAAGCAGGTGCATGTAACACGTTCGGAAGCATCAGGAGATTCTCTGAGATACCAGAGGAGCCGAATTTCTCCTTCTATTTTAATATGGATACAATTGACTTTTTGCAGTGTTCTTTATGTGCCGAGTTAGTTTCACCTCCTTAGGTTCCACGCAGAAATCAGAAAATAAATCAGTTTTTGTTGAGTCTTTAAGATTTCAGGGATAAGAGACTTTTTCCTCCTGCAGTGGTAACAAATGTGCTCAGAAAAGCATCAGGGTGACAATGGATCATGTTTCGATTAGGAATGAGTTCGGGTTGCCGTAGATGAGGTAAATGATGTGTTTTCCATCAGAGCACAGCGGCTTTTAAACCCAAATTTGGGTTGCGGTGGAAATATCACTTCTGCCTGTCTCCATAAAGAATTGATGGAGCGGTAACTCAGCTCACTTTATAGTCTCTGAGAATTACACTGTCAGAGAAGGGCAGGGACTGGGGATAAAGGAGCGGAAAAAAGGAACAGAGGGGGAGGCGGGAAAAAGGAAAACAGGATGAAAGCTGTGGATGTGCAGGAAAGAGAGGAAAACGGGGTGAGAAAAGGGGGGAAGAGGGAGAGATGACAAGCTTATAACATGTTTTATGAATTAAAAGACTGAAGCTCAATTTCCTTTATCCCCCAAGCCAGTATAATCCACTGTGCCTCAGGGTCTGCTGACACACACACAGATAACACACACACACACACATGCACACACACACACATTCATGCATCATTTGCACTCTCTACTCACCAGCCTGATTGGTTGTAATGTTGATTGACAGTTGCTGGGCGGGATAAGGGCTCTTGTTGGAGACCCCATTGACTGCCTGCAGAGAACAAAGTGAAATGGTCAGCTTTTCCAACTCAAAGACTTTGGCTGCTGATGCTGCGCCTGTCACATCTCACATGCAGTTTAAAATGGAAATGTTGGCAGATTCAGGCACTTAACCCTCTTGGTAATTATTTGAAACAATAGAGCCTTGATTTAAGACAAATGTTGGCAAAAGCAGGCTGCTCAGTTCTAGCTCATAACCGGCCATTTACCCAGCAGGAATATGTAGCCGGCTAACTGATGAGGCTAAAATTCATGTAAAATCAGAAGACTGACTTTTTAATGATTCCGGCTGACTCCTTCTGAAGGGAAATATTCTGTCTACATCAAAAGCTGTCGACGGAATAATTTGATAAAAACGTGGTTTTACTACTTAATAATCTATGAAGGACACAGAGAAATCAATACATTTTCAAAAAAAGGAGGAAATACCAGAAGATACAAAAATCTTGCAAAATGTGTATTCTTCCAGAAAGTACTATGCAGTATAACAGCATTCAGTTGTTTAGAGCACAGACTGCATGTTAGTGAACATTGCTATTTAACTTTTTTGGCAACAAGTCATTCGGATGAGATATTGGAAGCAACAGGGGTGAAATGAACTCACTTGCTTAAATGGAGCTTTGCAAAAACATTTTTTTTTCTTTTTAAATCTTAGTTGATGTTGAAAATGATGAAATAATACGATACTTTAATTCCCATAGTCTGTCAAGAGCAATGATATGAACAAAATAGCCCAATCCACATAAACAGTTTCAATTAAAGAACAACTAGATTCCCGATTTACAGCACTTGAAAAATAGCTAAATCTTTTTCCGTCAAACCAACATTAGAAAAAAAGTATATATGTGTATGTAGTGTATGCTGTAGGGGAGTGAAAATGACATTTCTGAGGATTTTGTGCAGTCAGCTTGCTTCCCAATTGGCCATCGTCTGGTTCTACACGCCCACATGCAGAATGGTTGCTCTGCTGTCTATTGTGTTTCCCCATCACACAGCAGGAAATTGAAACAAACTGAACATTTTAAATAGCATCCATAATGTTCTTCCAAGATTTCAGTTCAGGGAGAGTAAATCATTCTCAACATACCTCACACCGCAGGAAAATCTGGAAAGATTATATTTAGAACCAAATTAAAAAAAACATGACTCTGTCTGAAGAGGCCAATTAGGCCCCAAATGGTCTTGATTGTCTCGTAGTGTGACTCCTAGCATAGAGCTAGATAATGCACCTGTCACTCAAAGTCTTCATGTCTACATGTCTGCATCTCAATAAGTCTATTATAATTCTGATTTGTGATATACATATACTTTACTATTGCAGGTAAGTTTTACAGCTTACGTCAGCGCCTATACTTGTAACCCTTGTATATTTGAGGATTCACTCCATGAACACATTGTCTAAGGAGTCTCATATCAGCAAGCCACATTCAGCCGACTTTACCATGTTGACAAATCTCTAGTTTAACAGACCTGCAGTGCTTTTGCAGATGCTTGGCGGATACATTCAACAGTCATTTATCAGTGAGGTGTTCTTTAATGTCATTGAAGAAGCACTGCTTTAAACTCTGAGCTTTCTCATCTGTGCAACACAAAGACACAATTAACAGGTTCCATGTGCACGTTAAAGACAAGCTAATTAGCTGTCGCATGTTGTTTATCTTGAGCTCAGACAAACGATTTCTTCAGTCATGACAAAACATCACACAAAGAGGTGGTAATTAGTGACGCTAGCTTAACGGCTAACCCCAAGCTCGAAATCTATAATGTTTCTTTGTCTCTTAATCAGTTTGTTGTGTTTCCTGTTTTGTAGAGTTTCTGAGGTTTTAGAACGGTCAGTTTACAGTCAGAGAAATGAAGATGTATTTTTTAGATACAAGTTCTGCTTTGTCTTTAAATGTCGCCTCAGTAAGTACAGGAGTTACAGTCAATACTTTCACAGCTAATACTTCAAACTGGGTCAGCATCTGTCATTCATGTATTCATTCATCATTATTGATCCAGCCATACCACAACAGACTTTTTTTTTGTGGGCTGAGTGGTGGAGTCGTCTCTCCATAGGAAGGCCGGGGATTTGATCCCTGCAGGCACATATTCAATAAGTCTTTGGGCAAGACACTTAACCCCAAGAAGCTCTCGCTGCTCTTAGGGGACAAATAAATGCTTAAGGATTATTTAATATACTGACAGCCACTTTACATAGCAGCCTCTAGCATCAGTGTGTGAATGGTCAGGTGCGACCTGCCGTGTAAAATCGATAGTGGTGTAGTGAGTAGACAAGAAATGCACTTTACTGTTTACCATTTACAGCTTTTAAAATAATCCAGACACCATCACTGAGTGTATACTACTGAATTACATGTACATGAATTCAATTTCAAAATACGACACAATAACTCACTTCCTTCATTCCTGCCCTTCCTTCAACATTTTCAATACAGTTGACCTTGATATATGACACGAAGCCTCGATGGTAAAGGGCGACTGATTGCAGAAGATTTAAGGTTCACCGTCCTGCCGACTTTACAGTCATAGTCACAGTGGCCTTGATTTTTGAGGGAACATGATATAACCGCAAATTATGCATAAAGCTGCCACGTCAGAAAAGGATGTATGGAGCCTTTGTATCCTTGAGCCTAACAGTGCATATTAAGCAGCCTGTTGCAATCTAAAACATGTCAACAGCACACCTATTAGCTTTAAGTAAAAAGTATTTTCCCTGTCTGAGAAAAAACTTTTTACTTTAAACCCACTTTGGTAAAATCAACATTGTTGAAGTAACGTTCTTCCAAGTTGTGTAATTAAAGGAATTTCTCCTGTGAAAATCCAACTTCCAACCATCAAATACTCCCCGCCTGTGGGCTTACAAGGTAGCTTTGTAAAGTTGGAGAATTGCTTCTTCATGCAGGGAACCGGCTATAAATATTCTCGATTCATTGCAGTTACAATCAGCAATCCTGAGTCACATCAGGGTCACTCTGCCAACACAGTGCCTGCTGTAAAGCTTTAGAGGAGGAAATAGTGTTGTGTAGATTTCTTTTTATGTCTCTGTGTGTGAGTTGTAAAGAAACTTTGAACATTCATATCAACAGAAGCCGTAGGTTATGCTGCAGGAAGGGTTTGAGGAGGTTTTTTTAAAAGGTCTTTGGTACATTTTTGCACATTTTCTGGCTGTGATTCTACATCTGTTATAAATCCCCCCCCCCCCCCCCCCCCCGAAAAAAGACTTCCATCATCTGCCAAAAGGTAAGTTCACTTTTCTGAGACATCTTTCAGACCTTGAGACGTTCGACTTTTCCTGTAACAACACTGCTGAACAAAACTCATCCCAAAATAAGTGAAGCTACAAGAAAGAACTTTTTCTCTACGGCATGGACAAACCTGTATGTCGAAGGTGTACGATGTGTGAGCACGCAGCTTGCTGATCTCCACCCGTGTGTCCTTTAGCCCTCGCCTGCCAGGTACAAACGCCACGCTGTCGTCACATGGCTGACAAGCCCGGCGCTCGCTGCTGTGGCACCGTCGGCACAAGACGTTGTACGCCAGGTCTTCGCGGTGCCCCGTGTCACGAGGTGAGTGCCACTCCAGCAGCACAGAAGTCTGGTTGACGACTGAAACCACATTGCGAGGAGCCGAAGGGACACCTAGAGGAAACACAGGCGGAGGTAAAGTGTCTGTCTCAGGTAGCGAGTCAGTCAAGAATCACTTAATGTCAATATCATAAATGTGTGATGGGGTGTTCCACATCACATCTACTCTGCTTTCTTTTCTAGCTGGAGTTGATCCCAGCCGTGATTGGGCGGAAAAAAGGGGGGGGTACACCTGGACTGGTCTCCAGTCAATCACAGGACACAAACAAACAGCCAGACTCACATTCATACGCATGAGGCGCTAATTCACCTAACGAGCAGTCTTTGGGCTGTGGGAGGAAGCAGGAGTAACCACAGAGAACACACAGGGAGAACATTCACAGTACAGATTCGTCACATTAATTATTTTCAAATAGACAATGAACAGTGAGCCTTATTCGAAGCTGCACACAAGCAAAGTTGCAGATTGCTCTTTCCAACTGGTGATCCGGTACAGACAACCCCGTCTCCTCCTGAGGCTGACCTATCAGCTCCCAGCCAGTCAGAGATATCTGTCTTCTTTTCTGTCGCTCCTCAGTCAGTGAGTCGTTCAGTTTCTCTCTTTCATTTCTCTGTCAGCTCTTCGCTTTGATCGGAGCAGATACTCGGCTTTTCAGGGTGTTATATAGAGCTCTAAACACACTCCCACAGTTTTCACAAGGTTAAACCTCGAGGGTTCACTTCTTCTTGACACACATCCAAAGACCTGTGACACACACACGAACACACAGACAGACATAGCAACAAGACCTATTAGAAGGGAGAAATGGAAACGATGTGGAGAGTCAACCTTGGCATATGTTAAATCAAAGAGTCGAAATGTGTGTGTGTGTGTGTGTGTGTGTGTGTGTGTGTGTGTGTGTGTGTGTGTGTGTGTGTGTGAACGTGTCAAACAGACCCTGCAGCAGAATCAAAGGGCGAGCAGACAGTAGGGGGGTTGAAAATCTAAATCACACCATCTCAAACGTTTCTACTGAGGGGAGCGGATGTGTGGTAAACTGTGCACACATACAAAGGAAGATGCAACGTGTGGACACACATATCAACACGTTCAGCACATTACAATATGAACACCCTAGAGATACCTCAGAGATATCCCATTAAAATCCCGTGTTGAAAAGGGCAGCATGCTACTTCTTGTCCTGGATCGATCTCAATCAATACAGCCCAAAAAAAGACAATGTGAGGTTACTGTATGTTGCATCATGGGAGTTGTTGTCCTCATTGTTTAACAACTACAGGTACCCCTAAGGATAAAATGCCACATGAACTATTTCAGGAAAATCATGCTCTCGAAAGAAGTCACGCCTTATGTCTTTGTTCATGCAATGATTCTCGTTTTGAATGAATTTATTTTAATTTCACTTCATTCATCCCTGAGGGGAATTCTGCTTGACACTGAGACATGCTTCTCCCACACACAGGCTCAAAAGTGGGGCTGCTACTCGCTACTTAGCAGGGAGTACGCTAGAGCTGTTGGTGGTTCAGTGCCTTGCTCAAGGGTACCTCGGCAGAACCCAGGAAGTGACCTCTAGCTACCAAACCCACTTGCATACTTTGGTCCTCACCTAGACTTTAACCGGCAACCTACCGGTTCCCAACCCAAGTCCCTACAAACCGCCGTACTGCCGCTCTGAAACATCCATAAATACATAACTTGCCTTTCCTACATTTCCATTTCTCTTATGGATGCAGAGGCGCTGCTTGACAACAGGCAAGGCAGGCGACTGCTTGGGGCCCCAGGCCAGTAGGAGGCCCCTCGAGGGCTGACAAACTTAAACCAAAGCAGTGCTCCAAAATGTGCAAATTTTGCAGTGACAGTAGGAAACCTCCTTAAGGACGCTGCGCTGCTTCGACATGCATGCACGTTTGCTGTGAAAACCAAAGTTTGTCAGTGAAAGTCAACGAATCAAATTGAAGAGGAATTATCCATCGAGTGGTCGTCAGGACACTGGCAGACATGACGGTGATGAACTCTGGTTGGAGCGCCCCCCCCCCCCCGAGGATTTTTGCCTCGGGCCCACAACAGACTCTAGAATGTATGCATGTGTGATCCAGAGTTTTCAGCGTGTTACTTAAGCAGTGTTTTTAACATGTGGAATCTGAACTCATCTAAATGTAAAACATCGGTTAGGTTGCATTTTCGACATGATAATGAAGAGATGTTACCTGTAAAGGGCCAAAACAGAACCCACCGTGAGTTCTCTGCCCTGCAGTTTAAAGCCTCACTCTGCACTACTTTTCTGTTTTGTAAGTAGCTTTTGCAGAATCAGTCTGACCTATACACACAAATACACTTCAAAAAGAGCAACACACACTCCCCCCACACACACACACCTCTTTTTACCTATTCAGCCCCTGCGCCCTGCTGAGGGAATGATTTTCTGTCAGCCAACTATCCACACGCTGCATGCTCACTCTTCCACTTCACTGATCTGAGTTTATATCGGATTAAGTTTATACCAAATGAAAATAAGATGAAGTTCTTTCCTGTACTGAAGTTTCATTTCTCAGGTTTGAAAGTTCCCACTCGTCTTTTTTCATAAATTGTTGTGACGTGTTTACCTTTGAATGAAAGCACAACAAAGGTGTTCACAAAGCTGAGTGGGCTGTAGGAGTTGGTTGCTTGACACCTGACACCTTTTCATGTGGAAAGTGTATTTTTCTTCTGTCAGTTCCAATTTGCGAGTGTACTGCAGCTGTGTCAGGCGAGGTGTGCCATATGCTCTCTGCTGTCAGAAGGCTTAACCACCTAATAGCTACATAAAGACTGTGACAAAATCATTTTCCCCCTTGCAATACAAAACACAACAAAATTGTATAAAATCAATCTGGCCAAATGGGACCTGTCCAGGCTGCAATCTGTGCAGTATAAGTGATGCTCTGCATAGTGCTCGTACTGTACTTGGTGCATCCATTTTGCAGAGTCCACATTTTAACTTTGGACGGTCATCTCATTGGGAGTTACTGGGAGGTGTTGTCACAGTTTCCAGATGACCTCACAGGGACCTATGATTGGTTGGGGTTTTGAACAGGTAAGATGATCTGAGGATCCGTCTGTGTTTTTGTCTGCTTGTTTTTGCTTTGTTGATCATGGCTGTCGATGTCAAGGTCCGACAGCAGTAATACAAGCTGTGGGTTATCCCCCATTTTTACTTCTTTCAAATATTTTTGAGGCACGTTAAAACCCAAAATGGAACAACTTTTGCCAAATTGTAAAAAAGTATTTCCATCATTAGGAGAAAAATATTTTTGCCTGACCCAAAATGTAAAAACATGTTCCATTTTGAGCAAAAAGTCAGTACGTTTTGGGCTCAGCATTTTGGTACATTATCGACCAGTCATTACATTTTGGGTTTGTTACATTTCAGGCTCTAACAGGGCATACAGCATTTATTTGAAAGGACCGTTTGAGAGAGACAGGAAGTGTGACAAGAGAGAATGGGGGATGACAATGACCAAACACAACGTCAGAATGGGAGTTGAACCTGCGACCAGTACGACGACGACTATGGCCGCTGTACATGAGACGCTTGCTCTGCCAACTGAGCTAAACCAGTATCCCATCTTGTTCCCCTTTCCATTCTTTGTCTTCCCGTTAACCCATCGTTGATGAGTCTCTGATAGTGTTGAAGTCTTGACTGATAACCACATTCTTAATGTCTTTAGGATATGACAAACAGAACGAAAGAGAAAGCAGCAAACTGTAGAATATCAGCCAACATCATCCTGGTAGAAACTGTTTGTGAGAAGTTACCTGTCAGTCCTGACTTCATGTTTACACCTGTTGTTGTATAACTTTAATGCACCAATGTATCCTTGGTCTGCCCTTGGAATCCCATCTGTGGTTTCATTCCCGTTCTGTCTCTCTCTCTCTCTCTCTCTCTCTCTCTCTCTCCCCCCCCCCACCCCCCCCCCACCCCCCCCCACCCCCACCCCCAACTTCTGACTATATCCACTGTCACTAAACTAAAGGCATAAAAAGTCAAAATATAAACCTTGAAACAAAGACAGCACAAAGAGAAAAACCTGGAAACAGGCAGAAAAGTTTCAACTTGACATACGATGAAAAAAAAAAGAGGGCGGTTGTCAATATTCAGTGTCATGATTTATATAAAAAGGGAGACAGTCTTTAAGGATACTCTCTGTAAAACGTCCTGCAGAATAATGAGAATTCATTCATATATGCTAAACAGTGTAATAATGAAGAGAAGCTTTGGTAGCACCCCAAACATGAAGTTATATCCAGGTCAGCAGTACGTGCACAGAAACACATACAGACACAGCCAGTACACATGGAACACTCTGTCTCCAGTTTGAGACGAGCTGCAGCGACGAACCAAATGATTCATGTCTCAACCTACTTACACCATCTCTCTGTGGAGCGGAGAGGCTGCCTTTTTCAGACTCTGAGCCTCGCCTTGCATAGCAATATAAACCCCTCAACACACTAAACTCATATTCTCTTGAATGGAAAGCCCGAGGATTGTGGCAGTGTTATTACTTACTGCTCCCCAAATCCCCAAACAAGAACGGGAACATTGCGGCACACTCGGCTCTGAATGAGGTGCATGAAAATTAGGGCTGGAATGAGGAATCAAGGCAGATATTGGCCTTTAATTCAATGATGAGATATTGGACCGTCAGTGATGTCAAACACTCATTTTGCTGTAATGCGTCAGCGAGACTCTGTCCCCAAAAATCAAACTGGCCTTAGCTCCCCTGAGGCACGATCACGCTAAAGGTTTAAAGAGTATTTATTCTTATGTTCGTGTCACAGAGAGGGACGGACTCACTGGTGCACATGTCCTCAGGTTTGTCCATGTCTCCACGGTAATAGCCGTTCCGACAACCGCAGAGGGTGGCTGCCTCGATGGTGGAGCGACTGCTGGACGGACATTGCTGACATAATCCGGCCCCCTGGGAGGACTTAAAGGTGCCCTGAGGGCAAGCTGAAGAAAAGGAGAGAGAGAGAGAGAGAAATAACATATTAATATGATGCACAACTCTGACTCCTGCACCGGAGAGAAACGTGACAAATCGTGGGGCTTTTTTTTTTTTTTTTTTTCATCTAAACTTCAAACTTCTAAATGCCACAACACCATTAGTTATTTCTGGTCGTGTAATGTTGATGAGCACAGAGGGGTTTCTTCTGAAGACGGGATCACTTTATCTTTTTCTGGCACGATACACAATAAATGGTGTTTATCCACAAACTGTCACGTCGCTTTCCCTCGGATGGATTTATGGTTTCAGGATCAGAACTCCTGCTCTCATGGAATTTGCTGTGCTATACTGTCGCACAATGATGAACTCAAAGCAGAAACACTAAAGGAATATAAATGCAAATAATGCTGGAGTTGATCCTGTGGATACATTTTGCCTAATATGAAACACGTGTATGAACTCGTACAGATTATATCCCCATTGATAAAGCTTCACTCCTTCAGTTGTCACTTTTACTAACAATATCATTTATGCTGTTGGCTTGCGTATTACTTAATGGATCTTAATCATTTACACGACATTCGACTGGGAGAAAGAGATGAATATTAAGATTTGGAAGACTTGTAGAAGTTTTGCGTTGGTGTAAAATTAAAAAAACCTCTTCCTTGTCTACATGGTTTAGTAAGATGCATTAAGGTCCTTTTAGTTTGTTTATCGGTGACTACAGATCTTGTTGGGTTGCAGGATGGTGCGATGGTTAGCGCTGTTGCTTCAGCTTCCTGTGACCCCAGAAAGTGAAGAGCAGCACAGATAATGAACGGATGGATGGACAGATTTTCTTCAGGTCCTTGACAGTCGCACAGTTGAGGGAGTGTTGCTACCCTCCTCTTAGAGCAAATACACACGCCTGAGTCTTACCTCCACTAGCTCACGTTAATCTATCTGCTTACCGAGCTCTGAACATGACGAACTCGTCAGTCACAGCTCTGTGTTTTTCAGAGTTTCCTACTTCATCCAGAGGGATATTTAAGACAAAGTAAAGCTATTAAAACTGTTACCAATACTGTACTCCCTTAGAGCTTCCTATTCACGCCGCCCACTCGAAGCTATCTTATGTAAAAACACTAAATCTCGAGGATGTCTCCAATGTATGCAACTTCCTCCTTCTTCAAGCTTGAGTAACATTTTGTAAGACTTGAGCTTCTATGAAAGTCTCATAAACCAGATTCATGGCTGCTCTTTCTCTGGTTTAATGTGAAATCAGTGTATATTTAGCTTGTTCCTGAAACACAAAAAGTAAATCACGGTATAGTGCTGCTAATCAATGACGTGTCTATAAAGCGGCTCACAGCTGGAAGGTCAGGGGTTCAATCCCCAGCTCCTGCAGCCATATGTGTCTGTGAACTCTATTTGTTCCTGAAATATATTGAACCTTCATCCTTGTTGGAGGATCTCCAGCGATCAGACTCTCTCTTTTGAAAGCGAGTCACAGTCGAAATGGAAAGCACAGTTTGAGAATAACAAAAAAAAAACCTTCAAAGAAGCCTCCAGCTTGAAAATCCCAAGACCAACTCAAGGACACATCAGCAACTGTTTATACGGCTGAACACAGGAAGAGTTCATATTTCAGGTTAAAGTGCCTGTCAATCATTTGGGGATGTATAAATATAACATGTACCGTTCGAGGCGTTTTGACTGTAGCTCAGGTTATCCATTAGGCATGTCCAAGCTTCGCAATATGATACTGTGATTTGTGCTGGAACACTGTCATTACAGCGGCGCTACAAAGACTGATTCTGGAAAAAAAATAAATACAAAAAATCTTGCGACTTGTCTGAGCGTGAAGGGAGATGAACAGACCGGAGGAACATGGTGACATGTAAAGTGACGTACGTGTTAAGTCAGGCTACATTAAGCCTCAAAGGAAAGCTGTTTAAAATTGAATTCTGGGGGAATCAGCCCCACACTGCCTGATTCTCGGCACCGCGTGGTGTGACACTATCACTGCATCGCTGGTGCCACATCTCAAAATTAAAACAAACAAACAAACAAAAACACCTCTTCAATTGATTTATCTGCCCATCCGATCAGTGTGACATGACTTTGTGACTCCTCAAAATGGTTCTCATGGCATGAATGAAGACAACTTCAGAAGTTAAGTAGCCAAAGAAGAAGAAGAAGAAGACAGCGGGACAAGTTCAGACGACTTTGAAGTAAAGAGAAGAAGAATGACAAGCGGGGAAACTGACACTAAATTGCCGTGAGAAAATGTATTAATCCCGCACTTCAACATGTAAGCGGCTCTGTATTCTTCAGACACGGGATCGCTGTATTGTGATATCGTGTGCCACGTGTCACGCAGCAAATCCGATTGTACCGCATGTGCTGGAACTTTGCTTTTCCCACACCTACTGTATTCATGACTGGAGAGGAAGAAAAACAGCCAAACAGGGAATCACAGAGGTGTGAAATGAAAGACTGAACTGAAATTAAAGCTCTGCCATAAAAAAAAAAAAAAACAGCGTTTTTTATTGCAACTTTTCCGCCAGTTTTGATTTATCTTAAGCACGAGGGTTTCCATCCTCTGCTGTAATGAACGCCCACTTTATCTTTTGAGATGCTTCAATGCTGTAAACCATAATGCAAACATAACACAGATTTATGGTGGGAAAGGGAGGGGAGGTGAGGGATTGTACGAGAACCCCTTTAAGCACAAACTGAAGCATGAACGATAGAAGGAGTTTGGTGAAAGAAGCATTCGAGGCAGAGTGCCAGCAGGTTAAGAGCCTTGGAGTGTCACTTAATCAAACTTTCAGACTCACGCCTAATTTTTCAAGAGAAGAAAAGAGGAAAAGAAACCCAGAGACAAAGTAGCTTTCAAAGACACAACAAAGAAGAATGATAGCAAAATGAAGACGGCGAGCGTGTGAGGCAGAAAGAAATAATAAATCTGATTTTTAATTCTTTCCTTGCAATATCTCTATTTATTCTGCCGTGTTGCTCTGTGTGTGCTCTGCTGAAATAGTTATTCATTGCTTTTACAGATTCTTGTTTTCAAACATGATTCACAATGGAGACGGCTGTTCTACACTCCCTCTGTTTTACTGCATATTACCTTGCACATGAACCGAGGAGCATGAAGGAACCCAAACAGATTTTGGATTTGTAGATTCCATATCAGACTGCACAAACACATCTCACATGCAGTGAATGTGTGCTGTTTTATACATCGCTGACGCCCAAATAAAAGCACGGTGCAGGAACACTTTCGCCACCATCAAGTTATGCAATGAGAGCGAGCTGCAAAGTCCTGAGTCCTGAAGTCTCCTTCCTGTGAGGTGTGGAGGAGGTGAGAGTCCCGGTTTGCCTGAAGAGATGTAGTTTTTATTTTCGTCTTCGGTCAGGATGTTTTTGGTGTTTTAGAATCTGCAGTTCTTATAAAATGTTGAACGCTAAAGAGTGAACATTTTTCTCTCACATTCTTTCTGATCTAACTGACTTAAAGGAACCAGCTACTGTTTTAATGATTGATCAACAGTTTGAAGACTGAAATATTTGAGATCTTGAGTTTTCAATTCAACACAACATTAAACATGATAATCATTAAAAAAACGGGGGAGGCAGTAGCTCAGTCTGTAGCGGCTTGGGTTGGGAATAAAGAGCCGCCGGTTGAAGTCCCGATGCGGACCAAAAAAATATGGTCTGGCAGCTGGAGTGGTCCCAGACCACCTCTCGGGTACTGCTGAGGTGCCCTTGAGCAAGGCACTGAACCCCTACCAGCTCAGAGGGCACCTCCTGTGGGCTGCCACCGCACTCTGACATCTCTCCATTAATGCATGTCCACAGGTCCTGCTTGTGCGTGTGTGTGATTCAGGCTCTCTGTGTGTGAGAAGCATGTCTCTTAAATAACAAGAGTGCACACCACAATTTTCCCCTCTGGGATTAATAAATGTTATTTATTTTTTGATACAAGTTAAAAAAATAGATAAATTACAAGCTTGTCACCTGGGCTGCTGCAAATTGTGCTCGTCATTTTCAGTCATTTAACATTTTATGAACCACTTGATTAATTGATTACGATTAAGAAAGTAATTAGCGGCTTAGTCATTAAATAAAATAACTGCTTGCTGCAGTCACAGTCATGATTTAATGCCAGGTAAAAAAAAAAACCCTGCTCCACCACCAACTCTCACACACCTGATTTAAATCTGTTTGTTGCCAAGCAGCTGATGCTAGTTAAGCTCCTTGTTTCTTCGAGTGAGTTCATAATTAGAAACAAAAAAAAAGGTGTGTAAGAGAGAGATCCTTAAAACATGCAGGGCAGCAGTTCATCAGGGCCAGGCTGGTTTAGAACCAATGTATTGTAGGAGAGGCAGTTTGCTTCTGTCCAATCCTTTTCATCTATCCATCCATTATCTTTTTAGTCACGACTTAATACATCATGACTGTTGACTTTGTTTACCCTAGAATACTATCACCGGGTGATTTTCCCGCGAGCATGTGTGTTCACATGATTGGAATTATGTTGCGTTTCTCTGAGCGTCCTGGGTCCCTGGGTAGCTTCAGCATTGTCTTTGACATCTTTGAAGGCCCGAGTGTTTCCATTCTCCAAAACATACTTTTGCTACAGGCATGATGATTTTCACCCGAAATATTTTCTCTCTCCTGCAGCTGTTCATTTGTCAAGGAGACCGTGCCTTCACCAGGGAAGTCTCAAATGTCCCAGGAATGAGACAAAGACCAAGCTTCCAGTTTCATTATTATTTTCTTCTAAGTTTTATTGTAATTTTTTAGCATTTTTATAGGGTCCACCCATGATATTTACTTTCATGTTAGACATGGCACGCTTGGAAAATAATAGAACACTACTCAATTTGATCATGTATTGTCATATTTTGATGACAAGTACTTTTTATTTGGGATATTATATTGGGTAAAAATCCCCCGGCGTTAGTGATGTTGTTACTAATTTAAGCGTTAGTGTTCTCTGTATTGTTTAAGAGTATCATGTATGATGGCTGGAGAGTGTGACTTGTTAGTTTGACAGTGTTTTTTGGGGCGCCACCACCAACTAAAATGTCCAACATTGGAGAGTCTGTCTCCAGTACCAACTCTCAGTCAGTCAGTGTAAATAACTTTTTTTACTGTGCTCTGAGGAGTTTTTCAGAAAAATATAAAGTGGGTGGAATACTTGAATAATTTAATCATTTTGGTGCAGAGTGGAAAATGGAAAAGGCCCGATGGACTTCACTTCCTCCTTGAACTTAGAGCTGGTTTGATCTACACCCTAAAGGTGAAGGTGTTCAGAGAGCAGCCTAGTTTGATGTGTGGTTCGAGCGTCTCCAGAGGCTTTATAGCTGTTCTGAACGGCCACACTCCAAAATGAAGTCAAAAGGCCTTCAGATGTTAAAATACAGAGGAGCGGTCCTGCTGGAAAACGGTTGAAAGCCATTCATAATGGTGCACTTGTTTGTACACATCAAACATTACCTTCATGATTGTGCATACTATGGAAATGAAAATGATCATCAGGGAGTCCACAGACCTTTCCTGTGTGTAATGAAGGTAAAGAAAAGCTGAGAAAAATAAATACAAACAGAAATGTCTGGAAAACACTTTAAGACAGCAAACATGAAAAGAGCTTCACTGAAGCCAATTCAAATCCCATCTTTACTTTGCACATCAAGGATGGATGAGTGGCATATTTCTATCATTAATCTTATTGATCATGACCAGGACTTCATCTTAAAATGAGAGCTGACGCCCTAATAAGGACAATGTCAGCTGTGGTCGTCGTCTCTGAAAGACTTCACAACATCATTTCCCATTTGTTCTGGGGGCGGTTAAAGGCTCAGGTGTCTTTACATCAAACCTCTGTATGTTCAAACCTATTGCAAAGCGGAGAAACTATTTGAAGTTTGATATCATTTCAGATTTCTCATCATTTAAAACATATTCAGCTTGTCATCTTTCGCCAACATTTGACAGTTTTCCACAAATCACAGCCTCCTTTTTTTCTGATTCTGACAATGTCGCTCTTTTCTTCACATTCAGACTTTTACCTTTCTTTAAAAAAACCTTTGTTTGGGTGTGTGTGTGTGTGTGTGTGTGTGTTTTTTGTATAGGCAGATAGACATCTGGCTTGTCAAGGTCATTTATTCAACAACCTGGCTCATACACATGGGGTGTGTCACCATGGCAACAAGTCTAGCTCCCTCTTTCTCTCTGTATAAGATCACTGGGTCTCTCTCTCTCTCTCGTGTCCAGCTGTCTGATGGAAGCACTACATATGTATGTGCATGTTTGTATGTGTGTATTTTTACACTTTAAGTATATGAGTGTTCATGTCAGCTGACGGGCAAGAAATGTAATCTCTCTATCTCCAGAGTGACGAAAAATGTAACAATGGATGGGGTCAAAGAAAGAAAGAAAGAAAGAAAGAAAGAAAGAAAGAAAGAAAGAAAGAAAGAAAGAAAGAAAGAAAGAAAGAAAGAAAGAAAGAAAGAAAGAAAGAAAGAAAGAAAGACAGAAAGAAGAATATAGAAAGTAATAAAGGGAGAGAAAAGGACTGTTCTTGTTTCCCTCTCTACCTTTAGCCTGCTGAGCATTACACAGCGACTATACGGATGTCAATTGTGTAAAGGTGGCATTCAGGCTACCTGATCAATTATTTAAAACTTTTATGGACATGTTTGAATCCGTGTGTGAGTGTCTGTGTGTAAGAGAGTGTGCATGTGTGTGTGTGTGTGTGTGTGTGTGTTAAAAAGCCTGCAGGTTTATAAACTCTTTGAGCGATTTTGGGGAGTCACAGCAGGAGTTATTTGTGTGTATTCGGTTATAGTGCCTCCATTTGTTGTGTGGTGCTTTCAAAGTGAGGGTCTATTTGACGCAAACACACACACACACACACACACACACACACACACACACACACACACACACACACACACTGTATGTGTGTATGTGTCTATACTTCGATGAGCCAGTTTTTCCAGACAATATGCTGGTTTGGTTGAAAATAAACATGTCTCTTGGGCTGACACACACACACACATACACACACACACACACACACACACACACACACACACACACACACACACACATTAAGACAACCATCTGCTCTAATAGTGAGTCCAGTTTCCTGCCAAACTGTGATCAGCTGATTGGCACAAGAGGCCATCAAAGATCTGCCAGCTCGGCGGACACAGTCGAGACAGGACACTCTTCTCTGTCCAACATCTTAAATCACTGTTAAAGAGGACGTAGAACATATCAGCCCCTTTTCAAACAGCCTATGGTCTAAACCAGAGCGATATGTTCTCCTGTCCGTACACTCTTGTAAATGCATCAAAACAATTTTTTTTAACACAATCCAACATGTGATGTTGACACAATCCAAGATGAGAACATTTAACAAGGGAAATTTTTTCTCTGTGTTGTAAGATTCATGCAGAACACAAACACAGGACTGGATGGGTTTGTTTCATATTAGACACTCAGGTTAAGTTTAGGTAATGAGTTTATCATTTGGTGGACAATCCCCCTTTTTACAATAAAAGGAGCAGCTTTAGCTTCCGCGGCTAATTTCCAGCTCTAGTCCCCGGCCAGTAATGAATCATAAACCGAACATGCATGGTTACCCCAAATAAATATTTAAAATCATAGCAACAGTCAGTTTTTCATAATAAGTCCTCTTTAAGATAAAAGAAAACGAGGCAGGTGTCCATACGGTAGGCAATGCCATTAAAGAAGGTCGAATCAAGTCACCTGGACTGAACCTGTCTTTGGTCAGACTTTTTTGTAATGACAGGCTAAAGATCCAGAGAAGACATGCACAGTAAATTATTCCAAATTCGACCTGAATTTGCTCTGCAATAGCATCAATGTCACTGTAGCATTGTCATATTTAATCACCGTCTCCTGAGAATCGTGCCTGGCTTAGCGTCTTTCTCTCTCAAACACGATACAAAGAAAAAGTTGCAAATGACACATTGACACCAACGGCAGAGCTGACATTTCATTCTGTGCATTAAATGTATTTTGGGAGACAGTTCTTTGCTCTAAATCGCTTTTATCTCACACTTTCTTATCATCCTGACCTTCGTCTGTCCTTCTTTTACTCTACTTTTTTTTTTTTTTTTTACTTCTTTCCAGTCCGTCTCTCTACAAGGCTGTCCTGTTCTTCTTTTCCCACTTTCCTCCATTGTGTCTCTACTTCCCATCCTTCTTTTCTGACTTTCCTCCTTCCCTTCCTTTTCCTCCTTCCCTTCCCTTTCATTTCCCCTTTTATCTACCCGACACTCTCTGACAGTCCAGGAATAATTCGCAGCACACTAATCTTGCTGGAACACACTAAACTAATTAACATGGGATGATGAGGCCTCACTTATCATTTCACCATATGTACATACATCACACACACACACACACACACACACACATGCGCACACGCACACACACCCTCTCTCTCACACACATAATGGCTCTGAGACTCTCTGGGGAATAAGAAATGATGGGTTTTACCTCGGAGAGGAAATGGGGAAGGAGGCCAGATATAAAAAGGTGCAGATATATGGAACGTTGAGGGGAAGAGAAGCTATTTCTGTGCCACGTTCATCCGAGTCTTTCTCTACTAATATTAACTTACAGAACATCGTGGGCTGCACCCTTGGGCGAAGAAAATGTACAGTATATGTGCATGTGATTATTTAGCTAAGACTCCAAGAAATTGCAGACTTTGCTCTCTTGGGCACAGAGAACATTAGCATTTTCTGCAGAATTGACTCAGCAAAGCTTCAGCGTGTTATTGACTTTACTAGAACTTAAATATGACACATTCTACCTGGTGAATAAACTACAAACAGCAAGGTTGTGGAGGTTTTTTCTAAAGATATTTGAGACACCGTACTTTCTAAACGCACCCATTCAATATTCAAACTAGGGTTGCAACCATGTGAATGGTTTGAATGGTTTGAATCTGGAATGCCTTTTGTTTCTTTTATGCTTTTTGAAGTATGGCCCCCTGCAGTTCTATTCTTGCTTTGGAGGATTATTAGATGCACGTGTGCTGGATATTGATTTACTGTCATTCTGGCTTGTTAGCTTTTGTGCATGGCAAAACTGGAGCAGACAAAGGTTTTTTTTTTAAAAGTGAATGTATTCAGATAACAGGGCATTGTCTCCTTCATGCTGTGAAGCAGTATTTGGAGCATTTTTCCATTTTCATTTTCCATTTTTTTGTGCCTACAGTTTGAGCACACGCAGACTCATAAACGCAGAGGTTTACCTCGACACACGTTGCTGTTGTCCGGCTCATATCCCGCCTTGCAGCTGCAGCTTCCAATGGGTACCATCCACTCTCCATCTCCGTTACAGTAAAGCTTTATGGGCACATCTACTTCCTCTGCGTTTGGGATACAACTTCCTCTGGCGATGACTAATGAGGTGGACTCGGCTCCAGTCAGAGTCTGCACAGAATCAGAAGAGTAAAAATGGACATGTTGCACAACAGCTCTTTCACAATTGAAGAAAAAGAGCACAGCAGGTTTAGATTCATACCTCTGGGAAAAAAGCAAAGTTCTGCACTACACTGGGACATTTCTTGTAGAATACGCGTACAGCCAGTAGGGACATGCAGGCACCCAAATCCTGGAAGGCCAAGTGGAACCCTCTGCCTTTAGACAGCGGCCCGAAACTCCGAACTTCAGTGTTCACCTTCATTAGCCTTCCCCCGAAATCTACCTGAGAGAAACTCTCATCTGCTGCAATGGTATCCACCTATAAAATGAAATACAGAGGAAAGAAGAGATATGAAAGGCATGAAAGGTTACAAGTTTAATTAATAAATGTCAAAAATGCATTTTGTCATCTTTGAATTCAATCTTTTTTTTTACAACATTCCCCAGTGATTCTCTGTGATTGCACCAGAGGCAGCTGCTACGAGATTTTTAACACTCGGGTGATTTTCAACGCTCGGATCCATCAACACAAACAGTGTGAAACCAAACTGAAAAGATTAACTAATTGAAACGGCAAATCTAAAAGGTTACGTGCAAGACATTTTGAGAAGACGTCAACCATAAATCCCAAAGAGCACAAAAAAATGTGAAACTAAAAGTTACATTTTTAATATATGGGAGATGTTAGAGCTTAAACTTTATGAAAAAATCTCAATCACGTTTCTCTCTTGATAACCTCCCATGTAGCCTTTCTGTATATCAACAATCTTGATTTTTTTTTAACGTGCCATGTACGTCTGACTGAGCCTTGACTGATGGTGGGCATAAAGCCAAGGCAACAGGTGATTAGATCCAGGTGTGAAGAAAGCAGTTTAAGTTTAAAGGGAAATTGTTTGTAAGAGTATTATCATTATTCTGACCATGTACTTTAAATAAATCTACCTTTCAGAATCTTGATTCCGTTTTTTATTGGCAATTATATTTACATATACAAGGAATTTGTCTTGGTGCACCAGTGCGAAAGAAAAAAGAAGGCTAAAATAACAAGTGCTTAAATAAAATCAAATATGAGAAGCAATAACCAATATATAAAGTAGAATTTAAATGTCAAATATAGAGAATAAAAAAACAATAAATGTAGAAAGGGTGCATGAAAGAAAATACATTTAAAGTCCAGTAGTCAGTAAAGTCTGTTGAGAGCCTGTGTTATGAGGAGGGTGGGCAGGGAAATTGTTCATGAGTCTGACAGCTGAGGGATAGAAACTGTTCTTGTGGCGAGAGATTTTGGTCCTGATGGTTCCAAATGTATGCAGCACTATATGGTATTGGTTTTTGCTGCAAGACAAGCATCTGAACTAGTCCCAAATGTACACCTCAGAGTATTAGACCAATAAAAATCAGACAGGCACATTTTACATTTTCAGAGGCTTCTTCTCATTCAACTCAACATGACAATCAATAAAACGAATGTAATCAACACATTTCATTTTATAGTATTTTAAATGTCTATATATTTCAAATGTGAACAGTTCAGCATTAGTCCCATAGTTTTATAAAATGCCAATTTGAAGCTAAATTGAAAACCATAACACAGGTCAGCAGTTTTTCTGTCCTTGTATGGAATAACATTGGGATAAACAATTTTTAAAACAGAGCCAGATTTGGTCATCTATTAAAAGGCTTCACTTCCAGTTCCATTACCTTAAGAAAGGGGGCGTTGGCCCAGTACTCCACCCCTTTAATGCTCTCTGATACAGTCCTTTCTGTCTCCAAGTAGTACAAGTTGAATGTCTCTTTGCAGGACCCGAGGACACTGGGAATGGAGGCGCAGTCTCTTACGGTGAATCTGATCTCCACATAGATGCGTTGTGCTGCCCTCCGGTCGATGTAAGTAGTGAGGAGCCAGTTGTTCTGGCTGGGCTCAAACACGTTGCACACCTGGTACGTCCTGATGGTGTTGAGGTTCTCATCATAGCCGCTCACCTCCTCCCACTGGGGAATGTGTGTTTGAGTGAGGGGGCAAGGGTTGTGGATAAAAGGGAAGGACGTAAAGAACGAAGAGAGAGGAGAGGCTAAAATGATTAATGGGTTTACAGAGACCTGACACAAATTAAACTTTCTCTTTCCCTCTCTCCCATTGTGTGTCTCGCTTTCTCTCTTTTCCTACATCCCTGCTTCCCTCTCTCAATTTCTCGCCTCTCCTCTCTTGTTCTTCTCTGATCAGGGACAACCATTCATCACAATTAGAGCAACACACCTCAAACCCACACACAGAGCAACATTGTATCCGGCTATAGCCAAGCCTCCATTAAAACATCAGTTCAGGAAATGGAGTTTAAGACCATATTCTTGTCTTGTTAAACTATACTTTATTAAATTTTATTTCATCCTTTTAATTTGTCTTTGTCCTTGTAGACGCCGATCTATTAGAATCCATTATATTCTGCATCAATGGCAGTTAATTGGTGTCACCTTGCCACTGTAATTAAGATTTTGACAGACTCTTTAATGGAGCCCTGTAAAGTGTACTCAAACTGCTTTCCCCAAGGGTACACACACAGACACACACCCACACACACACCCACACACACACACACACACACACACACACACACACACACACACACACACAGGTGTAAACCTGCACACACATATACAGTACACCTGCAGATTTTTCTTACCCCATTGGCAGGGAATGATATCCAGCCGAGCTCAGCTGTCGCTGTCCTTGTATCCATCACTGTCTCTGTCAAAGAAAAATAGAGAAAGAGAGAGGTGAAAAAAGTGCTCTGCAGGAGGAGGACAGGTATGAGGGTAATTAACAGTCAGGTCAGACACCAATTAAGGAGGCTACTGCATATATGTAGGCTATTCATAAATGCCATGGTTGCAGTGATGGCTGCTTAACAGTGACTAAGATTTATCAGCAAAACAGTAATAACATTTGTCTAACATCAATAGCAGTTAGATACAGAAAGCAATAAACAGCATAGGATATCTCATCAAGAGCTAGGATAGGAT
Source organism: Symphodus melops (assembly GCF_947650265.1). Classification (NCBI taxonomy): domain Eukaryota; kingdom Metazoa; phylum Chordata; class Actinopteri; order Labriformes; family Labridae; genus Symphodus; species Symphodus melops. The sequence goes on from NC_136698.1 coordinate 5,227,852, forward strand.
TGTTGCCAAAAGAAGGATGTTACAAGCAGAAAGAAAAAAACAAGAAACAGTTAGCAGCCTCAGGAGCATTTGACAACAAAAATCTTGCAACGCTAACATAGCACCAGCTATCAGTCAATCAACACACATTGTTGTTATTAGCAGCAGTAACAGGTAGAAATAAAAAAGCAGTACCACCAACACCATTACGAAACAAGTTAGGAGAAGATGATGTCTGCAGTGTTAGCAATAAAAAGAAAGGCACTGGGACCGCTAGCAGAACCAATAGCAGTTATCAATATTGCAATTAAATGCTATCTTAGCCTCTGCTATATCACTTGGCAACAGAAAGAAGTCAGTAACAGCATTCACAATCAGAAAAATATAGTTAGCAGTGCAAACCTTAGTTAGTAACAGGAAGCAATTGACAGCTATTTTAGCAACAAATAACAAAAAAAACAGAGTGCAGTAAAGCAGCATACGCCAATAGAAACAGAAGCCTGTTAGCAGTTCAAACAGCTAAATGTTAACTATTGAGGAGTCGAGGGCTAACAGAGCAAGTAGAACAGAAGCCAGTGAGCTATACCAACAGCAGTGTGCAAGAGAAACCAAAACAGCTCTCTTGAGGCTGGCTAGCAGCATATGTAACTTAAAACAAAAAGCAATTAGCAGTTCTTTCACAAAATAGTAACAAAGAAAGAAGTAAGCAACAGGAAACAAATAAAATCAGCAAATAAAAAAAAGACTGAGGAGTCTAAAGGATGTGGTCGACGTGAGATTCCTGCCAGTAGGTTAATGGTTAACCTGCTATCCAGCTAAGGAGCACAATACGTGTTTAAGTTATCTGTTATTTCCTTTGTTCAGTTTAAGGTTTGCCTAATCACTTAGTCCCTGAACCAGGCTTACAGTGTTCTGTATCTGTTCTTACACAGAACACAGAGCAGAAAGTGATACAAGCTGTATCCTCTCATCCAAATCCTGGTGGGAAAAAATAAGCTGAACACTCTTGTCAAAGCAGCATTAGAGAGGGATTAGCAACTGTAATGTATTTAGGGTTAGCGTATGACAACATGTGCCACAAGAGAGTACATATTTCAGTTTTTATGTTTAAAAGATGAAGATAACCTTCACATTCTGTTAGTATAAGTCACTGCAGACAATATTGCAAATCAATGAGCTAAACAGATGTTAATTACGAGCAACATAGAATTGACTGTCAATGTGATGTGTTCATTCAGGTTTTTACTTCCTGAAAGAACAAAAACAGACCTTTCTGACTTCACATAGCCTTCAAGTCACCGAAATAATCCAATTAATATAGTCTACTTATGTCATTTAATGAATTACTGTCCAATATTTGCAGTTTGCATACATTAAATAATTACACACAGACATAATCAGTCAGCAGCAGTGTTAGCAATTAAATTGCAATATCTGTTATGTGAAAGTGTCTAAGGAGGACTCGGATGATCTCATTATCATTAATGATTCTGTGTCCTGAACAGAACCTTCACTAACCTCACAACCAACCTGCGCACTTGTGAAATAACAGCTGGGTGACACACTGAGGCATTACCATGCATCACCAAGCTACTTGATCCTAGAGCAGCATCAAAGAGCTTTACAGCTTTTAAAAATTCAAACATCAAGGTTACAACATTCGGGGTCGCCGGTAGCGCAGCGGCAGTGCGCGCGACCCCACGTATTGAGGCTCAGTCCTCACGCGCGGGCGGCCCGGGTTCGCGTCCGGCCTGTGGCCCATTTCCCGCATGTCTCTCCCCACTCTCTCCCCCTTTCCGACTCTATCCACTTTCCTCCATCTATAATAAAGGCATGAAAAGCCAAAAAAAAAAAAAAAAAAAAAAAGGTTACAACATTCATATAAGACACAACACCTTACACACAAGGTCTTAGATTAAAAAAAAGCTGCAACATGAGCAGTCCTAATAGCTATTTTACCATTTTCTTCCATTTTTGTGAAAAGTCTGGCATGCAGAGCAATCAGCAAAATTTAATGAGGAAATAAATGAATTAATATTAAAATGTCTGTACAGTTGTGGGGCAAACATTCAACCGATCTTAATATGAGCACCAAAAGCTTATAGTTCAAGGCTAATAAACAAAAAAAAACAAAAAAAGTCTTGTCAAGAAAATGTAATGAATTTAAAATCTTATTCTAAAAGGGCACTTCTCAACAGCCTGAAAATCAATTAAAGATTCAATACTGCTTAACCAGAGAGAGGGCCAATAAACATTATCCATCCATATTTCCATCTCTTGCTTCAATATGTTGAGTTTGTACATTTTGTATACATGAGTAATTTATTATAATTATTATATGATATACCCTAACCATAATGATGTAAAGAGTTGAAAACTTTCCAGGTTAGATTATAATTTATTCCAGCTGAGTCGGTAGAAACGGTTTTTACAGCTTGAAAACATAAAATTCAAACTAATCACTCCTACTGTAGTTGCACACACTGGCTGCAGGACGTACTGTGTACTATCACTGTTTGTACTGTAGCTATACTTCAAGCTACTGTAAGGTAGCACAAGGTAACCGGCAATGTTTGGAACCTGCCAATCCAATAGCAGGTCAACTCCACATCCGCGAGGAAAACGTCAACATAAGGTTCATCCTTGTTTAGGAACGAGCTTTATCCTCTTGGTGTTTCGCATCACAAATAATATTTTTTCTCTTCTTTGCCGCCATATTCAACAAAGTAATTTTGTTACCATTCTGCTTGTAATTTGGTTGCATCAATACTTTAGTGCATTTTAAAAAAAGTGATATGTCTTTTTTTATTAATTATACACCACTTTCATGTTTTAACTTTTTCAGTTATGTTGTTTATTGATTTATGCAAATCTCAGTTGTACAACTTGTTGTGATATGTATCGTTCAAAGGTGAGCCTACTGCAAGAAAGGGACTCCCATTAGTGTCTGCACTGTCAGCTCATTTCTAATGCAGCGTTCAGAGAATTACACATCACATACTCTGTGTTTCTTCACTCTCCTACTCTACCTGTGGGTCAGCTGAGCTGCTGTTAGCTAAATAAAAGTGTCACGATGCAGCAGCCATACCTGATGAGATACTCCCACATCTGTTAGTTTTAATTTGACAACAGACACCCTTACACGGAGGCCTTTCTAATAAAACATGGTGAGAAGATTCAACGACATCACACCACGAGCCAGCCGCAGGCAAACATCCCCCCCTTGATTCTTGACATGCTCTCCTCCTCTTGCACTCTTTCATTCTGTCACCCTGCCTCTCATTATCGCCACTCCTCCTCACCCCCTTCCCACCTTCATCCACTCCTTCACTATACCTCCCTGCCTTTTATCTCCCCCTCTACCTTGGGTGTAGCTTTTTTTTGTCAGCAAGCTAGCCTAATTACAGCAGAACCCGGTTTTTCAGCTCTCCCTTGGGATGGAAGGTCGTTTGGGGGAAAATCAAATGCTTGTCACGCGAAAAATGTAGTCGAGTATCAAATTCTTGGACCAAAGCTTATTCAAATGGTGACAATTGTCGCCATCTAATTTGTAGCTTCAGTGCGTTTAGTGGCATGTTGTCAACAAAGACTTTCAAAAAAAAAAAAAAAGAAGATCAACAGCAGAATATAGACCCAGTTTATTTCTGCCTTGAATATTTTGCCTGCTCAGAAGTCTTTGAAGTGTGGGTAAAAAAAGAAAAATGGTAATGCGGAGAGAACTCCACAATGTCTACAGAGGAGATGTTGGAACAGCTCATGAAGCCTTACAAGCACTACCTACCAGAAAAGTCGTGCAAGAAGGGATTTGAATCAGGGCTTTGCTTCAAGAAAAGAACAACGGCAGTGTGCTATCATACTCCATCCTACCAACACAGTTCTATTTCATCATTAAAGGAATACACTCTGGGCTATTTTAGCATACAACACACAGACTTTGCTCCAAATACATTTATTGAAAATTGATTACACTGCCATGCCCAGATCTGCGGGGAGACTTCAGCGATTCATCATTTCTCATTATTACATCCAGCTCACAGCTTGAGTTTTGTGACCAAGAGCCAGCAGAGTAATGAGTTTAAAAATAGTGAAGGCAAGTTTTTTTTTTTTTATTAAATCTGAACAACCGTTGAATTTAAAGTCTGTAAAATGAATTTAGTCAAATAGTGTTAAGATTACAATAACAATAGTTAAATAGCAATTTATGAAGTATTTTCGTGAAAAACAATGAATAAAAAAATTCTGATGAATATGTCAAGAGTCCTTACAGCAGCACTTTAAAACACTGAGAAGAGGGGTGGTCAATCCTACAACAAAGTGTTAAGCTCCGGAGACCAAAAAAGAAAGAAAGAAAAGAAAGACGGACAGAAAGAAAAAACTAAATAAATTAATTCACCTTTCACATTTAAGAAGCGCAATCTATGGATGCACAAGAATCTCATTATTGATTAACCCATCTAAATAAAGCTAAAATAGTGACGATACTTTAAACTATTCAAACCCATTTATGACTTAAACCACTAAAGAGACCAAAAGATGAATTCACTCGCTGGAGATTGAACGTATAGACGTATTAAAGGTAGAGGGACTTGTTGCAGCTCTCACGTAAGCCTGGGCAGTAAAAAAAAATCTTCTCGTTTTCTAGCACCGTGCTTATGATTGTGAAATGTTCCTCTGTTCAAGTACAGTTTGTCAAGTTCTGATAATAAAGAATAACACATCCACAGTTAACCATCAGATGTCTTCAGCTTTCACTGAGGAGTGAACATCTTTTAAATTTGAAAGGAATAATGACTTTACATTTATCGTGACTATTACCGTTATCGACTGGTATGAACATTGTTATCTTGACAACATTTTTAGTCATATCACCAGGCCTAATGATGCTTTTTTTTCCTTTTTTTTGCATTTGTGGCTGAAATATTTATTGAATTTCATCACATTTGACAACAAATTTGTATTCGCGTCAACATGAATTGTTCTTACATCCTTCATATCTTGATATGATCACAGATTGCCTACCCAGGAGAATAAGAGCGGCGTTTCCAAACCATAAAAGCAAACAGACTTTGTGTATTCTCTGAGTAAAGACAAAAACTCTTCCGTGAGCTTATTAAAGTGCTTCCATCATCAGTCTAATTAACAGGACACAGCACACACACACACCTCTCTGTGCATAATAGGCTATATACTCCGATCAGCCTAATTACTTTTGACATATTGGAGGCTGTGATCGCAGTGTGCCCACCTCCCCCGCAGTGGAGCACGCCCTAAACCAAACGCTCCACCACTGAACCAAAGCAGAGCCGTTTTTATTGCAGACAAAACAGCAGGTAAATCTGTGTGATATTGTTACAGTCAAAGAGGCTGTTAAACCCTTGTTGTGGCCCAGGAGGGAGAAATAAAGGTATTTCCATCACAGACTAGAAGTAATTTCACTGTTTTCTGCCTTTCTTTCTTTATATCCGGCATTTGTGTGTGTGTGTGTGTGTGTGTGTGTGTGGTGTGTGTGATGTTTAAGTACTACTGGTCAAAAGGCAAGTGAGGTCACTTCATCTTGTGCTAATTGGCCCTGTATGTTCCATCTTGATTAGTCTGCCGTCTAAAGATTTATACACTGCTGAATGTGTGTGTGTGTGTGTGTGTGCGTGTGTGTGTGTGTGTGTGGGTGTGTGCGCGTGTGTTTGTGAACTGTATGTACTGCACTGTATGTGTTTGTTTGCCTCCTGGAAAAGGAAAAAGAAGTACACCCTGAGACACCCGCAGCACATCAAAATAACACGCAGATGCAGACACACACATAAGCCGAACACACACGCTAAAAAGACCTCCCGGAGCGAAGGACGTCATGCCACCTCGTAGAGACGGTCGTTGACCAATCAGGCTTTGAAGTGGAATGACACAGTATCACAGAAGGATGACTCGGAGCACACACACAAACATGTGCACATGGTCACGTCAAACATACATAGGTTATACAGAGACATGTACACTCACATGCACACGCACACAGAGAAACCCTGCGGGAGTCGTGCCGAGCAGCTCTTCTATGAATGCAGCCTCACATTCACCTAAAATCAATTATGAAGACAATTACTGTATGAGGGAAATCTTCCACATGTGAATCTGGGGGAACATTTACTTCTCCACGGAAAGTGAAGTGGTAACAATTCAACACTGGGATGATCAGCATGCTAGAAAAAAATTGTGAAATGATAAAGAGAATCACGATAAAGGTATCAAAGTAATAATTAAAATATAACATTTTAGCTCCAATCAAAAATAGTTTCCTTTTTTAGGCCCTCCCGAGTTCATCCTCCAGTGTCTCCAAAACTGCTCACCTGATCATTTGCAAACTCAACATCAATCTGAAGCTCTGGCTAATGGGCTGACCCTGTTGTCTTCAAAGAGTCTGCTCAGCAGTTCAAAAACACATTGTATCAGCAAAAAAACAGGACATAACTATGCAACAACAGTAGATTTACACATGGAGCTGTGCATACTGTGGACAAAATCACAGTTCTGACACAGAAGCACGTCACAGTCATGTCAAACGTAGCGTGTTCATTTGTCAATTCAACTTGTAGTTTAGACCTGAAGAGGTTTAGTGAGGAGTTATGAAACATACTTTATATAAAGCACACACAGATATTGACCACAATGACTGAAACGTTATTTATTGGTGAAACACTGTAGTTGACATTTCCAGCGTATAAAAACGTCATTTAACACAATAGTTTTACTGCTAAATCTGAGGTAAGGCCAGAAAACTGTTGCTCTCTAAGCCACTTGATAAAATCCCTGCTGATTTTAATCTACTAATCAGCACTCATGACCACAGAGGAACGCCCACGCCACACAGACAGAGCAGGTAACTAAAGGTTTTAACATCCTCATTATTACAAAGTAGAGATTTATGTTAATTTATTACTCTCAAGTAATTATCTCAATTAATATTCAGTTATTTTAAATATAATTTAATTATTTTTCTGTCATGTTCCCTCTCTATTTAAAGCTAATATATGAAGTAGAAGAAACACATACTTTTTAAAGTATAATTAAACATACATACCATGATATATTACCCTCAAATGGCTGCATTACTGTATGCATAGGTATTTTAATTAAACTAAACTTTTAATTTACATAATTATTACGTTTTTACATCTCTGCAATCACCGTTACATCTAGAATTTATGCATGAAATGTGGCATTACTATTCTCCCTCTCTTTCCTTTCTCCAGTAAAAATAATCTAATTAATGGATATGTAAGGGGAAAAAGTCAAATGTCCCTCCTTAAAGGTTCAGAGCAGCTACTCTAAGTGCGTCACAAGAGAGATTAATGTCACATGCTAACTTTAAAAGTCTTCCCTTGTATAGTGTTGGTGAGAGTTCCCAAAGAGGACCCTGTAATGTCAGCCATTTGTTTAGTCATCCAAAAGCATCTTTAGTGCAGCTTTCCATGCCGGGTAAATGCTCTTGCTTTTACTGTTTTAGTATTAACTGGTACTGCAGCTTTTTGCGCCACAAGATTTTATACAACTGTTAATAGAAAATGAGAGGTACTTAAATGTTGAAATGCCCCTTTAACACTGGTGTCATTTGATGCATACTCAGTATTAAGATATGTAATTACTCCTGGTCTGTGTCCCTCATGTGAGTTTAAATATAAATGGTAATGATTTGCCAAAGACTGTCTCAAAGTCCAAACTAATGTCTTCAACTAACCGTTGCATTTCCTGCTTTGTTGAGCCTTGATCATGCAGATTAATGTACATTACTTTTTAATGATCCATTCGGCTGTTTGACTGCTTCACATTAAGTGTTGGACCACAAATCGTAGCCACATCTTGTGCTTTTGCTGACAGTATTCGAATTAACGACACCGTCCTTTGTATCACATTTATTAGTCCCTCATCCAACACAAACTTTCTCGGCTAATGGTAATATTAATTTCCTTCTTGCTTTCTGCTTGTCTGTGTGCTGCACAAAACAAATGAGACACATGGGGCTTTTACTACAAGTGTATTAATAGCTAATCTCTGTTTATTTGCTTTCACACACTGCAGGGAATTCACTACCTGGATATGACACCATTTTGCACCAGCTCCGGGAAAGGGCGACCTGCACCTTGTCAGGAGTGATGGATTACAGGCATGAAATTGAACTACAAGGCACTAATTAAGACTTGTTTAATATTGTTTATATTTGTCACAGTGATCAACTCTTACTGCTAATGTATACTTTGGGAAAACAACTGTTTAGTCTCTTTGCAGAACTCATCAGGAACTCCTCAGCATTACCCACATACTGTAAGCACTTGGAAAGAATGAACAGGTTAACAATAAAAATCCCATTAATGTGTTAAACATTTTATAATAGCCAATAGCGGCAGTTTTTAAGGCCTTTTAATCTCTATTTAGGCTCACTGTAACTTTTGTCAGAGAGAAAAAACTTTAAAACCTTTGACTGTGTCTAGGTCCCATAACATGCTTTTTGTCTGATCTTATATGCTCTTTAGTGTGTTTTTATGGTGTCTTGTTTATGTTTAGGCACATCTACATGCAAAAATTCAAAGTCTGCGGAAACAAGGCTCTCCTATGTCCTCCTGTTAGCTGTAGCAATAGCCACATAAAACTCTTGGTCCCTTGCCCCCTCCTTGAAAATGGGTTTGTTACATCACAAATCCATGATATCACTGATCCAAGCCCATTGGCCCATTGTAGTAAGCACAATCTCCCTTGGACTGACCGTAGCATTCCCAATATGGTAAAAGAGGCGGGTCATATCCGAGAACAAAGCTGAACGAGTGACCATTTATGAGAGAGTAGATCTATCTACCGACCTATCTGATCAGACTTGGCACACTTTTTTCTAACATTAGCGATTGTGAACATACCTTAGTAGAAATGAATTAGATGAACCCCCAAAAGGCCATAATATGGGACCTTTAAGGAACAAAAGTATTGTGGCCCTAGAGTAACAGATATTTATGATTCCCAGTGAACACAACCAGTGCCTTCAGGTAGCAGATTATTTTCATTGCTGACACGTAGATGTTGTTGTTGTGAATTGAAGCCGGGAGAGGCGCAGGGCCGTCGTGTTAAAAGAACAACCGAGCTGTCACACATGAGCACTTATCTGTGTCACAGTTTCTTATTGAGCGAGTCACCCACACAACAACCCACACACGGACACTCACACAATCTCAGACTCTGTGTTCCTTGTCTGTCTGTGCGTCTTTCTTTGTCTCCTTCTTCCTTTACGTCTCTCATTTATGTCAGCCTCAGACTTCACCTCTCCTCTTTTCCTCACATCTCTTATTAAGAGCCTTGACCTAGAAAATTTATGGTGTCATGATTTCACTTGATAAAAGAAGACATGTTCGTCACGACTGGGGGAAAAAAAATACCAGATCATCTTTTTGTAGCTGAAACCTCCTGATGCAGCTCATGAGGGCATTTTAAACCCACAGAAATGTGAGTATCAGCGGTATATCATTTTACAACTTACCCAATATCTTCTGTTGCTATCATCCAGTAGAGGCTGTAAAATGATAATACAAAGCTCCTCTAATGTTAGATCTTTGAACAACAGTATAGCTTGAAGACTTTTCACTAAGACATCCTGTATGTTTTATGATTTAATACAACACAGTGAAACAGGGCAGACCTGTCATCACAGCATATAGCCTTTAAAGAAGCAGGGCAGACAGGAGAGGTATCGCGGTTCTCAAGAATATGATTGCCTGTCACAGCTGGGGGTTGTCACTGTAAATACAAGTGCAACATACTGAGCTTTTTTTGACAACAGTGGGTGTGCCAGTCACTGTAAAATAAATAAATAAATAACTTATTGTCTTCTGGAAAATCGGATCGACACGACAATAAAACGACATATTGGGCTCTTATTTTAAGAAGTGAGCGGTGATGAAGCCTGTCTTTCTTTGTTTTTTATCGCTGGAAGAAAACTTTACATAAAACTGACACTAACAGAAAGAAACATGCACACACACACACATACACACACACACACACACACACACACACAAGTGTGCACACGCTTGCTTAGAGACACAAGCATGTGTGAAGCATCCAGCAGTCTGTCGATGTGGCAGAATCCTTTGTTCCTTTGTGACTAACGCAAAGGGGAACAAGCCTCTAACTGACATGCTCTGTTTTTAAGGAGAGTGAGTCCTATAGATGCCAAGTTAAACATCATCACATGCCACATCACGCTTTATGTTACGCTTTGAGAAGGCTGGTTATTCGCCAGTGGTGATCACCCGTAAGGATGAAATCAAACAGGATCAAGTATTCCTCTGACGCCTGACTCAAGGCTAAAATGTACAATTCATGTTATGTTATGTTATGTTATAAGTACTGGGGGAATGAGCACTCGGACAGATAACTCATGCACTGCAGCGTAGCTGACCACAGCGAAGGCGTGGGCGCTGTGATTCTGAATGGGAGTGAAGACACATGTAGCGTTTCGATAGTAAGCTGCAGCAACCCCTCCTTGCCACTCGTGGGAGCAAGTGAGGATGGTAAGGGAAGGGTGGGATGCACTTGATGACTAAAGCGAGGTTAAGCAGCTTATTAGGGCAGATGAGCCACAATAGCAAACAATAGCATGCAATCAGTTTGAAGCTATCAAATGCTAGCTTACATCAGAAGCAAGGAAGTGACGTCTTTTGTTTGACATTTTGTAATATAATCAAACGGTACAGTTAGCTAGAAACGGATTGAACGCTAAAGTTAGCCATTCTAGTACATAACTCCAAATGATTTGTCAGATTATCAAACCTGGGTCACTGAAGCATATGAAAAATGCTTTGAGCTTCTAACCTGAGCAATATATCTGAGGAAAATGGACACTGTCTGTCTAACTCTAAAAATAGCTTCTGTGGGCACAAATAAGTTACGAGCTCATTGTGGAACATATGGTGGATGGGATGGTTCGCCATCAGTCCTCTTCAGTTAAAAAGGAGTATAAACACATTAAGTGTTGAACTGGGGAGGGCTGTATGGAAGAGTTGGAGGACAAATACGCTTCATTAGCATGCCTCCATGTGCATAAGCAGTTATGGACAGATGTTCGCTGACTGTGACAGAAACATGTCAGCATCTATCGGAAGACTAAAGTGAGTGAAAATCAGGTGAGAGAGGAAACAGCTGTTGTACTGATCGATGACCATTTAATTAATGTTGAAGCAAGAGAAGCACAAATAACAATTTTGGCCTAATTTAGCAAAGCTGGTGCCAGACTAATTGGATTTGTCAGTGCTTCAAAACAAATGCATTAATGTGAATGCCTTTACTTTTAAAGCTGGAGCACTAACATTTCCATTTGCAGTTAGTATGACCACAAAGGGACCTTATTTAGTTTTCTAAAAATTCCTGCATTCATCCAAAGATTGACTTTTCATTGGAATCTTGTTATCATGAAAATACAGTTTTAATTATTAAAGACACAGATTCATTTTTTTAACCTGACTGGTTCAAATCAATTCATTGTATAATACTAAGAATTTGTGATTTCATGTGGTCCACTTATAATGTTGGTGGTCTGACTACAGAAAGATTACAGAAAAGCATGGTCCATATAGGAGTAAAGCTAAGATTTCTAATCTTCTGACTGTACACAGCAGGTTACACCTACACATCCATACCCATTCACCCACTGATGGCAGAGGCTGCTATTTGCATTGACCGTCAGAGGTTATTAATCCACTTTATAAACATTCATATGCCGACGAAGTGTTTCTTGCCCAAGGACACATCGACCATGTGGCTGCAGGAGCTGGAGATCGAACCCTAAACCTTGTGGTAGAATGATGACCAACTGAGCCACAGCCTCCTGTTACATCCCTACAAAACCAAGATGGCAGCCAACAAAAGAGTAGAAGTTGACTTTCAAGTCAATTGGTGATATCACAATGACTGCATAAAGTAAATGTCTGTCATAATCTTGCTTTCTTCTTCTTCTAATATCCCTTTGTTATCTTTGACTGACTGACTTCCGTCAACATTACCATCATTTATGTCACAAGTGCTGCCACGCAATGTTGAAATAGTGACTTGGTGAGTCAAATTAGGAGGGTTATCTATTTAAACTGCTGTACTGTACGTTTGTTCATCAAATACAGTCAATCAATACTGATATTCAGCACGGGTGTATCAGTTTTTGTATCACACGAGTCAGAACACAATTTATTAGTAGGTCGATACTTTGTTCGAACTGAATCACTCTCAGAAAGATCAGCTAGCAGACTATAAGGAGACATGTTTCATTTGACAATTCTATTGGATTAGAATCACACAAGCCAACTTTAATGGGCTCATAATACTGTGCTTGTAATGCTCTTCAAGTGAACTTGAACCAGCATCTGTTTGATCTGTTTGATTGTGAGACTTCTTCTTTAAGGAGAACATCCAGAGCTGAATGTAAATGAGACCAGCAACTTTAAATGTCATACAACTCACAAAAGTATGTGGCAAAACTCAGCAGGGCTTCAAGAGTATCAGGAGAATTTTGATGTTTTCACAGTATGCGTCTCCAAGCTGCCAGTCAGAAATGAAAGATGAGTGGGCCTGTAAATCAATCGAGGCAGAACTGAGAGCTAAACATTGAAGCAGAGCAGCTGCAAACGTTTAATCTCCGAGCCCCAAACATCAAAGCCCTAATCCCACACATATTTCATCAAATCAATCTAAAGCAAATAAACCTCCATCTCATATTTTCTCTGCATTTTGACAAGTAAACTGACAATTATCTCTAAACCGCCAAGGTAGGTCGAAATGGGGCATCAAAAACAATGACTTAGATTCGACTTCGATCAGAAAAAGTCTGATGGAAAAGAACTGAACGGAACAGAAATGGGCCACAGAGTGTATTGTGTGTCTGAGAACATCCACACTACATCTCAAAGTGTGACAAGCTCGCTGTGTACACAAAGAATACACCCACAGCAGCGTTACAGCCTCTTGAGTTTATGTAAGTGCATTGAGAAGGTAACATGGAGACAGAAAAGGAAGTCCTATAAAAATACTCATTTCCAGTGTAGGATTATGTACTTGGAGAAAAACACCTTTGTTTATCTGAATGTTTTCCAGTTTTTAATAAAGCTCTTTTTAATACAGTAAAGGCAGGTCCAGATTGTACTTTTTTAAAACACTGAAGTTGACAAAAGAAAAAGAAATTCAATGACTGGTAAATAGCCCCAGTTTCGTTAGCACATTGTAAAATCAAAAAGTAAAATCAAGTACAAATCCTATTCTGGTTGTAGTCCTCTGCCAACCACTTAAGTTTGAGTTGCCACTGTGACTCTCCATCTCTATATATCTTTTTAGAAGTCATAGCCATCGACACCAAGCCATGCTACAGGTATGGAAGTTTCTGCAAGACCTGAATGTTTCTCTGGCAGATAAAACCAGGCTGCACAGAAAATCTATACAATCTAAACGGTTGTAAGGTGTTAACCCCAGACCATCAAATCACTATTTAACTCAATGCTACTAACTATGTGTCAATGTGTCCCCTTCTGTGTCTAACAGCTGGAACTATTCACTGTAAATCAACAGTGTCAGTGTTAAACTCACTACACTGTGATCCAATTACTTTTCTCTTTCCTCATTTTAATTATTCAGCCTGCCATACAAGGCCATGGACCAAGAATCCACAAGGCATTACTGTAGATATTTAATCCTCAATAATGACACAGCATCATGTTTAACGGTTAATAATAAGAAAACCACCCACAGAGAAAACAAGTTTTGGCCGAAATACAGCGACGACATACGGTCAACAGGTGGTGGAGATCTGGCACTTTGAACACGAGCCACATATGGTCCATGACAAGCCATGTCTTAGCCAACTGTATGACAATTGCTGTCCCAATTCTGGCTAATACAGCTAGATTGTAAAGGACAATAATAAACTAAACCCTCACCAATATCAAAAAACATTCTGATTGGATATTAGCACAGAAAGACAATGAGACGCTGACAATCAAAACACAACAACCATCAGAGCATTACTATCTCTCTTCTGTCCCTTGTCCGTTGCTTTTGGGCAGCCAGCTCACACTAAAAGATGGTGCAGGTTGTAAATTAAGGTGAACAAAATCTTTAGCAACTTTGCCTATGAATAAAAAGAGAGAGACATTGATCGATTTTCAAACTTCCGTTACGGGTCAGAGAATCTACATTGATTTTTTAGAAGCCAAAAAAAAACAGAAGAGCTGACAGGTTTATTATTGATAACCAGCAGCATGAAGCAGAGTGAAATGTCACTGGCTGACAAGGTAACTTGAGCGTGAATATATAATTTTATTTATTGACAGTGTATAGTGGGACAGGGTGACCTGGAAGCCAGTCAATAGTCCAACAATTTCAAATCAAACAAAAGCTGTTGAAACAGTCTACCATCCCCCATTTTACAGACATAAGGAGATGATTAAGAACCAGCAGACAACAAATTGAAGAACGGTGTGTAAAGGAAATCTCATTTGTATTGCAATAAAGCAAACCATTAGTGACAAACCTGATTATCACATGTCAGCATGCGTCTCTGCCTGTCTCCCTGGAGACACCAAAAAAGAAAGACAGAAACACAGAGAGAAAGAGGGGGACACATCAGCTGACCACACATGCCACCATGCCTCTGCTGCGTCTCCCCTGACAGACTCCATCTATCAGCGGGTCAATCTGTTGACAGATGTTGCAGCCTGGAAGACATCCGCTAGCTCAGCGAGACACCGTATGCTAGTTCAGAATGTGCGACACAGCTAAGAGACACATGCTTACACAGTGTGGCGCTTGGTCATGTCAGTGTGGAGCCGCAAGCTAACAGACTCTCTGCAGACCACAAAGAAGCTGCTGGCACGACCTCAGAGAGGAGGAAAAAGAGACAGCATGGGGGGTTATGTCTACGTCAATACATATACTGTAGTCATGTATTTGATCAATCACAAAAACATGCACTCACTTTAAAGTTTAGGTCCCCTACTTTAAAAAACAGACAAAAAATCCTAATTGAAACATAAAATATGTAGAATTGTATATGTTACTTTTGACATTACCTCAGATATTTCCATGTGATGAACTGGCTGTCAAAGCCAGAGAAATCCGCAATTTTACATTTGAAACGGGGCGTGTCTTATCATAACAGCCGCCATGACAGACACAACATGACACGCAGAAACACCAGATGTCAAAGACCGCTACAGAAGGATGTGGAAACTGCTTCACAAAGGTGCCGCATCGTGTGTTTAATTCCTAAAAGCCCAACCAGGAACAAGGTTTGCAAATTAGCCATAGCGAGAAGTCCTATGACACACTGCATCTGTTTCACTTTAATTAGCTGTAACAATGTCTACATGTATTGTCCCTGGTAAATAAACTGAATATAAATACAATAAATAAATATACTCATGTGACACCTTGGAGCTTTCTCATTAATTCACCGATGTTGACTCCTAATATGAACTGATTACTTTTTGGTTTCAGACTTTTAAAGCTTAATTTGCAACATCAGACAAAACATTTAATGCTAATGTAATAAACAACATTTAAATGCAAAAGCAAAGTAGTTTTTGCAGAGCGAGAGAATTCAAGAGGATAGGGACTTTCAGATCAACAGTTTCATAAATCTACTTGAATATCAGATTGAACAGGCTCCCTCGATAGATGAATTTGCTCCCCTTTGTTCCAAACTTTGAAGTGCTTGTTTTTGATTGCTTTATGTGGAGCTTTAACATGTACCACTTTAAATCCCCCGTTACATAATTAAACAGTGAGAGGCCACTTTCACACATTTTGGAGAGCTGCTTCAAAATCAAGAGCAGGCACAGGACAGAAATGGAAAAAAAATTCCATCAAAACCCATTTTTCTGTGCCCAGTATCCCATCAGATTTCTGTCACTGAGGTGAAGAGATCAGACCGAGGCGAGAGCTGAAAACTCCAGTGGGCCGAGTTCACCAAAAGGTCATCTGTACCGTGACCTGCCTCAGCTATTTTCTGAGCCAGTGAGGATGATTATGTAAATTCTGCATGCAAGCAAAGGTAAACCAAGCATACCTAAACAATTTCAGCAATGTGAAGGATATGTTTGGCCCTGAGGGGACCTCTTTGCTCCTTGAGGTAGAAACCTGAGGAGGATCAGTTACTAAGGGGGGGTTTGAGGAAGGACTGGAGGGAGAGACTGCAGAGATGGATGAAGCCATGAAGTAGATACATTGGTTGGAGGACTTTGTTTTGAAGCCATTTTGCCAGTTGCCTTTTTGTTCGATGCTTCTGAAGCGACACTTTTTGATGAGGAGGAGGATACACAATGCTACTCCACTATCCAGATTGAAAGGTTTCAGTGCGACTGACCTGTCAATCAAAAGGTCGCAGTCTGTGTTAAAGTATCTTCTGCTTGTTGTGATGTCTCTTTTACTCATTGACTGTGTATAACAAGTGGATGCAGTCATTGTAATATCACCAATTGGTGGTCTTTTAGTGGCGGTCATCTTTGTTTTGTATAGGATGTAACAATTCACTCAAGTCATGATATGATATGATTAACGATGCTGGGTTCACAATACGATTCTCTCACAAGTTTATTTTACAAAATGAGAATGTAGACAAATGATGATGAAAAAGATTCCTTGAGGGAATGAAAATCCACTTGTCAGTGTCGTCTGGCCTTTTAATGTTTCTTTTCTCTCAACAAGGGGAGATGATTGGAGCTTCTCATCGTGCTGTCGATTAAATGCTGCATCATGTTGGTTGTGCTATTCATATAGTTCCCCTGTCTTTTTGCAATATTCACACAGTTTTTGTCTGTCATCTTCTCACCTCGTCATTTTCTGTCTCAGGGATGCCAAAATGCTTCCACACCTTCCATTTAAAAGATGGTGGTGCATCCTCAATTTATAAATCTCTACAGCTGCTGTTGCTCACCCTATTATTGCGATTCATTTCAGAGTACGGATGTGAATCTTGACACCTTTGAATCAATTTATCACAATTTCACGATTATTCTTTACGTCCCTATTGTTTTGTCAATCAGTCATGTCCTTAATTAAGTTTAACTTTAATTCTTTACTTTGGATTTTACTGACTGAACAATAATGGAAGACTTCAAATCTATTACGTCTTTACTGAGGCAAAACAATTAAAAAAGAAAAGTAAGTCGCCCCCTGCTGGTCTTTATAAGATTCAAAGCACTTTAATTGGCATACTTTTCTTTACAGTTTTTTTTTTTTTTTGCCAAAGCAAACTTCTCCACTTGTCTTCTGACTACTCAAAGTTGAGACAGCAGGTCATATTCACATACAGACGGCAGAGGCTGTCCATCAGTATTAACTACTCTAATTTTACACATTCACACGCCACTGACGCAGCAGTGGGAGAAAAAAATGTGGTGTTGAGTGTCTCACCCAGGACACTTCAAAGTGTGCCTGCAGGAGCTGGGGATAAAACCCCTGACCTTTAACCGACTCTACCACTGAGCCACAGCCGCTTGGATTCTGGTCATATCCGTGTATGAGTGTGTGTGTAAAGGGGTAGTGGTGGCCGTAGTGTAACTCTTTGAATGGTCTGAAAGTGCAGGCCGTGTCTTTCAGATGGGTGATGCCCATCATCTGTGCTCTGAAGTCGCTGTTTGTTGGTTAGAGCAAACTGTCTGTCTTTTTGTGGGTGTGTGAGGGTCATCGAAGTCAAGTGTTGGTGTCCAGTCAACTGCATTGCTTCGCTTGAGCACCTCAAACACACACACACACACCAATAAGAGGTACACAAACAGATACATCCACAGCTACACTTCCGGTTTGACATGCTGTCATAACGATGTGCAGAGTTTCCTCCTGGAATCGACCCTGAGGACTGCTACACAACAGCTGCATACGACCCTGCTTTTACTCCCTGACTCTCTGTGGAGCTTCCTCCTCTCCTCTCCACCTCTGCACTTCCTCCTCTGTCTTTTACTTACTGTGGGTCTTGAAGGGCAGTTTGTCAGAGGTAAAGTATACATTTGTTCCCAGAATGACTATAACTCTTTGCTGAGGCTTTCCAAAGTCCCCTTAGTAGTAACAGTACATTTACAGGACTACAGTAGAGCAAGGGATGCACAACTTGGACATCCCTCAACTCTTTACCTTTTTATCGTGATCAATGACAAAATACAGTCACTTCAATTCATGTTCCTGTCAGATTGCTTAGTGTTTACCTAAATGCAGATTCCTTTATGACTACTGTACCTCAGGTTCTTTATTGGGCTATTGAGTTGTTATTTCCGTCTTTCCTGCAGTTGTTTCTCAGACGCCGCCAACAAAACTTGACATTAATCTTTCAAATGTCTTGACAGCTACAGAGCGATGGGGACCACTGAGGCAACATGATCGCAAGCGCTTGACCCTCTTTCAAAACACAGTAACTTGCAGCATTTTACCAAACCACATCTTTAACAATGTCAGCAGTGTGTCAGCAATGTTTACGATGAGTAAATGTTACACAAGAAGTAACTGTAAAATCACAAATGTTTTTGTCATATTTGAACTTGAAAGATATTACAAGAAATGTCCTTAAATTGCAGAGTTTGACAAGTGTGACACTGAGAGTTAAATGCAGAGTTGTCTGTTGCAGTGCTGCTTTCACTTAGGTATGCTCAGAGGCTGCTGGTGTTCAAGTCTAAGGACAAACAGCCAACTCCTTTATTGAAACAAAAAAATTGAAAATTTCCGAAAAACGTTTTTTTCAACCATTTGTTGAATGAAAAATAGATTTCATTCTTAGATGGTACGAAAGATGTGATGGAACAAAGAGCAGGAACAAAACCAACATGTCTGAAGACTTTTTTAAAGTTTTTTCCAGTCACGTATTCACGACCCACTAAAAACAGCTCTGCTCCGACCCACCAGTTGAGAACCACTGTTCTAGAGAAAAGGAGATGTCATTCGCGCAGTGCAGTACACCCATATGAGATGGTCGGTGTGTGTACTTTTGATTACACAGCAGAGGTTCAGACCTGCACCCATATAAAAAATTCATTTTCCGTCTTCTTCTTTGGGATGAAGAGACGTGTTAGAGCTGAGAGGCAGGTGGATCATGGCTTAAAGCACACAGTGCAGCATGTGCACCATGTTTGCTGTGTGAAGATTAAATCTGGATCGTGACCAGCAGGATGATGCACGCCATCCTTTATCACTATACAATTCATTTAGCAGACGCATTTATCCAAAGTGACGAATGCTGAGAGTGTTAACACAAGCAAGGATCGATAGAGGAGGAAACAACGTCAGAAAGTGCGAATGAACAGCTTTAAGTCTGATTGGATACACAGGCAGGCACAGAGGCAAAGCACTTAATATAGAGTCATTAACAACAACATCGACAGCTACTCTTGAGGTTTCTAATCAGCTTATCAGCATCAAAACCATCTTAAGTTGAGCATTATTGGCACAGCGGTTAGTGTGCACACCCCATGTTCGGAGACTACGGTCATCCAAGCAGACGGCCCGGGTTTGAATCTGACCTGTGGCTCCTTTGCTGCATGCTATTCACAACTCTCTCTCCCGTCTCCCTGATTTCTGACTCTATAGTCTGGTCTCTCTATAAAAAGGCACAAAAAGCCAAAAATGAATCTTAAAAAAAAAACATTCTATATATTATGAATATCTTTAAGTGTGTCGGTGTTCAGGAAAGAGCTGGGGCTTTAGCTTTTCCTTAAAGGTGCATAGACCATGTGACGTCTCTTTAGTAGTTGGGATATTTGTCAACAAGTGAAGCTATTGTTTGTGGATAAATCAACACACAAAAGACTTGCACCTTTAAAGATGTTGGTGTATAAAGGCTGCTCGATTGTTCTAACTTGTGTGTGCCTACTTGTATGTTTTCATACAAGTAGGTTATGATTTAAATTCTGCTGCAGTCAAACATTGTCAGGCTGGATTACAAGCCTGTTAACAGCCTCTCAAACACTTAGAGCTTGTTAAAATGGCTCCCTGTTGGGCGGGACATGACACTTATTGGCTTGCTGCTCTATGTATTAAACTGCAGAAGGCTAACCACTGGGTTCATTGTCTCTTTCTTCATGTCTTTTCTTGCTTGAACTCATTTTCCGTCCTCCTCCAGTTCTTTTTGGTTCTGTACATCTCTCGGGAGATTTGCTATCAAAACTGCTGTCACGCAGAGTAAAACTGTCAAACTTAAATTGCCCCCGTCGCTCTCCTGATGTTCTACCTGCCCTAGTTTTTTTATGCTTTGACCCCTTTTGATTGAAAATTTAGAGAGGAAATAAAAAGAATGAAAGTAAGAGTTCACAAAAAATACAAGTCTGAAATGTGGGGTCACACTACGTGCACGGTTCAAGTGTGTGACATTTTGCCAGACAAAAGTCGACACTCAGAGTACACATGTCGGACCTGAACAATAACCTTCCTCTCAAATGCGATCAGTTTCCCTCTTTGTCCTGAGCAGAACCCCTGAATGCCTGACTGCTCCAGCAGAGCAGCTTAGCGACCCACAGAACAGAAGTTTGTGTCTGTACAAGGCGGCTGAGTCTGAAGTCGGGTACTGCTTTTAAAAGACCTGACGCTCAGTCAACCTACTGCGAGTTGGAAGGTCGTGACAGTGAAAAGAAACTGTGCAGGGAGAAAGGAAAGACTGTAAGCTCCACACTGATTAATTGTGATATTAAGTTAATAATTTATGTCCTTTATCCAGGAAAGAACTCCTTTGTATTTTACAGGTTACAGCTTCTCTAAAATGTAAGAACTTGAAGGGTTTTTCCTGTTCATTCATATTACTGTCAAAGTAACATTTCCAGGAGTTGCATGTTTTTACTAAATGACCAAAAGGTCGTTGATAGGTCCAACACAACCTGATCCCTCTAACTGTTTAGGTACTGTATAATTTCATTAATGCATTTTTTTCCCTCTGTAGATTTTGCCACTGACAGCATCATGAATCGCAAAGGTAGAAATATTTCAAAACCAATTGAAACAAAGGCGCGACACCCCTTATCAATGCCATGTCACAGTTCTAGAAACCTCTGATGCTTTTTTTTTTTTCACAAACTTTGTGAGCCTACCCATTCTGTTTTTTTGCGAATTACAATGATCTGGACAAATCTGAGAACATTTTTACAAATCTGCATCTTAATTTGACAAACTCAACAGATGACAGTGTTCAGGTTGCAGATGTATCAACCATATGGAAAAAGGAAGTCTTCCCTGGAATGGGTTTATCACTGGCTTCATCAGATTTTGAATATTGGCATCTGTTCCCAGAGACATATATCGTCTTCCGACGATGATGTACGATGATTGCAGATGGCTGTGAGATTGGGAGACCATCCCCCCAACAAACGCCTTTATTTCAAGGTGAGGAAAAATCACTGAAGTGCAATTCTCTCCCCCATTATGTCCTCTTCCCCTTTTTCTTTTGCTCCGGCAGTGACACAGTCCTTAATATCTAGCACGGCTATCCATGAGACCATATGCCCACGGCGGGGGCCCTGAAGAGGCTGGCAGAAGGCCCATTCTCAACCAGAAAATAAATAATGGGCCATTATGCTCAATCATATGCTGAGCTATACAGGTTTGAAGCTCAGAGGCGCAGTATGCAGCATGCAGGAGAATAGAGGAGAAAAGAGCACAATAGAGTGAGTACTTCTAGTGCTCTGATTTGCTACTAAAATGACTTAACAAACTAGCTTAGACTGCTCAGCCCCAGAAAAGATGCTTTAGACAAAATAAAGGGATCCTAACTCGCACACATGTTCTGTTTCACAAGGGTGACAGTAGAAAAAGAAACTACAGTTTTATAGATTCTTTGTCAAAAGTGTCAAAGTATTATCGTTGAACCATCAACAGCTAGACTCAGTAAATGTACACTGCACTCCAAATGACTTGTCCTTAATGTGACACTTAGGGGTTACATTTTCTACTGCAAAATGATTGTAGGCTGAAAATGGCTGGCGAGGCAGCTAACCAAACGCAAGATGAAAACAGGACAATTATAGAGAGCAGGCAAAGCATTTTTTCTCATTTGATTCAGAGTTACCCCATAGCTTCAACCCAAATGCCAAGCTAGCAAGTCCCAAACCAGTGCAATGAACGCTAAGGTTGCTATGTTGATCTTTACACCAATCAAAGTTTTGGACCGTATCTGCGATCCAAGATAGTACTTGTCAGATTCAGTGAAATAATGACATGAAACTTGTGGCCTTATTCTGCAGTAAGCTACTCCCAAACTGAGTAAAGCTCCTAAAAGCTTTTTATAAGAGGCCATTCAACAATAAAGAAGAAATAAGTAAACTAATAGAGGCTTCAACAGGTACAAACAAATGTCCAGGTGACTTCTTTTGGTGGCCAACTTGTCTTCTTCTGCTCAATTAACCGGCAGATAAACGCAATTTTTAAAGCTTAGCCAACTTTTGCCAGGAAGCTGGTTTAGCTGCTTTAAAAACTTTGATGCAAAGATGCCTCAATTACCTTTAACTTTTAATCATGCTTCAAAAAGTCACTAACATGTTCTTGATGAATGGAATGGAAACATTGACTTATGTCTCTGAAGTGGAATAATGCTCCTGCTGCCGCTGAGCCATCACGAAAGGAAAACGACAGCCATCAAGAAACAATCGCTGCTTCCCAATCAGCCGGATTTGCCTTCAAAAGATACAAATACTTCCAGATTCCCTCGTAGGTGTATTTGCCATGAGAGGCCTGAGGTTAAGATAAATTAGATATATTTCATTGGTGGAGTCTAGAGTGTAGAGAAATTGTTTTGCCTTTGCCAGAAACAAAGGGTAATTGATTCTACAGCTTACCTTGCATGTTGAATAGAAGAGGACAGAAGGGCTTAAATAGCATGCCATTGACATCTGTCTAACACACGGCTGACTTGATGTGACTCTTTGAGCTGCAAATTAGTTAAAGTGACAGAATAATGGACCCGAGTGAAGGGAAGGGGGGAATTTTAAGTGAAAACAAAGGATTCTTTTATGTCTCTTATGCCCACCAGAGCTCTATTCTCTAACAGTATCAATTAGAGTTTCATATCCGGGGAATATAATCTATTTAGACTGGTTTGTTATGCAAATAACCTTAGGAGTTTGGGTGGTGAAGTGTTTTATAATTTGCAAGCCTTCTGCTTCTCTCTGCAGCTAAAATCAATTAATGCTCTTAAACATGTCAAGACTGGCAGCTGTGGAGGATAAAACAGTGGTTGTACAGTAGGTAAATGATTGACTGCCTCTTACATGAATGATTCACTCAGAGGGTTGTAAACAGCACCCCCATCTTGTACTTTTGGCAACATGTTCTTTGTCAATTCTGCTTAAAAAAAAAAATGTTTTGGTTTCTTTTTGGTATTTTATATCACTTTCCCTGCTCTCAATCTCATTCCCAACAGGCAAATAATGTCAATGCAAAAATATGATGAAGACAGTCGAGCATTTTGCTGCCTATGAGCCAAAAATATCTGTCAGGAGTTGGTGGAGACCAAAACCAAGCTTAAACAACAGTTACAGTTAGCCTTCAAATGGACGGATACTTAAATTTAAAGAAATGCAAATCAACAATGGGTATCAAGAAACTGTATGTTAAAGGACAGCAAAGCTAATGGAGAAACCATACTCCTATCTGTTTTTACAGTAACAGCTCAGTTGGGGGAAAGCGATGCGTCTTTATAAGTCTACTTATTCAGCTGTTTGGTTTTAGTAAAATGCCAACCACACT
Organism: Symphodus melops; assembly: GCF_947650265.1. Classification (NCBI taxonomy): domain Eukaryota; kingdom Metazoa; phylum Chordata; class Actinopteri; order Labriformes; family Labridae; genus Symphodus; species Symphodus melops. Next base: position 5,251,555 of record NC_136698.1, read on the forward strand.
TAAATTATTTTACGTTGTACGTGTGATGGAGCTCAAGACGTACCGCACAGAGAGCATTACAAAGAAAAAGCCAAACAAGGTAAAACAATAAGTTTTTGTTAACTATAATCAGAGTGGAAAATGTGGAAAATCTAATTGAAAAGAAGTAAATTTTAAAATGAGAACTGTTCGTCGTACTTATAAATGTCATGTTTTGGCATTTATGTGAGGTTCAATTCAATGGAAAGTATTTAATTCAGGTGTTAAAGCAGTAAACACAATTCTCTCATGAGATGTATCTTTTTACATTGAGCCATCTTTTCAGTCAGGTCTTGATTTTTTGCACCAAATAAGTATTGGTATTAACAAAATACTAATGATGCCCAACCCTAATGCTCATGTACATATTTAAGTATTGCAACTGTTGGCAAGAAAAATTACAATTATTGACTACGAGCATAAACTACCACGAGGTCAATTGTGCTGCCCGTTACTGGTTTTGCTTCAGCCACGACTGAGCCCAAAGTTGGACTCAAGTTGGACAAAGTCAGAGACAAAAATGAGGTCAGAAGAAATTTAATGTTCAACCTTTTGAGCTGTCAAATTATGGCACAATTAAAAATGAATAAGACAGAGCCAGACAGACCTAACATACCCAAACAGTTTGAATATTTTATTGTCTATGTCTATGCATTGAAGCGAACTCTCCCATCTCCCAAAACACAGCTCTGAATGGATAATGTGCCAAGCTTTTCAGCACTAAGACCTTTAAAGGCTTTCATCTTGGCAGATGATTTGTAGAGTACTTTGTGACCAAAAACATTTGGTATAAAACAGGCAAAAGTCTGCATTGAAAATGTACCCCGGAAACTGACATGACTCATCGCTAATAAAAGGAAACGGATAGTTGAGTTGTGTGAAAATTCACAGGCTGGGTGTGAAAATTCATAGATTAGGATATATTTTTTCACACCAACAGAACTTCTTAATCACATCTCAGTAAACATTGAGTGTGTTTTGCCAGAGATGACTTCCTCAACAACTGAAAACTGTGATATTGAAGTCGGATAGCCTGTGGGTGAGGCGGCTGACTGATCTGAAATTGCCTCTTGATGCCCAATTCGCTGTGGGAAATACAGCCCAAAAAAAAATAAAAAAAAAATAAAAAAATGAAGGACTCAGAGTCTCTCTGCAAAAGGTAAATATTCCCACAGGTTCCAAGCACCTGAAGGAGAAGGCAAACCAAATTATTCTGAAACAATTCAATTTTATGTGGAGATAAATATTTTATTCTGAAAGAAAGCCCTGAGGAGAAATAGACTGGGAAACAATGGTGTAAAAGCCTCAAGACTGGTGCGATGGATCCTCCTCCATGCAGCTACTTTTCCCCAGTTCAACTATCTGTCTGTCACATTGATAACCTGTCAACAGATGAATATAGCAACCACATCTTTAAAACATGAGCTGGCAGAGAGAGCATGGAGCAGGGTACAGCCAGGCGTGTGTGTGTGTGTGTGGTAGAGCAGTGTGTCATCTGCATATCAGTTTGCAATAAATGTGTGATACGTTTCCCCATGTGGATCATTTGTTGCACAAGAACACACACTGAACAAAGTCAATAATTAAAGCTTGTCATATTAGTAGCAGCATCTAAAGAAGGATCTGAGATGTTTAACCTTTAGCATTCCCACCAGATGACAGATGGGGCACGACATGTATGTTTTCACACTTCTCCAGGGGATAGGACGAAAATAGGGTATGTGTAGGAGCAGAAATAATATGTGCATGGCAATCATATGCATATTTTGTATATATACTCCCGTCTGTAGAAGGGCAAACTTGAGTTGTCTAAATTGGGCTCCAACGACAGCAGCAGCTCTTGCATGAAAAAAGTTAAAAATCAAAACTCAACACTGACACAAATCAGCGATTTCAGCCTGCTGCTGCTGCTGCTGCTGCTGCTGCTGCTGCTGCTGCGGCTGCGGCTGCTGACGGAGCGTTTGGTTCACACACAGATGACTTTGCCATCCCTCCCGCAGGCTCTTGTTTGTGGGATATGTAGCACTTACACCTAACAATATCTGCTGGGTCAGGGTTTGTATTGACTTTCAAAATTTCAGGGTCAAACGCTGGATTACAGAATGGCAATTTGGTCTCTGCGAAAAGCTGTGACACCTGAGGGAATGTGAGGTCAGAGTATTAGTGCAGCAATTTCAGGCTACACAGATGACAGGAAACAGTTATGGTCAGAGTTATGTCTTCTTTATATTTTCCCTTCATGATAGCAAACCTTTTTTCAGTAGCTCTGATCTCTCCAAAATAAGACCTCATGACTTTATGCTTGGTAAAAGCTTCTGATGGAGACTTTTCAACAACACATTTTTTTCTGTACTGACATTAACAGGATGATGGCCAGATTTTTTTAGGGGGGCTTTAAACTGATATATTTCAAATACAATATGTGAATGTATAAAAAATTACTAACAAACACAAGACAAGAACTGAATTAAGCTGTGTATTTGAGACGAGCCATATGAGGATTTTACACTAAGAGGAATTTTTGATGAAGATTTTAAACTGTTTCTCATCATTTATCTATATAAACCTGATTGCAGTTTTTCTTTCCATTTCTATGTACTGAAAGTTAGAGGAGCTTTATAACCAATGACACTCTAGATATTTTCCACTATCTCAGTATTTTTTACAGACACAGCTTGTGGCCTTCATCAGGCTCATCCAAAAAAAAGTTATCCTTTGTCCAAGAAGTTTAAGATGCTTTTGTCTGGCCAAAGATTCAGCCTGATGGCATATAGGTCAAAGAGAAAAACAAAAGTAATGTGCCTTTTTAAACCACTCATGTTTTTTTTATCTATTCTACTTATTGTCAATTTGACTTTTACTTCTTAGTCCGTCTTATATTGTATGCTGATTGTTGGCTATGTATGTTTTTAACAGCTGACTACATGCTTACAGGAGTAATAAAGGCAAATGAACTTGAATTCCAAACAAGCACAAGCTCCTGTATGTGCCTTAATGAAAAGGACAAGAGATTTTAAGTATTCCTTGTTTCATCTGAAATTTTCCCTCTCTGTTGAATTAATCTGTTTAAACTGTGCAGTCATATTGGAGCAATCTGGCACAAGGCTTTCCTTCAGGGAAAATACATTTCTATCTGTTGCGGCTTTAATTAGCAAGTTGTAAATATATATATATTATTATGTATTTATATTGGCTCAGTGCTTGTTTCAGTTGAGCTTCACATGAAAGTTTTTAGAGGAGAAGTTACAAAGTGAACAGAACAGAGGGCGTGTCAGCAGTGGATCCGTTTTATACCAACAGGCTCGGATCAGCGCATACATCAGTTCATTAAGCACCTACTCAGCATGAAAAGACCACCATGACCACGAAACAACCTCACACCCACACTGTACCTGTTCAGCTCCCCTCTCTATACTCACCTCCTCTGTCTCCAGCACGCACACACACACACACACACACACACACACACACACACACACAGGGTTCTGTTTAATCAAAAATAGACCTGCCCTTCAACACATTTACATGTCTCATAATGGGGGAGCCTCACTACGGAGCCCGTCATTACGCGCGCCATTAAAACACAGCAGCAGACTAATCTAGCGCTTCCATAAGGGACAGAAGACTCAGCAGCAGCAGAAGGAGGAGCAGGAGGAGAAGCTGTAAAGGACACGGGAGGAGCGGCAGACTGTGGATGCAGCAGCAGGAGAGGAGAGACGCATTCAAAAAGGAGGTGGACGCATTGTTCAAAGGAGTTTGAAAAAGGTGAAAGAGAATAAGGAGAGCAAAGGGGACAGAATCAAAGATATTTTGGGAGGGGTAGAAGAAAAGATCAGAAAGTAAGTGACATGGGTTTCACTGGCAGAAGTAGGAGCAGTGTGCAAGAGAGAGCAGCTGGTGGAGGAGCAAAAGAAGCAGCGAAAAAATGATGCTTTAGGTAAGCGATCAGAGAGGATGTTTGGGGAGAATTGGAAGGAGTGGCAACATTTAGTGAGGCTGGAGAGGGACACTGGGAGTTGATATTTGTGCAAGAACAAGGATTAATACCTGGGAAAGGAGCTAAGGGAGAAACATAGGAGGGCGTTTGGGGAGGAGTAGCAGGAAGACTGGAACCATTAAAGAATGCCGGAGGAGAAACGGATGCAGCGAGGAGTTAGAAAGAGGAGTAGCAAAAAGGAAGAAACTATAAGTGACGCTTCTGAGGAGGAAGGTTAAGGAGGAGATGTTTTCGGGAGTAGGGCTAAGTAAAAACAATGCTTTGGAAGAAACACAGGGTCTGTGAGGACATTCAGAGATGAGGGAGGAGCAGAAGGAGGTGATATTCGTCGAAAAACCTGTCAATATTTAAGAGGGAACGAAGTGAGTAGAGTAGATTCAATTTGAGATGTTCTCTGGGAGGAGTAGAAGAAAGATGTGTACCATTGAGAGACGTCAGAAGAGGAGAAGGAGTAAGGGATGCAACAGGAACAGACGGAGCAGCAGGTAGAGTAAAGAAGAAATGAGGCTCGGGGATAAAAGCAGGATCAACAGTAACTAATGCTTTGAATGCTCAATGTGTACATTGGACTGCGCACAGGCAGGAGAAACAGCATAAATAGATTATAAAAAGGAGCAGCAGGAAGTGATAAATGGCCAGCAACAAAGGGCTGTCTGTGTAAAGGGAGCATAGGGTAAAATAGGAGGTGCGTTCTTTGGAAGAAGGATGAAGGATTTTGCCGGAGAAGCTTTAAAAAAGTGTGTTGAAAGCAGCTTAGTACGAAATAGCAGTACGCAATTAGAAATGGAGGAGCAACAACACTCGGAGATAATAAAGAGGAGCAGCAGGAAGTGATATTTGCGAAGGAGCACATGGTGAGTCTTGGGGAGAAGTTGGGGAGAAACAGAAGTTGGGTAATGCATAGCATGGCGTATTAATAGGAAGAGATTATCCAGAGGAGCAGCAGGAGGTGATGTTTTTGGAAGAACGAGGGGTGATTCTTGGCAAGTATCAACAGGGCCGTCGAGAGGAGATTAGAGGGAGAAATGAAAGAAGCAAGTGAGGCTCAAGAAGGAGCAGAATGGAGTAAGAGGAGCATGAAAACAGCAGGGGGCGGAGCTGTTGCTTGGAGAGGAGCAACAGGAGGCGACGCAGAGGAAGAAACAGCAGGAGCAGCAACATTCGAAGAAAGCCGAAAGCAGGAGGCGCAGGAGCAAGAGACTGGAAAAAATGCGACGTGTTTTTGTAGGCCTCGCCCGAAGAAGCTTCGCCATGGGTTCGAACATGAAGTCAGAGAAACACACGTTTCTGGTGCGTAGCTGTTTCGTTCAGCAGGATAATCTTTACACATGAACACCACTTTTATGAAATTTGAAGAGTTAATGCAGCCGAGAGAAGTGAAAAGCTAACGTTATGCTACAAGGTAACTACACGGTTGATTTTGACGTCATGGCCGTCATGCTTCATCGATCTATTCAGCGGTTTTGACAAGCTAGCAAAACCGTAGCTTATCTTTATTAACCTTATATTTACAAGAGCACTGAAAATCATGACTAAAAGCTGAGAGGAGGATTAGTGAGAGAGTTCCCGTCGTGATGACAGTTTAATGTCTCGACATGCGTATGCGTAAAAACTTTAAAATTCACAAGCAGGGGTCTTAGCTAACATAGTTTATCTTGTCTAAGAAAATCTCTTAAGCTCGTGTTCACCACAGACCTTATTTCAGGCGTCTAACCACAAACCCATTCAAAATCCACATTGACTTTTAGAGTTAGGAACACATGGCGCTAAAATGCTAACTCCCTTCCGAGTTTTAGGACTCAATCCTGTGCCAGTCTATGATATGTATCAATTTAAGGCTTAATGAGGAGGAGCAGCAGGATGGGATGTGTGTGGAGGAGGAACAAGTTGGGAGTCTTCAGGAGGAGAAGCAGTGAGTTGTGCTCTGGGAGGAGCGACAGAAGAAGCTGGAGGTCAGGGCTGGTTAGAAGGAAGAGGAGCCGGTGAATTTTAAGAAAGAGGATGTTAGTTGAAGAGCAGGAGTTGAGTTCAACGCTTGGAAAGAAGCAACAGAAGTAGCAGGAGGTGATAGAAAGGAAGAAGCAGCAGCCACAACCCAGCGTAGAGCAGAAGGAAAGGCACATCAGGAGGATTGGTATGAGAAGCAGGAGGTCTTGTTTGGTGAATAGCAGTGATGCTCTGGGAGGAGCAGGAGAAAGGAAAGGAGCAGCAGGTGCAAAATGAAGCTTCGAGGGAGGCGGTGATGCTGGAGGTGTTTGAAGAAAGGAAAGAGGAGGTGAAAGGAAAAAGGGTCAGAAGGTGAGGTTTGAGAAGGAGATGGGTGAGATGATACTTCATGGGCGGATCAACAGGAGGTGATGTTTGGGTGGAGGAAGCAGATCCACAGAGTAACTGCACCTGTGAGCTTTAATCATGCTTCACTTCTCTGCTTCAAGTGAGCTGCAGCGTGTGTTCATAGAAATAGAGAAACGCAGCAATGTTTGGATTATATTTGGGAAAATTACCTGCCACTTAGTGCAGAAAGATTATTCGTGCGGATCTAATTGAAGCACCTAATGTGACACAATTATGTACAATCAAACAAAATGGCATTGGAATTAAGATTAATCCATGCTTGGTAGTGGTTTGCATGTATTTCAGGCCTTTTAGATTCATCAGAAGACTGTTTTTTATCGTAAGATCATCAAGAAAGATTGTGACAATGTACAAAAAATGCATTTTTAGGAGAGGAGGTATTGAATGTATAGCATCCAGGTTTTTTTGTCATTCGATAGATAGATAGATAGATAGATAGATAGATAGATAGATAGATAGATAGATAGAGCCTCTAACGATGAGCATTAAAAGAAAAGTGGAATTGGATATAAGATGTGTTCATACATTTTGCGTAGATTTGAGAGATTCCGGTGAAAAAAACGAGTTTAAATCCAGGATAATTAGATATGGAAATTACATACTAGACACTTTATTGCCATTTCATATCCTTCATGTTTTGTACAATGAGATCTTCAACCTCCAGTGAAGCCCAGTCATAGTTCTGCACTGTCCCAAAATCCCCCTGCTACCTGACATCTCTAAATTAAACCCATAACACACCCCGCTCAACTTCTCGTGATAAATCCCCACGCAATAAAAATCACATTTTAGTGTTTTAACAGCCATGGACTGCTGCCACAAAATACAACTAGACGTCTTTTTTTTCCACAAAGCTAATAAGTCTTAAAATAAAAAGCTGAGACAAAGCAGCTTTAATGATAGTTAGTGCATACATGAACTCTTCACATTGCACCATCTGAACACTGCCTCTCCGCACACCTACCTTCCACCGCGCAGACACAAGTCATCACACAGACGAGCAGAGTGGCCGGTATGGTCCACATGTCTCCCCGTCTGTCCTCTCCCATTATCCCGCTGACAGAAAGAAAGAAAATCCCACAGAAACACGCTGTATTCCTCTGGTGAACAGTCACATCTCCGCCTTCAGTGTGTGCATGTGCATGTGTGTGTGTGTGCGTGTGTGTGTGCCTGTACTTGACAGTGCAGCACCGGCAGAGTCAACGGGGACTGAAGCGGATACACTGCTGGTAAATCTCTCTCTCTCTCTCTCTCTCTCTCTCTCTCTCTCTCTCTCTCTCTCTCTCTCTCTCTCTCTCTCCCTTCTCAGCGTTTCTCTCTCTCACACCTTGCTGTCCAATCAGCAGCGAGTATGTCGGATCGTAAACCAATCACCCATCCTTTTATCAGCCTGACCCAAACTGAATGCCCAATGGGTCTGATACCCCTCTTCATTCCCCCCCCCCCCCCCCCCCCACCCACACACACACACACACACACACACCCACACACACACACACACACACACACACACACACACACGTACACAACCGCGCTTTGTGAGGGGACAGTGACACCCAGCGGTCATTCTTCAGCACAGCATCCTGCTCAGAAAGTTGCTGGTGTTTCTCCTATCTGCAGGGAATGGAACAGGTGTCAGGAATTCTTGCCTCAAAATATCAAGATGAGATGGTAACCAAGCCCTATTATGAGGATACTAAAGAAAGACGTGTATCAACCGCGTGGTTCTTCATCTTCGACCAAGTCTTAATCCAAATTGAAAAAGTTATCTCGTGATTCAGGACATTGAAAACAACTATGCTTATTTTCATTTAGGGTTATTGGATATTTAAATCCATCCCCTCGGAAAAGAACACACAAAAACCATTCTTCTTTATTCTAAGGATGCATGCATCCTTTGACAACAAGCTAGATACCACCTCAGTCCTGGTTGACAGGCCGACATGGCATCAACTGCTGACTGTATTTAAAGATGGGCAACTTCTCCACCTCCTACAGCTGTAAGTGAAGCCAAAAAAAACAAACCCTATGATGGGCACTTTGAAACCAGAGCCTGTGCAGTTGGGATCAGCTGGAGAAGCCATAGTATCATCATCCTGATCAAAACACACATTGAACTTGCTGATATTACAGCAAAGATCCCTCTGGTCGGCACGGGCAACAATTAGAACAGATTTTTGGGGTGGGTTTGATGCAGAGATTCATGGATATAGAAAGTTCCATGATTGTTTTTGTTGTGTTCGTTATGCATCCTCTCGCCGTTCCTCCTCTGCTTCTTATACTGTGAACACAGAGCTGCACTTGTTAACCTTGAAATTATAAACCCTTTGGTATAGAACCACAAACTAAGGAGCTTCTGTTATTAGATCTTGGAGAGATATAATTAAGAGGTCAGGATGGGGGGAGAAATGAACAAGAAAAGAAGAAAAAAAATACACAATTACCCATAATTCCCATGTTGTTGAATGAGGTTAGCTATCTAACCTCAGCTGTTATCCTCCTACTTTGATGCTACCATCTATCCCATGGTATCATTTCCTTTTGAAGAATCTATCTTTATCTATGGATATTGCTATCAGGAGGGAATCGGTTGAAGTGGTCCATCCTCGGTGGCTCTGAAGCAATGACTGAACAGGCAGTGCTTAAAAAAGTTTTTTGGCAACATCTGTTGCAAAAGTTTTAATGACAGCCACAGGATCAAGACTGGAGTTGAAGAACAATAAAAGAAAATAATAATAAAAAAAAAAGGTCAGCTACATTTCAGTCCCTGATGACTTTGGATCAATTTACTCTTGAAGTTTCTCTCCATCGCCTGTCGCTTTTAGACTCTTACACTGTCATAAAAAGACAAAGCCCTGTTCAACAACCAGACAACACAGACAAGTGCGGTGACACGTCAATCACCCGTCCAGAAAGCCCCTTTGTCACCCCCTGAACATAACTTCTGTTTAGGACACTATAAGGCGTACCTCTACGTTCTTTAGGGGCTGTTGACTCTTGTACATGTTGGGAGGGATCTTGAAGACATGTTTTGTGTGGTTCAAAGGCAAAGAGAGAGAACATGTCTGATCAGAAAGCAGTTTGAATTGTTAAAAATTATTCCGAAAAAACACATCATCCATGCTTCTGTTCCATGTGTCCAAACCCAGAAATGGATCTTAGACATGCTAGCTGCCTCATACGCCTTAAAATGACCGTACAGCTTTAAAATGACATCTCCTACTTTTGTTCAGCAGGAATAGCGTGGGCTTTGGTTCAGAAGAAACCCTCACTTTGGGGACTCAGAGTTGAGCAAACTCTGATTTTGGACGGACAGCTCGGGAAGAGCGCTGAGCTCTGATAAATCTTCTTCAAGTCTAGACACAGACAGCGCGGTAGACTGAGGCTGCAACGTGTGTCCTCCCACATTTCAGTGAAACGTAGATTTGCTTCTCTCCTTTACTTCCACATCACTCACAATTACAAGGCAAGACACATTTCAAGAAAGACATAGGGATGTAGAAAAAGACATCAGGCAGATGTACAGATCAGACCCTCTAAGTCACACACACACAAAAAAACAGATTTGAGATATCTAACGTGACTTTTGCATCATTCAAAAATAATTGTATTGACTATTTGGGCCTGATGCTCTGTTTCATCCAACTATATGCAACAGAATAATAAATCATTCATTAACTTGAAACCCTCTGACTGGTGCAGGATTTGTTATCCGCATGCACAATACATGGGCTGTCATTTCTTCTGAAGGGCCACACGAGGCCTGTCACTGCTTGTTATATGTTTATTTATCACGGTGGTGCATCTGGAAACTTGTATTTTCTGTAAAAAGAAAAACACTATTCGTCTTGGGATGATTTCTGAGTGTCCAGCAGTAAAAAACAAACAAACCAGGGAGTGAATTGCAGAGGAAGACAGAGTTAGTCAGGGCGAGTGGCGGATTTCTAAACAATACTATGAAAGTCTAAAGCCATATCCGGGACTCTCTGCAACGTAGCTTCAAGCTAAAAGTTAGCATGGTAATACGTTTGATCTCATCATTGCTTGCATTTATCCATCCTTCATCTATTCATCCATGTAACTCTAAGAGCGAATACGATCTCATCTGTTCTGCAGGTTTTCTGTCATTGAACCAAAGTGAAACGATCAACAAATGTATAATTATTCATCCAGTTGGGAACCACTTATGATTTCCATCATCCATCCCTTCCTGATTAACACCAGTTTGTCTCTGAATCAGTATCCTCAGTTAGTTTCTGAAACTCTCTTTTACATTTAAAACAACCAGTGCACTCTTACGTTGATATGTGCTGCTTCAGATCTGGATGCCAAGAACTAAATCAAACAGGAAGATTCCACTGCAACAATCAACAGAGTTTAATGAGAGAAATGTGTGATTATATACACAGATGAATTTTAAAAAAAATCAGCGTAATACACAACCCCTTTATGTCAATGTGTGTATGTGCAGGAGTCCTGTGTGAATCAGGACTCTCATCTGTAGCAGTATCATAGAGTAGACTGAAAGAAAGGCATGCTGAGATGAAGAGATTTCACCAGGCGAGTGTATACTCTGCAAACATCTTGTACTGTATGTTCAAGAGCATTTGAACTGAGAGCTTCTGTTGTCTTTCAACATTATGTGTTTACTGAACCGGAAATGTAAAATTACTTCAGGCGATTTTTACTGTCAGAAAAAAAGAAGTGTACAGTGTAGTAAGTGCTTTGGTTTGACCTGCTGTATATCCGCCTCGGTGACGCTTCTAAGCCTTCATTTCACTGACCTAACGCAGGTGTGCGTTCAACAAGGACTCCTTACTGGTATTACTGTGTCATCAAATTTTCCACGTGGAGAGTTTTTATGGTTTTGCATCCTAAAGTGTCAGGGAAATCTTCATTGAAGGGTTCTTCAGGAAGCTGCTTGCTGTTCTGCACTTGATGAGACGCTTATTCCTTTTTTTTTTTTTTTTTTTTTAAAAAAGGAGGTGATTTGATTCATAATTTGTCTTTTCGAAATGGTGATTTGTCTTTTGAAATGGTTGGGTAAACCATAAACGTGAGTCAATCACAACATCTCACATCGTATCAGGAGAGTGATGATGTATCGGATACATTTCAAACAAATCCTACTGAATGTAATGCACTGTTTATGCCAACACACACCAAAAAACATCTGGACGACGACATCACAGAGAATGGGGCGATTCATTGCCGATATTAGTATTATACTGTACATTCATGGCTCAATATGGTGCCAGTCTTTTTGCTAATGTACACAAACATTTACAACGTACACATTTTGAGTTAAAGTAGACGATCTGCGACTTGAGTAAAAGAAGAGAAATAAAAAAAAGCCTTGTTGAACGCACCACATATCAGAACTAAACATTTGATTCCGGAGCTTTTTCCGCCTCCTGACTGGCAACTTGAGCTCAGAGAACCTGATAAGAGTGTCAGTAAATCATTATCAATATCTCCATCATTCTCTTCGTCATCCTTCGTGATGTTTTTCCTCTTCTTCATCCATGTCTTCTTTCAACCATCGTTATCCAAGCATCCATTGAAACCAGCTCACAAACTGAACACTCAAACTACGACAAAACAAAGAACATCGTCACTGTCAATGTTTGCCGCTCTTGGTCAAAGGAGATGTTCCTTCATAAGTCTTTTTTCTTTTTTTTGGCAAAGTAAAGTTCCAGTCTCCCCCCCACCGCCCCAAAAAAGAAAAACAAACAACAAACGCCTTGTTGTTCATCCCAAAGTGCGTCCCAACTTTAAACTGCAGAGTCTGATTGGAGGCCACGGCGGTCCATCATCGCTGAAGCAGCAGGATGGCCAATGGGAGCAGGAGTAGGAGACCGCTGAGGCGGGTTTGAGACGTTGCTGTGGCACGGACTCGATTGTTGTCAGGAGAGAGGGCGTACAATCCCGGTCTGCCCCGAGGACACTGACCACCCACGCACATCCCGCTTCCTGAGCCGCTGATGTCGTCGCCTGTGGAGGAGAAACCAAAACATGTATATTTAACTTTTTTGACTTCACACCCAAACTCTGGACCTGTTGAATATGTCTGAGCATTTTCATCAACATCACTTTGTTTTCCTTTTTTACTTTTTAACACCAGTCAGTTATTGTTTCTCACATATTCCTGCTATTTGGTGCAGGTTTTGTTTAATACCTTTTTTTTTGGCCTGTTTTGCTTCTTCTTATTTTTTACTTCATTATACAGCATTACAGACTTATTTACTTGTATGAATGATGCTACTTAAAAACAAATTATAGAGTAATACCAAAGTGCCCTTGAGCAAGGCACATACCCCCTAAAAGCTTGGGTGAACTCCAAATATAGCAGCCCCACTCTGCCATCTCTCCATTAATGCATGTCTACAAGTCCTGTTTGTGCATGTGTATATTTCAGGCTTCTATGTATAGAAAGTTTCTAAATAAGAGAGTACACCAGAAGTTCGACACTGGGATAAAAACGTATGAAAAAAAAGTGCTGGTTTTTTTTTAACCATTAAGTTTATCAGTCATGAGTTTCGGGTGTTTTGTCCAATTAATGATCGACCAATGAATAACTTCATGAAGTGGTACACATCGTGCATGCGAGTGTTTCATGTCTGACTTATTAACACAGGAGAGTACATTTTGAAACACTATAAAGAGACCCACTTGCATCCTGGAAGTCCACATCGTTGCCCTCCAGAGCATTTTTCAGTCTGTTGCTCATGATTTTCAACTGCATGATCTGCTGCCGGATGATCATGTCTGGCTTCGTGATGTCAAGCTCCACCTCTGGGTTGTTGATTTGGTTGGCCAAGCCATCCCCCATCACCTCAGGAAGATACCTTATTGGAGAAGAGAGGAGACAAAAGAGGACTGACTCAAAACAGAAACAACTTTATCGGCAGTTAAAAGTCGAATCAGTTTTTTTTTCTTCCTAAAGCACTCAAAAATGTACTAACTCTTCATTGTTTGTATACAGGAGGCGATCTGTGCCATGCGTATATTTTTTAAAGTTCTATTTGTTGACTTCACAACACATGTATGTATTGACTCTGTGAGTGTGCACAGCTGTGCTCAATCTTGTAAATTGGATGTTGCATTTTGTGCTGACAGTGCCCGGTCAGCAGAAAGGAGCAAACAAAAACACACACACTTTTTTTCCAGCACTTATGAGGACCCTCGCTGACAAGTGTACACCAACAGTTTTGCACTCCTGAAACCTGTTTTTATTCTCAAGAAGCCATCCTTCTTTCTATTCTGTAACCGCCAAACTATGTTATCCATGATGCAACTGGACCTTTGACAGTTTGATTGGGGGGTATCATTCAAACAATCTGAGTCAGACAGATATGGAAAATGTCTTCAAAAGTAACCCAATTCACATGTCTGTGTCTTGAACAAGGACACTTTGGACATGTGGCTGCAGGAGCTGGGAATCGAACCCTTGACTTCTGTTTAAAAGACAACCGACTCTACCAACTGAGCTATAGTTGCTCCGAAAGTGTCCATGGTGTGTTTCCCTATTACTTGCCAGAGTGAATGGGATGAGTGATTACATCAAGTAAAACCTGTGTCACATGAACCGGGGAGCACAAAGTGGTGCAAAAAAAGTGTCTAAACCATTTCCAAATGTGTCTGAGGGGATTTATGTTGTTTTGGGTGACAGTTATTGACATCCAAAGACAGGCACAAGAGGTCGCTGAAGAGATTCAAATGGTTTAAATTCACTTTCTGCCCTTTGCAAATTTCATATTTCCTTTATCTGTCACACACGGTCAGCAGTTCATCCATATTTCACAGCCTTTCTCATACACGCACCCACAAAGACACACACATGCAGAAAAAATCTAGACTTCATGCCTTTAGACTGTCATTTATTCCAAATGTTCTGCTGAGCACAAATCTCATCAGTCCACTGTAATCCAACTACTTTAAAGCATGCGAGGTGTGTGCAGAGAGGGAGAAAACATGACGACACGTGAATGTGGCATCAAATTGTTCTATAATCCATTTCCACGTAGCTTCAGGCTGAGACAATGTGCATGGTTGTGTGATTGTGTGCCGGTGAATGCTTGTGTTGCAGGATGTGGATCTCTAAGGGCTTCTGCAACGCTGTACATAGAGGAAAAGTCAGCACCTTGGAATACATTACCATGCGCAGGTCTTTTGAATTTGTCAGACGAGGAATAGCTTCTCTGAAATCGCTTCTTTTGTCGGACGCAAAGGATACAAATGGCCCTCAACAACAAGAGGTACTTGTACCGATTAGATGCCAGCTGACTGATCTATTGTCTGATGTATTATCTGAAGAATCCCAGACCTTGAACGTGTTTTATTCAGAGCTCTACAGTCACATTCTTTTGTTAGAGGATCGAAAAGGTGAATGGTCGCTGGAAAATGATCATATTTTGGAGTGATTCAACAACAGCCTAAAATCAGTCAGGTGAACTGGAAACTCTAAGGTTCACCACACATTTGAATGGCTGCCTTTCTCTATTTGCTGCTTTGAGCTTGTGGCGAGCTTGCTGTAAAAAGCAGAAACACCCCTGCAACCAGGGCCAGAAAGGACGTATCCTATCATTAATGTATGGAATATTACAAGCTTGTCAGTGAAAGCAACACTAACCAGGGGCCGGCCTCTTGCTCACCTGGCTTTAGTTATGCCGTTCCAGCATTTATCCTGTCCGCCGCCTCCTGCTGCCATCTTGCTGCAAAGTGCCACAGGGAGCTGGATCCAGTACTGCCTCATCTCCCTCAGCTTGCTGGACAGATCTGACACCTGAGGACACCAGAACAACAACAGCTGAGTCACACAACTTATTCTAGTTTTGGCGTCCACTATCCAAAACAAGACATCATGGGTTAAAAATTACATTTCAATTGTTCTCAAATCGTTTACAGCCTTAAAACAGTTAACGTGACATAATGAGTGCCAATCCTACATTTTGTAATCCCATCCATTGATGTAAGCATTCAAATGTAACGTGTGTTTTAGATTAGCCCATCTTTTCATATTAAAAATGTGCTACAATCACATTAACCTTTCCCTCTCCTCTCACATGATATCAAATAGTAACCTTAAAACACGAAAAAAAATCCTTCATATAGCTGATAAAAAACTAACCACAATCCTATGGCTGCAGATTGAGAATTGTGTGCAGAATCTGTAGGTGCATGAGTAGATTTCAATGTCTGAAGTTTTCTGGTTTCTGTTTGTATTGTGTTGAGTTTTGTCAAGCGTTTGTGCAAGTAAACAGACTGTGTAATGAGAGACAGAATTAAATACAATTTGCAAATTTAGCGATCATCCAGTTTTAATGTCTTTAAACCAGTATTTTCCTGCAAGTCCAGGTAACAGTCTTGGATAAAAAATTCTCCAATCTTGATGTTCAAGCTTCTCGTCAGACTGTTAATGGCGGCAGCGCACAGAGAGGGAAGTCTTGGCTGGAATGCATTTACTGCTGAACACGGCTTACACCTGAAAACTTCGGCTCTCTCCCCTCTCAGGCCAAGTCTTCATCGGGCATTAGCCGATGTGTTCTTAGATCGTATCAGAAGAGAACTTGTTCAATGAAGAACTGAATGCTTGTTAATAAATATCACAGTTTCCTGAATAAAATCTCCACTAAGACAGTGTTCAAACATGCACACACGTTATGTTAGTGTTATCAACACACCTGCATCTCCAGTCTGAGGCCAGCGGTTGGAGAGGGTTTGTACTCCGATGCGGTCAGGGAGCCGCTCTTCTTCTTCTGCTCATGAAGGGCAGGACTTCCTGTTCCTGTCTCACCTGGATTTCCACATGTCTGATAAACCTGAAAATATAAACAGAAGAAATAGAAGGTATTACCAGGAGTATGTCTAGCACTCACATCTTCATTAGTGGTATTTAAAAACAATCACATTTTGATAGCATTTGTTATTCTTTACAGGTTTGGAGGATTGTTTAATCAGTTTTTGTTTAAATGTATTTTATTGTAAAACACATTCACCAATCAAATCAATAAAGGACCGGTAAGTCTGTACTGCAAAATGTGCAAGAAGAAGAACCTCCACTAGATGTCGCCAGATACTCATAATAGTGTTACAAAACGTGAGGCTGCCTGTGCGGTAATGAGGGGCTTATTATAAAACTTGGAGTTATATGTTCATGTTAATGCAAAGGGACATTAACTGACCTTGAAAATTAATTTTATTCAAAGGAAAAAAATAGAACTGGTTGGCATTAAAACAAGGCCAAGATTGTTCATAGCTGCACTTTCTGCCTGTCCAATAAAACGCCATTGATTTATATGTCAGTATAAATATTATTGGAGGCTAGCTGCTCAGTAATGCTGCCACGCCTCATTCAAGGATACATCCATAAAACTACCACATCTATAAAAAAAGAAAAGTTATTTGTGAGAAGTTAAGCCTATGAACACCAGCCGGGCCTCAGGACATTTACTTCATCTGTGTATCTTTCTCTAATTACACAGATACAGGGCAGCAGATATAAGCACATAATGGTATCTACCTGGGGCTAAAATGTTGTGAAGAATAAGTGAGACATCTTACTTTAGCTGTGACTGTTTCCAAATTTTCCTGCAAGAAGTGAACGGCCTCATAGATCCGAGCAGGGATAGAGGACAGAACCACATCCAGGCTGGGCTCTGTGCTGAAACTAGAGGCCACCTGGATCATGGTGTCTGAAACAGAAGAGAAGAGGAGCTTTTAAGTTAATTCTTTAGCCATTTAAGCAACCTAAACTTTTCAAACTAAGAGCGCCTTTTCACATTATCAGACGTAGTCATGAAAATACATTAAAGTGGTAAAAAAAAAATCACCGAATTGTGGTGAACAATTGAGTGAGCATCTTTATGCATCCTTGGTTTTGTGTTTGAGCCTTTTCATCTGCTTTAACATTTTTATCTAAACTTCATGTTTTGTAACGTTGCAGTGGAAACAAGAAAAACAGCCTGATACATTCAATGAACATGTGAACTGATCATACAATATAATCGATTCAGCCTGATCATAAACTCTGGATAATTTCCATCTTCAACTAACGTTGCTCTACTTAATGTTCTGAATTTTACCGATGAGGTTCTGCCACTCTGGGTCCAGGTCTGCTTGGTTGGCCAGGCAGCCCTTCATGACGTTGGAACAGTAGGCAGAGCAGGGTTTGACGGAGGCCATACCCCGACAGTGAGGGCAGTAAACCAGCTTCATCAGGGACTTCACACACTCCGGACTCAGAGAAACCTGGAGAGGTACAACTGGTCAGTTAGCATCACAAACCTCAGGGAGAGAAGGACAAGAACGACATTCCCTTTATTTGAGTCGTTTCCTGAATGATGACTGTTAATACGCATGCTCTAGTTCCTATTTTAATGCAATGCTTTATGTCTTGAAATGGCTGTTTTGTCCTCTCTCCGTTTTGTTAATCTTGTTAGGGCCAGCCTTAACAGAGAACAAATAGACACAAAAGAAACAGCAGAGGGCAGTGTTGCTACATAGTAAGGGACTTAACCTGATAAGAAAGCAATGATGCCCTCCTTGTCAGTCTTTATACAGTACACGGTTTCTGTTACACAGTCAGCCTCTGATTATGAAGGCTAGTCATGAAAGGTGTCCAGTTCCACAGTGGAGTTTCTTTTTTTTTTTTTTTTTTTTTTAACCCTGCACAGAAGTAACAGAGTGAAACTGAACACCAGCTCCAAACGAGGGCAGATAGTCCCTGAATGTGCCTGATTAAAAATACAATTCTACAGACTATATTCAGTTTTTAATTTGACACTTTTAGATATTTGAATGTTTTCTCACACACGAAAATCAGTCCAAAGAGTCTTAAAAGTAGCTTCAGTCATTATACCGTAAATTCCGGACTATAAGCCGCTACTTTTTTCTCACACTTCGAGCACTGCGGCTTCTACTCCGGTGCGGCTAATGCATGGATTTTTTATGGGGGACAATGAGCTTCTGCCGCAAAAACATTTGACTTCGTCACGTCGGATCTTAATATCAGTCATTTTGCGCTTCATGCACGCACCCTCATCATGGAAAACACACGGAGAAATACATATGATGCAGCTTTCAAGTTAAAGGCGATCGACCTGGCTGTCAAAGAAGCTAACAGAGCTGCTGCACGTTAAGATGACACTGACAGCGACAACAGAGACTGAGGAAGTGAGTAATGAAGTCATTCAGAGGCAGTGAATGGATGGACTTTTTCTTGTGAAATATATTACGGTCATCTTTTTCATCAGCCGTGTTACAGACACCGTCGGCTAGGCTTCGTATTGTAACGGTTCATGTTGTAAAGTCAGTAGTTGATAATGTGTTCATAATTCCGATTATGTGGAGAGTCAGTGAATGCACCAGCGAGAACGTGTTGAGTGGCTGTATGAGAGAACGCTGGAGGAGAGAGTTGGATTGTTACGGCAAGTTATGTGTTGCTCTCTGCTGTAAACGGCGTGGTCACGGCCGACAGTGATCGGGTTATTAAGTTATTATTTGAACGCTCTCGTCGTCCTTTAACGTCCGTACAGACGCTACAGTATTTGCGGATGTTACCGGTAGCCTACGTCTGTGTAAATAGCTCTTGTTATAGCGTGGACACCTGCGGCTTATAATCAAGTGCGGCTTATATATGTACAAATACATTTATTTACTTATTTTTAGCCGGTGCGGCTTATATCCAGGTGCGCTCAATAGTACGGAATTTACGGTAAATAATTCTTGCATCAGCGCTAAATTGTGTATGCATAGATTATACTATACCAAATACTGGTACAATAGTTAAATATCACTAATGTAAAAAAAAAAGCAGATGCATGGAGTGCTGCATGGGTGTTGAAATATATTCTGGTCATTCATCCTTCTGGCGCTCTTCAGTTCGGGGCTCCAACTTGGAGGCTTTGAAAAAACGTTTTTTTTTTATATCACTAATTTAAGTTTGAAAAATTAATTCGGACCTGAAATCTCTGTCATATATTATACTTCTGAAGTTAGTTAGAATTTACTGAGATGAGTAGAAGCTGATGGATACCTGGGACTGTAAGAAAATCTACATGGACAAACTTTCAGACATCAAAGCATTTTGCAAGACAGTCAGCTGTATCGATAACTGTCAAATAGATATAGATGAAATATCTCTGTTCATGTCAGGTCCAGAAAGCTGCTGAACTGGCATGTAAGTAAGCTAAGAAATCCAGCAGTTCAACTGATGGGTGTTGCTGATTGTGTTTTAGTAATTTATGGTTATGAATTAGATGGAAGTTCATACTGATGGCGCTGATGAGCAAAACCATCAGGATACAGATTGATCATTTCTGTAAAGTTATTTTTAATGACGAAGGAACTGAAAGTTCCTCACAGGATCTTTGAAGGTATAATCCATACTAAACTAGAACAAAGGTGAAGCACTTGAAGCATATATATATATATATATATACCGGTATATATATATATATATATATATATATATATATATAGAGAGAGAGAGAGAGAGAGAGAGAGAGAGAGAGCGAGCGCATCAAGACTCCCTTTGTACACTCCCTCTCACACAGATGATAGATAGATAGATAGATAGATATATAGATAGATCGATAGATCGATAGATAGATTTAGTGTGACCTACGATTGGCCCACTGAAGCAGCAGATATTATCCAAACAGTCTGTGTTGAGGTGAAGTTGTGCAAAATGACTGTTTACAAAAGGATGTTTTGATGTGGATGGATTGCTGCATTTTACATCATCTCTATCTGTGTCATCATAATAAGAGAAGAGAAATTGATTGGAGATTTGACTACATGAAAGACTCGATACATTAGAGCAAACAAATTTGTGCAAAGTCATTGTCAGCGTCAGCAAGTATGAGTTGGTAAATATCAGTACAAAGACAGATAATCAATACTGTGCATCTCTTGACATATTCAATCCATAAACATTGAATCAGGAAATATGTTCGTTTTTATTTTGATGATGTAAGCTTTGCGAACATCCAACAACAGCCAATCCAAATGTCACATCAAACACTCGGGGTGTCTGAGTGTTGAAAAACTGCACTGAGAGCTGAAAAAACATCTTCACACACATCATCGACAACATTGCTGTCATCGCACCCAAATGAGCTCTTTGTTCTGATGGAGGAGTGAGACTCTTCATTTTTTAAGGTCTTTGTGTTTTTCATTTTTAAGGGTGGAGACATTTTCTGTGACAGTTAGGGTGTGACGACCACGCATCTATCAGATCTGCTTTCCTGGGATTCAGCCCAGTACAGTCACACACACAGACACAGACACACACACAAAGAGCAACACATACACACACAGAGTCACACACACACACACACACACAGCCAAACACATCAACACTATTTTTTCTCACCAAGAAACAAACTGGCAATTGAACGCTCAGTTTTTCTCACACCAGCTCATCATGTCAGTCCATGTCTGCCTGTTTGTGGCTCTTTTTACGACTTATGTAGGCACACACACACTTACAGATACGCACACGCACCCACACACACACACACACACACTCACCTGTGAAACCTTCCTGACCACCTCTCCGCTGATGACCAACCCCTGGACAAACGACCTGGCAGTGACAAAAGCCCGGATCACCTTCACCTTCATGTCCCGGGGGACTTCTCCAAAAGGCCGCAGCGTCTCCTGTTGCTTAGCAACACATTCAAGGTAGTCCTCTGACAGGCTAACCTGCAAGATGAAGATGAGCCAGGACAATAAATGGTATGTTATATATGTCTCTACTAGATAAGAAAGCTTTAGAAACAGCAAATGTGGGGAGAGAGAGCGGGGGATGACATGCACCAAACAGGCCGACCAGTCTGAAGAAGTCTGAAGCACCTGCTCTTCCAAATAAGCACATTTGTGGCAATTTTTGTCAGATATGTAAAAAATATTGTATGGTCAATATGCCACAAGAACCCAAGCCAGGATCCCCTCCCAAACACATGTATTAGATTGGATGTTTTCGGCTCTGCTGGTTTCAGCCCTTGACCAACTGGTCGCTGGTTCGACTCTTGGTCTGTTGGAATTCAGTGCATGTCATCACACACTTTCAACTCCCTATGTTTCCTGTCTGTTTTTAGCTTACCTATCTGAAAAAAAGAATTATGCAATAAAAAAATGCCCTTTCTTCAAGCCAAAAAAAGGTCAACTCTGGTGTTGCATTTAAGAACAATAATAGATACAAAAAAAAAGTGGCAACGGTTTTTTATCTAAAAATGAGAAATCGATCTCGTTCTCGAAATACTTAAACTATAGTTTCACCACATTTAGAAAGTCAGTACGAAGAAGCTTTTTGTAAAAACCGCAGGATGTTTATTATATTTATTACGGTTCTATCCAAAATCAAATAAATGTCAAGACAGTTTGTTTGGGTGTGGCTTCCTTGTGATTGAAAAGTTCTTGCCAAGACGACTGGAAAAATGCCATCTCCAGTATTCAGTTACGGTAATTTGATTACAGAACATAATGTTTACATGTGGCACAAAGTTTCCAATCAAAATCACTGTTACTGAAGTTCGGATGAGCCTTTTAAACCAACAGTTGCTTCGGCTAATAACCTCTTTCTTTCCCCGCCCTCTTCTCCTGACAATAAACTGAGATGGTAAAAGAAAAGATGCCACACCTTTAATTTAAAGGAGGAAGTCCAAAAGCCATTGGTTGACTTCATTTTGGCTATGTCTTTTTTTTATAAATAGTCTTTGAGCGTTGTCAAACTTCAATCCAAATGGTGCTTAGATTTATTAAGATTGTGATTTGCATCACTCTGCACGCCAATCTTTCCTTAAACAGTTTTGTTGTTAAAAATTGTGCTTTTACTCACATCTGTTGGCGCTGTGATTTTAAAGGTACGCTCCAAGAGGCGGGACCAGAACTCAGTCAGGGTTTCATCCAAGTTGAGAGCAGAGCCCCTGTAGTACTGTTTCAGGTCGTAGTAGAGATCTCCATAAAGTCGAGTGTTCTGGGAGTACAGCGGGCCGAGTGGAGACAGCGCCTCCTGCAGGGAGCGCTCAGAAAGACTGTGCAGCTCAGTGAAATAAGCTGAGAGGAGGAGAGAGGAAAAAGAAGAGGAAATGACAGGCAAAAGAGCAAAAGAAGGAGACATGAGACAAATTAGACAACACGGGTGAATAGTTGAGTTTTACCTCCTTTGTGAATTACAAGAAATGTCTAACTTTATTTAAAAAAAAACATAAAAGAAAACTAATATTTCACAACAAAATCAGTTTTTTTGGGCCACTTGGCAACAAAATTCTAAGCTGATCGTTCGCAATTAACAATTAAAGCCTTGTCTAAAAGCGACCAGTTAGCCTGCTGAAACAACAAATTCACTGTCTGAATGCTGTCTTATTTCATGGAGATCGAGCGAGTCATTGCATTTCATTATTGCACAGCCGTAAGAAGAGTAGCTTTTTAGACAGTTTGTATTTTAGACAAATGTATCATGCACGTGTGTGATTAAAAACCAAAACTAAGAGCCAAACCCCTCTCCCCTCTTTGTAGTTAAGGATGAAGAATCAGGATTGTCCTAATCAATGAAACGATTGGAACAGCAGAGAATACCCTGATTTGCTGTTGTTACAGTCCAGCTGATAAGCACATGTGTTTTGCATTCATTTAGCATACAGTAACTTTCTTTGACATTATCTTTGCAGTCCAGATGGATACTCGGCAATAGAGAGGTCAAATGGAAAGAATAAGGGAGTCAGCTCGCTGTTGCTGCAGTAAACTGGTCTGGTGCTTCAAAGGATGTGGACCGGTGCCAGCACGTTCTAACCACAACCAGATGGACGGCCACATTAATGCTACTGAGGTGGCCTGCTGCCTTCAAACTAATAATTCCCTCCTCCACCTCCTCCTCCTATTTATTTCTAACCTCGATTTTTTGTTTCCCCCCCCCCAACTAATGACATATTTCTATCTTCTGCCACGTTTGTTTATCTTCCAAATGTTAGCTGTGGTACTTCTCAGTCTGTTTTTCTTTTCTTCCTCCTTCCATCCCTCTTTTTCTCTGACGTGCAGTGATCTGCAGACTCGGCTCCTCAGTGGGTCAACTGCTCATTAGCTGAACCAGTCACTGCCTCGGGGGACACCCCTCTGTTTGTGTGTGCGCGCGTGTGTGTGTGTGTGTGTGTGTGGGTGTGTGTGTGTGTGTGTGTGTGTGTGTGTGTGTGTGTGTGTGTGTGTGTGTGTGGGTGTGTGTGTGTGTGTGTGTCCTTTTGAGATCAGGGGATCGGCTTATCATGTTTCATTGTGTCTGGCTGACTCCGCTCTCATTATAACACCCAGTCAGGGGTCCCCTTGACGCACAGGACACATACACATCCTGCCACACACACACACACACACACACACACACACTTGTGCATACATCGTCACTTTTGAAGCTGCAGGATTGAGCGCAGAGCACAGCCAGAGCTTGTACCGAACACAAATTCACAAACGCAGTGTACAAATGTCAAACTCCTCTGGGCTTCAGCGCTCAAGCTTTGGTATTGAGATCAGCCAGTAATGAGCATATACTGCAAACACACACAAACACACACACACACGCACGCACACACACACGCTGTACTTACTGTCAAAGCTCCTGTGGAGAGCGTTGAAGGCTGCCTGCAGCGACCTGCCGGCCTCTCTAATCAGTCCCTCGGTCTCTCGGCCACTCAGACCGGCCAGGTTCTCCTCCATGGTGCTGGTGCAGCAGGTCGGACCCTGGGGACACATCCTCAGATGTTCACCTTTCAGGGGACACAGAGATATTAGGCTTATTGATTGATTTGATTCATTCCAATAATTGTGATTATTGAATATATTAATTGAATAAAACATACATTTGCCACCAAATCAGTGTGAGTGCCAAATGAAAGGTGGAATAATTCTAATTGCAGGTGTACAGTTTTCATTTTTGAAACTATACATTAAACTTGCTTCTTTCTATTGTTATTACTATTTTTCCAACAGACTGAAACATGGATATGATAATAATAGAAAATATAAAACTCTTTTTTTTCTATTTGCCCTCCAGCCAATAACTCGACCCTGATCATGACACACCTGACCGAAACCAGTTTTTTCCTGCTCTTATGGGTATTCTGCTGCAAGGAAGAGTTAAAATAAAGATGTTTCATGCACTCACAAATAAAGACATACTTGTAAACACACATTTACAGAGTCTGCCAGACAGCCTAGAAAGCAGTCTGCAACATCAGTCTCTTGACAGCAAAGATGTGTGTGTGTGTGTGTGTGTGTGTGTGTGT
The DNA here is from genome assembly GCF_947650265.1 of Symphodus melops. NCBI lineage: Eukaryota > Metazoa > Chordata > Actinopteri > Labriformes > Labridae > Symphodus > Symphodus melops. The sequence continues at coordinate 5,276,203 of NC_136698.1, forward strand.
GTGTGTGTGTGTGTGTGTGTGTGTGTGTGTGTGTGTGTGTGTGCCAATGTCTTGGAAGGTTAGGGGTGAGTAAGTACCCCGCAGCTGTGTGCATCAGAGGCTCTCTTTCCTCTTAACAGGCCCATGGTTGGCGTGTCAGTGTGTGTGTAAGTGCCAGCATGTGTGTGTGTGTGTGTGTGTGTGTGTGTGTGTGTGTGTGTGTGCTGGTTGGTAGGCAGAATTTGTCCACAGGGGTAAGTGGAGCAGAAGGGAATATGCCTTTATCATCTTTTCAACATGAATCTATGAATCTTTCATCAGCATTGGCTGGTGTGTGTGTGTGTGTGTGTGTGTGTGTGTGTGTGTGTGTGTGTGTGTGTGTGTGTGTGTGTGTGTGTGTGTTTGCTAATAAAAGTGCTCTGGTCCTCAGGTTACGAGTGCAGGTCAGCCAGTGTGAGATCAAACACCATCAAAGGTAATTATCTTTTCTTCCTGACCATTAAGGTCCGAGCAGCAACAAAGTGCAAGGACCCTTTTAAAACGAACGGAATCTTTATTATTCAAAGTTGTTAATGCATCCTCACACTTAAAGCCAACCAACAAAATGCTCCTTTAAATCCAGTTAATCACAGCCTCGAGAGAAACTACCCAAAATAATGCATGTGATATGTAACATGGCTGTATGATGTGAAAGTTACATTTCAAGAGGAGGGACTACTAACAAAAAATCAAATCTTATAGTACATCTGAAAAACAGACGTGATAAACAACAGAGCAAAAATGTTATTTTAAACATACGGTTCCAGTATCTAGTGTATGTAAGGTCTCGTTATTCTCTTGGAATCAAAAGCACCTTGTTTCGGTCAAGGCCAGAACTGATCGGCTGTTTTCACATCATTACTGTGATTAGAAGGAAAATGCCCCTGTTCTAAAAGAGCAGACAATTTACATTTATTCATAATTTGATATTGATCCCCTGGTTACAGCCACAAACTCCCCAGTGTTAGAGTCTAAGTGAGTGACACGCCTGCTGCACACAAGATAATGAATTTTCATTGATAGTTCTCATAGTGTCTAAGTCTTCTATACACATATGAGGGCTAATCAAAATGAATGCATTCATTTAAAAAAAAAAAAAAAACGTGAAGATCTCAAAGTTCAGTCCCTGAGTTGTTAACACCAGCCCTAAAACGTCCATCTGTCCTCTGCCATTGTGCAGAAAACTCCTGCAGTACCATCGTTACAAAAGAAAGTTGAAGAAAGGTGCGACATCTTTAAGATTTCAGGTATCAGTCAACTTTTCGTTTGAATCGTTTTTTACATATTACATGCTCAGAAATTGTTAAAGCACTGTGTACTTTGCTTTCCACTTCAGCCAGTATCTGCTCCCTTGAGGCCAGATTCTCCGATTAGCGTCACATCAATGTCACACTCTAACCGAGACACGGCCAAAGCCGGGAACTTTCTGTCATGTTATGAAGCTGAGTGAACGTTCAAGCTGGGAGAGTGTGTCGTCACACTCATTCATTCATTCACGACCCTCCCTCTCCCTTTGTCTTCCACCTGCAGGGATCAGCTGATTATTATGAGACTTCACTCTCATTGAGTCTGAGCAAACTACACACACATTAACATGAACAAAACACTGTTCCCATCCCACAACAGACAACCCCCCTGCTGTCACTCTAGTCTGTTTAACTTTATTAAAGTAGTACTTTGATTTGTACACCATAAAGCAGTTGAAGAACTTACTGAAAGAAGTATGAATAAAACAGTACCAGTGTTATCTGATTTATATATAACAATGTGCATGAAAGGTTGACCAGAGGCAGCAAGACAAGGCCAGAGACCTTGTGCGTCAAGGGTCGGGTCTCTCTCTCTGTCTTCAGAAGTCAGGTTGTCTTTTCAATGTGATCACTGTGACCCTCCTCCACCCCAGTCACCTCCAATCCATCTAAACAGTGTCCAGGTTCAGTTTCTTCTGCGTCCTTCCTTCACCACCAACACCAGTGTCCAGACTCCATCAAGGGGGAATACTTTCCTGCTGCCATCCTCACTGTTCCTCAGCTCCACTAACACATCAGACTGGAGTCCAATCACCAAAGACAATGCACATTCCTCTTTTATTGAACTTGTAAGAGTAGTGGAAAAATGCTGTCCGTCTGCCCTCCTCATTTGAACTTCTAAGATTTGGATGTTGGTGCGTCATCCGGCACCAGTTTCTCTGTATGGCCTTGCCTGCATCGTGCACGGGTACACTTCTACTTCTTGTTATCTGAGCAGAGAAGGTTCTCACACCAGACTGTGTGCCCTCCTTAGAAAGGAGTTACTGTTGTTCCACCGTGCCAAGCGTTTCATGAAAGCTTACATTATTAACAAACTAACATTGTTGCCTACTACAGTATTGCCCCATTATTTAAACAAAAGGGATTCATCTATGTAGAAGGCATAACCACAAGGACGAGCCGAGACCAATGACAATGTGTTACTAATGTGTAATTAAATACTGTCGACTAACACTCTTTGATATGTTCTACAACCAGGAATCTTTGATGCATTTGTGACAGATGTTACTTTTGTAACTGACTTCCCCTTTTGCAAAATAACTTTTATTTATGCAGCAAAATACACAAAGACAAAAGACTTTGACTTGAGCTGTTCATGCAGCAAACATAAGATAAATAATTGTTTACTCACAACAAAGTTACTTAAATGACTCCGGTCATGTACCTTTAGTTTAGAATACAAATGTGTCAGCTTACTAAACTTTTAGTTTTTTGTAAATGTTCAGCAAAGACAACTGGACCTAACTACAACACAATCAGTTCACTTAGAACTCAAACCAAAGTGTTACCAGGAAAAGTACCAGACAGGTACTTCCTGGAACTTTGCACTAATAGAAACAGAGGAAAAGAAATAAAAAATCAGGTTGACCAGTGTTCACCAATGCAGTAGAGGTTAAGTACAGGCAGATTCCTCTACTTGGGTTTTAAAAACCACACCATCAGAGTGACGCGTGTGGTTCAGAGACACCAACCTATGGGTGCTCATGTGCTGTAGCTAATGTTAGTGTTTAGTTGTTGGTTTTCCTTACCAACCTAGACAACGCAGGGCGTTTACCACAGTTAGATTTGCTTTACTGCATTCCTGGGTCGCGGGTTAGTGGAAGCAGCTGGCATCCTGCTATAAAAACGCGATTCAGATGGAAAGACACAACAGAGCACAAGGGGTGACAAACAAACACATGTACAAAATGCAAGCTTGCAAACATGCCGTCACATACCTTCAAGAGGTCCAATAAAGTGCAAGTGATCACACCACATCAGGGGATAAGTGCCTTGCTTGAAGGTTTTGTGACGGGAAATGGAAAGAAATTGTGCAATCGTCAGCCTACAGTGAGAGTGTGAGGTCGTCAGAGTGGTGGAAACTCTTTTTTAGCAAAGCTTAGAAGCAAAACAGAGCTTTTAGGAGCTGCTCGGAAAGGAGAGTAAAAAAGAAGAAGCAGGGGAAGAAAAGAGACAAGAGGAAGTGATTTTGCTATTTTTGCCCTCAAGCTTCAGTATATATTTAGATATGTTGATATCCCGAGGGGTACACACACAAAGGCTTTAAACTACATTTGTGGGGACCAATTGACGTAATACATTCTCTTGTGCCCAAGGCTTTGTTTAGCAGAAAAAAATAGACGCTTACAGCATTGCAAGAAGAAGGAAATAGAATAAAAACAGGCTGGAACAAGAAAATGTTTTTCATGTTATAGTTTGACGTGTAGTCAAGTGCAGCATTTTTTTCAGACCTCTCACCTAAACCTAAAGGCCAGAGTTTGTTAAAAGCAGATGAAAAAAAGATTAAGTGAATCAACAATGAATTCTTTATGTCATCCAGGAACTTTCCCCAAGGGTCTGGATACCCTTGAAGGAACTAAGTGCATTTTCCCAGACTGTTTCGTTTTTACACATCAGCAGAACAACTTGCCTAAATCATAAGGGTCTTCAGACCTTTTTCAACGCACAGACACCAACGGGCTAGAGTATTTGTTTAGTTCCTTTAAATGCACCTCAAGGAACTTCAAAATGCCAGATTTTTTTGGGGTGGAATTGGAGCAATAGGGAGAGTTAAACTTTGCCTACTTTTCCCAAATTGTCTTATACCGATGTTTTTCCCCAACCCATTACCTTGCCATTAAGACTTACAACATAGTGTTCGTTTGTCTTCAAAAACATTTTAATGTTATTTTTGGTCAGGTTTTGGTGCAAAAGTCTACATGGCTTATTGTGAGAAAGACTTAAAACAACAACTGTTTTTCTTTAGGGTATTGCACAGAACTCAAATCCTGCCCGATAGGGGAGCAGTTTTGTTTGGCCTATTCTTCATAAATGACACCTTCTACTAGGTCTTATATTGCCAAGTATAGGATCACTCTTAAGCAGATTAATAATGATCACCTAGGAGCAGTCCAAGGGAATTTGATGTCCTGGAAATCTGTCCACATACAGATGATGTCTCATCCTACTTTTGACATTTTGGGCCGACACTACAAAGGAGAGTTCAACACACCCATGGTACAGTATCTTTAGGTTATCTGAAAGACACAACCGCCTTATTTTAAAACTCAGAGCAAACAAAGAAAGAAAAATATGAATACATTAAAAACCTCCTTTAGACTAAAATCAACACACCAAAAAGCTGGAATAACTGACAGAAAAAGAAAACAAAAGGCAAATTGAGGCTTGTATCTCTTTCCTAATCTTAGTGCATCTGGATCTGAGAACTATAACCACCATTTATTTACTTACTTTGTGTGTCTCACTGATTTTTTTCTTGTGTCAAGTATAACAGTTTTAAATTTTTTTTTTTTCGAATTTAGAATTCTTATTATTAATTTCATGCTTTCCTTCACACTGTCTTACTTACAAGTGTTCACCAATCAAAATAATAATATAACATATAACTAGTTTGGAATATTCATGGGTAAAATCAGGGTAAATATTCTGACTGCAGCCCTGAAGGTAATACAAATCACGGTATGGAACCAAATTAGATGAATACAAACATGTAATTCAAAGCCATAAATTAGCGTAATTTAACATTTATAAACACAACCAAAAGGCTCCAGTTACTCCAGATATCAGTAAAGCAGAATAAACTCGCAGAACTCCTTGATAAAACAGATCTGATTGGTCAGTGGGCAAAGTTTTTGAAAGGATGATCGCTTTTTAAGAATTGAACCTGGGGTCGCCGGTGGCGCAGCGGCAGTGCGCGCGACCCCATGTATTGAGGCTCAGTCCTCGCGCGCGGGCGGCCCGGGTTCGCGTCCGGCCTGTGGCCCATTTCCCGCATGTCTCTCCCCACTCTCTCTCCCCCTTTCCGACTCTATCCACTGTCCTCCTCTATCAATAAAGGCAAAAAGGCTGAAAACAAAACTTAAAAAAAAAAAAAAAAAAAAAAAAGAAAGAATTGAACCTGCTCCGTCTCAGGGTAGATGTTTAGCCTGTGGTGATCTTGCCTGGTAAGAAGTGGACTATCTTTGCAGTCCTAAAAACCCATGGTTAACCCTGAAGTAACCTCCATAACTTCAAATCCTGATGTAGTACACCCCCTGGACTTTACTAGCTAACCTTGATGCTAAAAACCTGGAGCTCTAAAAGTTTACCCTAACCTCAATCACTACCTCCCGGACATCTAATCCCACCGATCTGCCCGGATCATCTCCCACTGATTAAGTAAATGCTCTCACCTCATGTTATCCCAAAACCTTAATCCAATTTGGTACTGTTGCAGGTCACATGACAAGCAGAGAGACAACAATACTTGACCCAGAGTCTCGTTCTTAGGCATAATCAACAAGCTATTCCAATGTAAAATGAAGAAAAGAGCTTTGAAAAAAGTGAGGACCAAACAAACAAAGCTCTCCCTTTTTAAGTTTCAAAGTAAAATACAGACTTTTTTAAAACATGTGGAGCATATTTGCATGATGAATTATGAAACAGACATGTATAAAAAGGTAGAGATTTAGTCTCTGACCAGTAGGGATAAACTTCCTCCGAGCTTTCAACTTAAAGTGTTAAAAGTCTGGGCCAGATTTTTGATTTTCTACCTCCCGTCTGAATTGACCAAAAAGACAAATTTGGAGCTGAAATGAACATAACTTAATGAAAACATCCAACCTGAGTGGTGTTTAACCCCCCTGGTATATATAATTTAGCAACTCGTAAATAAAACTCCAGTACACAAAATATTCCTCCCTGACTTAGAGATGTTCATACAGCCTCATATTAGCAGGATTTCCAGCAGCTCTGTAAACTATGATGAAATATGAGATTGCAATAGTGTTGCAATAGTGTCTCAGTGTCTCACCTGTGAATGTGATGTCCCTGACATTAAAAACATGTGCTGAAGATGTAAGAAAAAAAGACAAAGGACTGATCTGACTTTAAACCACTTGTGTAATCATTGCCCAATTACATTTTAAACATTTATGTATCCATTCAAAGGTCACCTGAGCATGCTTTTTCCTATCCAGAACATTTCTGCTTCACATAATCATCATCAAAATCAACCCTGAGTGCTCCTCAGTTTAATCACAGACTTCTATTTTCAGCAGCTGCTCGCCCACTTTCTCCTTTAACATTTTAACAGCAGCTCAGGGGCTCAAACCAACAACCTCATGTCCTCTGGTTTGGTCTGGTTCTGTAGACCCGGAGAGGAGCTACAGCCTCAAGGCAAAATCTATTTTTACTCAGATTATTCTGCTTTTTTTTATGAATAGTTTATCACCTCATTGGACTGACATGAATCCTGATGAGGAAAATTCTTTAGTATTGATTGTGTGGAGACATTTTGTTGTAATATTTATGGGTTTAAAGTCATTTAATGGTGGATAGTGTGCACAGTTTCCCACAGCCCTCCAACAGTTAAGTGATGCATTAGAAACAGTGCAAAGCCCTGCTCTGCTGCAGGGCATCTTGCACTTAATCATTAGTGAATCCATTTAACTCAAAACTTGTTTTTGGTTTTGCCTGCAGACGTGTAACAGCTTATACTTGTCGCCATGGAGACCACATCAAGACAACATGGCGAAGCCATTCATTTCCTTTTCCCGTCAAACACATCTGGCTCTCACTTTCTTCTCCCTGTCACACCCTCCTGCTCCGACTCACTTTTTTCTCTCTGCATTCCTTGTGGCAGCCCCAACATGACCCAACATACCTGAGCCCGTCTCAACAGGCGAGCCAACGTCGGCACGTGTGCCAAGCAGGTGAACAGGCCTCTTACATCTTACTGCAGGCTGTCAAGACGCCATCCAGCCAGGCAGACAAATTGAAAAACTAGGGCTGAACCCCACTAAGAATTTTGGAAGTTGGATTGGATACAGCTCTTTAACACGAAGCCAAAAATGTTTTTTCAGCAGTTTGCACCATAATTAACTTCTATACCTGTCTATGAGTCCCATCTTTATGTTTTTCATCATATTTTCTAACCAGGAAGAAAGCATGCATTTTACATAACTTTCAGCAGTTAAGTAAAACTGCTTCTAACAGAAGATCTACTTTAACATCAATGTATTTTCATCGCTCTCCAACAGCTACAGGAAAAAAAGACTCAGGATATTAGCTTCCTTTTTTAAAAAGATTTAGTTGATACTTATCAGTGACAAAGATTTTAACAAAAGGCCAAGTATCCAGATACCGTCTCCTCCTCTAAAAGGAACTTCAACATAATACGATTGTAAGGTTTGCAGCAATTTCGACTCGCTGTGTAATTCTTCCATTCTGACATGGTGTTGGTCTTTCACTCCTCTGGGTACAAAAAACGACAGGAACAAAGTTTAGAGGTTTGACTGACCAAATGCCAGTAAACCTGAGTCTTTGTCAATGTGTAATTTGAAGAGAACCATCACCTAGAACTACGCTCAGTCACCACTTATACCAAAGTAGAACTGAACTTGAACTCCCATCAAGGAAAACTTTAATTAACCAAGAAAAACACTGAAAACCTTGGCAACACCCAGATTAAATCAGACGTTGGTAAAACAGAAATGTATTTCACCACTTAAGCAGCCGTCTGTTCCCCTCTGTCGCTCACTCTGACACTTTGAATTGATTAATTTCTCCCTGACTGTTATTTTTTCAATGTTTTGTGTTGTGTGTTATGATGCCAAGCTGCTGTCTTATGTGCCAGAACCAGAATGAGTTATTGGTTTGGCTTCTGGCTACAGACAGATAATTGGTATTTCCCCTCTGGTAAAATGCATTTTTTATGTTCATGGGAAGATTTCTATGCTTCCAAGTTATTCATCTTCGCTAAACAACATAGCAATCTGATGATGTTGATCTCGATTTAGCATTGATCAGTGATTGGAATATGCTAATATAACCTGAGTGAATGTGAGATTAACTGTTTACTGTACCATCCAAATGTAGCTTATTTGAGCTAAATTTTAAAAAAAAAACAAATGACCTGATGAGACCTGATCTAAGTATTCTGTACCTGTCTAGCATCCGCAAAGTATTTTTATTTTTTTATTTTTTTACAAAGATGTACTTATGAGTGGCGCCCATATTTTTAATCCCCATTTATTCTGTCATCTTTTAATAAAAGTGGTTCAACAGTGTATTTATTTCTCTTGCCAAAGTTGGATGATGAGATGAGAAACCATGGTCATGTCTCTGAGTTGAAAGAGTTGAAAGAGTTGGAGCCAGGGGAGGATTAGCTTGTCTAACATGGAAAGACAGCTAGCTTGGCTCCATCTCAAACCACAAACACTCACTTAGACATTAGCATGACGTGTGGATACAAAACATTTAACATATGTTGTTAATTGGTGTGCATCAGAGGTGCTGGAAGGTAGAGCCAGGCTGGATGTCACCCCCTGTTTCCATCTAACAGGAGTTAGGGTAGACAGTATAGATCTCAATTAACTCATCATACAGCAGAATTATCTATATAAAGTAAAACTGAATGCTTAAAAGAGCCCATGCTCTGTAATGAAAACTGTCTTTGCTGCTGCAGTTTTTTTTTTACATTTAGCCCCTAGAAAGTCAATCTAATAGTGGAATAGTAGTAGTAGTAGAATAGCATCCATCCCATGTCCACATAGGGCCCTGGTCACCTGTTTTCAGCACTTTGTAACTTTGGCAGCAGGCCGAGGTTCTTTAAATAGACGTGCGTACGGTTGTATGACACTAGTTCATACACCAGCCTTCAGCGAAAAAGAAGCCGCAGTTGGCTTGTCTATGTACTAATGATTCAATAGCTGGGGCTACGAAACGGAAGAGGATGGTGATGGATGAAGCAAAGAAGAGAAAAAGAGAGTGTGGCGGAGCAAGAAGCCTGACCTTGTCAATTGACAGGCTGTTCTGTGTTTAAGATTTTTGAGGAAGCGTATCTCGATAGTTGAAAAGCTTTTATCAAATGATGCTCCCTGTGCTGCACAGAGCCACATATTAGCACATTTCGATGGGTACAGTAGCGCCCTTCGATAGGAAAACCTGCACCACCTCTCTGCTTGTCAACACATGCCAATTTCTACGTCTGGAAGCTTAACAGACCTCTTTGCCATTAACAACAGTGCAGTTGCACTCAGAGACCTTTGCTGTGAGCCAAAGCGCACCACACCACATTTCTCCATAGTGTTGCAACCCTTTTTGCAGACATGGTAGTCTCTGTTTTAAATGGTTGGCTCACCGCTTCCTTGAGGCAGCAGTAACTGAACATCCCCAACATTGTCTGAAGTCAGAGGGGCATTATTGTTCTGTTATATGTATAGGGTGTATTATTCAGAAGGTAAGATCTCACAATTCACCCAATTCACAACCAGACACACACATATTACAACCATTCAAGGAAAGTCAGAAGACAAGGACGAGCCCAAGTCTGCGTGTGTGCCTTTACTTTACTAAATAGACAGACACATCTGTTTCCACAGAAAAAAGCGTACGCCTTCAATTTACAACATCTTTAATATAGAAAGCCAGGCACGATAGCCTTAACAGAGATCAGGGCTAACACTGTGATCTAATAGTTCACATGCCCCCAAATAAACTGTTGAGGAGTTCAGAGAATTACAAAAACAAAACATTAAATCTTTAGCTACAACAAAATACATTTGAAACTATGTAACACACATACACAAAGCACACACACGTGAGAATACAGGGAGGGCCAGCAGACACAATTAAGGAGATTAGGTCACTGTATTTCATAACACACACAAACACACACTGCAGTTATTATATGTATACGCTTTTATCCATCTACTCACACACAAAAATACACACACACACACACACACACACACACACACACACACACACACACACACACACACACACACACACACACACACACACACACACACACACACACACACACACACACACACACACACACACACACACACACAAATGGGTGGGATAATTGTAATGTTACTTACACAGAGATAATGCCCAGAGGCTTTAGGTTACACTGAATGGAATGCACAAAATATAATCTCTTATCAAACACACACACACACACACACACACACACACACACACACTTTATGAAACCACCCTACACACCCCAGAGCTTTAATATGTTATAAAGGTATTATATAATTAAAGTATTTTTGTAATTTTAACTTTAGTCATACGTTTGCTGAACTGGTTAAAAGCTGCTCTGGTTGAACTGTTTTTAATTGTAAATAATTAAAAACAATTTCTGCACCATGGCTGGCAAAACAAGATCAGTTTTGTTTTACTTGAGAAACTCAAGTGATTCCTATATCTCAGATTGTCGAGGCACCCAGCTGGTTAAATGAGACGTGGAAATCCAATTACAATCTCAGCAGCAGCAGAAGTGCTCCATCACGCATCTAACCTGCACCAACACAGCCTGCTATAATCTCTTTGCGAGGTCGGGCAGTGTACACTGAAGCTGAATCAGCACGCTGTAAAGCACAACTGATGCCTCTCAAATGACTAGTTTCCAGATGTTAGACCGTTGCTCAACCTGCTGACAAAGGAAGAAAATTGGAGTTTGACAAACAGCTTCTTCTCAGGGTGCAGAGCATCGCTGTCGTCCTTTTGAAATAATTTTATAAAAATCACGTCAATGTATTTAAAGTTGTTTTAGTGCGTTAAGATGGCACTTTACATGGTGATTCCTGAATAATTCCTGAAATTTCTTTTGGTCATTTTTGCCTTCATTGGACAGGAAAGTCGGCCATTGTTGTAGTCCACTATACTCGCACGTTTATTGACTAGAACCATAATGCCCCTGTGCGAAAGGTCTCATTTTTTTTAGATGAACAGTACATTGCCAGTTTACACAGCAACAGAAAGGGTGCTGTTTTCAGAAAATTGAGTTTTAAGGAATAAACAGCCTGAATGTAACCAGAGTTAGCCATACTTGACATGTAAACAGAGCCTTACTGCCAGTTTTGGTTTCTCTCTTTCTCCAGGATACCCTGCCTGCATCTTAACCCATGTCAATGATTCTGTCATGCAGCTTTCTTTAATTAGATTACCACAGCCAGGCGGTGTCTCTTGACTTCCTCTCACCTCAGCTCACTTGTAAACCAGTCTCCCTGTCCTCGCCTCTGCCCGTTAAGAACATAAAGAACATGTGTTTTCACCTTCACTCTGTCTTGGTGTCTCTGTTTAAGATCTAAAAAAAATAATCTTAATCATGTTTTGTTTGCACGTTGGCATGCCAATGTGTAGACTGAATGACGCTGATGATAAAAAGTGTCAGCGAAAATTCTTCAAATAATCCAGAAAAATGTGGTCATGGGGGGATCATGAACATCTGAACAAAATGTCATGGAAAACAAGTAAGAGTTGAAAAAATGAAATGCTCAGAAATTAATTAATTGTCCTCAATTAATGTGGGATCTTGGGATGTAGGTTTACTTGTAATGTCAAATTGGTTATCCTAGTCTGACTAACGTGAGCATATCTAGCACCACCACCCTTCAGTCCTCCTCGCAGGTTAACATCCTCATGCCTGTGCTGGTTAAGAATTGCTCCTCACACAGGCGACATACAACTTTATCTCCATCTTTTAAAACTCAATACTGCCAAATGGCTCTGCACTATAAGATGCTATCCATACTGTGCTGTAACATGTCCATGAGCATTATGGCAGTATAAGGGCCTGTGTCCACCTGCCCTTTATTTCCGAGACACAGCTTCTGTTTTCAACAGTTCCCGAGGAGGAGAGAGCATTTGCAGCAGCAGGCGGCCACCCACAGGAAAGGTGAGCACTTTGCCTTTTTTGAGCGGCCACTCAAAGTGCTTCTAGCTGAAAATCTTTCATCTTTTCAGAAGGGCGCTGTTGACGTCACTGGGACTCTTTTCAAAATAAATGATGCCCTCCATGTTCTTTTTGTGTCATGTATCCACATCCTCTTTGCTCATCCTCAGCACACTAAGGCAGTAGCCATGAACAGAAGCTACAGCCGTGGCTTGTGTCTGAACAGTTTACACACAACCTTTAACCAGCACTTTGGGCCTAAATTACTTCAAATGTTAACAATTGGTTTAACTGTCTATTCGTGTTTGGTGTTGAATTGCGATCCTGAGAAAGTGAGATGTCTTTAATTTATTTTACTAATCGCGCACTTCCTCCTATCCTGTTTGTTTGGTGGAGATATCCTCATACCTGATGTATTGATATTAACTTTAAAATCTTTGTCATGTATGAAACATAACTCAACCAAGAACCACACTGCTATAGCGTGAGAAAATATGTCGAGAAATTTTAAAAAAGAGAAGCTGATATAAGGATTTGAGTTTGAAAATGATCGCCATAAATCTAAAAAGAGGTGTCTATGTTCATGTCAGACAAAATCCCACATGCTCTGTAGAGGATATGCACAGACTCACATACCGCCACAACAATGCACCTTTGCACTCTGTCCTTTATTCTCTCTTTCATGTTGACCTCCTTCAAGTCTCGTGTCCTTCTGTCCTCCCTCTGATGTCTCCTCAACTTTTAATTTTCCTGTAACATCCGTCTCTATCGCCTCTTCCATTTCCTCTTAATGTCACCGCCTCTTTCCTTTCATTCTCTCTTCCCTCCTCTTTACCTGCTTCTGCACTCTCTCCTGCTGAGATGAAAGTTTGCCATAGGAAGTAACCTTGCACCGTGTTACCGCTGTAACAGTCTGTCTCGTAGTAACTGATCTGATCTCTGACCTTTGAGGTTGTAAGGACAGAAACAAGTTGAGTGCAGGGCACATTTATTGGTCCTTGCAGAAAAAAACATGGCGCCTTCTGTACAGTACAGTGAACACATTATAAATAATATGTCAGATCAGTGTTAGAGGACATAAGTGGCCCTCTGGCACACACTCGCGCGCCCCAGTCTGCCCTCGCTCTGCCGTCACACACCACATCAAAGCGTCTTATTGCCAAGCAGTAAAAGTGGAAGCAGCGGTTTGAATTTATTCCCCTCAGTCAGACGTTTATTCACTGCTTCCCTTTCTTAATGAGCGTCTTACAATAACCCTGTCACTTACTGCGGCAAATTACTGCTACCTAACTGAGGGGCTGATGCTACGTGTGTGTGCATACATGTGTGTGTGTGTGTGTGTTTCCGACTCACACTCTCTTCATCATTTGAAGGCACCTGCATGTGATTTAGCGTTCCACATGGCCTTTTCTCCCAAAGTACACCTTTACCTTTTTACTGTCCAACAAAAAGCACGTGATGGGGGAGGGAGGAGGGACATGGAGCTGTAATGATGAAAGAAGAGAGAGATGGAGGAATGAGAAGGCAGTAAAAAAATGGATCTGAAAGAAGGAGGGACGAGGAAGAGAGAGAGGAAGAAAGCCGTGGAAGCTGTGAAAGATTATTAGTGGACACAGAAGCAGAGGAGGCGAGAGAAAAAAGAGAAAATGGAGTAAATGATGATGCTTTAATCACCTTTAAATGTCTTATAAATCAGTAGCTTACGGCACTTTGATTTACAGCCACACAACTTTTCCTCTCAGAGCATAATTGATTGACAGAAAAATGACTTGCACTGCGGTTTTGTGACAGTGCATCATAAATTTCCTACAGCCAGCACAGCTACTCAAAATCAATGTGGTGCCCTCTCCTGCACATTAAAACTGCAGAATGTACTCAGAGTAAAGACAACACGATAACACCAGTGAACTGCATTCTCATATGCACTCCTAAAATGTATAGAAAAAGGTTCCTGTCTTGGTTTTTTCACATATCTATTGTAGCAGCAGAAGGCTATCCTAGACGGATACTTAACCTCACTTCACCTGGAAAAGTTATCAGAGGGGCTGGAAAAGTACAGTATCTTACCCTGAAATTACAACTTTTCATCTGGAGGTTTGTGCAATTTTGAAACCTTGAATAGTCAAAATTTCCAATTCGAGTAAAATGGCAACATTCAAGGACTAATATGAACTGACTTCCACTCTGCTCATTCTGAACTAACATACCAGGATATATGCTGATGTAATTTTACATTTTGTCTACTCCAGACTAGGCATTGCAGCTTAGTTTCCCGCCTCACCTATCTTACCCATCAGATGGAACAGAGCCTATACTCCTTCTGTTTCCCCCTTACATATAAAACAGAACTTTGAATGGTTTTAAGTCAGTCTCTGACCAAAAAGTTACCTGCAAAACCGAAAAATTAGAACGTGAACATCTTGCGACCAGATAAATAAGAAGGGTAAAGAAAGGTTAAAAAAAGTAAGAATGTGATATTAAATAAAAACCTGTGAGTAGGACAGAGAGAGGCACACAGGGAGGTGTACAAAAAAATGTTTTGGATGAATTTATTTTATACTCTAACTAAACCAAAAATACGCCACCACCTCCCAGTCCAGCCCTGTCTGCTGCCTGCTGAATTTGTGTGTCTGTGCATGCATGTGTGTTCACATGGCACTGTAAGACCATAATACTATGTAATTTCAGGGAGCACTTAAAGGATCTTAAACTAACTACCAGTTTTACTCCCTTTCCCTCAGTCTGTAAAAAAGCCCAACACGTGCCAGCTGATGTGTGCCACACCGGGTGTTAGTCAGCCAACGCCTGACTCTGCACATTTGTACCAGTATGTGGATTAAACCGAGCGAGGTTTAATCCACATACTGGTCCATTCAGCTATCTTTGACTGTTGCGATTAGCCCTTATTTACAGTTGACTGTATACAGAAGACTGTGTCGCCCTGTGAGATTGAACATTTCTTGAGAAATAATGAGAGTTTCTGCAGGTTTGAACAAGCTGAATGAGAGCAAGGGTCAAACAGAAACAAACACGAGTGAGAGTGTGTGTTATCCCCTCACTGGCAAGGTCAGGGTGCAGTGCTATCATGCTGTGAGCTAAGGACCGCTAACACATAGATTAACGGGCCAGGATTAGCACGAGATTAGACATCAGGCTCTAATCCAAAAGCGCAGTGTTGCTTGTGGTGATGGGAAGGTGAGAGAGTGGAGTATATGGTGTATGAATGTGAGCAGTGGGGTTAAAAGGGGCTTTCTCAGCAGGGAGCATTAAATCCTCATGGATGGGGGAACATTGGGTCACATCCCTTTCCAGGTCACATCTTTAGTGTCAGAACGGAGGAGAAACTGAATGAGATGTCTATGTCTGCCTAGTCAGACCTGCTGGATGGGCAGCCAAGTGGTTTTAGACTGAAGAATCTAACGTGTGAAAGTTTGACATTGAGCAAAAACATCCCAATGAATGAGAAAGTTTTAACACAAAAAGACGTACTACATACTTTGGAACTAAAGTCAGTCATTGCTTTAAACACGATACTCGAGTACTCGTACAGTCCAGTGAGTTATTCTGGGATGATAAGGTAGTCAGGAAAGCAGAATTTTAAACTCTGATGTGATACTGAAATTCAAACTATAGTGATACCTATTTCAATGTAGCAACAGCACAGATAGAAGTTCTAGGCAACCGCTATTGGGCAATTTCTTAATTACCAAAAATTGCATTGTAACTGCCTTTGCACTGCCTAAATTGCAAATGTACATAAAAAAAAGCCAATATTAGTAAAATGCAAACTGTTTACAGGACTTTAATGGCATCTGCCCTGGAGAGAAGATGGTTTTCTTTAAAGCTTTGGGTACAATTGATACAGTAGATATTTAAATAGCAGTGATTGTATTGTTTTGAGACTGTTTCCATTTCTGTAAAAACAACCAAGACCACCCAGAGTGTTTTTCAGTAATATTTCTTCACAAGAACAGAGATTTTTTTTTTTTTTAGCATGGACATCTCATTCTCAAGTCAAAGAGATTATCATGTATTCAGACACTTCTTTGTTGCTACAATAGCAGCAACTCATCTATGAAGGCTAATCCTAATTCTTCCAAAGGTGTTTAGTGGGGTCAGGGCTCTGTCATTTAAGCTGCTGGAAGTAGAAACTGAAGCCAGAGCAAAAGTGAAGAAAACTGCAGTTCTTAAAGTGTTCACTTGATGCTGGCTCTAAAAACCACGGACATGTTAAAAGCCTGGTACAAAAGAATGTTTTGAGCTGCACCAATTTGAATTTGTCTGGACTCTTCAGATTTTTTGAAGGTGAGGTTCCTAACCATATACATCATTTTGTTAATGATTTACAATTAAAAACACAAACATATTTTTTGTAACTTTTCTTTTACAATTATTCACACCAATTAAACAGTATTCTGTATTTTATCTCGTATCTAGCCATTAGTTATCAGTGTCCATTAATGTTCTATATTTCCTGCCCAGGGATACCATATTGTTGCACATCCCCTTCTTTGGGACCATGCAGGTAATCCCTAATCGTGCATAAAGCATGGACAATTTTTCCATTACATTGCTTAACACAAAGTTTCACTGAAGTCAAGATTTCCTGGTTTTAGTCTTGCAGTCCAAAAGTTGGGATGAACCATCTGGCTTTTTCACAAATTGCCAGATTTCTATTCTAAACCATCAAATATCGTCTGCATAAAAAAAGCTACATTAGATCTACTTAAAACATGACAAAATTGCAGAGCAGCTGTTTAAATTTCACCGGGTGCAGTTCTTCTTTGGCCTCTTTTCACAGGAGTTCATTATTATGTTTCCCATGAAGCTTTTGGGTTTGAGTCTGTAAGCAATGCACAAAGTGAGCAAACTCGTACAGAGGATACTCTGGTGTACCGTCAGGAAATGACTCACTTATTGTACCTTTAAAATGTTATGAGCCGAGGAGCTGTTTTTATGCAGTTTTATGCAGTGAAAAAAGGAGTCAGGTTAAGTAATTCAAACTATATAATAACGCAGAAATGCCATAAAGATAACAAAAAAAGAAAAGTAAAAAGCCTCTGAGCTTCAACTCAGGAGGTTGAAATGATAGAACAAGAGCAGGTAGGAGCAGGTGTGTGGAACATTATGAGGCTCAGAAACACAGCAGACATAAACAGGATCCTCACATCAACATTGATGAGCATTACACACACACACACACACACACACACACACACACACACACACACACACACACACACACACACACACACACACACACACACACACACACACACACACACACACACACACACACACACACACACACACACACACACACACACACACACACACACACACACACGCTCTGAAGCGATGGGTGTTGTCTATAGTCTAAGCAGTTCCTTAGAAAACTTACAACACCTTAACATGACATCCAATGCAGCAACCAGGGACATGGTTAAATGTGTGTGTGCATTAAATGTCAACAAACCAACAACAATCAGATTCAGAAGAAAGCGTCAGCCGGATCCCGGATTGAGTTGGCCTTTTTAAATCCACTCCTAGACAAAAAAAAATCAATCATCTTTTCACTCTGCCAACATGTGATGTAACACAGATGATCAGTACCTGCTGTTGTCAATGGTAACAGGTGCCAAATCTGTTTTATCTTGTAGGCAACACATGCCAAAGACACCGAGTCACACTCAATGAGATCTGCCTCCATAATACTCTCAATCAGTGATCCTATCAGCACTCTGATGACCTCCAAGTAAGGACACCGTGGCTTTTCTCAAACAAAAAAACATCCTCTTTTACACAGGAGCACCGAGTTAATTTAAGCCATAAAAAGGATAAAAGGCCTGCTGGGATTTGAGGGTAACACTTGTGTGATTAACTTTGTGATTAGCCATGAAATTGTAATGTCTCCCCTGGTGACGGTACACTACAATGAATACCTCTTATTTAGCTGTCTAATTTGACTCTTAAATATTTTTGACCGCAAACCTGATTGCACCAGCAGAAAACCAATTATAAATTCATTTAGTCAATTTAATGCTTTTTACTGATAGTTGTATGTCGCTCTCAAGGTTGTCCACATTGAAGTATATAGTGCCTCAATGACTGACAGAAACTTTTGTTTCTTGTTATGCCAATATAACTGAGTTTTTAAACCATTTCAAAATTATGATAATTTTTGAAGTTATTGGTGACTTTTAACTGTATCTGGTTACATGGTTACAGGCTTTTCTATTTTTTCGTCCACAGTCACCCAGTTACATTAATAGGAGTTGACTAGAAAAGATAAACACAATTATATATTGTGTAATAAATCCTCCTTTCCATTAAGTGGAATTTATTGCAGGACTGTCAGTCTGCAGTATCTCTGAGAGGATGTTTTCTCTGATTGGCTGAAACTCATTCAGCTATTTGATGTTGTGATAAGAGTGGTCTCTTAAGTGTGTGCTGACTTTCAGACATCAGTCCAATATGAATATCTTTTCTAATGTGAGACCACCCTGTGCATTGTACATTTATACAGGAATATAGCAGTAACACGGTTTTCGAATGGTTATAAGTTTATAAGACTGTTTAAAACGCATCCCATTAATCTTTGTTAAAACCATTTAATAGTAATCAGCTACTCAAAGATCTTGTAATGCATCACTGTGGATTTTCTTATGCGTCTGTGTAAGAAAACCCACTGCTTGTGTCCTTCCTTGAAATTACAAACCACAATGCATGACGGCTA
Source organism: Symphodus melops (assembly GCF_947650265.1). Lineage (NCBI taxonomy): Eukaryota > Metazoa > Chordata > Actinopteri > Labriformes > Labridae > Symphodus > Symphodus melops. The sequence goes on from NC_136698.1 coordinate 5,295,155, forward strand.
ATACGCAGGGCTGTGAGCCGAGACGCTGAACGCACTAAACCGACATGTCTCATCCACTCCTGTCGTCTCTGTTCACGGTCTTAAAAAGTTATTAAAAAAACGTTGGATACGGCTGAAGTGCACATCAAATCTTGTCACTACGAGACATAAAGTATATGTGCTGGTTTAATTTAGGACACTTAGCTCATTATTCTGCTTTGTCCAATAAACTGATCACAAATAAAAACAACACTGGGTTGTTTTATATGTTTTACTAACAGGAATTCAACTGAAGTAAATTATTGTAGGGCTGCAAATAACATGTTTTGTTCATTTAAACTATTCTACTGAATATGTTAATTCGTCTTTGGTTTGGAAACTGTCGTACGAAATGAAATGCAACAATGTTAAAGAAACACAATCACCACAATCAATAACATAAATTTTCCATCACTTGACATATTATCATAATCATTTATCATTTCAGCTTTGAAAAACTGCAATATGCTCTGTATGACATTGTCTAGTGGTAAACTGACTAAGCCTAGAAACACTCAGTAAAACCAGTTCTGCACCAGTTCAAATTACAATGTAAATGTCTTATAACCAATAAATCTCTATTCGTTCAATCCAGGCAAACATACACACTTGTATCATATGACCACAGTGTTTAGGGCCCCGTGGAGGATATGTATAAAGAGCATTGACTCATAAAGCAACAGAGCAACCATCGGGTCCACCACATCACACAACAACTCATCTATTCATTTGGAAAACAGATGGACGTTTGACTCCCAGAGAGGAGGGGGAAGATGAGAGAGAGGCTGGGAGGAGGAGGAGAAAGTAAAAATAGAGGCTGATAAGAAGGTAGGAAGTAGACATTAAAGAGAAGAGAGAGAAAACAAGGAGCAGGTGTGAACTGGAGCGAGGGGGAGGCACGCAGAGCGAGAGAAAAGAGACAGAGGTTATCGAGAAACGCTACGGGTTTGTACCACATTGATTTCTAGGTGTAGAGATTGATGTAACATTCTGCTTTTGCTCTTCTGTTTTTTTTTCATTCCTTCCCACCTACCACTCCTTCTTTATGTGATAATCATAAGGATGCAGGAGGGATGTATGACTTCCACCCTTTCATCAGATACATGATACCATGTTTGAAATGGAGAAATTTAATTATTTTGCCTTTACCCTCATCATTCTGGACAATAGTTTTGGGTTCATACCAAGAATACCAACAGCATTACATTTATCAAAAAGCTATCACACTAGAAACTACACTCAGAAAAAAAAGACCTTGAAGTTTACTGCATTATACGGAAGAAGTCTGTAGCCGATCGGTCCGTATACCCGCCTTCCTTCCTGTGCGTGACTGTTAGACTTGCAGTCAACATTGATAATAGAGCCAGATATATCATCAATAATTCTTAGTTATTAAACTTTTGGTCCAAGGTTTTTTAAGAGGGATTAACCATTTTCTTTTGTCGCAATTGCTAAATTGTTTATGTCCAAAATGACTTCAAGGCCTATCAATGTCAGTATTCCTTGCCAGCAAACCGGCTCATAAGAGAAACTCTGCGACATGATTTTGGTGAAACTGCAGTTTTTGGTGACATATTTTCGTGTCCAGCTGATGAATTTTCAAAAAAAGAAATTCGGAAAAGTTGTCATAGCAGCACACTGATTGCTGGGCTACACACATGATATTGTGCTAAAGCTATGGTTCCAGTTTAAAAAGCTAGCACAGTCACCAGTCAATGACCTGGGTGTAAAAGAAGAAAACAAATAAATAAATAAAAACAGCCTGTTTTACTGCCATGTTAAACAAATGTTTAAGTGTAATTTCCATCAACATTTGATTGTTATTTACCATAACCCTGTTTAGCTGCTGAAAGTTAGCCCAGTATTTTGTACATTTTAATGCTTCTTTGAGCCAGCATGGTTTCCCTCTAAATGTTACAGGAAAAAGCTTTTAGCTTGAAAACTGTCAGATGTGTTAACAAATGTTACACAAGGGTTGCTAGAGCGTAAATTTCCCAAAATCCAATCCAGAGCAAGACAGAGCTGCAAAAGCTGCTAACATTTAGCTTAAGTTCTAATAGCAGTACATCTTGCACAGAAGTCTGTAAAAACAGCTTGCTTAAAAAAAAACCTAATGTCTGTATTTAATGTTTTCTTGGACTGTTTAGGAATCTCATGCTTATTTTAGTAAGCTAGTTAGCCAAATGTAAGCAGTTACCATTTTATGAGGTTACTTTTTTTCACTTCTGCTCTCGTATTTTGGGTTAGGCACAAAAAAAGTTGCTATGCTACAGTATAGCTACGATACAAAACAGCACGGAGGCTTCCTTTTTTACGAGCAAATGGTCAGTGTCACATCTCTTATCAATACATTTTGTTTTATGTTTTCATTTTTTAAAAACATTTAAAAAACATTGGTGAACAACGGTGAAGCAGAAATCAAGATCTGTTCAGCTGTAAAAAAGCACAAGGTTGAAGGAGTGATGGCAGTAAAGGTGACCAGGACAACGCCTCCTGCCTTCATCCTCATCTATCCTCAAGACTCCTCTCCTCCTCCTCCTCCTCACCTCTGCATCTGTCTGTCTCCCTCTTATGTCGCTGCATCAGACATCATGAAAGATTCACAGCCCTGCTTTTAACAGATCTTGCCAACCAGAATCCCCTCCCTTCGTCCGTCTCTCTCTCTCTCAAACACACACGCACGCACGCACGCACGCACGCACGCACGCACGCACGCACGCACGCACGCACGCACGCACGCACGCACGCACACACACACACACACACACACACACACACACACACACACACACACACACACACACACACACACACACACACACACACACACACACACACACACACACACACACACACACACACACACACACACACACACACACACACACACACACACACACACACACACACACACACACACACACACACACACACACACACACACACACTTTTATAGACTCAACCTTGCACTCAGAGATCTGAGTCTGTCTAGAAAAACAAAGCAATGATGGAAGCAGGAATAAGACAGACAGCAGGTGAAAAGAAAGAGGGAGTAAAGCAAAAGTTGTATTATATTTGAGTGTGGCTGTGTTTCTGTGTGTTTGTATGGGGACAGGGTATTTCATCGTTCCACTTGGTGGCTTTGCTGTGAGCGCCTGACTGAGCATGTGATATGTGACAGATGACGGACAGTATCAATTTCCTCTCTGGCACACAGGCGTAAACGCTCATACACAGAAGGGTTTCACTGACACTGTGCTCTGATAGGAGCAAACATCAACAGATGAGCTGCAGGTAAACTGCGAAATATTGATACCGGCATTAATACATACATGTATTTTTTAAAGGCAGTATTCTCTTAGGTGATGTAAAGTTAAAAATGCATTGAATCAAGTATTTTTCAAGCACTCTTAGTTGGAGTTATATTCAGCCATTTCTGGAGTTCATGGGTTCAAATGCAGACTTCTCTCACAGGGTTTTCATCAGGGCAGAAATAATGTAAAGCGCAGAGTTGACCTGAAATTACCACATGTGAAACTAAGTGCTGCAGATCTGTTAAAACCAAGCTCTCCATTCTCTTAACATATTAGTTTACAAAACCTATATTAAGGTATTCATGTCTTCCTCACCATAAAATTGTAAGGCTGTAAAACCAATCAAAGTTCCCATAGTACAGTGACCCTTATGCAGATAAAGAGAGATAAATTCATAATTGGAAAAACTTTTGACAACCTTTGCCACACACACCTTTCAAATACTTTAAAACTTAAAAATAGGTACACAAGGACATTACCAAACAAGCACAACAATACAAAAAACAGAACAGTTGAGGATTCAAACTAGCGTACAATTAAAAATTAAAACAGGAAGACCGATGAAAAATTTAAAAAAAACTACTATTGATTGATTGCTCAAGCATATCTAAAGAGAGGCCATTGATATAGTGTAAATGTAAATGCATGGAGGCTCTATGGTTGACTAAGACTTGTTAAGAGTATTGACTTGGAAGGTATCCTAATCTACAGGTAATCTGACCTAAAACACTGTGGATCATGTTCAAGTCTGTCATTCAACAGCACATCCTCCCTCTGTTCTTTAAACAAACAACAATGTGACAAATGCTGTGTATGTATTATACATAACACACACACACACACACACACACACACACACACACACACACACAGGAATCAAACTTAATGTCTCCTGGTACAGAACATGAAGCGTGCAGGGCATATAGCCCGTCTCCGTTTCTGTCATACGATCACATGGGTGTGTGCTGCTCTGTTCTGACAATGCATGTGTGAATGAAACACAAGTGTCTTCCCTGGAGAAGGTGTTGGCTTTCTTTTTACTTTTCAACACACACACACACATACCCTCACAGACACACTATAGGGTGAGCTAGTCTTTAACTATTGACCAGGTGAAGGACACAATGTGAGAGTTAAAAGCGCTTGCAGGCACAAAGACAGACAGGCAGACAGCAGGAAAGACGACTTCCATTCACATGGTGTAAAACCGAAAGGACAATAGGTGTGAGAAGAATAGGAGCTTCTTTTTTTTCTTACTCTGGGAAGGAATTAAGAGCATCAGTTTATCAGATTACACAGAGTTAACTTTGGAATTATGTTATTTATCATATCCATGTCTCACACACCCTGTTTAGACCTGGAAATAACAGGCTATTTATATCCAGCCTTCTAAGTCGCATAAACACCTGACACTCTACATTTCCCGAGCATTATAGCGTACTGTACATTCAGATTAGGCATGTTTTTAAACTCTGTTCAATTTGTGAGCTCTTTTCTATTGAAAAATAAAGTGAAAATGCTGAGCTTGGATGGAGAGGAGGAGGAGAGCAGATGGAGAATTTTGATTGCTTGGCTTGAAATACTTTTCTTCATGCAATAGCTAATTGCATGCCACTGATGCTTGATGTGTTGGTATTCGTATTGCTGCCAAAATTCATGTGCAAAAATATAAATTGTTGCCAGCTCTTTCAATGACAACATTCCTTCCTGATTTTCATTCCCACACGCTTCTGTTTTGATCATTTCATGTATTCATGGTGGTGTTGAATGAGTTTGCTAAAGTGTACTGTCGTCGTCTGACGGACCTCAGGAGTAAACAAAGAGAAAGGCCTTCATATCAAACCTCTAGATTGATAACAAGAGTGTGCTGTAGAAAATAAAAACGGGAACATTTGAGGCATCATACGTTGACAATGAACACTTTGTTATGATCGAGTGTCTTTACCAATTAGCATGTTTGTTTTTCTCAAACTACAGGGATGAAAGGAGCATTGCTTTGAATTGCATTTGGCATTGGTATCCATTCTTAATCAGGAGAATTATCTCATTATTGAGGGACATGTGAGTGAACCGAAGTCACCCTCCCTAACTCTGTAAGAGATCATACTAATCATAAACAGCTGACTCTTAACCCAAACCTCCAGGACCGAACTCAAACATCTCTGAATCAACCAGACCTGAATGATTTCATTTATATTTTTATTTCCTGCTCTGTCCTCTGTCCTCTCAGATAAAGACATTAAAACACAGAGAGAGAAATACGTAAATGTAAGGGCACTTTCTATACGGCACTGATTAAATAAAGCAGTGAGAGAAAAACAAGTTCGAAACTCAGCCGGAATTCTAAATTTCCCGTAGGTACTGTATACATATGAGTGCTGCTAGTTTTCTGTCTCTATATGTCCGCTCTCTGATTGACTGGCGATCAGTCCAGGGTATATCTCGCATCTTGCCCAGTGACTGCTGGGATCTGCTCCAGCCACCCGTGACCTGAATTGGAAAAGTGGGCTAGATTGTGGATGGATGGATGGATAGCTTGGTCTTTTTGTGTCAGAGTTTTGTGAGCAAACATGAATTGTTTTTAAAGTTCTGACAGGAAAACCTGAGTGTCTTTCAATGAAGTCCCCTTTGAAAGTGACATTTGTTTCTGAAATAAAAAGGAGCAACATTTGCAGACTCATCTATGCCTTAACAGGCTTGCAAAATCAGTGGTTATTACAATACTGTAACAAAGAAGTATGACAACTGGCAGCTGGATCACTGAAGGATTTTCTCCCACAGCTGCAAAAGTGACATCTAACAGAGACTTTTCCCAGGTGCAAACAAGACTGGTTTGTCATCACTATGTCGTCATCATCCCTGACCGTGTGTTAGTCAGTCTCGTCTTGAGCTGTAAAGGCTTCATGTAAAAAAATTGGATTTTCTGAGATGAGATGATGGAGAAGTGTTCTGAGGGTTTCTGTTCCTATCCAGTTGTCAGTTTTAATGGTTTCTGGGAAGGCAGTGCTCTTCCTCAAACAACTAGAGCAGATCAAGGTCCAGTCGAGTGAAGCGTTGTATGTTTGTTTTTCTTCATCTGTCAATAAAAGATGAGTTTTTAATGGAAAGGGAGGAAGAGCTTCATGTCGGGGCTCCTCCTCAGTCGTCCATGAAGCACCAACAGAAGCCTTGAATGACTCACTTCATTTCTTTCTGTCTATTTCTGCCTCCATCTCTCTGTCTCACTCTCCTAAGTTGGTTGATCTCGATTTACCTCACACACCCACACCTACACACACACACACACACACACAGCCACATCCAATATTAATACCTTACCCGCCCACACCAGATTATTTTCACTGACACAACATTAAATGACCTTCAGATTGCACACACCTCAATCTTCCCTCTCCTCCCTGTGTGAGCTGAGGTCACAGTTTCTGAACACCTTTAGGTGAAATACAGACAGAGACAGAGAGCGACAGATGATCGCCTTAAAGGAGGACACAACTCAATTTCTCAATCTTTGCTCTCCTCGGGGCAGAGACACTTTAATCAGGATTGGTGAAGAGTTGCAGTCAAAGAGACGAGATACAGAGACTTTGATGTGTGATGCCTGGTTGGTTGACTGACTGACTGCTGAGCTGATTGATTACTTGACGGGCTGTGTAACTGACTGATTGATTAAATGCATAATTGCCTGAATGGTTGGCGAGTTCCCTGACTGACAAGAGAGGTAACTAGAGGATGAAACAAAACAAAAGAACAGTAAAAGTGTCACTTTGTCCTAGTTTGTTTTTTTTAACTTTAGCTTCCCAAGTTAACCTAAATCATTATTTTATTTATAAGACAAAATAGGCTGTATCAGCATCTTTTGAGCCACACACAGGCTACACATAGACACACAGACCAATTACCACACCTGCAGTCCAGAGCAGAGCAGACAATGAAATATAACCATGAACACATTAGTGAAACACTGCAATTCAACATGGAGCCCCAGCAGCTACAAGCAGAATATCATCTTTTCTGCTGTTTAAATTAAACAATCAGAACACCTGCAGTGCAAGCATCGAAAAACAACCATAACTAGCCTGAAAAGACCATAGCTCCACAAGCACATGGCTTACACCCACCTGCCATTCTGCCTCTCAGCAGACAATGAAAATTGCCCCAGAAACAACCATAACAGAGACACCGACCTGCGAACACTTCAGCAGGATGGGTGCAAGAGGGAAATGAGAACCAGTAAGTGAAGCCAGAGAGTTATAATAATCAAGGTATGTCTGACTTTTTTTGCAAAACACATAAATGCAAAAGCTGCTGAAAACTTGACTTAACAGGCTTTGTGTGCAGATTTCTTTTTGGCATGAATGATGCTCTTCATTTAAAAAACAGCCACAATACATATATGCAGTTCCTCCTTGGCATGGGATATGCATTTTAAAAAATGTTATAGAAGTAATATACACATTCTGTTATCATATTATCATAAGAAACCACACACAGAAAACATTGATTTCAATAAATAGAACAAGATTATAATGCTGAATCCTTTTGGATTGGATCATTCACGTTATACAAAGTGGATACAAGTGAATGGAATAAAGAGTTTTCTGCTCGTAATGTGTTCAAAACTCACCGGAGATCTCTGTCAGCGGTACCCCTCCCAGAGTGAACCCTTTCCCGGTATAGAACTGCCGCAGGTCGGTGCAGCTTCTGTCCGCACCACCGACCACCGGGCCCGGTGCAGCACACAGGCATGCCAACAAACACAGGAGCACTGACAGACGCATCTTCTTGAAGAGTAGTCCTTTTTCAGTTTGACACAGTCAGTCAGAAAATCCAGCAGATTTCTTCTCTGAGCAACTGAAGTTCTTTTTTGAGAATCCTGTTTCAGTGTTTGTTTGCGATTTCTATTTTATGTTTAGGAGTTTTCAGCGTGTCAGACTCAGCTCCCTCACTCAGACTGCACTGAGCTCCGTTTTACTCACACGCTGAACAACCGGGTGAGAGGCGGGCGCTCCTCGGCGTCTCTGCGGGAGAGAGAGAGCTTGACGCGCGGTTGTAGGTGTGAGGTACACCCCGCTCCTTCTCCTCCACTTCCTCCTCTGGATCTTCTTCTTCTGCGTTGCTGCTGGTTGCAGAGATGTCAGACAAAAGAGTGTGTGTGTGTGTGTGTGTGTGTGTGTGTGAGAGAGAGATATAGAGAGCAGGTGTCGCTCAGTCAAAGCCGGTGCACATCCAAGCGGGCATTAAAGGTTCATGATTATGGAAATGAGCCGGTTTAAAGGCAGCTACAGAAGAAAATCCGTTATTTCTGATGAGGTTTGAGACAGGAAAGGAGCTGCCCATTAATCCTCCTGTCCGCACTGTGGGACAATGAAGCGGCTGTGTGTGAGAGGGAGTGTGCAAAGGGAGTCTTGATGCGCTCTCTCTCTCTCTCTCTCTCTCTCTCTCTCTCTCTCTCTTTGTGTTTGGACATAAATGTGTGCGTCTCCTGCTGCAAGGACCAGGTGTTTAAAAGCGCCCCCTGCAGGCTTCGAAATACATGAAAAACTTACACAGGCATGACACACCAGGGATTTCCCATCAAAAATGTATAAAATATTTATTCTCATTAATTCAAATTGACAGTGTTCACTGAGGGAGACTGTTATGCTTTCATTATTTCTGCACACAATCCTCAGTGCGAAGGCTTAAAAATATATTAAATCAGAAATTGGTGAGTTGAATTAAATTTAACTCCAACATCTTTGTGTTTTTCTTTGCACATTAAAAATGTTTGGCTACACATATTGTGTGTTGTGTGAGCTGTTAATAGGCTAAACTAACTGAAAACATGAAGACTTCAAAGATCAGTTATGTTCTCTGTTAAAGCTTTGCTACCAGTTAATGATAAAGAGGTATTCAAATGTTTTTAAAAATTCTAAAAAAAGGTTTATGTGAAAATTTGTAATGTATGATATTAAACAGTTATTATTAGTGGCATTAATCTGTATCTGCTGCATTTCTCTTTCTCTCTCTTTCTTTCTGCATCACCCATCTATCCCTCAGTAGGGGGCAGTTCAACATGATTCAGGTTCTGCCCAAGGTTTCTGCCTGTCAAGGAAAGATTAATGTTGGATCTTTGAAGAAAGAGCCGTGCTCTCTTTGTGAAGTATCTTAACATTTAATCTCAATTGGTGCCAGATGTAAATTAATTGAACCATAACCAATTAATCCACAGTGAAAATAGTGCAAATAGTTGCTAAATCATTCTCAAAAAATCAACCAGTGACTATCAACTCAAATACAGCACCTAGTACTTAGCTTTAACCACAACTCCAATGTAAACTAACGCATTCAATTAGATGTAGTAATAATAATAATCATATGGATTTTTATTAATAGAGTATCCTGAAAACAAAATTGAGAAAAGAACTGTTCAGTTCCACACTTCCACCCACGCTAACTAAAGTGTGCGGGGAAATAATGTGGAATTGTAAATTAACATTTGAAAAAAGTCAGACAATAAAAGATATATCATAGTGTAGTTGTTATTGAATATGCATAAGAAGAAGGGATTTAAAAAGATGTAATAATTCAGAGAGTGTCAGATCAGGCTTCGGTTTTAAAGCTTAAGGGCTCAGAGTAAACTATTCTTCAGTGTTCTTTTGGCCTGCTGAGTTAAATGATCTTATCGAAGATATTTCACCACACAAACTTTAATAATGGCCAGAATTTGTAGTTGTATAGTTTAAGGGCACCTCTTCCTCTGTAAATATTGGAAATGGGTCGTTAAAATGATAGATACTATCCTCCTAAAAACTCAATCCTGACTCACCCAGAGCTGCAGACGCGTCATGTATTCCTGCAGGGAGTTCAGTGGCTGGTATGGATTCAGTCTCCCTCCTCCAGCTCAGTTTGGCAGTGAGCAGGGTTTGGGTGAACGTGACCGATGAGCTGTCAGACGCTCTCCTATATCTCTGTCGACATCCTCCATCCTCCCCATCAACAATGCTGGGCCCAAAGGCGGGGTCGTAAAGGTTGCAGGAAGCCCTGAAACCTGACTGACACCTCAGAGCTGCAGCTGAAAATTAAATCCAAACTGTTGGTGAAATTAAAGCCACAAAAGCTTGAAATGTTCTGAAATGACTTTTAAATTGGATGTGGCAGAGCAGTGTGAAGGTGACACTGTGAGCACTGTTGATGCAGCACAGGCCAGGTTCAGGGTTAAGGCTCGTTAATTAATAATAAAGCATGCAGTACATTAGAGGCTAATAAAAGGATTAGAAACTCAATGTACTGTACTACAGACTCTGTCCTTTGTTGTAACAGGAACAATTACTTTAAAACGTCACTATCCCTTTGTGAAACATACATGACCAGTCTTGAGCAAAATTCCACCATCCAGAACTCACATAATGTGGCTAAAGGTCTGTGGATGCCCATGTCAGGAGGTGTTTTTTGTGGTTTAGTTATGATGTTTTAGAGCCTGTGTATTTTGATCTTGAAGTCTCAGGAGCGTTTAACAGTTTGATATTTAACAATATCAATGAACCGATAAATGAAATCTAAGAAATAGGGTGGCTTCCGGCACCATTTCAGCCGGCTACTTTCACACTGAAAGAATTTTTGGAGGAAGTCAAAGTAATTCCATGTGTGGATTAGATTAGTTATGTGTGAGCAACACATTTCACTGTTGATTAGATGGAAATTTAAATCTTGAGTAATTGACTAAAACAATTGATTTTAAACCTGCCCAAAACCATGCTGCGTAAAGCCTATTTAATTACTGTTAGAAGTAGTTCATCACGTTCTTTAAGAGAGACGTTTTGATATTTTAATTCAGCTGAAATGTGCTGCACTTCACGACCTACAGTACTCTGTGGCTGAAGTATTCAGTTTGGTTTGCGGAGTGTGGCTAACGGTAGTGCTAGCCCCCCCCCCCCCCCTTGATCCTCTTTGCAGGTTAATGTTCACAGGCCTGTGTTGGATGTGAAAATGAATGGTGCTCCAGTTTGGTGTATGAATGCCTACTACAAGATGCCATCGGTCAACTGTGCTGGTTAATGTCTATGGAGCAGGCAGAGCCTGTCCATTTAGTGGAGACAACATTTAAAAAAAGGAAATAAATAGTTTCACTAACAAGTAATTCTGATGCCAGGGAGTAAAGGTGATAACAACATACGCCTAGCTTGGACTAGAGCCTAAGTCAAGTCAATGTGACTGTAACAGGTATGGAGTGAACCCAATCGCAGCACAAATGAACCAGTGTTTCATTCTTAAACAGTCTTTATTTAGAAGGTTCAAGTATGTAGACAACAGACCAGAAGAAGTGAGCTGGAGAGGCGAAGCTGATCTGTTGAGGCTTTCTGGTTGAGCAGGAACAGCCCAAATGCCAACCAGCCACAGGCAGACAAGGAACAGGAAACAGGCAGGCAATACTCATGGTGATAAATAGAAGGCTAGTAGGTTTACCAGGGCTGAGACAAGAGACGATGGTCGGAGGCAGGTCGGGTCGATAACAGGTAGGCAATCCGGGAATAAGTGCTGGAGAGTGGGGCATGGGAGCTAAGACAATCTGGCAAAGAGTGAGTGAAGTGAAGCTGCATATATACTGGCTTGATTGGAGATGACGAGCAGGTGAGAGCAGTTTGACTGTTGAGGTGTGTGACTGAGAAGCAGAGCAGACTGTGACAGTGACTTTATTTTAGCTCCCAACAGGTTATGTACGTGTGGCCTTTTTCACATGACATCTTATTAATTTCTCTCCTCTTCACAGGAGTTCAGGCCTCAGCTGAAACGCAGACCTTTTATTCCCCTGATTAAAACGAAGATTTAAGATTTCCATGTGGAAATATCAGCACCATGTAAATGAATCTGAAGCCTATAAAAGAGTTTAGACTGCATTCATGTTTTCATTTACATTTGGGCGTTTGCTGAATGACTACACTATTGTTGCGGCTTTTGAATCATTCATATCATGACCACAAGCATTTAACAAGAAGTTCAGATGTAAACTCGTAAGTGCTTTTCCTGCGAGCAGCTTGAACATGTTGAAGCACAAGTGAATAGTTTTAAAGGATTTAATACTAATCTCGATCATTTTCTGAATAATGTTCGCCTTCAATGTGAGTTTAATGTGGATTAACCGCATAGAGCCAGATTTTCACCACCATTAAGATGCTTTTTGTTTGGGTGGGACACCTGAATTCAGAATAACAGGTATTACAGGTGAAATAATTTCCAGAGGAGGAAGTTTCATTGTGCCCGTCTGACACCAAGGCCACCCTGGTTGTATGACTGAGTCGCTCATGAACAGAGAGAAGAAACAGCTCCATGAATGGGATGAGAATCTGAAGGACATACTTCTTGGGCCACCTTGTGCAAAAGGAGAGATGAGACCTTAAAACGAATCCTCTCTACAGACACATACATGTTTCTTCTGTGTAATATCAGGGCAAGTGTTACTCCAGCTATGATTCATTACCTGACAGGCAAAGTGCTGTGAAGATTTATCTTTTAAAAGGGATCGGCACTTAACAGCTATACAAGGAAAATGTTTTCTACCAGGTCATCGAGAGAGTGATGAGTGATATGTCAAATGTCAACCCTTTCTTTGAAATACTTTATGTGAGTCTAAGATCCAGGTGAAGGAATGACCTCTTCCTGTTTATTTGACGCAAGATTCAGGGGGGTGAGGGGTGGATTTGGTTACAAAAGCTCAGAAAAAAGAAGATTTTCACAACCTAAAATGTTGGCTGAAAAACACCTAGGTCAGTAATACAATGTGTAATATATTCAATGTCAGGTTCTATTGCCTCCAGAAACTTGTGAGAACTGATATCAGACCAACATTGAGGGCGTTAATTCAGGCAACAATGTGATCACTGTCTGTGGAGGAGCACCAGCATCGTCTTGACTTTCTTTTTGGCTCCACTTTTCTCGAGGATTCCAGGCCACTGAGTCAGGGAGGTCTAATTGATTGTTAGTTTGGTAATAGGTCTTGTTTGTACACATGATAAACCATTTAGTAATAAATCAATCCTGTTCTACTCTGACATACAGTATCGAAATCGAGATGTCTATTATCACATGCCAGGTCAGATACACATATTAATAAACCACAAGATTGAGCCATTTTCATGTGCTTATCCCAGTTCTTGAACTCTTATAAAGTCTCACTCAGTCTTTTTCCCCCTCCTTATCTAGGCTTTTTTATGAATTTGATCCCCCCTTAATGAACCCTGCACACTCTGGAGCTTCAATACTTTAAAATCCCATTTTTTAATCCTTTCCCTTCAGCATCCTTTGCACCTTCCTCTCTCGCACTTAACCTTTAAGTATCATACAGACACACATCATAGCAGGCTCTGTATTTTAAAGTTCCTGATTTTGGTGCATTGGATCCTTAAGAAGTCAGGGAGGGAAAATAAGAAAAGACAAAGCAGCTCAGCCTGCTATGACCTGTGATGTGTTGGTTTATTTGTGTATTGTCTGTCATCAGATCTCTAAGTAAGATTGCCATCGTTGAAAAAAATCAGAAGAAAAGGCAATATCTGTCAGTCTTAACATCAGTTTGGTCACAGGTGCAGGAGCAGAACTATTTCCAGAAATGCTCAAAATCAGTCAATAAATACACGCCGTGTGTGTAAGCTAAAGGTGAAGAATAGACAAGTCTGTCATGTGCAGAATGTGTAAAAAAAACCCTCCACATTTTACATAAAAAAGACCAACATTTGAGTGAAAAAATCTATTTAAAAGTCAAGTGTTTAAAGGTTTTAAGTAGTGCAAAGAGAGTATAAATGTTGACTGGTTGTTTACAGTATCTTTATGAGGACACGTGGATGTACATGGACAGATTCATACACCTTTATAAGATAAATCATAGAGATGATGAAACTTTAATGACTTACCTGCCACCCTCCATCCAAGTCATCTGTCAGTCATGATAAGATCTCTGAACTGAAGCCATTAAACATTGACATAATGACATGGGAGTGAATGATTGGCTGCCATCCAGGTCAGTGCGAACCTGCTTCAACCTGAACGCAGTGTGAAGTTAGTGCTGAAGGCCAAAGTCGACTGTGAACATGAGAGAACGAGGGAGTCAGACTTGAAGACAGTTTAGTCAGCACAAAGTTTGAACTATAGAAGCTTTCACTTGCAGACAGATGCAATGAAGTGTGTGTAGTTATTGACAAAAACAGCTTCATTACCTTGTCAGAGACTACGAACAGTTCCAGTCATCCGGGACTTTCCCTCCATTATCTTGACACATGTTTTTTTTTTTTTTTTTTTTTAAATTAAAGAATGCCTTAACAACCATCAAAGGACAATTTCAACAACTTGGGGGATCAATAATCTTTCCAGGTTTGTTTATTTTGGGGCTTTTTATGTCTTCATTTTGAAGAGTGCTGGAGGTAACACCCACATTTAGACCAGTGCCACATCAATGTGGAAAGGATATTTGATAGACCAGGAGGATGAATCGTTCTACTCTATTTAGCTCTATTTAGAATGACATATATATATATATATATCCTGTACGCTTCCTTTGTAACTTCAACAGAAATATTAAGAGCTCCATTTATAGATAAACAGACCCAGATTGGTTTTCAGTGTATTCATCCCATACTCTTTACTTTACAGATCTGTAACGGACCCCTTATAATAAATGATCCAGTGTGTTTTGTGTCTTAGAGGCAAGCAGGTGAGCTTCCTGGGTGAGCCACATTGTCAATTTCTAAAAAGCCTCTAGTCATGTTTGTAATATTGTGAAACTGCAACCTGTACACATTCTGTAATCTGATATAATGCGTGTCTGGAAGGCTGCATACACTGGCGAGCACAGGGACATAAATATGATTTAAGTAGAACGATCATAACCCTTGGATGGGGCTGTAATAATCAGAGCTCTGATTTCATTAGTGCTGGCACAGAGGAAGGATATTATTCAGCACAGCAGCGTTACCAGCTTGTTGAACCAACATCCAGCAAATCCCCCGCTCCATTTCTCTGTCATGAACTCTGACTCATTGTAGTTTCTCTTCATCCGCCTCTCCTTGTGCCTGCTGCCTCCTGTTCTGACTCTTTGTTATTACGTTCAGGGACATGCATAGTGTTCTGATCCTGTGCCGTATTTGTCTGGAGTGTATCAGAAGTTTGCTTTACCGTCACTGGATGTGTACCAAAAGAGATTAATCAACTGTGTACAAAAGCTATTAAAACACTGTATACAAATAAACTCTTTATCAGCATTTTTAGAGAGAAACGCAAGATACAGGTGGGACTAAATTGTTCCACCATCAGGATGAAAAATGATTAAATGTCTTCTCACATCGCCCCTGTCTTCCTCTCTGTGGCAATTTGCATTCAATGATGTCTTTATTTCCCATCATCCTCTGGCAGTTTCCTGTGCCAAGGGCTCAATGTGTGCCAACTGCCTGACCATGCCAATCCAATCACAGTAATCTCTCAAAGGGCCAGAGGCCGAAGAGCAGCAGCCTCCTTCATACCCATACATACTCATAAGGCTGTGATCCATACTCCTATCTGTTCAGACTTATTGCAGCATCAAAACAAACTGGGTACTGTAAGGTAACATATGATTGATAATGTACATGCCTCTAAAAGGACTCTTTATTTCATAGATCTTTAGATCACTTTAAATCTGCATTATGATAGTGAGCTGTTACAGCTGACATCTTTAATATGATACAGTCCTTATGTTTGGTACGTGTAATATTTCTGCATACATTTCTTGACATTACATTTTGTTGTGTAGTTTCATAAATGTTTAAAACATTTACAAACCAAGAAAAAAAAACATTTTTATTCAGGGTAAACATGTTTAACTCGGTCTGTGTCAATAGTGTTGCATCTAATTTAGCGTATCTTGTTTCTATAGCATCCAAGGCGTCTGTTTTTCTATTGTTTGTATCATTGATTATGTATTGCTCAGTGTGTGATCTATCACTAAAGCTGCCACATAAGTGCAAATGTGAAGGTGAAGTAATGACACGAGCAGATCATGGCACAAGAAGAAAAAAGAGGTTGGTGTTGCATTTTCAATATGGAGGGAGCAACTTTAAAATCTAGGAGTACAGTTGCAGATCTTACATGTTTTTTTTTTAACTTGACAGTCAGGAGGCAAGGCAATGAGACCGACGTATTTCCTCTGCAAGAGTGTTATTTAACAATGAGAAACACAACTACAATGATCCCAGGCTCCTTCAGGTCATTAAACCGTCTTTGTTCTTGTTAGAAGTCCCTTTGTTGCAGGAGATGACATATGGTGCCACTAAAGTTGTTTTATAATTAAGCCCTGCTTGTTGTATCACAGATTTGATCAGCTCTCTTTGTGACTGTTTCAAAGTATACTCGAGACAAAAAAGGGATATTGTTTGGAAACGCTTTATTTCTGAGGACATTAGGCTGAAGTTTAATGACACATCAGAGCAGCAGGACACGGTCTATCACAGTGTAATTATGTACAATTCAGATGAAGATCAAGGTTAAGGTCACAGAATAAGGATGGTGGTTTTCAGAGGGAGAGGACACAAACCATTGTACTGATGCTCACTGGTTGTTTATTGCTTCCTGGTGTTTGAGCATATTGTTACATTACAACAACAAGAGTTAAGTTTCTTTATCTAAAGACAGTTGTTAAACCTTGGTAAAGTACATGAAATTAAGTTTATATAACAATCAGCTCAGTCCAAGAAACTCCAGATATTCTCAGACTGAACCTGCCAAACATTATGACTACAGATGACATCATTATAATCTTGAAGATTGCTTCATCTTTTACAAATACTCACCAAGTGGAATCTTTCTTTATTCTCTTCAAGAGTTTATTGCTCACAGATGAAGGGAGTAAAAGGTGCAATTTCATCTTCACCTTTCCAGATGATTAAACTTGAATTTTTACTCAAAAAGAAAAAAAAAAAAGAAAAAAGGAAAATGTTTTTATGTTCTTAGTTTTATGTTTATAATTCCACCAAGAAAGTTGAAGTTTAGGGGGTGTTTGTTTGATGGTCAGCAGATTATGAAAAAAAGCTGCTGGCCTGATTCTCATGAACTTTGGTGGAACTGTTTGTCATGGGCAAAGAAGAGGAGTCAAGATGTCAGTAACATTTTTTGACAGGATAAATCGACACTAGTGTCTGAATGATGCCAAATTAGCAGACCGTGTTCATATATAACTACTGTACAAATGTCTCTCTTTCAAGCAAAATGTATCTTTCAAATGATTGATTAAAATCAATCTTTTCTGCTCTTCAAAAAAAAGTTAAATACTTCAATTTTTGAAAAATGTGTAACAAACAAACTGCTGAAATGTTGATGCTTCATCAAGACCCAAACATTTGTTAATCGGCCTTGTAATTGTTTGTATATACTCGATCATAACGGGGGACTGTACTAATAGCTGTAGTTGGGCTTGGCAGTCTGGGTGCTATGTTTTATTTATTTGTATTTGTTGGTGGTTTGTTTTTCCAGGTTGCCCGGCAAGGGCTGTGAAAGATTGAAGTGTTGGCTTGAATCCAGCATCTAATCTCATTTGAAGGATAATGTTAAAAAAGAAATTAAATAATAGCGTGTTTGTTTGACGGATAAAGTTGTAGAAGCATCCCACAAGTTTACATGCCATTTGGGCTCGCTGCCAAAGCATTTATTCTCCTAATGGTATTTCTTAAGTTGTCTTATCTGTCAGTCAGTTCCTTTATAAATAAACAGCCCCAGGTGATGAAAAACAACACATTAATAAAGGATGTTGTTGCCATTTTTCCTGGATTATATGGGACAATTTGATAATCTAAGAGGACAACTTGCTGGTCATCATAAATGTGCACAGTGTCCTTCAGCTAGTTCATTTTCTCCATTTCTATGTATTTAATCAGTATCCCAGTTGTCTGTTCTGCTGTTCTAGATTTTTATGGGGTGTTTGAAAGCCGGAAACATCTGAAAGTCCTAAAAGATGTAAATTTAATCAAGTTCACGTTTGGATCTGGGCACAGCAGCAGACTAATCACTCTTTTTGATACTCTCTTTTGCCTTTTCTTGATATGAACACAAGTTGACAACACATGTTCCTCACTAAGATTTAGTATATTTATTAAGTCTTACGCATTATTTCTCTGCAGTAGATTGTAGTTAAAAACGATTGCATACCAGCCAGCCTTTGAAATCACTGTGATGAAGCAGTTTCTGTATAAATAATTCACTGTTGAGTCAGATGTTTCAGGTTGTGTATTGCTCTTAAATGCTTGCCATATTTAGACTTTTCTTATATTAGTTGCTTTATATAGCTTGGGATACAATGAGCTCTCAGTCAAGGACTTCTGAGGTAGCTCACACTGAAATTGACGTTGAAATGAAAGAGGTTATATCCCTCCATGTTGTGCTTTCACCACTGTACACTGTGAACCTTGAGAGGAAAATAGTCTTAACTCATCTTACCTCCTCAAAAATCACATCATCATGAGATCTCAGCTTTGAAAGTGACGCTTATGAAGTGTTACATGTTACAAAAAAAAACTTGGTGCGGAGATTAAAAAAAGCACAGAACAGCTTGCATGAATAAAAGAGCATGTTTGTGTGAAGAAAAGGTGCCGTCTGGACTTTAGTATGTGCCAGCTTACAGGCCAACGCGTCACATTTTTCATTATGCTGCGTGATTATCTGTAAACAGTCTGAAGTATCACATAAATGGCTGTTTTTCCAGCTGAGAAAGAGCCTATATGTCCCTTTCCAGCCTCTCCGTGTAATGCTCTGTGCTTTTCAGCATTAATGGGTCCTCAAAAGTGTATCTTCAGTTTGTAAGTAAACAGCTGCTTTAATAAGAGCCTCCAGCCTGAACTGCAGCTTTCATAGATCTTATGTCTGCTTGAGAAACACTATGTAACGGCCAAACATCCCTTTGAGTCCAAGTCAATTTTCCTGCTCTATATTAATCTCTATTTACACATCAAGCAATTGTTATCAATAGACATTTTCATATAAATATATAATATATATATATATTTGTATATACATCTCTTTTCCAAAAAGTCAGTACTTTTGTGCCATCTATTCTATCAGGGTTAAAAACAAATAAACACATGTAGAGGTCAGTACAAGTAACATCGAAATGCAAACAGTGCATCTGAATATGTGATAAATCAACAGCATGTCCAACCAGCTGAACCAATCAGATTGGCTGATTGGAGCTTACCAAAAATCCAAAACACTCATCGTCCTCACAGACGTGTGGTTGTCTCTCAGTCTTTTTGTCTATTGTTCTCAGGGACCCGCTCGGCCTGTGGGATCAGCGGTGTTGCCAAGGTGATAGTACAAGGAGCAGTAGGGTCACCAGGGTCAAAGGTTTGACGTGCAATGTGTGGGCTGAGTCTCGTACAGCCACCTAATAGAAAATAAATTAAAAACTATATGAGAACAGACAGGGTAGATTAATCTACAGATGGATCTAATTCACCATATTTAAACTGAAGCCATTTTTCTGTGACATCATAGATAGATAAATATAAATATAAGTATAATGTATTGATTCCAACCGTGTGTGTGTTTGTGTGTGTGTGTGTGTGTGTGTGTGTGTGTAGGTGTGTGTGTGTGTGTGTGTGAGGGCTTTTATGAAAAGGAATGATGCCTTAGGTTTGTGTTCAAGGTTTCACATCTTAATAATTGTATTGATCTGCAATAGAAAAGAGAATTGATTGTCAAAATCCAGAGGGACATTTGGCTATATTGATAGGTAAAAAATAATGGCGTAACCATTGACAACGTTGGACAGCAGCTGATGTTTGCATAACAATTCCAGAGCTGACACTACTGCTTGATAGATTTAAAGTATTACATTAAATTGAATTATTTTTACTGTAGTTTCTTTAATAATAGAAGGTGGGAGACAGATTCAAAGCGTGCCAGAAATTCATCCAGTCGTCAGCGTTCGTGCACCAGGGCACACAGCACAACTGACAGTGGGCAACTTCAAAATTCGCAATCCCAACTAAAAACATCCGGTCAAAATCGGCATGAATTTATACAGCATACGCCAAGCTTTACTGTCAATGTACCAATTCACAGAAAGACTAAAACCGACACCAACATTGATCAGGCTGAAAACCTCTATCAGCTGCAGCACTGAGTCATGCAAATCTGGTCACCTTGTGATGAAAGAATTAACCGTTTCTTTGGACCTGCACAGTCTAACTGTAGATCCAAACTGACTATTTGTAAAGCGGCAGCTATACATTATTCCTTATATACAACAGGAAAGGCATGAATTCTTTTAAGCAGTTCGTTAACAAACAGTCATGTTAGCCAACATTAGCTTAATACGCTAGAGCTAGGTATTAGCATTTTGCCAATTCTTTGCTAACAACACAGCTTACAGTATTAGACTGAGACAAACAATTGGACAATATGAAAGGTCAATCCCAGCAGATACAAGGTGATAATTCTAAAATGTTCTGTGTGACCCGTGCGTTGACCACAAAAAAGTAATCACCTGAAAATGTGGCCCTGTGATTTGGTACAATACCCTCTGAAATAATTAACATTATAAATAGGTGCAATAAGAAAATCTAACTTCTTAGCAAATGGTAAGAAAGTGGTTAGATAGATAGATAGATAGATAGATAGATAGATAGATAGATAGATAGATAGATAGATAGATAGATAGATAGATAGATAGATAGATAGATAGATAGATAGATAGATAGATAGATAGATAGATAGATAGATAGATAGATAGATAGATAGATAGATAGATAGATAGATAGATAGATAGATAGATAGATAGATAGATAGATAGATAGATAGATAGATAGATAGATAGATAGATAGATAGATAGATACTTTATTGATCCTGAGGGAAATTCAGGAATGTCAACATAATCTGATGCCAAACACGGACAGCCCCTTAAAACAACATTCATATGGTAGCTGTGTGAACAGTGTGGAAGGGTGGAAATGAATCGGGTGAAACTGCAGTTACTTACCTTTGGGGGTGAGAGGTGATGAGGAGGCACAGGCCGACGAGCAGGGGGAGGAGCCATCTTCTTTATAGCTGGACTATGACCACTGGATGTCGCACCTGTCTCATCACCTGAAGACAAAAGTAAAAGCAAGATGGGAAGGTTTGGTTTGAGTATAGACATTTGGAGAATCAGTTTTGTACTGGTATAAATGCCAACTCTCTGTACTGATATTGGCCGATAACTTTCTTAGATCAACGTTTGATCTCTATAGATACACATTTGTTGTGTTGATTCCTCAAATGCAGTTATCAGTCACTTGGAAAAGATAAACAGTATAACAAAGACAAGATGGTCACTCAACTGGCAAGTAACTGCGCACGTATGTGAACCACAGCTTGACACTCTGGAGAGTGATGATGCTTGTTGTACTCCAAATATCACTCTCTACTGGTGAAAGAGAACTGCCAGTTTAATACAACGAAACTCAAATGAAATGCTATTTGACTGGTGAATAAATATTGTAATATCGGCACAAATCTGCGATAAAATTATCATTAATACTTATGGTAGCTTGATATGCTAATATCAGAAAATATTATCGGTGGTCGGGCCGCAATAAAAATAAAAAAAAGTTCATGATAGAAATTAAATTAAAATAAATTAAATTTGGTGTCGCCAAACAGCAGTTTGTTTAATGCTGGTGCTCAAGGGCGACATCTACTGGATCAAAAAGTCACACATTCTTACTTTAAAGGGTTTTTCAATAACTGGTAAAGTGTAATTAAGTTGCTTTACTCATTTGCTTCTCAAAGTCTGTACCTTATAACATGATATTAATCTCTAACAGGGGAAATCCAGTTTTTCATTAATCTAGTTATATAAGCAATGAGGCAATAATTATGGTAAATTAAAGTGTCTGAAGGGATCAATTAGATGAACCCGAACAAGTTCAGGCATTTGCAATGAATTTCAGAAATGTAGTTTAAAAATATCCCAGAAAATAAACAACTCCATAAATTAAGAATACGAGTCGAGATTTGTGGAAGTCACTTCTGGCTCTGTTTTCAGTCCCACGATTTGCACAAAATCTTGCATTAGTTATGTCTGTGTTGTTGTTGTCGTTTGGACCTGAAAGATTTATAGATTCATCACCCCACCCACACACAGCTTTGCAAAAACGTAAATGTGAGTACTGTCAACTTCGACACACAAACACATACACACACATACACACAAGCTTGCACACAAACAAAGACAATTTTGACACGTTGCTTAATTTAATGGGCATATGGTCAGACTTCACCAGATGCTTTCATATGCATATTGTGTGGGTGTGTGTGTGTGTGTCTGTTTGTGTTTTTGTCGATGTGTGTGTGTGTGTCTGTTTGTGTGTGTGTGTGTGTGTGTGTGTGTGTGTGTGTGTGTGTGTGTGTGTGTGTGTGTGTGTGTGTGCGCTGGCAGCAATCCTGGGCCCTCATGGGAGGAACTCAGGTAAATGAGGGGATTAGGACAGGAGAGAGACAGTCTGTGCCGCTGGCTAAATGCATATACACACACATCAACACACAAGCGCACACAGCAAACAAAGACACACACACACACGCGCACACACACATAATCGCATACATATCAGCTGGAGACATTCACATACTTACCTGCGCCGTCACACAACATGCTTTATCCTGGCACAAACACACACACACACACACACACACACACACACGCACACGAACACGCACACACACACACACACACACACACACACACACATACACACACACACACACACACACACACACACACACACAGCAGAAATCTGATTCTGTCTATTATAATACACATTGTCCTGCAGCACAATGGACAAAGAGCTTCTTTCATTTACTGAGGAATGAGGTGAGTTCTTAATGTTCACACACTCGCACACATATTACATCTCATCATAAAACACATACAAAGACATCAGGAAAACCAGAAGAAAACACCCATTTAAGGATGCACACACAAAATGTTAGAAATACAAAAAGGGGACAGATGCTCTCCTGCAAATGAAGGCATAAAATATGCTAGAGACGTCTGATGTTTTTGGTTTTGACTGTCTGTGCTGATGACTCGGATGAGTTACTGACAACTAAATGTTTATTAGGAGGAATCTTTTCTGATTGAATTTTCCTGACAAAGTGCTGCATGGAGCAATAAGGGAACCTGGCTTCATGGCTATGCAAATGTGTGTTTGTATGTGTGTGTGGTCTGTTTAGTGTCCATCTGTTCCCATCAGAACTGTAACACTCGAGTCACATCTGGTGGGAGCTTGTTTCAGAAACAGAATTGCGTTGTGTTATTTTGTTTTTGCTGCGGTATAAATGGCGGGACTACTTTTGTTAGGAAGAGGATCCAAACTGTTTGTAATATGCTCTGGCTGTAAACAGGTTCAGATTAAAGAATATTAAAGGTTGGTTGTTGTGTCCCGCTTCAAGCCAAAAGAAAGAATCAACTATAAAGAAATCTGCTCATAAATCTCACACTCTGCAGTCTGAGTGCCAGAGGGAGGATGGTGTTAAAGTCAGTGCAGGTGGCCAAATGTTGGCTCGATAACACCAATTATAACTTGCCATTTTCGCTTGATTCTGATGGCTGAGAAGAATCAAAGCCACACCAATTACTAATAATAGTATAAATAGCTTGGATTTAAATAGCGCTTTTGAGGCACCCAAGGATGCTTTACATCAGAATGCACACACAAGGACAACACAATTAAACAAATCCAAAAAGTCATTAAGACTGATAATGATAATTAACTTCTGATAATGGATACTTCCTTCCAAAAAATACAGAACAAGTCTAATCAAGTGTTAGGAACAGAGAGAGAAAGTTAATCAATGTATTTAAGAAGCTGGAGGCTTCAATAATTTAATGAATTTGCTGTAAATTTTAATACAAAAAGTTTTTCCAATTATACTTCTTATCATCTTATCTTATTAGACAGAGTGTTGTTTAACTGAAGATCAGCCCGACTGTGATTTTTTTCAAAGATATTCGCCGATCCTCCTGACATTCAGGACATCACATCTCGGGTGTGACACGGGTTTGAGATAACAGTTTTACAAGCGACAAACATTAGCCAAAAAGTAATAACGACAGATTATTTGAACTGCAGTAGTTCCAAAAGCGAACTGAAACCAGCCCGTTTCAAACAAGCAACAGAACCATCCTGCTGCACTCTGTTTGCTCCTATGGTGAGCGCAGAGACTAGTTACTATGTTCAATGTGCATTTATTTATGTTTTAATGTATCACGCATTCTTAGGAGTGAAAAGTCCAAGTGACGCTGTACTTCATCAGCACCTGTTGTCCAATCAGATAGCTTGGTTGGAACGTACTGTTCTTCAAAGCAATTAAAAGTGCTTTCTTGTTCTTTCTCAATTTGTGTCTATCAAACTTTCAAAGACCGCTTTGCACGTGCACATCCATGTCAGTCTTTGTGTGTGTGTTCGAGTGAGTGGCAACATGCAGTCTCCTCCTCCCACATGTCCTTCGGCATGTTTGTCTCTTAGCAACAACTCAGAACATGTCACATATTGGGCAGATACACGTGGACACACACATAAACACACCGCCAGAGATGAGTGATGAACAATGTCGCTGGTCATACTCATGGGATATTTTAACCTTTACTTGAATGAGTAATGATCGTATGTGTGTGGAATAATAAGAAGCAGGAGTGACATTTGAAGGATCCCATCAGTGAGCTGTGAGGTAGATTGCAGTGTCCAGTTTCCGGCTTTTCCTTTTATGCTCCGTATACGAACCACTCACACCTCTGTTCTTGAACAGTCTGCAACCCAAAGGGGGAAACTAACAGTTTAAAATGAAACACAAAATAAAAAGCAAATAAACGTGTCCTCTTCACAACTCGGATGTAATTTAGATACTCTTCCAAAATAATGAGATAAAAATGGAATTGGATTCAAGGAGAGGTCTGCCCTCGGGTGACAGTAAGGGTCCCAAACAGGTGGAGCAGGGACATAAATCAGTGCGGCGGTGACCCAGAGGAAACAGTACTGCTGCCAAGTGCTTAATGCATCCCCCTCGCTTTCTCTCTCTCTCTCTCGCTTTCTCTCTCTCTCTCTCGCTTTCTCTCTCTCACACACACACACACACACTTTCGAGCATTTCATCCCCCCCCCAGCTCTCCTGTTTACTATTCTAAATTAAGGCAAAAAAGCCATGATATAAAATCAAATGTAAAAATAAATAGATAGATGGAGAAACTTGCTTCTCAGTCACAGATCATTTTATTATATCAGTCATTTTAAGATTAATTTATGAATGTGAATAACTCTGGAACCTGTCAGTGTATGTTCAGTTCTCATGGGCTTTATTGATGGGCGCATAATTAGATGCAACAACCAAAAAAAAAACAAAACATGAAACATCCAATCTCAGCTGTCATGAAGCGAGAGGCGGTGGAAACCCTGACA
The DNA here is from genome assembly GCF_947650265.1 of Symphodus melops. Lineage (NCBI taxonomy): Eukaryota > Metazoa > Chordata > Actinopteri > Labriformes > Labridae > Symphodus > Symphodus melops. The sequence continues at coordinate 5,320,912 of NC_136698.1, forward strand.
TGTTCGCCAGTCGCTCACATGGGCCGACACATTAACAGACAACCAGCCACACACACATTCATAGCTACAGGCCATTTAGAGTCACCAATTAACCTAACGAGCACGTCTTTGGAGGAGGGAGCTGGAGTAGCCGGAGAGAACCCAAGCAAGCACAGGGAGAACATGCAAACTCCACGCAGAGAGGCTCCTGTCTGACAGGGATTCGAACCAGAAACCTCCTAGCTGTGAGTCAGAATTCTTAAGGCCTGCCTTAGCTATAACTTTTAGCCTATTACTTGGATGGCCAAAAGTGATATCCAATGATGGGCCAATGGGGGACATCACTGGTACTACATCCATGCTTTATACAACTAGCCTCATGTGAACAACTGGGGAAAAAATAACACAGGCATTTTATTTGGGGGGGGGTTGTCTAATCTAAGTGCATATTAAAACGTGCTGATTAATGCAGCATAAAATATATATGAAGAATCTTTCAAATAGATGTTATAAATCAAATGCTTATGTGTTTAACACAACTAAGATAAAGCGTAATAACTACTTTTAATAAAGTTTCTGTAAAACAGAAGAGGCTGTTAAGACTTAATCGGCTGTAATGTTCAGATTTGAACATTTCTGCCCCGTCTTTCAAGATTCCTGAAAAATTCATTCCAGAGAAGCCAAACCTCAGCATTACTTTGTTAAACCCATCCGTCTGCCATCTGAAACAAAAGCCAACTGACAACACAGCATCTCCCTAATAACTGCAGACAATATGTGTGTGTCACAGAAACATGTTAGCTATGCTTTGATCAGGCATCTGTGTGTGAAGCCGAGCAGAATCAATGCATTTTAATGTGGTGAACAAGGAAGAGGAGCATTTGTGCTGTCTGGTCTTGTCTCAGAAGGTAACCTCAGCTGGTTTGAATAGTGTTTGCGTGTAGGTGTGTGCACGTGTATGAGTGTGTGTTTATATGTGTGTTTGATAAAGTGCATATAGTTTATAAAAGAAGACGGAGAGATGACGGAATGTCAGGGAGGCATGATCTGATGAGCAGAAGTTGAAAAGGGAACAGACAGAAAAAGAAAATAAGTTTATATTAGTCTGTGTGTGTTTGCTTGTGTGTGGTCTGCGCGTGTGTGTGAAGTGCAGCGCCTTAATGATCGCGCTGATATCAGATGCCTGTGGTGTTTTGTACAGAACTGTCAATTTAGACCCCAATTATGCTCGATCTTTTTGCCCTTCAATTTGTATGTTTACAGCACACATTCTTTCTCTCACTCTCTTATTCATACACACACACACACACACACAAATACACACACACACACACACACACACACACACACACTCACACAAATGATGCAAGATGACCTTGAAATGCGTCTGGATAGCTGGTGTCAGTGTGTGTGTCTGTGTGTGTAGGCGTGTAAATGTATCCCTAGCATTTCCAGCTGAATCAGTAATGAGCATTTCATTACTTCAGCCTCAGTTCCCCTGGGAGGAAACACACACACGTGGACACACACACACACACACACACACACACAAACACAAACACACTCGAAGAGCATGATAAAAGGTAGCTGTGGATTATGGCCTCTGGAAGTACTTATAAAAAAGATTTATAAAATGATAAAGAAAAAGGAAAATTGCTGAGAAAGTAAGAAAGAGAATCAGGCCTCATACTGTGAACATCACAGTAAGTATATAGTGTTTACCTGAACACCACCAACAAAGGCTATTTTTTTATCACAAAGTATATATTGTGTGCCCAGGACAAATAGATTCTTAATTTGTTGTAGTGCTGTAGAGGAAACGATTCAGGATTCAACTTCTGCGTACAAAGGATGTCTGCTGGAAAATTCTTGGCAATCCATCTTGCAGTTGTTGAGACATTTTAGACTTGACCAGAGTATGAACAAACCTCTACCATATTGCGAGCATTACTACAGTAGCAACTGCATTTCTTGGTCTGGCCCTGAGATCTTAAAAAAAGAAAAGGAAAAATCTTCTCCCATACATCACATCTTACTTGGAGTTGAAAGATAAGCCGGAAGGCCGTGATGCATTATTAATTACAAGGTTGCAAACCTGAAATCTGAAATGAAGTAACTTTCATAAAACTTTAAGTAGGGTAAATAATAAACTGCTTGTATGCTCAAAGAGTCTAATTTCATATAAAACCTAAATAAGGTCTGTATTACGCCTCAATGATCAAGTTAATCAACCTGCTAGTCCCTGCAAAACACTTGTATTAATCAAGAAATCATGATGTGTTTGTTTAAAAATCTGGTTCAATAGACTGTGTAATGTGCATTGCCATCACCCTTTCCACAGGTCCCCATTAAAGTGAATAACGACATAGTCTAAAACGTAATCTCCATATTAATGCCTATAGCTCTTGTTTTCAAATGTCTATGATTATGGTTCAATGTTTGACTTGCAGCAAAGCGTCTCTCCAAGGTCACACTCGGAGAGGTTAAGCATCGCCTGCAGTCGAATCATAAAACCTTTGGAGGAAACGTGGAGAGGAGAAAAAAAAAAGAACAACTGCAGCGAGGGAGCAACTGATTGGAGGTGGATGAAAGGATGAATGCAGCAGAGTGATTGGTTGAAGGTTTGACATCGACACAGGCCAGTGGGGGTTGATTTGTGTGTGTGTGTGTGTGTGTTTGTGTGTGTGTGTGTGGGTGCTCATTTAAATACAAGAGGAATAAAGCTAGAGGTGCAGCGAGGAAGCAATAGAGAGAGAAAGAGAGAGAGAGAGAGAGAGAGAGAGAGAGAGAGAGAGAGAGAGAGAGAGACAAAGCAAGGGCAACAGGCTTCTCCTAAAAGGTCAAGAGTGTGAACAGCAGAGAGTGGTGGATAAATAGATGATGTCAAAGTCAGATTTGCATGAACAAACTCGCTCAGGTGAAGAGAAAGGAGGGAGTTGTGCAGAAAGACAGGCCGGCAGATAATAGGCAAACAGACAGGTTGATAGACAGACAGACAGGGAAACATCAGGACATGGCAGCAAATACAGGAGATGTCTGATAAGGGTTAAGTGACTCTTGAAAGCTAAAGGGCAGCGAGCAGTGCATTAACCGTGCAAGTAATGATACAGTACTTTTGGTAGACGATAGTCTCAGTATCTTATTCCTTAAAAATGGGCCTTATGGGCCTCCATATATGTGTCTGAATAGACCCTGTCCTCTGCCTGTATTTTGATGTTTGGGTTTATTTTGGTTGACATAGGACATCACTGAGTGGGGAGCCTTTGTGCTTCCCTCGGCCAATAAGAGCGCAGGTAGGTTTAGTAGTCGAATTCAGCAATGAATGAAATTCAAACCGTAAAATATGACAGACGTAGAAGCATAGAAAGAAAATAGTGAGGCGAAACGTCAAGCAGATAAAGCTTGATCTAAAACATGGGCGAACCTTGGGTTAGCTTCCATGAATCGAAGTTGGCCTGCTGTCTGTTGAAAAAATGCCAGGATGTCAATCCTCTCTGCTTAGCTTGTTGTAATGTGTGGTAGCTCTCAGTGTAGGTACAAGCAGTAATCATTTTCTACCTTGAGACTATGATGATCTTCTGTACGTGCATGCCTCTGCTCAGTGTCTCCATACGGTTGGTACAGCCTTCCATGCATCCTTGAGAGTTACCTTTCGGCTCAGTACACCTTTATACAGGATAAAAGGACATTCTTGGTCTGCTCCCTCACTTTGAACCGGAGTGTACAGTGTGTTTTTCGTTCTCAGGGCCTCTTTCTGCTCTCTGTCTTAAACGCTCTGACAGAAATTGGGATAAGGGCTTGTGGGTATTCTTCCCCCTCAGCCTGGAATATGTTCCAGAATGTCTTGAAACTCACGGAGCTGGTGTCCTTATATGGTTTTAAATCTTAAATGAAACGCTGGGAAGCAGATTCTATACTGTGCAGATGCTTTTAGTTTTACTGCTTTAACTACTGACTCCCAACTTGGACTCATAGAAGGCTCTCTCTTAACGCAAATGTGAGTGTTTCTGTAAATCTGTACTTTGTTGCCCTTTGTGTCTCTGTCTGTAACTTTGTGTTTGTGCTGCTTACGGTCAGAAAAGACGTTATTAACCTTTAAATAAAGGTTAGATCAAATAAAAAAATAGAAAACATGTATTGATTGAAGTGTTGTGTAGTGTTAGTCATTAGCCAAAAAACAAATATGCTATTGCAATCGAAGCATTTCCAAAATAAGAGACTCATTCTTTTTTAGATTCTTTTTCTTTATAAAATAAAGACCAAACAGTCAGCTCACAAATGTATATTTAATAAATAATTCTTATTTTATTTTGAAAGTAACCCTGGTATAAGCTTTGCATCATCAATAATAGTGCCGTTCAAGAAGAGGTGTACCTGCTGAGATTTTCGTATGACGTGCAGTATATAATGTAAAGTTTGTTTCTCTTATCACTCTCAGGGTTTGCTCAGAAAAGAGATAAAGCTTTAAGCTGCTTTGAAAGAGGAAGACAGAGAGAGCAAAGTGAATGTGTAATTCTTTAATGAGCCGTATCTCCAGCCCTGAGGATCTATCATTATAACACTGCTGCTTATTATCCACTGCCACATGCTGCACACACACACACACACACACACACACACACACACACACCCCATGTGCACTCTGACTGTCCTTTCTCTCTGCACTGACTGTTACCTCCTGTTGTCCTCCCTACTTCCTCCCTCTCCTTCGTTGATTAGGTTTTGTGTTTGTGTGCTCTTTAACAAACCTTATTGGAGGACTCAGAATATACAACTAAAGGAGCTTAAAACACTGCTAATAATTACTACCGAGAAGTTCTTTAGGTTAATATGTTCTTAGGTCAACAGAAGATCTTTAAGTTGACTTCTTTGTCATGTTGAGTTTGTATAACAGACTACAGACCTTCATTTGGAGTGTTCGTATCCTGCGATGCGTTGCATTTTCAAGCTTCAAACCCGTCATAAGGCCAGAACCAACGTGACTTTAGTCTTTAACTGCCATGCTCCTAAAACAATGATGTGCATCCACGGCTCAGAGGAAAGAGCAGTAATGTAGGTCTTAGAAAACTCTTAACTTGCTTAACTTAGAGTGTTTGGTTCTTCAATCCATTGCTGATTTAGTGAATTTTAATGTAATAAGTTGACTAATAGGAAAATCTCAATATTTATTTTTCAGGTTTGAGGGTAAGATATAGGTCAGGTTTTTAGCTCCAAATCAACACTGCACGTTTCCAATATGAAAGTACGACCACAAAACAAATGCAATTAGAATATGGTGAACAGGCACGTGTTATATATTTAGTTAATTATGTAAGCTAAGAACCTAACTAAGGCAGCATTTCTTTTCAGATTAATGTTTCAACTGATGCATGTCCCTCATTAGTTGTATTAAAAAAAAATCAATCTTCGGAGGCAAAGCTTCAATCACGACTTGCTGCTGTATCAGTATCATACTGACTGCAGCTCTCGCATGTTCTACAACCTAATTTTCTCTGGTGCATGCATGTAGAGAGAAAGCAGTTTCATTTTATAGCACGGATCAATCCACTCTAACGGCTCGCTCTGGGAACTTTTATAGTCACGGGTGAAGATTAGAACCCCTGCCAGACTTTTTTATTGTTCTCTCTGGCTCCGTTTAGACAAGACGCTTATGAATGCAGATCAAACCGTCCTCTGGCAGAGATGGGGGAACATGCTGGAGCACTGGAAAACACTGGCCTTTCCCTTTAAGCTGAAATGGCTTCTAAAGGCTTTGTGAATCTGGCCCCGGGGAGAGAGAGGGGGAGAGGGGGAGAGGCCAGGAGAGCGAGGCAGAGATGACGGAGGGGAGATACATGGCAGCAGGACAATAAATAGAAAACGCCTCCGAAATATCCTGTTGTGTTTCTATTATTTGGTGCTGGATTACGATAAGAACAAACCACTTTCAGCATTTTAATTGCAAATAAACTGCGCTCGAAGGTATTGCGACAGAAAGGATGTTACACGATCGCACAAAACAAAATCTTTAAGTACATTATGTGAAGCGAGATGGCACAAAATCCGACACACCTCCTCTCTTCTTCTCTCCCTCCGTCCCTCCTACTCTTCCTCCTTCTTCATTGTCATCAAATAAGGACCCATGGGAGGACCGACCACCTGGTATCCATGGTTACAGGGATTGAGTGCCCCTCATGAGTACACATTCTCATACACACAGGAAAAAAAAATCCTCTTGTACTTGCTATGTTTCCCTGACCTAAACTGAGTCTGTAATAAAATATTTACCTGCTAGTTGTTCAGAAAAAAGAAAATCATTTTTTGTTTTTTCGAGAAATGAGTTATGCCTCGTTTTCTAGTCATAGTATTTATTTTTTTGAAAAGTAAAAAAAAAACAGGTCTGTCTGTATGACAGTGAGTTAGGTTTTTTTTAAAGGGAAACCGTCGGTACTTTCCAGAATATACCGCCATTCGTGGCTGAATGTGACTCATGAATACCTGGGGTCAGAGTAACATCCACCTCTGCATTCACCACCAAATCCCAGTCGAAAAAACCCCAGCAATTATGATGACACACGAGTTTCATTCGTTACACAGAGGGGAAGAGGAGAGCAGAAAAGAGGAGCTGTGATTACATTTACATTATTGACACTATAGGACCTGGATATGTCTGGGGGGGAAGACGGTGCGATCTGAGAAGCTGCGGTTTAAGGAGGGATTGTGCTGGTTCGAGGAAAGAAAATCAATCACTTTAATCTTACTGAATTCAACGGGAGGGGAGCATGAGAAATGACTAAACGAAGACAGAAGAAAAGGAAAAACTCCCCCTGCAATATAATAAGTCTGTTATAGATTGTGTCTGAAAGTATCTGTGACATGCATTTCTGTTTGATTATTATAACTTCAGGCTACAAAGACAGCAATGATTGTCAAAGATTATAAATATTATAAAAATATTATATAAAGAGAGTATCTGATTGGTAATATTTTTGCAGACCACTGGTGTTTATTTTGTTCTATTTCACTTTAATGACCGGTTTCTAACATAATTAATTAAGTGTTAAGTGTTTTATGTTTTTATTTATTTTAAATGTTACCTTTTTTCCCTGTTTTTTTAAGGGTTTTTATTTCTTTCTTTTATAAAGGAGGGAAAGTGGATAGAGGATGGACCCGAACCCGGGCTGCCAGCTTTGAGGACTGCGCCTCCGCACATGGTGCGCTCACTAACTGCTAGGCTACCAGTGCCCCCTCCTGTGTTTTTTGTGTAAAGCCTGTTTTTTTTTATAAAGTTGCGATTGATTGAGAACAGCATCTTTAATTATTACGAATTCGGCTAATTCAGACAGACAAACAGTGTCATGGTTATCGCTCAGTCTGTAGGGTCCTGGGTCAGAAACCGGAGGGTAGGCGTTTGAAGGACAGAGGTGCCAGGTCACTTCCCGAGTACGCGTCGATGTGCCCTTGAGCAAGGCACAAAAAACTCCCCACCAATCTGGCGCTCTTGTCGCGCAGCACTCACGTCTCTGTTAATGCATGTTCAGATGTGTGTCTGTCTCACACTATGAGGCAGCAGGCAGACTTTAAAGTGTCCTGAGGGATTTATATATTTTATGGTAACAAACTGTTGTTTATATAACTGTTATTCGTTGCACAGGGGACTCTTTAACTAGTGTTGCTTTATTAGATGGCTGTGGTTTTCTCAATTGTATCGTATCAACCTACAGACTGCAGAATGTGTAATCCCCTTCACTACCTTCTTTAATACACCACTATTTCAGAGAAAATTAACAACACTAAGACAGAAATAGAAATTTCTATCTTGAACTACGCTTCCCATATGGTACGGACTTTTCTCTTTTGAGATTTCGGCTTTTAATTGCTCAAAGGCTGAAGCCTAACGTGGTCTGTGAACAATGTCTGCCAAGTGATTCTCCTTCTCTGGACTGAGATCAACTTTTAAATGGACTTAAATGAAATAATAATACGCTGTGTGTGCTGTCTCAGCATGACTAAAATAACTTCTCATGGTGAAATGGCCCGCATAAATAAAACACAGGCTCGGCGACGAGATGTTGAAGTTCTGAGGTTTTAATTTCAGCCCCAGCCTGACATTCGCCTGGCACCGTACCTCCACCTCTCATCCTCTCTCCTCTCACTCCCTCCAGTATTCAACATAACACAAATGTCATGAGAATTAATTAAAGAGCAGGAAGAATTTTCTCTCCTTTTTATTCCTCTCTGTTCATAACTGCAGCCCAGAGATAGAAAAGCTAAGCTCAATCATATGTGTGTGTTATATAAAACAATGAGTGGATAATGAGGAAGATATTTGCAATCTGACCGGATCCATGTTTACCAGTAAGGCTTGAGAACTGGTCCATCCATAAAACATAATGGATTACACACTAAGATGTGGCAGCAACAGATGTACCCTCTGCGCACACACACACACACACACACACACACACACCTTAATCTCTTGCATAAAGCAAATGCACACACAAACACTACGCCATAAACCATGCTGCTCTTTTCCTGCGAGATAATAAGCTGCCCATTTAAACGATTCACTTTTAGAGAAGTGGTTTGTAGGCAGAATTTTAAGGAGAAGGAGCCAGAGAGCGTGGACAGGCAGATTTACAGTTCGATCCATCCAAAGACACATCAGAGCAGCCTGCATGCGTTCATTTGATGGTGTTTTATTCATACATGAAGTCACAAATAGGGATTTAACGCAGAGTAAAGGCATAAAAAGTGCAAATAATTCAAAAGGTTGAGTTATCTCGTGTGATTTGTGTCTCTGATTGATGCTGCATCACTGGTTCAGCTCGAGTGAGTGCGTTTATATGCAAAGACACGCCGACATACAGAAAATCCCCTTCTGTCAATCTTCACTGTAATTCTTTTTTCAGGGATTCATTGTGGCCTGAGAGACACAATTTGTGGCTCAATAGATCATAACCTGTCGTTTTCTCTATAAATAGCCAGTGTACCAGTTTCAGGCTCAGCAGGGGGTGACGGGTTTCCACAGATCTGACACATCAAGGTTACTCAAGAGCTGTACCGAATGCACCAACACATGTCTAACCTTTAGAGTGGTTAAAGAAGGGGGGAGGCAGTGCAAGAAAACAACCATATAAGGGGCTAAAGGATCTGGTAAGATTTAAGGTTTGCATGTTTGAAAGAAATATTCTTACAGACTTTAATTTCAATGAACTCTTCTTCGTGACCTCACATGGTGACTGAGGCCAGTGGTTAGGCTCTTTGTATTTGATGAAAGCTCCCAGCAAAATATCAACCAGCGAACATTTAGTGATGTGTTTGCAGTCGTTGGTCCGACTGTCCTTTCCTAGTCCTAGCTAGCATGGCATAGCAGTCAATACGATCGAGGTACAAAATCACATGTGCCCCTCCTTCTAGTTGCTATGGGGACAATTTAAAAGAACACACTTGGCATCTATTTTCAAGAGATTTATATTTGTTACATACTTAAACAGGTGGGCATTGAATTGCAACTGAGGCCATGCAATAAAACACTTAAGTGTAACCCAGAAATGCACAGATACAGTAACAAATATGCTTACATCAGAAGTTAAGATGAGGAACATATGAATGAACAAAGTCAAGACTTAAAACGATTATCAAGAGTCTTATACAATAATAAAAAAGAAAACTAAAAATGAATTCCCAAACTTTTCAAGATGCTTTTTGGTTTGGGTGCAGTAACAAAATTCAAACTACACGTTCCATAATTGTAGTTACAAACTGAGTTGTACTTGATGATTCTCTCCCTCTGATCCCATTATTTAGTCCTGGCCTTTTACAAACTTTCACGTGTCCTGTTTCCAGTCCACAGGCCGGATGTTGGAAACAACTGACCTATACAGTTTAGTATTAGAAAGGACGAACACGATGCACTCGTGCTTTACGTCACTGTGAGACACGCTCGTGACTCCAGCGATGACGAGCGCAGTGCAGGAAAAATAAATGTGACAATGGCCTGTGACTCTGTTACATACTGGCCTCAGGGACTTCAAGCCCACTGACCAATGACATCACCAGGGCGCCGTGATCACAAGGCTTGCACTGGCATGGTTCATGGGTGGCAAGGTGATCATGGAGAACAATGAGAAAATTATAATAATCAAAACAGTGTAGCAGCAAACGCTTTCAGCAATAAAAGTCCTGATAATCCTGCACCATTCCCACAAAGACACAACATTCCTAATGTTATTGGTTTGACCTAAATATGATTGGCCCAGGTCGTCACAGTATAGCAACCGTCACAAACTGCCTGAGTGTCATGGAAAGTTTCATGAGCGTAACGGTGGATGAGGTCTCCTCACCACTTAGTCGTCACGTGAGTTTTTCCAGCGAAAGATAGACACTTTACACTTTACATATTCCTGGAGCGTTAAGAGGGGCTGCAGTGCGTAAGAAGCCTCTGAGGACTGTGAGTCCTTCAGACAACACTGGAACAGTTTCAAAGAAGGCCAACAAACCATCTTAACCAAATGGCTCTAAATAATCTCTCTTTCTAAGATAATACGACATCAGAACAGTGAGCTGTGAACATACTGAATCAGTCAATGATAAACCTTTAACCATTGGAAAAAAAAGCTGTTTAAAGTTAGTCATGGTAACAAGTTGATTCAAACATCAAATAAAGGAAGACTTATTTAAGTTTATGAGCTTCACATATGATGATTTATTTTTTTATTTTTTTACAAAAAACACTAACAATGACAATATTTATCTCTAAAGATCAATGCTTTCCTTTGTCTGTTTGTTTGCTTTCTTGTTTACTTTATTCTGTTTTTAAATAGATTATTTACGTCTTGATGATGATAAAAGTATAAATAAAAGTTATATGAATGAATGAACGAAGATATTTAAAGACTACGTATACCAGTATAAAAATTGGAGCCTCGCACTTTAGCACCAGTCAAACGTTTAAAACAAACTGGTCCCTTCAGTGCCTTGCCCCCACAAATAAATTTGTTTTTTACTGATTTGAAATATTTTTTATACCTGTTGATTCTCTTTAAATTATTTTCTTGCAATGAAACTGACCATTTTGTCTCAACTAGCAGTGTCCCCGAGTGGGCGAGGCTGTCTCTTTTGCCCCACATGGTGACAGGACTTGAAGTTGGACATGTTGGAGGTTCATGAGTAAAACATGTTTGAGCTTCTCAGCTAAACACAAACAATGAACAACAAGCCCAAAGGACGTAAGCAAAGGCTTTCCTAATGGATATAGTAGTTAGGATATATAGGTATAATAGAAATTATTATATCTTTCAGAATTCAATTTCTCTAAATACCTTTCTAAAGCCTTCATAATTCTTCATTTAAAATAAAAACTGCTCAGACATTTTTTTATTCCCAATCAAAAGTCACTGAGCTCCTGCACCAACAAAGAACCACTTATTTCCATCAATAATCTAAACAACAGCTAAATTGAACGATATTCACTCTGTGGGATTACCTCAAGGCTCCCAGGGGTCCTCCAGGGCCCCCCATGACACCCATGTATTATGTATGGGCAAAAGACGATGAATAAGTCAAAAGATGAATGAATAATTACAGTTCACTTTTTCATTTCTGTTTTTTAGGGTGACCTGGTTGTTAGTGCATCTTTTACTCTGACCAAGGAGGAGATAAACTGCCAAGAGTGGGGGGGGGGCGTTAGACAGAGAAAGAGTGAGAGAGAAAGAGGGGGGGGGGGGGGGGGGGGGGGGGGGGGGGGGGGGGGGGTTGTACAGAGAGAGCGAGGGAGAAAGAGAGAGGGAGGACATTTGAATCCATCTCTCGGTACTATCCCTCCCTCCGGGCATTTCCCTGCTGGCACAAGATATGAGGAGGCTGCAGCATTTTGAAAACCTCCACCGTACCAATGAACTCTGAGTGTGTGCTGTCTTTTATTTATGGTGTGTGTGCATATTTTTTTCTCTCTGTATCTACAGCATCCTGTATGTGGTGATGTGTTATGTATGAACCAGGATCCCTTTATTTGCTTAACTTCAGGACAATCTTACACGTGTGCATACATCATGTGCGGATGCGTGCGTTTGTGGGGGTGTGTGTTTTCGGATGTTTTTCAGACTACATTTGCATGCATTTTTGCACGTGTGCATGTGTGTGTGTGTGTGTGTGTGTGCGTGTGCACATGACTCACCGTTCTCCTCACCAGATGCTTCACAGCCGTCTTCATCATCGCAGTCATCCCCGCTGCCCCTCTCTGTCTGTGCGCTCCCTCCCTCCTCTTCCTCCACCTTTGCTGTTGCTTTAGAGGCCCAGCCGAGCTCGACTAACAGCTCCTACATTAGAACACAAACATTATGCTAGAAGTCAGTAAACATTACACATAGAACACATGCAGTATCGCAACGCGTAAAAGCCCACACTTCTGTTTTCTGTCAGGCTAAATGGTTGCATTTCCTCTTTTAAGAAATGACAGTGTGGTAAATCAAAGTACAATATAGAGTGCTCTCTTATCATTTTTTAATGTTTGTAATTGTCCATGATTTCCTTCCAGACCTTAAATACCACATTAAATATGAGCTGGACTGCCATCAAATTAAGAACAGACATTCCTGATCACAGGGGGATAAACCTTAAAGACTTGAATAATTTCATTTTCCTGTTCCTCTGGTATCAACATGAGGACGGCATGTGGTTTAAAGCGTAATGCTCTTCATATGTTATGATATTCTTGTCTAGACTCGACTACATACAGCTGAAAAGTGAATAAATTTGCCAGGTAAACGCAAGTAATACATCACAGAGCTGCTCGTCAGGCTGCCTTGTACTGTAGGCATTTATCTGACCTGACAATGAGTTAAAGCTTGAACTCAAAATCACTACAAGCAGCTCACAGTAATAATTTCCCCTCGACATGGCACTTAATGGCCTCAAAAGATCTTTACACAAACAGAAACATGAACACACACACATAGGTCAGGCAGCGATCCGTAGGGTAATTGAGGTCATTCGGTCTCAAAGGGAATCCATATTCTCTACTGCTCATTTAAGTCAGAGAGTGGAAGCTGACATATGTTACATAATTGTGATGCTGGCTGAAAAGCACGTCTGCTGAAACTTAACTTTTGAATGACTGTAAAAACATCGACTGAGTTAGGTTCATATATTGGGTTTGTTTGTGGAATTTCTAATAAACTCATGAAGAACAACACAAACTTTTCAGCCAAGTAAGAAACTCCACAACTGGTATTAAAGGTTACCACACAAACACAGCGACAGGAACTTATAATTGCCTCACAGTTTGATGAATGTGTATTGCAGAGAGTCAGTGTGTGTAATATATATGAATTCCATGTTGAAATAGAGATAAGGAAAAAGGGCCCACAGTTTTGAAAATGGGAAACAGATATTGGGCTGGCATTTCCTTTTCCCCAAAGATAAAATTCTTTTTTTTTTTTTACAAATAAGCTGATGCTACCATGATTGTAACATCCATCTTAATGTTTTATATTACTACAGAATAGTTAATTTAACTTCAGAGAACAAACAAGAGTAGACTGTTTAGGACTGAGCAAAAATTATTTCATTATTCTTTTCTACAGCGTCTTAGCCTTAAAAACTTCTATCACTTTAACTCTAATACATATATTGGAAGCTGTTCTTTGTATCGTTGAGCAGATGCATCACACAAACAATGAGTAGTTCAATAGAATACAGTTTTCTTCACAGTTTGACCCGGAAATATGCAGTGACAGTTCGCCACTTAACTTTAAAACTTTCATTTAAACTGAGGGGAAAGTTAAAGCTCTTGTGGGAAGTTTTTAGCTGGTTATAAAGAGTCTGAACTTGCAGTAATGCCTCTGTATGACTTACAAAAGCAAAGAGTCCATCAGGAAGAAAATAGATTTCTACTTATTTGTTTTATATCATTTTATTCGCATTTTAACGAATTACCATTTCTGTAATGGTAATGGAAGTTTTCTGATACTTAAAGCTTTATATTTTATTTACACTGTACAGCATATAGAAGAGTATACAAAGGGAAAGCATGGAAAAGATAAGTTTATTAGTTTAACATTATGCTTTGACACTAAAGAAAATTGCTCTTCACATGTGTCATATAAAGACAAAGTTTCCAAAAGGGATGTCACGTTTTTTTTTATTTAAAAAGCTTTAAAATGTTTATTTGTGTCATTCTGTACCTGAGCCGCTGTTCTGAAGTAGGTTAAAACCATAAGGTGGGACATCTGGCCTCAACGCGTACGGTAGGCGCGGAGCCGCCATGGAAACAAGGGGAACCAAGGTTATTATATGACAGCATGTCCGAGGGGACAAGGATACAGACTAGACTCTGTGTGCAGTGATTCAACATCATGTCATCCGATTGCAAATGAGGGCTGAGGGAGGACAAAAATACATTACGGCGATGTTTCCACCAGGACTGTGTTTTTCTAGTCATGTGGAAAGGAAGGAATTGAATCTGGATTTGGGTCATGAGGCAGTGAAACTCTCTCCAGTGAAACTAATAAGCTAACAAGTAAAACTATTGCAGGGCTGCAGCACCGGAGTGGCCTGTCCTGTCTAATTAAAGACGGGGAAACTTGCACTTGGTGGTGAGATGAGAATATCTGATCTCATCCTACTTCTCTGTCAGCATATTACAAAATGACAAGGAGGGATTTGTTCAAATTAAAAAGGATGGAATCTCAATTCTTATACTTCTTTTTGTTACATATTTCCAGCAAATCTGTCACGATTAAGGTACCGAACATATAGTATGAGGTTTGTAATTAATAAAGAGAGCAAGCACATTTCACAACTATTTGTATGTACATAGCTTGTAGCCATTGCACAGAAATATGCGCAGGCAGTACAGAGATGAGCAATCTATAAATGACTATAGGGAGTTCCTATTCTAGGCACCATGCAAAATTTCAGTAGTAAGTGGTTCAAAAATGCGTACAATGACATCCAAGGATGTTGTTTTTTCAACAGCTGCAGCCTCTTTGAGTGACTTTGTGAAGTTTTATCTTTTATGTTGTAACATTAACATAATCCTGATAGATCAGTAAATGAGGAAATGTAGTGAATACTTTGCATTTGTTACCTTCATCAAAATAAGTACAAATCCCGTTCGGCTGTTGATGAGCACTTCTGGGACCATTGCTCTTCTCCTACACGAGGGAAGCCTCCACCATGCTGATTAGGCTCATCCTGATTTGCTGAACATGTTCATAGAAATTTTAATTGTGAGAATAATTGAATGGCTACACTAATGGAATCCCATTAGAGGGGAAAGCCAGTGTGAAACATAACCCAGTGCTGCAAAACTCTAATTACCATGTTATACAAAATTGAGACAGGAAAGACAGAAAGAGGAGACAGACTACCAAAACATGACTGATGAAATAATTAAGATTCAAAGGATGCTTCTTTGTCCTGTTTTACATTTTGCTCTTCCGTTCACACTGGCTGTGCGAGTGTGTAAATGGCACATGTGACAAGCATGAATAATTATCAATGCATGGTGTGCATTAATGTGTGTGCCTCAGACAAATGGACCCCCCCCCCCCCAACCCCTCTGAGAAAGTACAAAGGCTGCTAGCATGACAGAAGAGCAGCCCCGGCTCTACGTTTCAAGAGTGACTCTAAACTTGTTCAGAGGCAAACCTGCACAAAAGTTTTGCTCTAGGCTGGAGGTGGAGTCCATGGGAGGGGAGGGGATTTTCTTTTAACCAGAATCCAACTTGTGATGTCACAAACTGAGAAAATTTGAAACTGAGCAATTTTCTGTGTTGTAAGACTAAGGCAGACCACAGACAAAGGACTGAATGGGTTTATTTCACATGTTGTGGGTCAATAGACACTCAGGTTACCTAAAAAAAAAAACTGTAGAAGGGGATTTTCCCCTTTAACATCATCTTTTTTGTGCATGCACATATTGATTCAGCTGTTCTTAACCGCATCAGGTTGGAGTGAGTGTGTGTGTTTGTTTTCATGTAAATGAATGTGCAGAAGAGTCCCTGTTATTCTATATAATGGTTATACAGAATTAATGGGGCTGAGAAAAACATAAATAATAACATGCTGCCTGTGTGGTGTGTGTTTGTGTAAATGTTACGGGGGAGGGGTGCTGACTTAGCATTTCCTCCATGTAAATGCAACATGATTAATGGACTCACCGCCCAAATTGGACGTAACACCGAAACCAAGCTTACACAGCAGAAAGAGAGAAACAAACCTTTACATGGACTCGTCACATGATTTCCCATGAACACTCCACAACTCCAACAACACTTATTTAAAGCATATTTTTCAGGTTGACAACAAAGGGCTAATTTCATCTCTGATCTGATGATACAGAGAACCCCGCCAATGTGGAATTAAATGCAAGATTCAATGTAAGATTTATCCATTGAGCTAAACACAGCAATACTGTACTGATGCATCATGTTTTCTCTGAAGTTATAATCTTGAAGTTTTCCGTTTAACTCTATGGTGACATCTATTGTATGAGGATTAATAGTTGCAGGTAGCTCAGTTTGCATCATCTGAGTTTCCAGTTTCTAAAACTTTGTTTGCTAAGTCATAGGAGCAGTTTTCTTGCATTGTTTGATCCAGAAGTGACCTGGTTGGTGTGACTCAGCTCAGTTTGCACTCGATGCCAACAGATAATCAGTTCCCAGATTGAATGCAATATAACATTACCTTTAGTAATTAAGTCCATGGCCATGAAAATCAATAAAAAAAATAAAAATTAGAATGACTACAGAGACCTAGAACAGTAGGTAAAACAGTTATCTATCCATCCATCCATCCAATAGTGACATAACATAAATTATGTTTGACAATTTGAACCTAAATGTCAAAGTGCTTTTAAATGAGTCATGAAGTGCTGATACCTTGCGCATGTGTTTGCTAATAGCTAACTAATGGTAAATGTGCACCTTAAGACCTTAAGTGTTTTTCAGAAAGTTTGTAACGGCAACAACAATCTTAGTGAGCTAGATCAACTATAAGATTGTGGATGATTGGATTGGATAATAGGCAAGGTAACTTGTTTCAACATCCAATTCACAGCGCTTCTCGTTCAACATAATACACAGACGTTTGGCATTAAATTATTATACAGCAATTATTCAACTTTGAGCATGACGTTAAGTACCATCCAATCAAATGAATACTTAGACTGATTCAGACAGTTTATTATTGGCCGGAGTCATATTGGTTGTTTATAAGTTAAACTGCACTTCTTTTACATAAACAGCAGTGATTGGCCTAACCAGGGATGTCTAGTTCCCAGGCTGCTTTGGAAACTGAGACTGGCTGGGATTTTGTAAAGTAATACATCATGAAATGTTGTCAGCCTTATCCTTTAATGTCTGTCAACTTTGTAGTCTCCTTTGCTTGTCTATTGAGTCTATCTTTCACTGTGTTTTGTTGTCTGGCTTCCTTTTATCGTCTATCATCCTCTACAGCAAGTTTCCTAACACAGACAAAAACAATGAATCACAATGAATGAGTAATCTTGATGCACCATTTTATGGGACCATATTTTTTTTTTATTGTTTTATGAATCATCCATGGAAATCATATCATCATGCCCAGAGCTTTTTAAATGCTGCAAGTTTAAAATGCATAATTATATATCTTTTTATTAAAAGTAATTATCCTCTTCCCTTTTGGAGGTGCTGACAAAAAGCTGAATTGGATTAAACAGCGCTTCACACATGGAATGATAACAGGTGAGAATCATCACAGAGACACATGCACACACAACCAAGGCCTGGGAAACACTTTCATCCCACTTTGAAGGAAGACAGAAAGGTTGATCTTAATTTTTTACTGTAAGGATCAATCCAACAACAGCATTATTATTTAAGTATGGCTATGAATAATTCCAGCCTTTATAGGCAGGTCGAGATGTTGCTGCAGAATGCTAAACCACCTTTAGACATCAAGGTGTCACGGCCAAGGTGAATGAAGACGATATTTATGCTCTATGACCAAGTTATGAAACCACCCAAAGAACTTGTTTCTTATTATAACCTCCATCCACATCAACATCCAGATACTCTAAAGGACACGCTATTGCAGTCTTTGACAGAGGGTTGATTGTAAAGACTTTTGGACAAAATAAATTCCTCTATCTATTATCTATAACCAATATATTATCCAGTTCGAGGATGTAGGGGGTGGAGCCAAACCCGGCTGTCATTGTGGGTAGGGGACTGGACTAGTCACCAGTCCACCACAGAGCTGATTTGACAGGAATTTGAACCAGAAACCTAACCGCGACACCACTCTGGACAAAATGTTGTTTTAAATGTCTATTATAAATTTACCAGCTGCATGGGAAAGTACCGACACCAGGCACTGCAGAGGATCATAAGGGCAGCCAAGAACATCACTGGGACACAGCTGCTGGCAATTGAGGATGTCTACCAGGCCCAATGTCGGAGCAGAGCTTTTAACTGCCTGTGACCAAGCTCTCCTTGGATACCAGCTTTTCCAACTACTCCGATGTGGCAGTCAATAGAGGACAATACACACGTGTACCACAGGACTGCAAAGCAATCGAACATGACGACATCTTTGGGTGTGCCTTCCTCTCGTCTGTTTGATTTATTCATTGATGGGTAATATTTATGTACAGAGGATTACTGAAAGCACCTTTTCATGTGATAAAGTGTTGGTCATGGAGAAGTTCTGAAAATAGTTGGCACTACTTAATAAGGACCTGAAGTCTACAAAATAATACAATTATAATCTGGAAGACCAAACATGTTTACATCAGTGTTGGACAATCGGGAAAATCGAGATGGAAAAGATTGTTCATTTCAATGTTAGCTCAGAATACTAAAATGTGAGAATGGTGAGTTCAGTGTGCTTAATTTCAATAGTATTTCTGAGCTGAGGTGTGCTGGAGTGCATACCTGTGTTAGCTGCTCCAGCTTCTGCTTCGCCCCCTTCAGGACAGGATCTGTATTACGGACAGACATCTCTGGGTTCTCCCTCTGGGCTTTGAAACCGCTGCCAACTACGCGACCTGCATAACTACAAAAAAGACAGAACATGAGAATGACATACAGCACTTTATGTCCCAGTTATGGGAGTGTAGTAGAGTGTGCTGTTCTTCTGCCCCCGTTTCCCCACAGTCACTACACTAGTGGGTTAACTCTGGGTGTATGATTCACTTCATAGACAGGGAGGTACACAAGCCCTAACACACTCTGTAATGTTGTTACTCCTGGCAAAAAAAAACAAAGAAACAGATTTTATCTTCAGGCAGATTTTAAACTATAGTGACATGAGTTCATTCTCTGGCAGACCGATGTTCATCTTAATAACCGAGATAATTTCATCAGCGATTCAATTAACAAAACAGATACTATATATTGTCGTACGAGGAATAATTTGAAAACTTGTTTTGCAACAATGCTAATTGCATCTTCTTCCTTAACAAGCTGTGCACATCTGCTCCTCTGTACCAACACATACTCGCTTGATTCACATGACAGCAGAGGGACAGCACCCTCTGGACACCGAATTTAACCATCCTGCTCTCAACAACGTAAACCATCTATTACAGTAGTTTAGTTCAGTTAGTTTCCTTTCTGTCATAATCCAGCAGCTTCACATTGACCAGGTGTTTCATGATATTATTTATTGATTTGAACTATGTAAATTTGAAATCAGTGGGGTATTATGTTGTTCTGTATTCTAAAGACATGCATATAACTTTAACATGCTGGAGGGGGGGCCTATCAGACAGAGGATGACCAGAGGGTTTTCAGGGTGAGAAAAATATGCTTTTGTAAATCCTGCAGAGCTGACAGAGGTTTCAAAAAGTGAAAACATACAACTTGAAGTGATTGTGACCATTTTAAATAACCCTTTCACTGCAGAGGATGTATCCTGGACTAATATTTATTAGCTTCTAAAACAGCAGAGGGTGCACATCCATACAGAGATGAATTATTTATTAACTTAATGTGCTTCAAGACAACATGTTATTTGGCATTGTTACCAGTTGATTATTCTGGATTGTTCCTTTCCTGCAGATGACTGTATATGAGGACCTCCTACTTCAATTGAATAACAAACAAATGGATGGATGCACGTGGCATATCAAAGTCATCTCTGAGTTTGATCCCTGACCATCTTGCATAATGATGTTTCTTCATGTCGTGGGCTGTGAAAAGTATCACATCATTTTGTCAGTGTGGGGGGGGATGCAGTGGGTGGATCAAAAGTAAGATGAGGCGAGAGGAAAGCTGAAGAAAAGAAACAGCAATTCATGAGTCATATTTTTTCCCAATCCTCAAGTTCCAAACCAGCGTTGCTCGCTAATACAATCAACCACCAACTCAGTAACCGCTGAGTCCACACCCTCGACTGCACAAACACACTCAGGCTATGGCAACAGGATTTGTGGGAACCAGAGAGAAGGCACATGGCTGATGTCAGCTAAAACAAAAAAAAGAAAAAAACTATTTGACTAATGCCAGGCGAAGATCCTGAACTCTGGAGCCATGCTAACCCTGCTGGCTTGGAATCAGATCCCACCAGAAAATTAAGTTTGATACATGAAGTCTGTAATTAAGTGTCTCTAATTGTCTGCTTAATTCACACACAGATAGTGTTTTCATGCATTCCTATTTCCTGATAAAAAAAAATACGATGCTGTAATTTAAGTCAAATTGTTCATGTCCTGAGGCATGACTCACATTTTGGTCTGGTGCTTTTTGGCTTTATTCATTCTAGCATTGGCAATCAATGATAACGGGTCTCACAGAAGAGCTTATATACTGTATGAACTGTCTCTGTGAGAAATGTTCTCCAATCCAGCTTTGATCGAGTCCACATTAAATATGCAGCCAATCGGCAACAACATCAACAGATCAAAAGCTGCCTGTTGAATTAAAAGATGATGTGACTGCAGATTCTCGTGGGAAAACTGGATCATTTCGTTGAAAAAATAATATGATGCAGTGGGGAGAAGACTACAGCACTGTAATCAATACAAACAGAAGTAATTAAAAAAAAATACATTGCTGGCACAGTCAACATACTTGTTGGCCTTAGTGGGAAAAAATAATTACTTGTGTTTTATGATGAGATGCATTACGTTGTATCTGCTGTGAAAGCACAGAGAGGATTACTGAAGAAGAACTGCATTGTCAACAATTAGACATAAAACAGATGAGGGTCACTGTGAGTGGAACCCTGCAAAACAAAATTATCAGAGCTACTTTGCAAATATAAAAAAAAAATCAGGACTTGATTTGTGAGTCATTCATAGATTTGACCTTAGAAGGAGCCAGTAGAAGTTAGCCACATTGAAACACACAGAAGTAGACGGAAAACGATGTACATTTATTACAACTGCTAACTGTATGTCTTGGATAAAAATATAGACTGCATAAAATATGGACGTAGACTCTGTGACATAACCCATTGGTTACTAAAGCGTACTCCACATTGAACATGCTTTTGGTCAACCTAGAAACAGGCAACTAAGTGAAGGTGAGACGGACCTATAAGCCTCCTGGCAAACAGCTACAATGCACCCACCTGCCAGTCAAATCAACTCCGCTCCTAATTATGCAAATGTATTAACATCTTTGAATACATTTAAAATGAACGTGCAATGAACAAATTCACCCCTGCACAGTGTGTGCCAATGACTGCATGAGTTTTTTAGACCAAATTTGTTTGTTTTTTTGACCAAGCTGTACAAATCCATTTCTGGTGTCAAAATGAGCATTTTAACATGCGTGTGTACGAGACTTCCAAGAATTTTTCAGCCAACCTCAGGTGGATGCTCGAGTAACTGCAGTGTTTTTGCAATTTTGCATTCGCTACATTACAGGAGGCTGTTGCCTGGATGAGACACTATAGTAAATTACAAAAGGATATGATGCTGCATGATTTGACGTGTTCAAAAAGATTGAGAAAAATCCTACATTATGAACAGGATGCAGAGCTATATAAATGCATTAACACACGGTATAAGACGTTCAGCTATTTCCACTTAACTGATTTATAGAATCCAAGGCAACAGAAAGAGCAGGATGTGAGAGGAAAGAAGATGAAAATATTACTGGAAAGGAAAAGGGTGTGGGAGAAGATAAAAAAAAGCTCAATAAAAAAACCACAATGTTCCCTCAGGGGAAAATCCCAGGATTCCTCAGACTCCAGCAAAGATTTAGAGGATCATCTTCACCACACACTTTCAATTAATCGTCTAGAAATACACAAGAGCTTCAACACCTTACAAACATTCTGGCATGTTTGTGTTTTCTTTTATCATCATTAGAGCTGTGAATGTGCATGTTCATCATAAAGAACACAGTTAAGAGTGACAGGACATTGATTTGACCTTTGTTCATACAAGGTTGGCAGCAGAGTGGGGCTCTTTTATCACACAACCCTGTTAACAGTTACACTAAGACGTCAAAAACTAAATATCATTACATACAGACAAAAAAAGAAACAAGGAAATCACACTAACATTGCACCAACAATACAGTCGTCACTCCTTTACAAACATCAACAGATATGCAAGCAAGACACCAAGACTGCAACAAGACATTTGTACATGAATGCACATTAAGATTATTGTCTCTTATCAAAGCGAGATTAACATACCTAATTATGAAAAATGCACTCATGAGTATTGTAATTATCTCCAGAAATGGAAGTGCTTAATGGTGGACAATGTGATTAGATAACATCCACATCAGGTGCTGAGAAAAAAACAACTCAACAACATTAATTTCCCTTCATATCAGAGGGTTAGTGTTTCTGTGCAGAAAGCCAGGCGTCATTTTAGATAATACACTTTGACTGATGTTTGATATGCAAAGGCACATTTCTTATTGTTGTCGTTTTAAGGCATTTATATAAAGCAGAATCTCTCAATATTAAAAACCCTTCACAGTGGACATATGTATAGTATATATCTTACCTTTATGGTTTTTATAAGTACCTTGCACTTAGTCAAAGAGGGGGTTTAATTTCACTCTGGGAACTTGAACCAAAAAAGCAACACAGTATAGGATTGTATCGTCTGCATAAAGATGCAGTCGACGATTAAGCATGAAAAAGAAAAGATGTACCTGACAGCCCAGCTCGATGATGTATGACTATTAGAACGGACTGTTTTAAGTTTAGATTAAGCTTTCCTTAATGTCTTGGATTTACAACCTAACCCTAAAATATCCCACTGAAGTCAATATGGCCTTGAACCCTTTGACTTGTAATGAGGACAACATTCATTATAGGTATTTGGTCAGAATATACAAAGTAAAATACTATAGCAGTGCATCATCTGCATATAGCTGTATGTGACAATCAAAAATGAACCATCATTGACATGAAAGCCCAGAGATCAAATTTAAAGTTATTAGGACAGACTGCTCATGTTCAAAATTAGCTTTCCTAACAGTCCTTAGTTCGATTTTAGTTATCCCGTTGGGCTATCTCTAGTTTAACATCCTGAGGAATCAGCAACACAGCATACAAGCATATCGTCTGCATATATGGATATATTTGAAGATCAAAAATACGACAATCGGCATTTATATAACATTCAAATAAATCTACTTAAGTACAACACGAGGTTCTTATTGTCAAAATTATTTGAAATAAACAACTAAACTAAGAACTAAGGATGCACAGCTAGGATTCTCTGTAAAACAGCCTGATGTGAAAAGCCTTGGCAGCAAAGCTTTTTGCTGACATTGATCTCGATTCAGGGATAAGCGACAAGTTGGACGACTTAGAAATTGGACAGTTTTATGAGGGTCACTGCATCTCCACTGCAAGTGCAGAGTAATCACGCATGCCAATCTTAATGTCTAGGAAAGATGCCATGAAAGGGATCAATTATTTATGGGTTGTGGTCTGAGCTGATGAGATTGGAAGTAAGAAAAAATAGTGTGTGTTGTTTCACCCGTTAGCCGCAACATCTACAGCCTAACTTTGATCTGTTGAAAGCTTAAACAATTGTATTCTCAAAATATAAATCAGTGGATTCCTTTGGGAGCATGTTCGTGTACTGCAGTACTTTCTTTGGATCCTGCCAAAAGACGGAGTCAACGGAATTATATTTTGAACATATATTTTGTCCTCCTCTGAGAGCGCCAACCTCCATTTGTGGAGCCTTAACAGCCATCATGTTTTATTAACCTGAAGGTGTAAGGTATGGGTTTGTATTATTTTTGTATAGTATTGGATGGTATGGTAATGAATGCTACAGTATTGTTATGGCATCATTGCCTCCTGGTTCATTTCAATCCATTTTAAATGAACATGTTGAAGCAGACAGACATCGATTTTTTTTAAAGTCCTTTACTTACTCTGTGGTTAATATTTAAAGATACCAAATGGCACCAGATCTGTTGACTCTTTATTGAGTTTGATGATTAAAAATCCAAAGTTAAGCACAAACATAATGTGCAAAATTTACTTGTCTTCAATTATCAGTAAAAGACAGATCTTCAATTTTAGCAATGACTAGGCCCTTCTGCTTTATATTCAAGAGGAGAAAACCGTATCACCACATCTCAACACCTGAAGCATTTCTCAAGTCCAATATCTGCTCCCCCGCTGGCTGCATCAGAAACTGACTGTCAGTGCCATGAAGGAACCATTGGCCAGATTACACAGTGTCAGGATTTCCGGTCTGTCTGACAGACACAGGTGTTAACACTGCAGAGAGTGTGCTGCAGACGGCACAGAGAGGTATGACTGTGAGTGGCACTTAATAAGATCTGGAGAACGACAGACATAAATCACAAGCAGTGCAGTAATGACAGAGCTGCTCATCTGCTGCCCACAGTTAGAGCGTGGTTGATACTGGTAAAACACACACAGGGACCCATTCTTCTCTCATCCCTGCAGCTAACGTTTAAAAGCGTCTGTAGTTACACACCCTCACAAACACACACACACCCACACACACATAGAACATAGCAAAAATGAAATTACCTGAGATAGTGATCTGATCTGATAGAGGTGTCTAATTACTAGAGTCGCAACCTCAATTGTAAATCCAGCAGCATTCTTGTGGAGTCACTTACCTAGCTCTATCACACACACACACACACACACACACACACACACACACACACACACACACACACACACACACACACACACACACACACACACACACACACACACACACACACACACACACACACACACACACACACACACACACACACACACACACACACACACAATAACACATTGTACTGTCACCTGAGGCTCATACCTATAATGACTTGTTCCAGATTTGGAGGTGATATGCTTTCTTTTGGAATGGTTTGAAATAACCACACTTAGTCTTAGTCATCCTTCATCCTTCGTCACCTCCTCCGGAATGTGTTTAGCTGTTTGAACGCCGTTTATCGACTTTGTGACATGAAAGGCTCATTTAAAACAGATATCAATGCTTTGAAAAACACTTCAAAAATGTCGGGTGTGGCAGGCCCTCAGTGCTGGATGCAGAGTGAAACATTGGTACCGAGGATGGTGATAAGTTGCTTCCCTCTACTGGGGAAAGTCTATTATTACAGCACTCAGAGTCTAAATAACAGAGCGAAACATTTTATTAACATTTAAATGTTGTTGTCATACTTCTCCTATACATGACTTTTATGCTACTTTTATTGATGCTAACACTCAAACTACCAAGGCAGTCATTCTGACTGCTTTCAAAATGTTGCAGCAAATCATGAACTCTTACAGTACTTAGTGTTTGATTTATTCAGCAAACCTTAAGTCTGAAGTACATGGTACATAAAATTAAACAAACTGTCGCAAAAAAAATGTCTAAAAATGTTTTGTGCTGTTCTGTAAATGTTTTGTTTGTTTAGTGTTTTTATGCTCTCAGGTGCAAGGGGCAATAAAGGTTTTTATTCATTCATTCAAATGTGTCTGGAAATGTCCTTCTTTATAAAGGTACAAGGGTATTGTCAATGCTGCAATTTTTAAAAAAATATTTTATTAATCCCTGAGGAAAAGTCTGTTTTACACTTTATTTAACCAGGAAGAATAACTCATTGAGATTAAAAATCTGTTTTTCAAGAGTGTCCTGGACTTTTTCTGGACTTATTTAGAGACACACATGCACAAACAGGATCTGTGGACATGCATTAGTGGCGAGATGTCAGAATGGGGCCGCTACACACTGCTACGCAGGGAGTCCACCAGGACAGTCGGGGTCCGGTGGTTTGCTCAAGGGCTCCTTGGCATGTACTCGAGAATTTCCCTGGCACCTCTACAGCTACCAAAACAACTTCAGTAATTTGGTCTGCACTGGGAATTGAACTGTTGACCCTCCAGTTCCCAACCCAAGTCCCTACAGAGTGAGCTCCTGCCGCCCAAATCAGAAATAAAACATATTCCTTTAGTTACATGGATTTTAATTCAACAACGTTTCTGAGAATTATATCTGCAACTTTACATGAAATAGTTAATCTAATTTACCTGACTTTGAATCAGACCCACTGTCCTCTCCCTCAGTGCTCTGTGTGGAGTTCATGTGTGTAGGTGGATATGGTGGATTGGACTGGACTGATTGGAGGAAAAGTCTGCTGCCAACTGGGCTCTGCCATCTAATATACAACCTGGGGTCTTCAGTTTGGGTTGGCAGCTGATGGCGGTGTTTACTTGGGGGTATCCAAACCGTTCAAGTTGTTCAGGGTTACTGTTTTAGGACTGAACAGTAGTAAAGTTGCAGGTTGTGTCATCAGTCTTTTTACAAACTTTTTAGAAATTTCAAAAGTATCTTATTTTTTTTTTGGATTGTTTCTTCTGAGTGCTTCTTGCTGGTGAAAGAAGAAACAAAACTCAAAGCTGCTTTTTAAGATGCACTTGGTTATTTATGTCTTGCTGCCCGTCTTTCTTTTTTCTCACACACTCTCACCAACACAGACATTTGTAAGTGAAGTGGGTCAGAGGGCGGAGGAGATGAATGGAGGTCTGAATAGAAGGATGGAGAGATGAATGGATGGCTGGATTAATGAATGGATGGGTGGATGGATAGATGCGATAGAGAAGAAGATGTAAAGGGGTCAGAGAG
Source organism: Symphodus melops (assembly GCF_947650265.1). Lineage (NCBI taxonomy): Eukaryota > Metazoa > Chordata > Actinopteri > Labriformes > Labridae > Symphodus > Symphodus melops. The sequence continues at coordinate 5,347,952 of NC_136698.1, forward strand.
GCACAGACGGGCTGAATTCCAACATAGACCAAGTGTAACAGCTACTCTTTAAAACTTCTCCACTAAATACTCTTCAAAGATGATTACAGTCTGAGGATAAGGCAAGACAGGCAATCCATTTAGATAATGAATATTAAAAGACAAATTAAAAAAACGACTTTCCTAGAGCCTTAAAAGTCTGACAACGAGAGCATTACACAAAGACTATTTCTGTTATTACCCTTAATAGTTATAAAAGACAAGGGTACGATGAAAAACCAACCAAATGCTCAGAATTTCATTCCAAAAAACGATGAAACAAACCACAGATTACCAGACAGTTGGCAATTACATTTGTGTTTTTTAAAGGTTGATTTTGGGCCTTTTTGTTTTTATTTAGAGAGAGGACAAAGACATATAGGGAGAGAAAGTGTGGAATGGCATTCGGGGAAAAAAACACAGGTTGGATTTGAACCTGGTCTTCCCATTGGAGGACTAATGCATGTACACCACTAGGATACCATGCCCAAGTTTCCCCTTTATTATCCAGAAATATAAGCTCTACTTGGTCGTTGCTGTAGCTCAATAGCTTTGCAAGATAAAAAAAAGGCTGTTTCTGCAGAGAGCTAATAGTCTAATCATCATTAATGGAAAGACAAAGAAGACATCTGCATCCATCAAAACATTAATTAAATGTTACTGCTACTCACTTTCAACGCATCTTCAATGGTGACTAAGCACTGTGTGTGTGTGTGTGTGTGTGTGTGTGTGTGTGTGTGCGTTTGTTTGTTTGTGTGGGATGTCCTTGCAAGGGAACATGTCCTGTTTCTTGTGGTTAATGGACCGTTAACGGAATAACCGTCCCCATCCCAGCGCCAGGTTCCCCGCTGAGATAGATAGCAGGTATGTGTGTAGGAATGTGTTGTTGTACTGCATCTGTGTGCGCGCCTGTGAAAGTGTGTGTGTGTGTGTGTGTGCCCATTTGTCTTGTTACCAGTTTAAGCTGCCAACATAATCACCATGAGAAAGACTCTGGAAATGAACTCTCTAACCTTCACGGCCCTGTCATTCCTCCCGTCCCGGCATCTTAAGGTGCCACACACATTCTCTAACGCCGCAATTTGTCACCTTTTTACTGGACTGATTCTGACTTTTAAAACAATCACATTCATGTCATGGGAGCACTTGCAAGAGAAGCATCAGCTCCAGAGGTCAGGAAGTTTGATCTTATTTAATCCGACAAAAGGGAGACGTGCTACACAAACATAGGCTGAAAAACACACATGCATGAACAGGACACCTGAAAGAGCTGGCGGATCGGTATCATAAATTTAAGGAATTAGAATTGTTTTAACAAAAGACAATTAAAAGTGAAAATCAGGGACATGTTTAAAGTTAAAACCATTAGCAACTTAGCCAACAGCAACCATTAGCATTTGAACTCATCCAACTGTTTGCCAGGAATATTTAATCTAGGAATGAACACCACTCTATAATCACTTAAAACCTCACCTCTGTGAGCAGCTTCCATTACACGCACACACGCCTTTCCTTTTTTTGTACATAATTGTACCTCATGATTCTGTTGAGCCTTATTCCATGCACTTAAGGAGAAACTTCACAACACATGTCTCTGTCTCTCTCTGATTACCTACTTCTGCAGAGCACGTGTCAGCAGGGTAGAATATAGGCGCAGATTTTCCTCTAGTTTATTGCTCTAACGTGTCGATTTAAAACAGACAAAATGTTGCATTGATAACTTTAATCTGAAAACTGTCACTCAGAACTCAGCCTCCAGGTGATCACTGTGTCTCTGGAGGTACAGCTGGCCTCAGTCATGAGGGGCAAAGGGTGAATGTATGTGGGTATTAAAGGTCTAGACCCAGATATAAAAGAATCCCACTTGTTTTATGTGTTTTTCAAGTGGAAAAAAAACACTGTCCTATATTCATACCAATATAGTAACTATGAGAGGTACATTCTCTGTGTATGACCTATAATCTGGAGAATGACAGTGTGACCTGAGAACAACTTTTGAGCTCTGTCCCGAAGCATAATGATGAAACAAAAAAAGCCGCCATTATAATTAGACATGAGCCTCTCATGGCTACACAGCATATTACATTTCATTAACTGCAAATCAAAGCTGACTCACACCTTTGATGTGCAGTTAAGTTAACAAAAGGAAAGATGTTAGTATCATGCCAGACTCCATTATATCCACTACTGTACACCTATAGTACTGCAGAATATTGTAGCTGGGTTATGGCAGTACATAGAGCAGTGCTGTAAACTACAGCAGCACTCCAGTCATTAAGAGACAAATTAACCACACACCCACTTGGATTTATATTGCCTCCTGAGATCTGCAGAGGGCTAAGATTTTGATCTGTGCTTCGACTTTGGTTTGAGCACAAACCGGTCTCAAGTTTAAAGATATTTTTTCGACATGAAAACTCTTTCTTCAAGCCTCTACTGCAAAAGCACATTAAAAGCAGTATTTTAGATGACACATTTTTTCTGTCTCTCCTAAATTTCAATTATTACATTTTCACCAATGAGCGTGCGTTATGATCTTTTTTTCAAACAGGGCATTATGGGAGCTGTACGCTTGGGGTAAAGTTGTCATCTGGTATAACATACAGTGTCTGAGAAACTGCTCAGCTCTAAGCGTGTAACATAACACACAAACCTCTCTACGACGTCTTGGCCGCTCCAGCATGTGTGCTGCTCAACCTCCATCTCACTCTCACAGAGCATCTCTGGCAGCTCTGAGAAGAACCACTGGTACCTCTGGATCGAGCCCTCAAACTCCCTGAAAGAGAGAGCAGTGCACAGCTGAACGCTCCATTTGTTGTCAATAAGAGCAGGAACAAAGAATCATATTTTTTACATTTGATTCAGTTTAGACTTGCCAGCTCCAGTTCCTTCTGACAGACTCGGATAAAGTCCCCGAAAGCAACATGGGGAAGTGAACAAGCTCATAGCACTTTTCATAATGACTTCATGATGCAATAAAGGTTGTTATTTGATCAGTTGTCAAATCTTAGGTTTAATTTTTTTAAATGTTTTTTTAGGGAATGATTATGTCTCTTAGGAGGACAATATTTAAAAAAACATTTATTTGTTGTTTTACATTTCTGTTTTTGCACAACCTTTCATCGGAAAGAACATTAAAGGTAATTTAATCAGTTGAAATGATTGAATTTGAATGAATTGGAAGCAGATGACTTTTAAACAATTCCACTTTTGATCAAGTTATCAAATTAAGATATTTCTGTTTCTCTGGCACAAAAGGGGGAAAATAAGTTCAACAACAAAAGCTTAAATCTTGTCTCAAAGTTGAATTATTGTGTATAACTCATTCAAAATCCAATTAAAGCTAAAGTTCCCAGATTTGTTTATTTTTTTTGTAAAACACACAGTCATAGTTCAAGTGAAAGAAGAAGAACAACTTTAGGGATGACCATTTAAAGTCCAGGTGATGGAGAGGGATTCACCTCGATAGCTTCTTCAGGCTGCGACTCTTGTCTCCTTTGGAGCCTTTGAGGACAAATGACCTGGTGGGACAGGAAAGGAAAGGTCTGTCTATTCCCAGGTTTTAATTCAACCCTTGAGGCTTAAATCAAACTTTGACAAAAACTCAGATGTATGATTAGAACTCACCTACGGGACTGCTCCTGCCGACGTCGCTGAGCCCCCACTGAGGGAGTCGATGTGACATGCGACCTCTCTGTGGTCACGGATGTCGCGGGGCTCTCAGAGGTTGTAACACGTGGGGTGGTGGAGCTTGCACTTGGCATCATGGGAGCTGCTGCCTGGGGTCCACACACCTTCTCCACCTGAAGGGGACACAGTTTACAGGATGGTGCTTATGGGATGATTAATGATGTAGATACTTTTTGAGATGGCAACAATAAAAAGGTTTTAATTTGTGGATTCTAGATTGGATTTGTTTATAATGATATAAATGATATATTGTTGTTTTGTGTTTTTGACTGGCTAAAGTTTTTAGCCATCTAATCATAAGTGAGTGTGACTTTACTGCTCGTTGTGAAATACAGTTTTTTAGCTAATTCATTTCCTCCAGAAACACAAATATGTGGTCATAATGTTTTTACTACATCACAAAGTATCTGTTTCATACAAGTTAAGCTCAACAATCTTCCAAAGAAGCTCAGACAAACTGCAGCATTTCAATTTCCACTTGAAGTGCTATCATGTACCGTAGGATTAAGGCCGAGGCAATTAGATTTTCTGATTTATTCCCTCCCATACTCCGTCCCAAGGTTGCTAATAAAAAAAACATTCTTAAATTATCCTTTAACTTTGAATGCTTCTCATAGCACATAAGCACTATCAATGGATTAGGAGTCAGCCTTTAATGATGTGTCGAATGAATAAGAAGCTTGATCAAAAATCCCATGAAGTGGTATTTCCTTATTAGCCACAATTAGCGGAGCAATTATGCTTGTGTGTGTTTGTTTACCTCTTAGGAATCTACTCTACTAAGTCCACAATGTTCTCTCAAAGTTGGATGGCTACTCTATTCCTTCCTCCAACAGTGTGTGCATGCATGCATGCGTTTGTGTGTCGTCTGTTTGTCCAGAGATTAGCCACAGAAACTTTCTCATCACTCAGAACCAAGCTGCATTCTGGGTATCCGTTGTCCCGCCAACCACAGCCTTTGTCTGGCACTGGATCTGTATTCACACTCACATACACACTCCCACAAACACACACACAGACACACACATACACAGACACAGACAGAGGGGAACCCCAGATTCGCTGAAGAATGAGGCTGTTTTTAGCCCATCTAGGTACAAGGCTTTTTGTGAGGAGGATCCAACTGCCAGGCTGAAAGAAAAACCCACGGCCCTTCCTCTCTCTGTGTGGCCAAAATTCAAATGACTTTATTATTTGGACATATGAGTACGGACGGTTTGAAATCTGTTTCCTTTTTTTTCTCTATTTAACAAAGGAACATAACTAGGGGAGCATTTATTTAAGGGGCCTTTTCTGAGAAGACTTGCTCTTTCCATCCTGAATCTAAAATGAGTGTTGTACAACAGATATCATGCCTCTTAAAAAAAACCCTCCCCTTTTTCCCATCATCCCCTTTGCTTACCGTGGCTGTGATGCGTGGTCCATGCAGCTGAGCGAGCAAGATAGCATCATTCACATGATTCCTCACTGCTAACAGGGCTAGCTCCATGTTGCTGTTGCTGCTGGTTGCTAAAGTAGCTGATAACCGTTGAAGCAGCACAACCAGACTCCCCCAGGGGGCGCCAAGCTCTGATACACCCACCTTAAAAGTGAGTATAGACAGAAAAATGGAAATTGAGAAATGGAAAAAGGGGGGGGGACTTTTATCATTAACGTTTTTTACAATCAAGGTAATTGACCTATATTTTCAGCACACATCACAATTCAAAATCAATCCTAAAGTGACAAATGCACTTTTAGACCTTGCTTTAGTGATTAAAACAAATGGATGAATGGCACAAATTGAGATGAATGAAGGTTTCATCTCAGTCATGACCCCTAGAGATCAATTAGTATTTCCTGATTTTGACATAATTGCCAAGATCACATTTCCATAAAGTGAGCTGCCTTCTGTCACAGAGAGGCTGTTCCTTCTTGTCTGTGTGCCTCTCTTTTACTTGCAGGACGATGTGTTTTTCTCCACTGAGGAGCATAGAAGACGATGGTGGTTGATTTTCCATAAGAATTTAAATGCTTCAAAGGAAGTCTTAAGAGGGTTGTACTGTGCTATCTTTCAGTTTTGTGCTTGAAAAAAAAAGCCCCTTCCGATCGTTGATGATAATAAAGCAGTCCAGCAAATTATGAAGCGGGCCAGGGAGACGCACGGAAGACACTGCCAATTCTCCTGGCAGCACTCAAGTCTGTGTCTGTCTAAGTCTTAATGTTGGACTGGTTGTGAATGGCTGATAACTACTTTTATACTTGCCTCTCTAGACACAAAGGGAGACAAATAATCCCTGTGCGTCTATATACAATACAAACACTCACTGAAAGAAAAAAACACAACCGGGCGGCTAATTTATTTAATTGTAAATCTGAATCTAAAATAATTCACTCTAAAAATGGCAGGAGGTTCAAGGAATAAATAATTTTGTGAAAAATGCTTTTTTTTCATAGCTGTTTCAACATTTCTACCCTTGTACAAATACAATGGAACCTGGTGAAATGTTAAGTTGCTGATCATGTATAGTTTACCACCATGAAGAGTTTGGTATTTTGACCTAACCTAACTTGATTTTAGTGGGCCAAAAAGTGACAATACATGGACGTCCTACTTACACCGAGTGAATTCAGCCCCTGCAGGCCATTACTAAGAAATCATGTTAAACCCACTTTTGCATTGTTTTTTTTTTACTTTAACCAAGATGTTACTCCTATTTATTTCATAGAATCTATGAGTTAATCCAAAGTGAGGAACTTTTGTTTCCCCCTTGTGGCAGTGAGAGTCACTGTCAGTGTTTATTTCAGACGGATGGCTTCTTTCAGTGCTCTCAAACAAGGTAACCCTTCACCAATCATCATTTATAATTAGCCTTGTAGTTACATTTCTTTACCAAAATCCTTCCTTTGAATTTCCTTTTTATCAGGTGGATCCTTATCGTGTTTTGCGCACATTTAAGGTTGTTTTTTTTTGCCATAGGCCTTCTTGTAGTTGCTTCTCTTTCTTAACAATTCAGTTACAAGATCATTATAATGAAAACATTAACAGAAATTTAAAGGATACAAAAATAGTTTATGCTAACACTCACCAGACATCCCCTCATAATGTTGACACAAAGTCCGGTGCAGGGCCGTATCAGTGTCAGTCCTCTGCAGTGGGAACAGTACTGCATCCTCACTAAGCCCCGCCCACACTCTCTTGATAACGTCGCCTTCTCGGTTGCGTTCACAACCTCTCCCGCCAACTTCAACAGTCGGCGAAGTGCTCGACCAGCCCCAAGTGCACGAGACAAGCTACTGACTAGAAGGTGGGGATGTGGTCCGAATGGGCTGACATCTTGCCTTGTCATCCTCAGGCAGTCGTCGTGATTAGTGGAGAGGGGGGAATAGGACTGGGGCGACATGCGTCCAATGCCAGGGTTAAGCAAACGGCGATAGACCAGTGGGAAAAGATCATTGTAGAATCGACGCACAGTGCTCTCCAATGAGGAGTTGGAGTCTCCAGAAAGGTGGCGTTTGATGCCGCTGAACAGATGATGCACAAGGGGGCGACAGTCGGATGCCAGAGCGGAGTAGGCGCTGTCGAACAGAGTGCTAGTCAAGTTCGATGTGAAGGACACGAGTGAATCAAAGGTCTCTGAAACAAGAGGAGAGACAGAGAGACACACATTTTATGGTACAATGTGGACAAGTGAACACGATAATTAATCATGACCATAACGTAAAGCAAAAGTAACGTTGCTAATGCTATACCTGTTAATTCTTCAATAGGAACAGTTTGTGTAGCATTAAAATCTTGGGCTAATGTGAATTCTACATTCTACATCAAAACCAGAAAACCCAATCGTGTCAACAGTTAATCTCCTAAATTCAAAAACAGTAGCTTACATAGCAGTAAATAATATGCCGGTACTGTCACGTTAGCCATTGTTAGCAAAATGTCTGCTATCTATCATAATTTTTTCCCCCAAGATTGACCCTTTTTGCAACGTTTGCCTTTCGTTAGTCGATAAGACGGTGGACCACGTATGGAACCAGGGAGATATTTAGGGAAATGAAATTCAGGAAGGTAGCCAAGGATCGGAGTCAAACCAAGTCCGAGGATTATAGCCTTTAATAAATGGGGCACATGACCTAAACGCTTGGTCAATTGGCACCCTTTCTATAAAATTGTGTTGTATTTCTTTTTAATTTAAACTAAAAATTAATTCCACAAAAACAAGTATTTTCTTGTTAAAAAAAAGCCTTGGATACAGGAAAACCGGAGTGTACAAAAGCAGAGCTGCTAACGTTAGTTTAGTATATATAGGTAAAAAATCTTAAAATCCTTGACCAGACATCGATATATCATAGCGTAATTACTATTTTTTTTTTTTTGAGTTATAAGTATTATACATGAAGTTTCCATTAGAAGTTCTGTTTTTCAGTGATGGTCTGATGATGGTCTGAACTGCAATACTGTACAGAGCTGTAAAAAAACACAAACAATACGAGGACTTTTTCTTCATTTGCTTATCTTTAAGAAAGCCCCTACATGTTTTTAAATATTGTAAGACATCATCATGGTAATACCTAACCAGATAAAGGATGTTATATAAATATCATACTGATGTGTTATTTCATTTAGCAGGTCACTCCAATTCTAAATGGGGATTAAACAGATATAGATTTTGTTCCACATGAGAAGGGGTGTTTCCATACATGTCTATATATTAATTTTACTTGTTCAAGTGTCACTAACCTTGGACTGACTTTATCCTGATGGTCGGAGCCAAAATAGCAACAACTTAATTCACCCCTGAGCTCATTTTCACTGCCCTGTCATCTACAGTCAGGTGATAATGAGAGGCCCGATCTCACGATGCTCTGTCTTTCCTACATCTGACACGGGCTAATAAAGTGGACAGCACTATTAACAGAGGCTGTGTGACGGACAGTGTGTATCTTTGTTTGAAGCTTGCCAAGTAAAAAGAGTGACGTCAATGTGATGGCATCCTGACACACAAATACACTTAGACACACACACTTGCACACAATAAGAGTATAAGAGAATGAGAGAGAGAGAGAGAGAAGTCTTTTTATCTGTGACTTTCACTTTGTCATTCAGTCATTCTGAATGCATGTGTGTATCTAACCAGACCTGTATGGCACCGTCAAATTTACCACCACTTGACTCAGGAAATCAATACATGAATTTAAATCACTGAAACATGCACAGGCCTTTCATTTCTATGCTTCTAATTATTATTCAGTAAGAGTGTGTGAAGGGTGTATATGTTCTTTTATCTGCCAAATATATTTCATTAAAGCCTTATCACAGTGTTTTTATGCCACTTTTAGTGTGATTAATTTGATCCCATGTCAGTCTGAGACATAGTCGGAGACAGTAGTTAAATACTCTGGGAGTTTAGTTTCTCAGGCACTTTAAGTATCTGGTTTGGAATTTATTGAAGATAGATGGATGGATAGATGGATAAACGGATGAATGGATGGATGGATAAACAGATGGAGGACGGATTATGGATGGGTGGATGGATCAGTGGATGGACGGTTGAATGGATTGGCAGATGGATAGATATATTATACATATTAATATATATTATTGATCCTGAAGGAAATTTGGCCATTCCAGAAGAAGTTCCTAAGATACATGACATAAAACATCAAAAGAATATTGAAAGTAAACCTAACATGTAAAACAATAAAAAAATAGACCTCTTTCAAAAATATAAACTAACCCAAAGCAAAATATAAATAAATAGTCAAACTTTACACAAATTATAATTATACCTGTTTGACAGCGCTATTAACCTTGCTAGGCACATCAGCGTTTGAATGGAGGTAGTGCAAATATAACATGACTTCATACAATCTGTAAGGTGAAAATGTGCTTATGTAATGTTCATGTTAGTTAAAAAAACAAACAAAAAAGAAATGATGTCTATGTTAAATAGGTGTGCAAAACGTTTACCAGCAACATGCAAAGCAACTCTAGATCGATCATATTTACGTTTGTGTTACGTCTGTGATACAACTTGAAAATAGGGAAGTACTCTGAATATTGCTAAAGATTTTTCCAAGAATGTCTTTTGTCTTGCTTAAGAAAAGGTGGTTTTCTACACTAATTATTTGGGTTATATTATGATTGCCCCTTCAATTATCTCAACTTTTAAACTTTTGCTGTTCAATCTGCATCTAGAAATAAAATGGAAAAAAAAAATATATACTGATTCTGATTGGTTATTTTTAATCAGATGAACAATTTTCTAAAAGAACAGATCCGTTTAATTTAGTTAATGACACAGACTTGTTATTATACACAAAACACTGCAGATTAAATAAGGCAATCAATGTCACTCTCCTGGGCAGTTTGCAACAGTACAACATGGTTTCTGTTTTCGATCTGTACAATCAAGCTCATTGACACTGGAAGGCATCAAATAAAGTGAGATTGATTTAACTCGGGGGACGAGGCATTAAAGCAGCCGCAGCGGAGGTCTCTTGTACCAAGCACCGAGTGAGAATGACTCACTTTCATGTGTTTGCATACCCATGTCCTGGCAATAGCAACACAAATACAGACGGCATCGAGTGACACAGAAAAGACCACCCGGGGGTCATGTGATTAGCTCTTCACCCTCTGTGATTGGATGACAGCTGCGGCATGGTTTGAGAGGGCACAAGGGGTCTCACAGTGCTGGGGAGAAACACACGAAAGCATGCAGACACATATTGACACACACACACACACACACACACACACACACACACACACACACACACACACACACGTAATCCACAGGGTGTAAATAGAGCCTCACTGCAACCGCGCTGGGCATGTCTCAGTTTCTCTAGAGGGTTTTAATCACCGAGCTCTGGAGAGGGGATCCACTGAGATTCAGCTCAGCTGTTGAACACTGCTGTCATGCAAATAGTAATTAATTAAATGGAGGATTCAGGACATTTACTGTCTTATAATGTCTTACTTTTAAAAAAAAAACATTTTTCAATGCTATTTAACCCATGTTTATTCATGTATAAGACATTTCAGACAGACAGAAGTTTTTTCATAGTTAATTGAACACTTGGCGGTCTGCCCACTCCCCCACCCCCTTTTTCTGTTATTGCACTGAAAGACCTGGGAGTGATCAGGACTGCCTGGTATAAGAGGAACCTTGAATGATAAACATGAATAAATGAATATATGCAGCTGCATCTTTGAAAGCCTTTGTAGCATTTCTGAAATTCATCAATCTAATTTGTTATGCTGCACTAGAAGAATTACACAGACAAATTGTGATGCAAAGTGCAGGTTTTTCCTCATGTCCTACAAACCTAATTTCACCAAAATGACGTAAAAGCAAATGATCTTACCAAACATAACTTTACATATTCTCTCATGAAATAGTTTTTTTTATTGTTTGTTATTGTTTTAAAAAATGGGTAGCACATTACAGGCTGCTTTTACATTTAAAGATTACCGTACATAATATGCAGAATATACAATTTTCCAACACTAATATGTGTCTCTTGTCCGTCAACCAAAAAAAACAATTTACCAGAAAAATCCATCAAACTCTATCTTTAGCCTGCTCCACTTTTCAGAAAATGTCTGCTCAAACAGGCAGTTTGCAGATTTTCCCTTCGTGACATCACAAAGGGCAGTAACCCCTCGCCCAGGTGGGTGATACTCCCACAGCTCTGCCCTGAGTCTGCCTTCTCACTGCTGCTCATTTGCATTTAAAGGTACAGACACAGAGACAGCTTGTTCTGAGCAGGGCGTTTTGAGGACTTCTGGGACTTAATTAAACTAGTTGAAAAGGAGGACAATACGTGACCTTTAATAACTCTGAACATTTGTTTGCACTATGCATGGCCAACAGGCCTTTGGTGTTTTCTTCCCCTGCAGATGGTCACTACTTATTGACAGATTTATCTTTTACACATAAGAAATAGTTTTATTGTTTGTCAATATTTTTGAAACTCTTGACATCTTGGCCTTGGGAAAATAGATCTTGTATTCTCAGTGGCACTCTAACCCTAACTTTGGTAATAAAGAAAGTTGTATGATAAAACATGTCAGACATATTGAAGTAGCTACAATACTTAAAATGAATATCATAAGCCAAAAAATCTTGATGTATTGAATTGTATGTGTGAAAACAAAACACTGTTGAGTGTTTTGGGTAACCTTATATTTAACAAGCAATTTATATTGTGCAAATTATTTTGTTCAGAACTTTAAAAATGCAAGTAAATAACCAGCAAATTCCAAACTTGTCTCTACTTATTGCTGCAGTTTCAGCCTTGTTCAACTTGTCTTTGTTGATGGCTGTTTTGCATTAATTTTACCCATGGATGAGCGAGCTGTCCACTGGGCATTAATAGCAGCTGAAAGTAAGCCTGAGTGCATTCAGATGGGGAAGCGGAGGAGAGACAGAGAGACCGAAAAAAAAAAAGGGAAAAGAGAGAGGTACATGTTTGCCATGTCTGCCTGACGGGTTTCATCAGTTCTATCACTCTCATAATCTCTGCACACATTCAGGGACGCAAACACATACACACACCAGCTCTTTCTATCTCACACACACACACACACAAACACACACACATGCTCACACAGGCGGGTGAATAGCGTTGAGAGACAAGTGGACAAGCAGAGTATTCTTCCTCCTATTCAGAGCAGGCCGTTTGAGACCGGCTGTTGCCCACAGCAACAACACTTTGCTGCGGATACGTACTGAATGTAAACATTCTCCGTCATTCGCTCTCTCGTTGGTCACGAACAAAACCTGATTATGGCAGTGACAGAGACAGACGGACAGAGAAAGAGAGCGGAGAGTTGTAACAAAGTTTTCCGCCGCTCCCTCTGAGAGTTCGCTCTCTCAAAGACTCAATCGGACATCAGTTGTTTGTTTGGCTAGCCACCGTGGCGCCTCACAAAATAAACTGGCCTCACACCACCACCCTGACACAAACTAGCTATTTCTTGATGATCACACAAAGTGAGAATGACAGCAGGGCTACTGGTACTTGACAGAACTGTTAAAATCAAAATCACAGCTGCTATTAAAGTCACTTTGATTTAGGCCCTTGACTCATACTCTTGAGTTACATGTGCTTGATAATCTTAATAAACGAAAAAGATAAATATGTATTGCATTTAATTTGTACTGCAACTAATGATCATTTTCCAATCATTTCCTTGAGAGTACTGGTAACTATTGGTAATTCCTCTGCTCCATCGTGAAATGCAGCATCATATATCAATGAGCACACTAGTTAATGTCCCGGCTTGATATCATTTCTAAGTAGAGGAGGAAAAATCAATACAGTATAGTATTGCGATATTTCATGTGGCAATATTATATTGTATCAAAGCAACCAAATATGGATATTTAAACAAAAAAAATTATGTTCAAGTTGTATTACAGTAGACTGAAATACCAACAGTTCAGATTGTGAGGCGCATACAGCCTTTTGAAAGGTTTGACTTTGATCACAGTGTTGGTCAGTCTGTGGGCTTCACTCTGTGTAGAAATAAAGACTGAAGTGAGATGAATAGACTGAGAATATTTTCTTATTTGACAAAACAGTTTGTGATTTAGTTTAATTTGTGGACATGACATTATATTTACCACCTGCCCTGTTGCCTGGTGACTATTTCCAGCTGCACTCTCACATCAGCTCACCCCCAACATCACTCTGAAAAATTCACCAGGGGTTATCGCTTTGAAAAATCCAGCTCTTTGAGCTCACACATGCAGCTCACCCGAAAAACACATGTAACTGACTCCAAGGTTTTTTGTAATAGAACTTTTTTTCGTAAACAAGTCGGACGCAACAGTCCTAAGGGCAAAACACATGAAGGGACGTAAGATTAATAGACGTGCAAAAATGTAACCAGTGACTCCCCCCTCCTCCCTCGGTAACTCATCTCCTGTCCTCACCTTGGTAGGCTTTCGTGTGTCCGGCAATCAGGTACTTCAGCTCAAAGCTGTATGAACGCATCTTCTGCTGGGTCTCACTGCGAACAGCCGACATGTAGCTGTCCTCCATCTTACTGGTGCAGCAGCTGGGCCCGGGGTGGACACACACTCGCAGGGACTCATCTGAAAGAAGGAGGCAAAAAATATACATCTTGAACCCCCCTTTTTTTTAAAAAAAACCTAATTTAGTCTGAAAATACAGCAGACTACATCCACTGATATTTTCAATGACATTCTTGGTGGAAGAAATTATTCAGTAAGGTCTGCCTATTAACCTCTTACTCTGACCTAACACACAGAATTTGTCATGAATAAAATGAAAAATCTGATTACTGAGTTTTACTGAAACGAAAAAAAAGCACCTGGAGTGAATTCTACTGATAAACTTTTCTAGCTTTAAGAAACGAAAAAGAGGCTTTAGAGCTGATGATATGTTCCCAAAGATGTGTTCTTATAAAAACAATCATCTGTTGCATTGCATCACTATACAACCTACTGTTTGAATTCATCCTTTGCCACACTCCTGGTGTGTGTGTGTGTGTGTGTGTGTGTGTGTCTGTCTGTGTGTATGTCTGTCTGTGTGTGTGTCCTTGTGCCAGTAATGTGCCTTCAAATTCTCCTGAAGTCTTAAATTAAGGTTTAGTTAAAGTTGATCAAAACATGCTTCCCCTCTCCTAACAGTGTAACTAGAGTGGGTAGTGGTGTAATAATGAATGATTCTGCACTGGGAGCGTTATTTGACAAGGACATTTGATAGCCTCTGTTATCGACTGAGCATTTTTTGACACAGGAGCAAAACTCTGCACAACCCTGTGTCAGCTTTCATTCCCCCCCTCATCTTAAAAAAAGCTCCTACTGTTTGACCTGATCTGACCTGAGCCTCTTGCACCGCTCTACTTTGTATCATGTAGGAAAACAATCTGTTTTTCAATAAAATGTGCGACAATCACGTCGGTGGTCAGTGAAGTCCAACCATGACGGGAGAATGTCACTTTCTTTGCTGACTGGAGTGCATCCTCCCGCTTTCCTCTCGTCGCAGCATAAAGAGCTGGAACAACTTTTTCTTTCTCACTTCTTTAGGAATCAAAAGCAATGAGCGTGAAATTAGATAGACAGAGAGAAAGTCTTCGTCTAGTCTAAAACTCACTCACACACACACAGACCACACACACATACACACAGACCACACACACACACACACACACACACACACACACACACACACACACACACACACACACACACACACACACACCTGTTTGACCTGTGTCAAACTTTCAGTTGGTCATATTAGCACTGGCTTTCCATGGAATACATTACTGAGATAGCTACCATTCATTTGTAATGCAGCGTCTCATTCATCATGTGAGAGTGGGACTGACTGCAGGCTGCTGCTGGAGGACAACAGTTCACAAATCCAAAGAGCAAACAGGCAAATAATGACATTCATTTCAATACAACAATCATTTTAAAATAAATGCAAAAGTAATCAAATACATATTTTATTTCCCTTTGGAAGTAAGTCAACAGAGTTTCAAATCCACATTTTTCAACATGATTGAAGTCAGAAGTATAACTGCTCATGATAAGGTCAAAGTGACCAGATGATCAGGAGGAGTCATAACGTTGATCTTAATACTACGTGTGTTGCTGCAGCACTTTGACCTCTTCTAGCGTTGAAAGTAAAAAATAATCAATTCTGTCCCTGATGACAGGCAAAAGTATAAATAAACTCCTCACAGGAGCTTTAATTCATACAAATATGATCAGAACTTAGGGTGAGTGTGGTTTCCAAATGCAGTGACACAAACAGCATTACACTGGAGCACTTTAGTGCTGTAGAGAGGCCCTGTCATCTTCTGTTTGTATGGGCTCCATCTAATGTCACAGAATTATGACTTTAATAGTTTTTTAAGAGTTAAATTAGTAAATGCTAACAAAAAAGATCATTCATGATTCATATCTTCACAGCCCTATTAAAGGACTATTTTTTGTCAATATCTTATATCACACAACAACTTCCATTCTAGCTTGAAAATTGGACACAAAGAGCACCATTATGTCGGGGATTGATGTATTTGAGCAAGCTTAAGTATTATGTTAACCCGTATAATAATGAACCACATCAATATTGACATTTCAGATGGAATTAATAGAAATCTGCATTACCCTTTTTAAAAATGACTCAACACACTACCTAACATTTTAATGAAACCTAAACTAGGCCAATGCTGACATTAACACAGCTGGTTATATATTTTGTGATGTCCTCTCATCAATCTCAGGTTAATTCAGCGATGATCACAGGATGCAAAGACGCTGTTGTGTACAGATTCTGCTGTGGTTACCATCTATAATTAGCAGACATCTCTGCCTGTAAATGCAAAGGTCACCTTCTCATATTGTTAACTAGCTGTTAAAAATCACAAACTCATCGCACACTATCACTTCCTGCAACAGCAGGACAGAACAGTGGAGGGTTTGCATCAGTGTCTTAGGGCGACTTTGCCTCAGAAAAGCTTCTTACAAATGTCAAATGACAATTCTGCAAAGGAAAGTTAAAAAAAAAAAGCAGAGATGTTTTCAGTCTGTTGCAGCTGCATGAGCGTTATCTGGTGATGTGAGACACAGATTGCATTCAGTTGGCTCATTAAAGCTACAAGATAAGCATCTGATTCTTGTGCATTTCTGTATGTAATTATGAAAAGGGGACACTTCATGTTGGGTCAACAAGCTTGTTAACTCCAAATCAGCATCATCCGCCACTTGTAAGATGAAATGCTGCCGACAGAATGAAACAAATCTGATCATCTCTTTGCTCTTTTTCTGTAGGTACAGCAATATTCAACAGATAAGATCCCACTAAACATTTAGTTACTGAATCAGTGCACGGATGTCATAGTATGCAAAGAGTTTCTCATGAGCCAGACAACATCTCAGTAAGAGAAAACTGCATCTTTAACACCAACACTTATAGACAAGCATGCTTTCAAGAGCTCTATGTAAGTGTTGCAGACTATTTAGGTCTGTTTTAACAGAAATAGCTTCCCCCTCCGTGCTGCAGTGATAATCCCCTCCGGATGCCACTGAGTTTCTCAAGCTATGGATTTGAAAATGTGTGGGATTTAAATCACAGCAAGATTTTAGGTACTTAAAATAATCTTGACAGGAGAGATGCTGAATTCTGACTTCATAAAGGTTGTTTTGTGTCATTATTTGACATTTTTGATGGGAAAATACAGAAAACATTAGGTCCAGCACGGCTAGGTTTCCAACCTCAGCCAGGCTCCTTCAAGGGAGTGATAATGAACAGCTTCATTGTTTTACTTATCTATAGAGAGATTTGTGATACTTTACTTTCACTCTTTATTTCCAGAGACAGCGGATGTATTTGAGATTTTTTATGTTAGGAATACTTACAAATACTTCTGTTCAATGGATCTAAAGTATTACAGGAAAATTCTTCCTCAGATAGCAAATAAAGATCTCACTTATAGAAAAGGCTTGGTTGTTATAATATGATTTATAGATGCAACACACATTTGTATACTGAAAGTGTAGATCATCATTGTCATCATTATTGAAGACATTAGTAGAAAAAAAAATCCTTGCATATTTTGAATGTGGTCCACTTGGACTCAGGGTTTATTCTTTGTACTACTTTATAAAAGGCTCTTCTAATATTTCAAACACTTAATTTCAAACCCAAATGCAAATGTTTTGTATTTAATATCTCAACCTGTGAAGTTAACAATAAAATATATGGCAGACATAGTGCATTTAAAGGTATACTTGGTGCCTTAAGAATGTGGTAAAAGTAAGCCATAGTTTATCAAAATGTATGCAAATAATTAAACCGAGAGTAAAGTTTGCCTGCCTCTGTTAGTGTACATTCCTCCTGTGTATTTTAAGTCTCCTTTGAGTCTGTGATATTTACAAAGGGGCTGACTGACCTGTTCCCGGCCTGTCTGGCACCAGCTCCACTGGGCCTATTTGGCGCATCATGTAGGCTGTCTTCACCTCATGACAGCTGTCCACATCGGCTGATCTGCAGCCAGTCTCTGGTAACACAACAACATACAACAGAATCAGCCAAAACAAGTCCACGTTTTGTAAGGCTGCACGAAACATCGCAACATCTCAGTCAGGAGGAGAAGAGTTCGGCTGGTTGATGTAAAATCCTCAAAATCCAAACGCTGCAGAGTGACTTAAAACTTCATGTGGAGCCTGCAGGAAGAGTGTGTGGAGCTTGATGTCAGGCTGCGCGCGCTCCTCTCTCTCTCTCTCTCTCTCTCTCTCTCTCTCTCTCTCTGCATGCCTCTCGCGCTCAGTGCACTTCAATTATCCTAATTGGCATATTCACTAATAATATCTTTCAAAAAAAAAAAAGAAACAACAACAATACAGCAGCTATTATTATGTGAACATGAATGAAATAACTGACAACACAATAAAAACATTCAACTGCAAAGGCTATGCTACCTGTCACATCAACAATGAGGATGAAAGACAATTTACACACAATACATTAAATTGTGTGGCCATGTGTATGTTTTGTTATTAACTTTTACAGGCCTCATACACACGTTCCTCTTCAGATAAAGTTCATTAAAAAGTGACTGGCTGTTGTGTGAGGAGTTAGAGGAAGACAAATTGTATTAAAGAGGACCATGGGCGCCCTCTGCTGGTCACTTTTAGCCACGGCAGTGTTTTAATAGCGCCTGATTAAAAGCTAGTTTAATTATTTTACAGACTTTTATACAAATTGACAGAGTGACAGAAGTCCATAGATGTATCCTGTCACATGTTTTCATCAATACATTTGAAAATGTATGATTGCTATCGAAAGGTAGTGAAAGGTTTTTAAGTTGTAATGCTGTATGAGCCTCGAACTCAGATTTGCATGCATTGCCAATTAGCAATCCTGCACCTATCTCAGGCCTGCAGGAATACAATGTGGGTGTAAACTGTTCTTAAAGAAATTCCAAATTATTAAACAGAAGTACAATGATGGCAACTATCAGCTTCATGTATGGATCATAAACATAAAAACAGCTTCATGTGGGTCCAGTGAAGCCCGCCTCTCCCCTCTGTCGCCTCCTGGCGGTCAGGCAGAACTACAGCAGCACTGAGTGAAACCAGCTGCCGTTATCTAGTATTTATCGCCACCTCGTGGTACAAACTTGACACTGCCTTGAAGCTCCAATTGACTTGCATTTTTTTTTTGGTCTTAAATAAAAGAAAGAAAACTCACAAATCAATATTTTGTTATTCTGTTGTTGGTGCACAACTTGAGTTTGGAAAAGATCGAGCAATACTTTTGGCAATAAATCCAGAAATGCAAAGTAGGCCAACTATTTAAACTGCAAAGTCTTTATTACTGCAAACTGTCTTTATGCACATGCAGCGACCCCTCCCTCCATTCCCACATTGATTTCTCTGCCTCTTTCCTCGTCAGAGCGATGAATCTGGTTAAAAGAAGTTCTGTGGGTATATGTTTTGCCTGGACCAGCTGTCGAATTCCTCTTGATAGGAGTCACTGAACTGAATCAGCTTGCCTGCATGGGCTTAGTACTATGCATATTACCCAAAGAAACCACAACATGAAACAACTTTATTTAAAAAAAGCAGGGAATAGTATCGTTTTGGGGATGAATAAGAATGGAAACGATAGGCACAGTGAAATAATGTACTGAGAGTGTTTTTCCGACTAAAGGGTGTGTCTCTGTTTGTGTGCGCAGTCCAAGAGGAGGTCGTATCAGGCAAATCGGCACTCCCCACCCTTCTGCACGGCGCTACCAACCTACCTCATCCGCACACATACTTCTGTAATTCAGCATTGTAACACTTCTGAAGGCCTGTCGGATTTCTGCACCGACTTATGAGGACTTTCCCACTACTCGTTTTCTTCTCAGCCCCAATGCGGAAATCTCTGTGAAGCTCCACGGGTCCTCCCTGAGCAGCACTGCGAGACCAGAAGTGCCAACCGCAGGACTCGGGCTGGTGCGCGCGCGTCTGTGTGTGTGTGTGTGTGTGCGTGTGTGTGTGTGTTTCCTCTGCAGCCTCACTGCACAGTTTGCTCTCTGTCTGAAGCTACAGGCCAAGATTTAACGATCTAAACTTCAGCCATGTATCAAGTCGTGAGAAAGCTGTTCTTGACGGACTGTCAGTGCGCTGACGATGCGTCCAAAGTGTACGAGGAGCTGTTCGCCAAACTGGACACCAACAAGGATGGAAAAGTGGATGTGTCCGAACTGAAGGCGGGCCTGGCTTCTATGGGTATTAAAGCTGGGAAAGGAGCAGCAGAGGTAGCTACAACCTTTGATACAATAAACACCACACACACACACACACACACACACACACACACACACACACACACACACACACACACACACACACACACACACACACACACATACACACACACACACACACACACGAATAAAGAAAGTTGCCCAGAATACTAGTACTGTATGTAGTCCTGCATGTCTGAAGAAACGAAACAGGCTGCACTCCAGATAGAATTCACTTAACCCTTAAAGCTAACACTAAATAAAGGCCTTATAAGGAATGTAAGTACTCATCAAACAGTTCATTAGAAACTACAAGTTGATGTTTTAAATTCATATAACCCCTTTGTGTCCAAAGAACTGCAGCAATGTCTTTTTATTAATGAAATTATTTTCTTTCTTTAAAATATTTACATATATATATATATATATATACACACACACACACACACACACACACACACACACACATATACATACATATGATGACCCTATATATATATATATATATTTGTGTGTTACAAACTGTAGATTCCGGTTGTTGATGTAACCTGTGCTACTGTAAATGGATTCATCTTCTGGCTCATCCCGCTTGTCACATGATGTTCATACAGATGAAGTTCCCATGTCATGGTAGATGTTTAAACTTCACTTTTTTTGTTCAGTCACTTTAAAGACTAATTTGCTTATGACTCGATCTCACGAGCTCAACAGTGAGTTGTGTCTCGTCAGGATCCTCATCATGCCTCCAGGCTTACTTTATCTCTGTTTGAAAGAGTAAGTTCAGTACTCTATGACTCATACTCAGAGGAAAGACATGCAACAAAAGAGTGTTGTCTGCTTTCTCATAATGTTACAGTTGAGGTGCCTTTAAGCAAGGCTTCAGCATGTCTGCTCACTGATTAACGGCACAGATTGGAGGTTTTTAAGACACTGAGTCCTCAATCTGAAATAGTTTGTGCTTCTCAAAATGTCCCTGAGAGGCCCTGGGCACAAAACGACTGCGGAGGAAGGAGCTCATCACTTCTACTCTTTTGTCTCGACGGTTTTAAACGAGTCACCCGGGGCCAATATTTAGCAAAGAGCTTTCTCTGGAAATCTGGTCTTTCTGCATAACAGCGTCCTCCTCACCAACCGAGAGGTGTGCATGAAGACGAATGTGCGAGAGGATATCTGAAAGTGTCTCGCAGTTCAAAGAGCAGGTGCAGGTGAGCGTTTATTGTGGGCTGTGGCTCTTAAGAGGACAGTCCCGCCTTTGCTAATCAAACACATCGACACATTCCTCCCGCTCATCTGTGAGGCCGATCACTTTCAAACTGTGAGTCAGGAGAGGTCGCTGCTGTCTATAAAAACAGGTCACATAGAAGAAGTGTTCTCTACCTGTTTTATAATGCCACAATGATAAGATAAAGAGGTAATAACTTTAAGGGTCAGTGTTCTTACTCAGAGCGAGGCATGATTCATAACTTCTGACATGATTAGGTCAATTTGTGAAAGACTCATTTATAAAATGGTTTACGTTTGAAGAAAACTGAACAGAATCTCTTAATCTGGGATGATCCCTAAACAAACGAGGACAGGTCTTTATGTACACAGCTTTAGAATCAGCACACAGTAAGGACATTTAGATAACTTTCATACAATAAAAAACTAATCAATTCATGCAAAGACACGTTTCTCTTTTTTTTATTTTTCTTTCGTCACTGACTGGCGGATGGATCGTGTTCTGTGTGTTCTCTAGAAAATCGTGTCTGCTGGAGACCAAGACAAGGACGACCGGCTGGACTTCGCCGAGTTCTCCAAGTATCTGAAGGAGCATGAGAAGAAGTTACAGCTGACCTTCAAGAGCCTGGACAAAAACAACGATGGTGAGCGGCCAATATTTCATCGTACAAACTTCAGCTTCGTGTTGTTCTCCCTGGGCTTGTGAGAATGATTTGCTTTATTTCCAACAGGTAGGGTGGACCCTCTGGAGATCAAGCAGGCACTTGCAGATCTCGGACTGGACATCAGCAAAGAGGGGGCGGCGAAGATCCTTCAAAGGTGTTGCTGCGTATTTGTTCTTCTGTTTACAAAACGTTCCCTCTGCAGTAGCACGCATGAGTTTATGGTGACGAGTTCAATCCTGGGAGCTTGTCATGAAAATGTCCTCATTATTATTGTTGTCCTAAAGACAATGGTCCTTCTTAATGATGGGTGTATCAGTCTTTTATGTTTGTCCCACACACAGACGGTGTCATTCCAGTCATTCAGCACAAGCTCATTAAAACAGACAGGTTTACACTGTGTTCATTACACGGCGCCCTACATTTGTATCAACAAAGAGCAGAGCTGCAGATGTTCAGGAGCACGCTGGACAGTCCTGTGGAGAAAGAGAAGAAAAGCAGGATGTGCACGACACTGAATCAGAGAAAAAGATTTGTATTAAAAAAAAAAAACACACACACACAGAGCGATTGATGAGTAACAGACAAAGTCACACTGAGGAAGTGAATGAACGAAAGGCGAACGCTGAGGGAACATGAGCACAGAGATGACTCATAGAAAGGACGAGGAGGAAGGATGTGTTTTTCATAAACACATCAACACATCTGTTGGTTTATTAGTATTTGTTCTTAGATGAGACTTTGTGTAAATAGTTTTTTCTGCTGACGTGTTTCTTTGCATGACCGCCATCTTCATTTGCATTCTGCCGCAACACTATCTGTTGCTATTAGGCTAATATCTCTGTCTCTCTGTCTCTGTCTCTGTCTCTGTCTCTGTCTCTGTCTCTGTCTCTGTCTCTCTCTCTCTCTCTCTCTCTCTCTCTCTCTCTCTCTCTCTGTGTCTGTCAGTAACTGAGCACATGTAATTGTTATCTATAGGTGTTGTTGATAATCCAGGAGTCAGTTAGTGAAGTGGGCGCCTGGATGTTTGACTTGTCGTGCACAGGATACATGATGAACTTCATAAATGCTTTGTGTATAACAAGAGGGAGTTCAATAATTAGCACCTTTCGCTTGGCTGATTTTTGTGCTCTGTGATTTCCCGGCCAGCCGAAGACTTTCTGGCGGGGTGGATTCATCACTTGCAGTGAGAACATTGGGTTTGATGAGCTTCGCCGCACAGCTCTAGTTGGCGATGTTATGCTCTCATGTCCACTTGAAATAACATTTGAACACTTTCCTGTCGTGCCATGCAGTATCGATGTGGACGGCACCATGACTGTGGACTGGAATGAATGGAGGGAGCACTTTCTGTTCAACCCTATCACCGACCTGCAGGAGATCATCCGCTACTGGAAGCACTCCACGGTAAGGACAGGCCATGACTCAGCGCCTGGACTGTCTGTGTCCTTTTCACGTGACTTTGTGAGGGGCTGAAGGAGACCGTTTAGTGGAGCTTTTTAATGAAAAGATTCACAAGCTGTAGTCTTCTCTTTTTCTTTCATGTTGTTCATGCAGTGGCACTTTGTGGCTTTCATTGGTATGTTCGCCTCTATTTTCTCTGTGGATTTGTTCTTCTTCTTTTTTTTGTTTTTTTGTTTTTCGATGCTTCTGTGGAGGCAGATCAGTGTGTGCAGCACATAAGTCCAGGATGAACCCCCCCGGGGCAATAAAAAGAAACATGGAGGTGAAAGAGTTAACCTCATTTGTTGCCTTCAGCGTCCTTTAAATGTCCCAGCCAAAGGGGAAGGTTGAGAAAGGGAGCTGTTGGCTGGTACTGGATTTGGACGAAGCGTTTGGCAGCGGATCAGTACGTCTACGTCAGCAGATTAGACTGCTTCATTGATGTTCAGAGACCAGGGGCGAGGTGAGGGCACATGGAGAAGATTGGAAATACTGATTCAAATCAAGTCTGTAAAAAAAGAATCAAAGTGATAGAAAAAAAAAAATGATAGAAAGGAAATCTTCCTGGAGTTGTTCGGAGATGCTCAACGCATGAATAATATTTTAAATGTCGATGCTAGGACAGTAAAGGAAGTCAAAAAAGAGTAATAAGTATTTCAATGAGAGTAAGGTGAAGTTATCTTCTGAGCTTTGATTCATGTTAATACAGAAGCTTGACATGATTCCTGATTACTTCTTTTGGGAATGCAGGCTGCTTTTCAAGTTACGAAAATACGTGATTTAATAAATGTATTTACCATGATGAAGTTAAAATTCTCACCATCCTCTTTTTTTTTTTTTTTTTTTTTAAACTTTGAAGGTCAATATCAAACGCAGTATTTCATTCCTTATCCTTGGGCAGCCAGTTAGGCTGAGAACGATTTTTTGAATCCTCGTTTTTCCACTCGTATGTCATCTTTAGATTCATTTGGCTGTGTTGAAATATTCTGTGACTTTTACTATGGTTGCATGTTACAGAGACACGGCCAGTCCCAGTCAATGGCGTAATCTCTGACGTTTGCTGCCTTTGTTCACTGGCTACCCACAAATAAACCTGTGGCTGCTAATCCCAGGCCGAGATAAGCTAATTTGAGTCTGACCTAACGTAGGATTAACTCGTCAATGGGATTGGGACAGTTCAGTGAAGAGAGAAAGTGAGTCCAGAACAGAACACCACAGGAGTCCAGGCGTTAGTGGTACCATCTATGGCAGAGAGAATTTCCCTCCAGTATTTACACCGATGGTTACTGGCAACTTGGGATTCAACGCTTCTCCCCTCAGGCCCTCGACATCTGACCGGGCTCTTCAGCAGAATCATGTAAAGAATCGAGCTGTCTGAGAATCAGCGTTGAGGGACCTTATTGTACCTGATCAGCGGCTTTTGAAAAACCCTGAGTCGGCCATGGCTCTGCTGCAGCAGCAACAGAAAAGATGGTTTTTCATCGACTTTGAAGATGACGGGGCGATCTATGAGGTGGAGGTGGACATGGTAGGCTTGTATGGATGAGAGATCTGCTTTTTGAGTGGAGCTCAATCAATATATCAGTAAGACAGATTCTAGATACAGCATGTTGATATGGGCCGAGGCAGTCCGTCTGCCTCATCATAACAGCATGGATACAGTGCATATAGTTCAATCTTAAAAAAGTCTTCTAACAAATAAAACAACAACGATGCTTAATTTGTATCTCGTGTGGAAAAATCTAAATGGTCTCATTTATTTAGGAATTTATTTATTCCCAAACTGTTGAAACCAACTTTGACCTCAAATAACCCTTTTCACGTTCACTTATTTATAATAACGTTATATTGTGAAAGTTGTTTTCCTCCATGGCCACTGAAACTTCTCGTCGACAGATTTGACCGTTTCAGCTAAAGTGTAAAATGTTACTTTCAAGTATTTTTTTCATTTTTCGGCAGTTTAATGTGTTGAAGAAAGTCCTGCAGTCTGGACTGGTTTGTGCTGGACTCAATGTTACCATAAATCCTTAATGACAATGCAATTCTTCATGTCCTCTAATGTTTTAACTTGATTGAAATCTTTGAAGTGCTGTCAAAGTAAAGTCACTGAAACTGTTTCATAAATTGCCGTGTCATGGAGACGTTGATCTCGCAGCATGGAGCGGTGCTTATGTAAGATTTTGAATTAGGACGTGACGTTTGTCCTGTCCTGCCAGTCCTCAAGTTCAAGCCAGAAGCTGAGATTGTGGTTTCGAATCACTTGTAATGAATCCCAAAATAGGCGTCCAGTGGTTTTCAATTCCTTCTGAGTAATAATTACTGCAAATCAACAAACATCTGGGCACGTTTGCAAATTTGGTAACTTCCTTTGAAGGCTCCATGTTACTCTTTAAAATCTCTCTGCTGTCTCTTTGCCTTTCATGAATTAACTTTGTGTTGTGTGAAGGTGCTGGACATCGGTGACAGCCTCGCCATCCCAGATGAGTTCACAGAGGAGGAGAAGACGACGGGTCTGTGGTGGAAACAGCTGTCAGCGGGAGCGGTTGCCGGCGCCGTGTCCCGCACAGGAACCGCCCCGCTTGACAGGATGAAGGTGTTCATGCAGGTGAGTCCGAACAACCACAGTCATCCGTCCCATTCCCTCTGACGGTCTTCTATAACAGCCCCCTCTTTCTCCTCTTCCCCCTCACAAACCATCTACTTTAAGAATCACTGCAGCCAGGAGAGGTTGTAACGTGCACGAAATCAGGCGACATTACAACACATAGTTGTTTTCCAGACATTGTAACATTATATTGGAAGTAGCAACAAACTAACAAATCAGCTTTCAAGCCTCACTTCAACTGCACATACTGTATGTGCAGTGCTCAGGCAGAAAGAACGTGTTCAGGTGAATCAGTCAGTAAATTAGGAATTTCAAAGACGTGCACATGAACACAATCACGAGGGGAGATAACAATTACAACTTTTTTTTTTGGTTACATTTGTAATGAAACTTGCGCTTTAAAAGTAGACCTAACTTTCAGACCAAACAGAACGAGTGGATTCATAGAAACATGATGCAGATTATAGGGAATAATAACATCACACTTTTTAAGCATCCCAGAGTACATTTTATTTTGAAGGAGCTGGTCCCATAGATGTTGTTGCAAACCTGACAATAAGTCCTTTTTTTTGTGTGTGTGTGTATTTTAAAGGTGCACTCCTCAAAGACCAACAAGATCAGCCTGGTTGGTGGTTTTAAGCAAATGTTGAAGGAAGGAGGCCTGGCGTCTCTGTGGAGAGGAAATGGTATCAACGTTCTAAAGATCGCCCCCGAGACCGCCATTAAATTTATGGCCTACGAGCAGGTAACGCCATTTCACTCCCTTTAAAACTAGGCGCAAAAAAAGAACTCAGACCTTGTTCTGAAACCATGTTTCAGTCAACAGCCAGTCACGTTGGATGCTAATCTATGCTAACTGCTAACTCCTTGTTTCTTCAGTATAAGAAGCTTCTGTCCAGTGAGCCGGGGAAAGTGAAGACCCACGAGAGGTTTATGGCTGGATCACTGGCTGGAGCCACAGCACAAACTGCCATCTACCCCATGGAGGTGAGCAGAGGTTACACTCATGGTTATGTAATGTTCATGGGTGGTTTGATATCTTACTAATTAGAACCCGTGAAGTTAGTGTCAGTAAAGTCATTTCATATACATGTGATGATAGTATTTATCTCTGCAGATTTCTTTACTTGGACTTTTAAAGTAAATCAATATCATCATGTCCATTAACATTGTCATTTGTCTTCAGTTCTTTAAATAGTAACAACATGACCTAGTAGTAATTACCAACATGACAGAGGCCCCGAGGATGTGACCGACCAAACATAGGTGTGAAACATCATGCAAAACAGGTTTTGAATATCAAGCCTACTCAACAGGTGGCTAAGCCTCACAGCTCGTTTCCTGACAGTCGAAAAATTCTGAAGTTAGTTTAAAGTCAGTGTGGTTACAAAGGATTACAATTCAGATGATTTGTATAAAGTATTAAGCCCTTGCAGCCATGTACGTTTTACTGATTGTAAGGCGAGTGCTGCAAATGTGTATTTATCATGGTGCCCAACAACACTCCACACTGCAAACATTATTTTAGTAAAAACTTTTAATATAAGTGGACAGTTGTCTCAATGTGGAGGCTGACAAAGTGAGGACAAAAATCCCTCTCCACGTGAACGGCTTTCATCAGAGTGAAGGCGACGACCTTAGCTACTTGGTTACATCAGCGTGTCAGTAAGAGTGCTGCTGATTGTCTTTCAGGTAATGAAAACCCGCCTGACCCTGAGGAAGACCGGACAGTACTCGGGAATGTCTGATTGTGCCATGAAAATCCTGAAGAAGGAGGGAGTGAAGGCATTTTACAAGGGCTACATTCCCAATATTCTGGGCATCATCCCGTACGCTGGCATTGATCTGGCAGTGTATGAGGTTTGTTAATATGCGTTTGTCATATGAGAGATGTTGGCACAACGCTCCTCTTTCACATTCAACCTTATTTGTCATTAAAACAGTGAAGGTTAAAACAACAGTCTCCCTTGAACACTGCTCTTTCCTCACCAGAGCTTGAAGAACTTTTGGTTAGCTCGCTACGCCAGTGACACAGCTAACCCCGGGATTCTGGTGCTGCTCGGCTGTGGAACTATATCCAGCACGTGTGGCCAGCTGGCCAGCTACCCTCTGGCTTTGATTCGCACCAGGATGCAGGCACAAGGTACAGAGAACCAACGCTCATTCCATTTCTGTAAAAACTTAATAACTAGTTGTACATGCTTTCTTCATGGTGTGGCATAAGTCAGTTGCATGTTTGCAGTTGATTCTGTTGCCTCCTGGTGGCCGTATGAGTTATTACCAGAGATATAGGAAACATTTAAGATTGCCTTTGTTGTTACACAAGTGGACTGAATAGTTAATATAAAATCCTATAAGATCCTTTGTTGGTATTAAAACAAATTCAAATTGTGCTTTCAGCTTCATTGGAGGGTGCAGAGCAGCTTCCAATGAACCTCATGGTGAAGAAGATCGTCGAGAAGGAAGGCTTTTTTGGACTTTACCGTGGCATCCTGCCTAATTTCATGAAGGTCATCCCGGCTGTCAGCATCAGCTACGTGGTGTATGAGTACATGCGGTCTGGCTTGGGCATTTCAAAGTAGGCAGTACAGTGTCTGTCTGTGTCCGTGAGAGTGTAAAAGGATATGCAGCATTTATTTTTTATACCCAACTGTCATTTAAAGATCTTTTTAGCTGGAGCTCAGCAAAGTCTAGACTCAAACTGCTGCAGTGTGGATCCATTGTAAAAGCTTTTAAGTGATCGCAGGACTTTGGCTAAACTGTTGAGCCATTTTAAAGAAGATATTGTTTACAAACTCCTGCAGCACTTAAACAGGGCTAATCATGAGCAACAAGACTTTTACAATGTTTCCAACTGTGTGCAATTAAAAAAGCATGTACACATTTAAGTCAACTGTCAGGGTCTGAGTCAAAGACTTTTATTTTCTGAAACCAAAGAGGTGGACGTTGACCCATTTAGACCCAAGGACGCCTACAAAACGCCCTCTGAACATAGACGTCTCATCATGTCTAAATGGGTTAAGAAAACCAAAAACACTGGTAGAGGTTAAGTGTGATTTCAAGGCATGTTTTCTTTTGTTATTATGTTTCATTTGGGTAGATCTATCATGTTTTGTTATCAGTCATATTAAGAATTGCTCGTGTTATATCACTGCATCAGGATGATGTCACGGGTTCATTCAAAGCCCCTTCTTGTACCAATCCAAAAAGTGGAACACTTGCTGAAGTAGATGAACACTTTCAATTATCTTTAGCTTCATCAAAAGTAAGCAGAAAGTTAACTCACATCTCGTGAACATTACCAAACATAGCTCTCGACATACTGAGTGAGATCTGCTACAGGTGAAAGTTGATTCACCTACAAATCTGAGGAAACTTTTAAAGTACAATACAGTGTTTAGTCTTCACTTATACACGCTCAGCTCTTTGCGAATGATGTCACTCTGGTGTTGTTGCTTCCTCAAATGTCTCTTTTAAAAAAAAAATACATTTTCCTTCTTCATTGCACCTTTTCTTGGTGAATTTGGTGAACAGGAGAGTAATGTGCCTTAAATGTTGTTTTTTCTCTCCCATCCCCATTTTTTTGCCTTTTTTCTCCAACATGTGTTTGAGTTGATGCTAGTGTTTCCGTTAATAAAACATTTGAATACAAAACACAATTTTGACCATGAGTGCATTTATTTTCCATGATATGTTATGATTAAAATGTATACTAAAATCAAATGGCAAATATTTGGAGGTTTGTCACACATTACACAACTACACTGCCCAAAAAAATAAAGCGAACACTTCATTTACACCGTCTTTTTTTTTTTTTTTTTTTTCAAATAATCAAAACTGGAAAAGCATCTTTTATTTCACTGCGAGTTGTAAATGGTTTAAATTCCCTGCAGTGGCATGTTTTTTGGTTCCAGATTGCCACTACATATAATAATAACTGTACTATAACATTATGTTGTGTCATCAAACTCACGTTACACTTGATGATCTCTGTTGTCCATTTGTGATCTGACCACTTAACCCACGTTGATACCAAATGTAAACAGAGTCTAAGTGATAGGATAAAAAAAGTGACTGATGAAATGATAAGTCAGTGTCATTTAAGATTGTACACTTAAAAAAAGAAGATTTCCATCACAAAGACAAATAAGTTTGATTTATTCAGCGTCTGAAAAGTAAGTGCACTTTTTAGAGGATAACATTTTTTTTTTTTTTTAAGGAGGACAGTTTCTGGCATGACCTTTAAATTCTCAAACATAACCAGATGGGTCTTTTCTAAGAGGAGGGGCAGAAAACTTCAACATCAATAAGAAATGAGAACATGGTTTTATTTTTAATTGCCATTTTACAATTTATTTAGAGAATGTCTTTTTTTCCAGATTTGCTGCACTTATCATGAGAGTGCCAAGAAGAGAAAAAAATGCCACAACGGTCAGGACAGCACGCAGAGCTTTGAACCAGCTGGGGTAAGTGGGCAGCAGGGACAGATCATAGTGCAGGGAAACTCCAAGTGCCATGATGATCATGGTTCCTGCAGGTACAATGCTGTCGCTCAGTAGCATGGTCACCCACGCTAACAATGAGGGAACCACGCTGTTAGCAAGATTTATCCAGTCAGGTTTCGCGGGACTGCTCTCAGGAAGAGCGAATCCCCAGCGTGCTCCACCCAGGAAGGAAACGATGGAGGCAGCGTAAGCTAACTGAGCGTAGGCCAACTCTGGAGAGTAGCTCTCAGTCACAGCCATGAACAGCGTGGGAGCGACAAAGGGGATCAGCCCTGCGAAGCCCAGACACAGGGCAGGTTTGGGACTCTTCCACAAGTCCTTCATGTCATAGCGCAACAGGTCCAGCTCCCTGGGAGGAGGTTCAGGCAGCTGTCGCTTCTTTAGCCTCACAGCAGAAGAGTGAAATGGTTGGTTCCTTACTAAATATGACCCAGCATCACTCTGGATCCTCTGGAGGAGCCCAGTCCTCCTGAAACTGACGACAGCAGGGCATTTTACTCTTCCATCATCCCCATTTACAAACGACAGCCTTGCTGTTGAGGACCAGCAGTTCTGCAGGGAGCTTGATCCACCATCAGAAGCTAAAGTCCAGCATCTTTGAGGGGGACCTGCACAGTGCCTTACCTTAAATAAAAAAACATGTTAAAATGAATAACCATTTCATTTTTAAGTAATAAATTAAAAGATTGGTGAGTGTAAATGAAAACCTCTCAGGATTGATACCTTCTGGGCTGCAAGAGTGCTTCTTCTGAGAAAAGCACAGAGCATCTGATGAGAAGAGGAAACAGAGACAAAGTTCAAAATGTACAAGGCTTATTGACCGAGCCTCAAAAACACAAATAAAAGCAGAGAGATGTGAATCAAACTATTTTAATGTTAACACCAATGTTGGGTTCGTCTTAGGAATTATCTCTCCTCTTTTTTTTTTCTATTTCTTTTTTTTTTCTTAAACAAATGATCTTGTAATTTTCAGGATCATCATGACAGTGAACAAATAATAATTTAAAAAGCCCCACTGTTTCATGCAGCACAACGTGACATGTTTACGTCCAGGTAGTAGAAGAGAGATAAACAGAAAAAACATGTTGACTGTTTTTGAAATCATGAAACTAACACAAACAAACGAGCACACCTGTCCAGTGAGCAGACAGTGACAGGTAAATACTGACATGTAAAACTCAAACTGTAACGACATCACTTCTTTCTGTTCTGATCGAGACTCGTGATAACCAGTCACAGACAGTCTCAGCATTTAAATACATAAGCAACGATTTACTTCATGAAAATAAAAAAAAGTATAATTACCATGGTGTCAGGCTAAATCCCTCATACTTTAACATTGATCCTGGGGGTCACTCAAAAAGCGACACACGTTGGTACGCGGTTTATTCCTTCCGTGTTCATAAAGAGGCGTCATTTAACTTAGTTCCGCTCGTATAAAAGCAACTTCCGCTCTACGGCAGCGTTACGTAGAAGAAATCTTCATTAAATACAACAGTATATTAAGTACAACTAAACTGATTTGATGTCAAAAACGTGAATGTCACTGAGTGATTCATACGACTGATGACCTGATTAAAACTGAGTGAACAGTTCAGTTGAATATTAATCTAAGGTTATATTCATTCAACGCTAGAACACATAAAGTTAATCAAATAAGTATCAACAATTATGTATTTATTATTTTTTTCTTAATTAAACTAATCCAAATATGAAAGCACTAATGAATGGTGTTTCATTTAATAACAGGATGGTGGATACACACTGCATCTATCAGGCCTATTTATTCATCCAGGTATATGAAGGTACAAGTAAATTAGCCTATATTCAATAAACAATAAGCATGTCAATAAAATAACAGAGTGTAAACCTCAATTTCACTCAGGGATCAATCAAGTATTTCAAAATAAAAACAAACAATGGAAAGTTGTTAACAAGATATAAACAAGGAAAAATGTGTTTCAATCCCACAAATCTTCTTCAGGCATTTTCAAATCAACATGCCTGATGCCTGAAGATCTTTATGATCGAAACAGCTTTTGCAATTAAAGTTGCTTTTCAGTGTGAAGAACCTATTTTGAGCTTTGCATTCAGTTCTCAGTCACAGCCATGAACAGCGTGGGAGTGCGTCAGGATGGAATATGATCAGTCGCTCACAGACTTTGAGAAAGAAACACTTTAATAATACAGCAGACAAGCTACAGCCCATAAGAAGACCCAGACATTACTGTGCATTAAAGAAAAGTTAAAATATTCCAAGACTGAAACATCCGTCTACAAAAAGTTAAGAAATATACAATGTAGTTTTTGTCACACATCCCAAATCAAAGCTCCAGTTTTTTTTGTTTTTTGTTTTTGCTAAGAATGCAGTTCTTCCCTAGGATTTTTTAACCGTGCTCATTCGTGCATCATCGCAATGACCAGCAGGGGGCAGTCACGCCAAATAAAAATCTTAATGAGGTGAGAAACTGATTAAATCTTAAACTGGTTTCCTACTTGTTGCAAGCTGTTAAACTTTCACAACATCAAAATGAAACTCCAGTAGCGTGCTTCAATCATGTGCTATGCTCTCAGCTACTTCTATAATGTTATCTTTATTTTTTGATTTGGCTTCATAAGAAAAAAAACAGATACAATATACATGCTGAAGAAAGCTATAAAAATACAGTGAGTGCTGTAAGTGATAAAGAACAAAAAATGTCAACAGAGACACATTTAATTTCACGAGAAAATTGAGTCATAAATGTTGATTCCTTGATGTGAAAACCTTTAAACAAGAGCGTTGTCATTTCACAAGTGTTACAGAAGGGTGAACACGATGTAATCAATGCGCTCTTTTGGTTTATAACTGTGGAATAAAGCAGACAAACACTTATCCTGCAAGAATGAAACAAACAGAGGACACAGTTGCCATCAAGCTTTCATAGCCATAGCCATGTGTTTAGACGGCTCCATCACTCTGAAAGACAAAACATGTGAACCAGTCAACTAAAATCTGTTACATATTTAACTTGTATACAGACAATAAATTATTGTTTGCACATTTCTGATTTACCTGGTGAGTATAATTTCTGGAAATTAAATAAGTAATATTCACATTTATTGAATTTAATTGAAACTCTCTGAAAGAAAGTATCTAGTTATGCCTTTTCCAGGTAGGCAATGTATTTTTTTTTTTTTACTTTTTACACACCAATCAGATCCTCAGTCATCAGTATGTCATAATATTCATTCAATTACATTTCATGAAATATTCCTAAAGAAGCTTTTGTGCTGTCAAAGAAATATAGCGTATGTGAAAATGATCTAGTTCTCTGAACGGATAGTCTCCACTAAATCCATCTGAAGTTAGATACTGACCCCTCCACAGCAGCCACAGCAGTCCCCACAAATAGCTCCCAGCAGGCCGTTCACCACCTGCAC
Source organism: Symphodus melops (assembly GCF_947650265.1). NCBI lineage: Eukaryota > Metazoa > Chordata > Actinopteri > Labriformes > Labridae > Symphodus > Symphodus melops. The sequence goes on from NC_136698.1 coordinate 5,381,783, forward strand.
AGCACACAGCGCCACCTGGATCAAACCCATGATCAGCAGTACAGAGAACAGGGAGAGATGCCAGGACACCACGCCGGGCGGCTTTAAACAAGCCGACCACATAGTTGTGTTGCTCAGGTAGTCACTGGAAAAGGAAAGTAACCAAGAAAGGTGTGGAGTGGATTAATAATCAAGAGGTTTATGGATGCTTAGAAATAACGTGCAAGAGATAATGTTTTATCCTATATGAAAGGCTCAAAGTGCTGCAAAATCGTTACCAACTGATTCTTATTGACAGCTTTTGTCACAAGTTTCAGAAATAGGTTCAGATAAATATACCAAAGACAATGGAAATAGTTCAGGGTTTTTTTTCCCTAAACCTAATTTGCCTAATTTCATATCCTGCTTACTCCACATGTTGAGAGGAAAAATCATGTTTCTAATTTTATTTTGTATTATCAACCAATAAGTTTAAATAAACTTTTAAAGCCAAGCAAAAAAAGGCATTTTAAATTGAGCTTTAGTTGGGAATTGACTAGCTTAACATATAGCGACAGTTTCATGTATGACGATTATGTTTTTTTTCACCTTTCAACTATTCCCTTTACAAAAACTCCCTCTTTAATTTTGAAAAGTAAAGTGCAAACTTGAATATAATATTTCAAAGTTACTGAATGTGGTTTCCATAGTTACATGAAGCAAAGTCAATGCTATCCTTTGCACAGGGGAAAATTCTGTTCATTTTGGATACAAGGTAAATCTATGAACACTCGACTGATCTGTGTGGCTTACCCATTTTCAAAAGGAGTGTCCCACACCTCTGTTTCGTTTTGCAAAACCAAACACTTAGGTCCTTGGTTTATGGCCACAGATGAAACTATGACTGAGTAGCCGGCCCCCATAACACCCACAGCTGCAAACAGGATGGAGCTCAGCATCTGCAGACACAGGGAGAGAAAGAGGAGTCACTCATATTGGAAATCAATAACATCTCACTTTTAGTGTCTGTGACAAGAATAAAGTTATTCACAATGTGTGCAGAGAACAGGGTGAAGGTCAGGAACAGAGCCGACACGGATGATAAGATGGTGAGTGTGTGTGCATGTATTCTTTGCTGATACTTTCCTGTACCCTCCAACACAGACACTCAAAGACCTACACATTCCTGAAATATCGATCACCATGTACCAGAACAATACCAGCTCTGTGTGATAGAGTCGGGTGAAACTCCCATCCCAGAAATGTCTTGGATGAATTTGTGTCTGGTTGTGTTAATTTTTGAAGTAGTGTTAAGACTTTCTTTGTCTTTTTTTTGTTTGTTTTACAAACTTTGTGTTTAGACTCTACAGGTAACAGATGGCAAACAGCAGTGTGTGTCGACTGAGGGTTAAAACACTGCTGTTTCTCTGCCCCTCTCATTTGGGGACACATCCAAAGCCAACAGTCATGTGAGACTTCCTTGCCATAAACGTAAATCATTAATATTACCATTATTTACAACAACCAAAACATCTCCTCACCGCAAACCTCCGCCCACAGCTTTCGTTGCCACAGCAACCACAGCAGTCATTGTTCTTCAGACCCAAGAAGACCAGAGCTGGGAAGATCATCTGTCAACCAAACATGCACACACACACACACACACACACACACACACACACACACACAAAGTGTAATAAAAAGTTGAGCAGAGCATGAATTGTTTGTTCTGTTATTAGGCAAGAATAAAACTGTATCATTCTACTTCAATTTACCATTTGCACCAACTTTCTCTTTTTTTATATCAATACTTGTTCAGAAAAGGGGTTCAAAAAGCTTCAGATTATTTTAAATCCATCAATATTAAAGCATATTGTGTTCCTTCTTCAGCTTTGTGAGCACTGCTTTGACATATGTGACACTTATGAACTGTTGAAAAACTTCCATCGTGGTATAGTCTGAATTTCATCTCTCTTAAATGTTATTTTTATAAATCACCGGTCCAAAGCTTCTATCATAATATCATATATTACAGACAACAAATAAACCTTGACAAAAGGATATAACCATAATAATCTCAAAAGTTGTTCAAAAGAATGCAGCAGATTTCCTTCAGTGTGCCACTTGAATTTGACCCATAATTGTCTTTTACTGACTTTTTGAAAGTTGTACAGGTTTAGTGTTGATATTTTAACAAACTCACCAGAACTCCAGCGCCCAGAATGCCTCCAAAGTACCAGACCTGGTCTGTGATGTGGTCTTTTTCCACAATCTCTCCACTGGGGAAGAAGAGCAGGATGTTACACAGCACGCACACGATCGACAGAGGCATCAGGGTGATCCCCAGACACTTGGCAAAGCCGCCTGAGCACATTTTGGCACTGACGCTTCGAGCTCCCTTACTAGTAACAACTTTCTTGTTTTATAAAGTATATTTTGGGGTTTCAGAAATCTTTTGTTGATCTTTTACCCCAAAAAAGCGGCAAAAAAACCAAAGTATGTATTTCTTTTGAAATGAAAGTTTTGACTGAATTGGAGTCTTTTTCCACCTGTTTGCTTTCCAACATAAACTAAAAAAATAAAACCCTGACACCTCGTAGGTAAGCTTGTTTCCCCAAAGTGCTCTATCCACTGTGCTGCACCTGTCCTGTTACTTATGATTGTTGATGCCTCAGAAAAGCCTTTATACCCCTCTCCACCCCAACTGTCCCTCACACTGATGTCACTGCTTCACTTTAAAGGCAGACAGCTGACACACACACACACACACACACACACCTACACACACACACACACACACACACACACACACTCACACACACTCACACACTTGATGTACGACTACACACCCGTCCGTGCACACAGAAAACATTGGTTAATGTTCTACCATGAGTTTGGTGTGCATGCAGACAGAAGAGGAAGTGACATACAGTCGATCAATACAGCAGACTATTCATACCCACTGGTTTAGTTAATAACGAGAAAATAAACAATGATCAAAGATAGTTTTTCATCACAGTGAAACACAAAAAGGGTGAAACAAACTAAAGATCAATTCATTATAACTCTGGTAATTTAATGATAATGTTAAATCAAGTAAATGGTCAAACATATATTTGTTGTAAATTTGGGCCAATCTAGGTTCACACAAACATATCCATAATAATAGTTTATCATCATATTTTACCACCATAAAACAAAACGAATACACACAAAAAAAGTAAAAAAAAAAAAAAAATACTGAGCAGGAATGTATTGCTTTGTTTAGGTTTTTTTGCCCTTCAGAGGAAATGTAATCTAGCCTAATTAATTCCTCTTCAAACGTTTTTACTTTAAAGTATTTTTGAATGTAAAAATGTGTTGAGTTGAGATCCTTTCTCAAAAATTACTTATTTAAACATCCATACGTGGTCGATTGAATTCTTCCAATAATTAATTAGTTTCAAGGAGAGATGGGCATTTTATCAATAGGGCTTCAACAATCACTGTTATCTAGACATCTTTCAGAAAAGTGTTTTTCATACATATTTTAATCAACATCATCCCCAAAATTTTAAGAAAGGGGAAGGAAAACCTTTCGTGAAATGAATTTGAAGACATCACTATTTCTGTTGAAGGCTGACCATCGATGCTATCGGTTATCTACTTATCTGTCCTGCCTTCCTGGTTCAGCCAGGCTAAATCAAAGCTCGAACAACAGATCAAAAGTGCAAAGTTTGATTGTGTGCGGTTATTTGTCTTTTTCATTTTGCTCACTCGTCGGAAGTTTAGGCATAATGGATAAAGACTTAACGTTCGCCTCTCGTCGTTCACCTGTGGTGTGTTTACACGGCTGTGTGGCGTCCAGCCAGCCGCTAGCTTCAAATGTTGGGCTGGGTAAGTGGAACACTGTTGCCATGGAGATCCTCATTTCTGTGGCCTAAAGGTTGACCAGTCACCAAAAGTTTCCCATTTCTCTGTATTTTCACGTAAAAATAAACATTGTCAAGTCTCAAGCCATAAAGATGTTATCTCACAGAATTAATTCAAGAGCTGGCCTACAATAATAATAAAATAATTACTCCCCACTTTTTAAGTGAAGGAAAGAGTTTTAAAATCTGATTTATCCTCCAAACGTAGGCTATAGGCTAATAAGGTACTGAAAATGACCAGTAATACCTCTAAATAAAACAATACTAATCTTCCAAAGACTATAATATTTACATTTAACAGGAGTGATTTAGCATTTGGATTAGTTCTGGTGTAGCTCCTATAGGAACACTTTAAAATGTTAATTAGTTGACTATGGTTGGCCTACATCTCTTTAAGTTGTCAATGGGATTCATAGAAGAATTGTGTATTGCCTCTTCTACTATTGCATTATTTAAAATATTTATCACACTGCTAAGCACAAGAAACAATAACAACCAGGAGATGGTTTTGAAGTAGACTAAATTTAATCTGGTAAAAAAAAAAAATGGAAGCACATTTTAGCAAGAAGACAATCACAGAACAGAATTTGACATTGGGAAAATAAATAAATTCACTATGAGGAAACAATTTAAAGTACACACTGAAGTAGTTCCTTAAAAAAATAAAACCCCTATGACTCTTTGGCATTAATGATACATTACTGTTTTTTCTTGTTGTTCAGACATCCTGAAGCGTGGTGGTAATGCTGCAGATGCTGCGGTTGCAGTAGCAGCAGCACTGGCAGTGACTGAAGCGTCCAGCACCGGTCCAGGTGGAGATGCCTTCTGCTTGTTCTACAACAGCAACACAGGAGAGATCAGAGGCATCAACGGCAGGTGGTGACTCTTCTCTTTCTGTAATTTTTTTTGCCTTAATAACACGGAATGTTTTGCTGACACTTGATCTGTATCCTCAGTGGTCGTTCACCCAAAACTCAGACCCTGGACTTCCTGGAGGGACGTGGCTACACTGCAGAGAGCCCTCCTTCACCTTTTGATGCCCTGAATGTTACCGTACCAGGGGCCCCTGCATGCTGGTGTGATACGGTGCAGCTGTTTGGTAGTCACAAGGTGTGTTTTTGTTTCTGTCTGTGTAGAATCATGTGTGCTGGTATGAATATGACAAATTTAAAAAAATAGTGTTTAAGGATCTAACAAACGTATCCATATGGCAGGGTTTCTACAAGGTTCAAAAATATGGAAAACATTTAAATAGGTGACTGAAGGTTTGAAATCTGTAAAGCACTGTACTCTTAAGGATGAACAAGCTGTCTGACTGTGATCCTTGAGGATCTTAGCGTTCACTTTAAAGATGAATTGGTAAATGAGATTGAGCTTATCAAACGATTATATACACTGTAGACTACTCAAAACGCATTTACACCGAAGTTCACAACTACCCATTAATAGCAGAGGCTGCTATGTAAAGTATCCATCAGTATTAAATAATCCTTTCAAACACATTGCTGACGAAGCAGCCGAAGCTCACTGCTGAAGGAACACGATTGAATCGCAGCTCTTTGTTTTATTAGGTCATCAACTAAAAAAAGAAGTGAACAGTACTTAAAGGGAAAAACTCATTGTACAGAGATATCCTCTTACTCACACAGATTTGTAACGTTTATCCAATTTTTTTCATTTTTTTTCTGTCTGGGAAACCCTCAAAGAAAATTGCAATCATCTCCACATCTTTTTTTCCCTCAAAACAATGACTCACACTTCCTGCTCAGAGAGATTTCCTTTGAGTTACTACTCGCTCATTTCCTCTCGCTGTTTCCTCAGCTGTCCTTGCAGGAGGTGCTGAGCGGGCCGGTGGAGCTAGCAGAGGCGGGGTTTCCTGTTGCAGAGGTAGCAGCTCACCACTGGGCGCACTGGGTTGCTGCTCTGAGAAATGATGGGAAGGAACTGGGTGGAGACCTGCTCATTGATCATCAAGCACCAAAAAGTGGACAAATTTTCAGAAACCCTTCACTCGCCCAGACCCTGAGGGTAAGTCCATGAAAGTTAAAAGGAAAAACAAATAGTAACAGGTTCTGTGAGGAGCTCTTGGTCAGGTTTACCCGAACAAAGGAAACACAACAATGCAGAACATCAGAGAAACAACTAAACAAGTTTCACCTCCTCCCAGAGGTTGTTTGCTTTCTCTGAACTCAATTTAGCCCTCCACATGAGAAGACCTTGAATAAACCAGGAATTCAGGAATAATAGGTCATAAACCCCGAACCCAGTTATAGAATTAATGTGGGAGAAAAACAATGGAAGGAGGAGGAAACATTAAAAAATATTAAAGACATCTAACAGGTAAAAAGCAAAGGAAGGGCAGAGGGGAGGGAGTGAAGCAGCACAACGCAGGAAGTCTGAGACATAAAAGAAACGAAGAGTGAGGAGATTAAAAGAAAGAACGATTAACGTTTTAAAAAAGAGATGTTAGGTTGGAGTATAGAAAAAAATAAAGAAAAACAGCAATCAAAAATGATTTGAAGAATTAAACGGAATTGTTGTTTTTCTTTTAATTGTGTGTATCATAAATGTATCGGAGTCAGCCTTCAAAGCTGCCCATTAAGGTTTGCTGGTCTAGTTCAGTTTGTGGAGCTGGTGTCCCTTGGAGGCGACAGTCCTTATTGCACTGGTTGCAGGATTGATCCTGCTGCATGTCATCCTTCACTCTCTCTCCCCACATTTCCTGTTTATCTTCAGCTGTTCTATTGATCAATAAGCCTCATATCTTTAATAAAACATGACGATCAAGGCAATTCTTCAAAGTTTTGGTTACATTTCAAACATCTACGCTGGGAGGAAGGTTTAGCTCAGTGGTTAGATGGTGCGCCCTAACTACAGAGCCTATAGCCATTGTCGCTTTGGCTGTCGGTTGAAATCCGACCTCGGCCATTTGCTGCATGTCATTTCCATCCTTCACCTCCCAACATTTCCTGTCTCTCTTTAGCTGTCCTATCCAATAAAGGCAAAAATGCCTCCAGAATAATTCACCACACTTCACACACAGACTTTTCTGTAATTCTATTCCAATACTCAACAATACATATTTACACATTGAAAGCAACATATTTTCAAGCTTTAAATCATAAGTTTCCTGTGAAATTGATGTTTGATGTGTTTAGGCCCTCCGTTTACTCCAACTTTAGTGAGGTGGCAATTTTTCTGCGAGTTATTTTTTTTTTCTTTTTCATTTCCTTTGCTTGTCTGTTATTTGTATGTTAGATCCGGATTTTTGTTGTGCAGACGACAGAGCCAATAAAGCCACACTCATTCTGTAATTTCCTGTCTTTGAGACTGCCCTTCAATAACGGCTGACCCCATTGTGTGCCTGTCTGTCGATCTGCTTGTGTTTCACCGTTTAAACATGCAATGGTCCATGCTCTGTTAAATTATTACACCAAACACTCATTCTTTAGTCTTGTTAGAATGCAGAAACACTGCCAAGTAGGCCCTTATAGACCAACACACACACACACACACACACACACACACACACACACACACACACACACACACACATACGCACACAGACAAAAATACACACACACTCACACACACACTGTTAACTGGATATCATTAATTAGATTGTTGATTTTTTTTCACATTTGTGTTTTTTGTTCTTTGATTGCATTTCTACTGATTGTTTGATTGGCGGATGTTTCAACAGGAGCTGGGCAAACACGGTAAACCTGCTTTCTACCAGGGCAGAATCGCACAAGCCATCGTCGATGTCGTTAACCAAAATGGAGGAGTCATGACCCTGGATGACCTCAGCAGCCATGACAGTGAGGTCATCACCCCCATCAGCACTGAATACAAGGTGAGGTCAGCAACCGTAGATGCTCAGATTCTGTTTTCAGTTTTCAGATAATAAAGGGAAATGACTCCATTGTGTGTTCAGGGTGTGCGTCTGTGGGAGCCTCCTCCTAACAGTCAGGGATTGGCTGCCCTGCTGCTACTCAACATCCTGGAGAACTTTCCTCTCAAAGGTATTCACAATTCATCCGTTACACACAGTGGTGCATACCACGAGGGAATCTCCCATATTATCTCTAGTTTGGTGATTTTAAACAACAACAACAGAAATATTCTCTGCTGGCATTGAGGTGGATTGCTCTTTTTGCTCTGCTCAAACCACTGAATCATTTTATTTGAAATACTGTAAATGAATATTGTTTCCATGAAAACTTCTCACAATCTATTGATTCCTCTTAATGATGTGGTATTTAGATGTAATAACAGTGTCTGAGCACCTTAAGTGTAAATCCTTTAACCCTGATCCTGCTCAGTAAAACTGGTACTTGAACTGTTACAGGAAAAAACACCTGAATTGTAAAATTAAGTTTTGAGTAAAAATAGATTTTCACTTTGAAAATGATAAATTACACATTTTTACAGCATAAGGTATACAATTTCACATTCATGATTTGTATTTATTAAATTTTGCTTTATTTATCATCTGTCTTTTAGAAGTTCCTGTAATTGTTTTTTAAAAAACCAAGTCACAATAGAAAATATTTTTCTTGATCCTAGAATACATGTTTGATCATCATCTGCCTCTGACTGATCAAGGATCCTTTACCTGGGTTGTGTTCTTTGTGTATTTTTTGTCTGTAGCTGCAGTCCATAACAGCTCTGACTACATCCATGTACTTGTGGAGGCTATACGCTTGGCATTAAGTGATGCTATGGGTCACCTAGGCGACCCAGACCATGTTACCATCCCCTTAGAAACCTTACTGGACAAAAGCTACAGCCATCAGCGAGCACAGCACATCAACATGGACTGGTGTGTGTATGTGTGTCTGTGTGTGTCTATTAGTACCAGTGTGTACCAGTTGTGCTGTGTTGACTTTAGATAGGACTGTGGACCTTCCTGTAACCTCTCTGTCCCTCCCTTCATGCCGCAGTGTGTGGCTGTCTGTATTTTGGTAATAATGAGTATTTACTGGTCAGTTCTGTGGACTTTGAACTTTATGAGCTTCAAGACAAACAGACAATAAAATATAATAACAAATAAAGGTAGAATAACATGCACACAAACAAATGTGTCTTCTGCATTATATAAAACAAATGCATAAACCAGCCCCACATCTCCCAGTTTCAAGGTTTTTTTTTTCAAACAAGCAAATATAAAGATAATATAGAACATTAAGCACGTGTTTGTAGAAACCTGTAGATCAGTGGTCGTCAACTGGCCTCCCAAAGCTTCCCATCCTCCCCCCAGAATATAAGTAATCTCAAATGATTAAACAATAAATATAAAAATAAAATCATAAGGCTAAAATACTCAAATTAGGTTAATGGGAGAAAGGACATTTCCCCCTCTGACACCAACAACGCGAGCATGTTTAAAGTCCGCAGCCAGCGGTGTCTGTCAACAAAATAGACCCCTGCTGTGATCACTCAGTTTTAGTGTCAGTGCATGTCAGATCCCACAACATTTCTCAACATTTGTTTTAATTGCTGCGTAAAAATAATTTCTCTAGAAAACATAAAAATAGACAAATGGACAAGAGCCAGCTTTCCTTTGCTGAGTGCAAGATGGTTAGGTTTGATTTATATCAATTACATCTTTATTTATATCTATGCAGCAGTAAGTTACATGAATTGACAGTAGTCACAGTATTTACTGGGCTTTAAAGCTGAAAAGAGGAGGAAACACCTGCTCTACCTTTGTCGAAAGTTAAAAGACATTATCCTATGACATTTTTAGAAGCAGAGAATTACCATACTTAATGTTGTTGTTTCTAATCCATCCAAAACAAACAAAATCACACAAAACCACACTTTCCCCATGTTCCCCATTTAGATGTTTGGACAATCTAACTAGCTGGTGGTTGACGTTTTACATTTACTGTACAAACATGATCATAATGGGCACTACTGGTTTTTGCAATCTGTCAGAAGCAAAAAAAAAAAAGAAGATATTTTTGTTCTGTAACAATCACGAGGTAAACCACAAAGAATATCAGGGCTTCATGTATATTTATATTTTGTGTGTGTTCTTTCAGGGCCATGAAAGAAGTAGAGCCTGGCCTGACAACGGGAAGTGACACCGTTTATTTCTGTGTGATTGACAGCGACGGCAACGCCTGTTCATTTGTCAACAGCACCTACATGGGCTTTGGAAGCGGGCTGGTCCCTAAGGACTGTGGATTCTCACTACAGGTCTGAAAGCCTAAAAAGACAGTTTTTTTTGTTTGCCTCTGAGTTAATTAAACTGACTCAGTAAGTATGTGTGGAAACATCTGATAAAATATTGACATCTTTGTTTGGTGAAGCCAACACCCAAATCGAACATGTAAAACGTCAGGCGTGAATGAAGAGATTTTATGAAGAGGTTTTGCATGGTGGCGTTATCTGTCAGGAGCAGGAATGTATGGTGTGCTTGTGCTCTGTGTGTTTCTATGTAAATGTGCGTTGTGCCAACATGGAAACTTTGTGAGAAATCAATTGTGGACCGAACCTGCCAAGTTGCTTGTTGCTGTATTAAGGCAGTGACTTAGTTCACTCTAAGAGAAGATTCACCAGACTGCCTGTGATATTTAGAAATAAAATAAATAAAAAAATAAAATATATATATATATATATATATGTATATATATTTTTTTTTTACAAAACTTAATGAGGAGGTTTGAAACAATAATTAATAGTGTGAATGTTTGTATGACATTTTTCCTCCAAGAACCGAGGTGCCTGCTTTTCTCTGCATCGTAACCATGCCAACTGTGTAGCTGGGGGAAAGCGGCCGTATCATACTATAATATCCGCACTTCTCACTGACTCTGCTACCAAATCAGAAAAACCCCGGCTGCTCGCTGCACTCGGGGTTATGGGGGCTATTATGCAACCGCAAGGACACGTGCAGGTAAAATCTGTAGTTTATGTTTCTAGTCATGAGAAGAAAAGAACAATGATTTGAATGTAACCTCGTTTTAATTTGGGGTGAGGAGGTCATTGTCTTTTTTTTTTTTTCTTTTAAAGGTTTTGTTAAACATGTTGGAGTTTGGGATGAATCCTCAACAAGCTCTGGATGCACCAAGAGTCCTTGTACAGTATGAACACAAAAGTATGCTATACTGAACCAACCACACACACACACACACATACATACACACACACACAGGTTAAAATTGACACCTGCATTGATGATACATTCTGTGTGTCCAGCTAAAGAATGGTTGGTTAATCTGGAGGAGGGGGTTGATCAGGAAGTTGCAGAGGAACTGAGAAGACGGGGCCACAGAGTCAACTGGCCAATCACAGGTACCGTTTTTTCTTTTTTCTTTTTTTACTTAAAAAGCTACCGTTCATAGCTGTATGGACATTTTGACATGTTAAGTATGTCATGAAAGAAAACCACTCTCACATTCATTTGTTTATTAATAAAATATGAGGAAAATCTAACAAAAGAAGGAAAGAAGATAAAGATTTTTATTGATTTTTTTTTTTGTGTGTTTGCACACAGGCCACAAAAGGTCTCAGTTTGGGCGTGGACAAGTCATCACAGTTGGTGATTGGTGGAACCTGTCTGTCAGTCAAACTAATACCCAATCCAGGGTTCTGTGGGCGGGATCAGATCCTCGAGGGGATGGATGTGCTCAGGGATACTAGACACACACAAGGCTCCACCTACTTTTCACTTTAGACAGTTTTCTCCCAAAGCTTTCAGAGGGCAAGCCTCTGATTGTGGAAAAGAAGTACTTTAAGCGCCAAATGTTTACAGTTCAAACCAATGTACTGTTATTGAACTGTGGAAACCCATTGTCATCAAAACACAACATCAGTTTATACTCTCCAAACCGTATTTCATATTTCAAAAGCCCTTTTCAGGGTGCGACTGTGTTGTAATGAAGCTCCGTGATAACGTCCTCCTACTTTCACAATGATTGTGCAACGGCACACTCTTGGTGTCCACATCTGGCACTTTGTGTTAGACACTCACACACACTGCTGTTCTCCCCGGCTTGTAACTCCTGTGTTACATCCTCTGATGGCGGCACAGAGCGTGGCTGTGACGCTCTGTGACGATCACGCCTTGAACAAGCAGCGTCATCAGGGCTTGATGACGCTTACATTTGACTACAAGCTTATATATAAGCTAGAGCCTGATTTTTTTTTTTAACTCAACAAACAGGAAATACCCTTTCTGTGTAACATTTCATTACAAACACATGATGCTCTTGTTGAACTCTGTATTTTGGTCGAGATAATTATCTGTTGGTCTTAAATGAGTGCTCTGAATGCTGACAGCTCCTTTACCACTCTGATCCTTCTTCCTCAGTGCATGACACAAGTTCTGCATCTTAGCTCAGGCCAACATTGACACGAGCACTGAAATGTTTATCATGTTTTAAAGTGATGTGAATCAAGGCAATCAGTTTTAGAACTCCATAAATGAACTCTCATACTTTAAATTGAAGTTTGTTTTTCTTGTTCCCTCTGTATAATAAGTGGTTTATAGAATATGCAGGATCTATTTATGATTGTGTAAGTTTTCTTACAATGACAAGTTTAAATGTAATATATTTTCATGATGCCAATGTTTTCTGGTCATGTTGTGATGATTCTCTATAGATCTCTCTACAGATGCAATAAAGAGCTGATTCTGTCTCCAGATATCGTTAAGTGCAGCGTTTTATCAGGAGAAGTTAAAACGGTTGAGAAGTCAGTTCTTTGGAGTCTGCACTTAAACAACGTCACATAATAATCCCTTATTCATCTCAAGTATTACATAAATCATTGGTTTGATGGTACTAAATCCAGTTCCAGGAAGCATGGTTCTATTTGTTTGACTTGCGGTTTCACAGCGGGGCCTGATGCAGATGTTAATGTACAGATGTTAATGAGCTGATGGGCAAGAGCAAGATGTGTGAAAAAAAACATGTATATGTGAGTATTCTTGTTCCCCAACCAATAACTTCTTTTGGTGTACGACTGCTGAACAGGTGGATACTGATGATGATTTTCTTGCATCACTTATGGTCACAAAGCCATTACAGTTAGCCTCTTTTTAGCCCAGAGGAAAAACCATGTTGTTTTTAAGACACTCATAGTGTGACACCTTTAAACAAACAAAGACAACAAATAACATCTCCCACTTCAGGGTGCAGCATGATCTTTTCCATTGGCACAACTTTTAATGTATTTGGTACGAGTCGTACAATACGTCCATTTCATTTGATGCAGGCTGGATAAAGTTGGTATGTGACCGTGTGCACATGTGAGCTTCATATCTTCAGTGCCCTGTTTGCTGTTTGTAGATGCCCTGTTGATGCCCTCATCAAACAACACAAACAGGATGAATACAGAGAGGATGAATTAAGCAGTGACTTTGGCTGGCTGAGAGAGGATGCTGAGAACATGAGCAACTTGGTAAACAGCCTGTGAACTACTTGCACCGAGAAGCAGGCAGCTCAAACCCAAATCTCTGGATGTAGAAACATGTTGGACTTTGTGTCACTATTTATCCCCTTAACGCTCCAAAGCCCCTTGTACCAACCATTTACTCCTATAAAGAGCCACGTGTTTGGCCACCCAAACACGTTCAGTTTTACACAATCTGCCTTAATCAACACGGGTTCAAACAGCCTGTTAGTGCGGGTCATCCGTGGTCGGTTACAGCTTACAGCGAAGTTTATCTGAATTCCAGCAGGATTATAAAGAAGCTCAGCACATTCTGGGTCCTGAAAACTCACGTATGTATACATGCGTGGTCTTTGTGGCCTTCTGACACAGTGCTATTAGGAGTCATGTAACGCCCCATTAGCCTATAAACCTGCTGAGCTTGTTCTGACCTGGATAGAAGTGGCCTTGCCTATGGACGCTTCAATGAATCTATGATCATCTTGGATCCTGTAAAACTGATCCACAGTTAGATAGTTGATACAAAATGATCAATTTCTCAATGCATGTGTTCCTAAAGCTACGCTACTTTAAATTCACAGCAACAAAACGTGTGAGAGGAGCTCTTGCAGATGTTGGAAAGTAACCAATGACAATAACCGCACCACTGCACTTCAGTATTTACAGTATCTGACCGCTTCTTTGAATCTCTGATCAACTTAAAATGTGAGCATCCACTGACATCAACTTTTTACTCATTTAATTTCACTTTTCTTGTTGATACTCGTTTACTATCTCTTAATTATTATTTTCCTTTCAAAAGAAAATGTCAGAGACATTTCCACTTAAAATAGTACATGATGAAAATGAACACCTCCACACCATAAGATCCTGATCATTCTATTGTGAACAATTGTGAACTGAATGTCACATCCTGTGCTTTTCTGTCCTTACTAAATGAAAATGGATCACTGTAAGTGTACTGAAGTGTCAACAGTCGCATCAAAACAGTCCATTCATTAGCAAACCGACAGAACATGTATCATTGGCTACATCGCTTAGATTAACAAAGTCATCAATCAAACATAGAACATCATTTTTCTTTTTGTATTGTTATGAATTGACAAACTTGTTGTTTACTGCTTCATTAATCAGAACCATTAATAATACATAAAGTTAGAAAATCTAACAGCACTAGTGCAGAAACTGAAACTGTGGTAGAGCTTCATATACAGTAAAAAAGTATCAAACAAAACACATTAATTATGTATTTAAACACTGTGATTTGTGGTAGTGACTCATTCCTGAGAATACTTTAGAGTGCTGTGTGCAGACACACACACACACACACACTTGTGGGATTTGTCATAATTCTGCTCGAAATCTGCAGGCATTGGTCAGCCTCCTGGGAGTGTGTTTCCTGGCGCACGTTGTGTCATGGTAGAACCCCTCTGTGAGGACGGAGGATTTGCACACACACACACACACAGTGAACTCTCGTCACTTGTGTTTGTTTCCTGTCTCCCCAGCTGCTCTGACCCTTCCCTTCCCTTCCCTTCCCTCTGTCTCTTTTTCTTGACTCTCCTCCGATCATTCCAGATCTCTCCTCCCTGCAGTTGTGATTGTGTGTTTTTTGAGAGCGGGATGTGTTGTTCGGTGGGTTTTGCCCGGTCTCTGGGTCTGGCCCTGCTGCCTCTAGCCCTCTGCTGTATTGTGGCCAACCTGCTGCTGCTGTTTCCTATGGGAGAAACCACCTACATCAAGCAGGACCGCCTGACAAGCTACACCTGGTACTTTGGAGGACTAGGAGGAGGGGGACTAATGGTGAGTAAAACATACTACTATAGGTCCAAATAGTTTATGCAACTTAAGTGGGATCATAACATTTGGTAGAGGTGGAAACATTTCAGCGTGTATTGTGTGATAAACAAACTTAAGGTGCTGCTCATGGCTTTTGAAGAAACATCATGCACACATACAGATCCCTTTATTTTAGTTGTATCATCAGACTTGGAACAAACGCACTGTAGTGTGCCTTCTCTCTTAAAATTGTCAACCTTCGTTTCATGGGATCTTTTTGACTTTGAGTTTATCTGGTGTTAAGTTGGTTTTACTGTTTTTGGAGGAGTTATAAATGTTCATCTTTTTTTTTTTTTTACTTCAATCTTTTTTTCGTGGCAATAAGTGATGTAAAAAAAAAATCTCATAACGTTTTTCTCTGTGACTCTGTATTTCTGACAAAATCCTGATGAGCATCTTTTTAAATGCATGATATGCATATGATCGTTTTTGCCATGTACATTTCCCTGATGTCACTGTTACCACGTTGTGGAACTTATGACTATGAGTAACAGTGAAGACAATAAAGTACTCTGAATCTCTCGTCGTCTGGCGTCACAGCAAGTAATTATTTTTATAACTGAGGGAAATTTCTTCTCATGTTAACTAAAATGAATTAGAGGCTTTCAAAGCATTTGAGCCATGTGACAGTAAAACTCCCCACAGAGGAAACTTTATAGTGGATAAATAACAAGCCACAGTCACTGTACATTATCTCCTCCATTCCTCTCTTGTTCAGTGGTAGCAGCAGATACAGTGTGTGCTATTACACAGCCTTTTTGAAACGTATGCCTTTGTTTAAATTAGCTTTCCACCTCCTTTTAATTCATTTATTTGTGGTAATCGGCACCTCAGATAAACATTTAAAACCTAAGTATATGATGTTAAAGTAAGCGATGACTTGTTCCCTTTTTGCAGTCGTTCAGTGTGTCTGCAGATGTTTGAGAACAATGAAGGGTTGTGTAAATTCACAGTTAAGCCGTCTGCTCTACATGCTGCTGATCTGATGGGTTTATACCCGGACCAAGCAGAAGAGAGTTGTTCCTTTAGTTTGGTTTTGAGGAGAAACAGAGGAGAGACTGTGTTTTCCTCAGACAAGATTGACCCTGTTGACCAGCAGAGCTCTTGTGCTGGAACGATTTACTCCCTAAAACTATTTACACTTTTTTGTAATAGTTTGTTTTCCTTTGGTCCCTGAAGAAAGAGAGAAGCATTCAGGAATATCTCATCACATCACGAAAGTTCATAAAGCGAAGTTCAAATCCAGCAGTTACACCTGCTGGATTTGAACTTTTTGAACTTTTTTCATTTTTATATAACAATGTTCGGAGGGGTAACTAGGTCCAGTTGAGTTATGAAAGAGAAATGTCTGATCCTTTTGTATGCCTCTCTTACAAATCTTTCACAATAAAAGTCTGAGGATTATGCCCCTTAAATTGCTGAAAGGCTCTTAAAGCTGATGTAGGCAACTTCTGAGAAACGAGCGAGAGTAAGCCAATTTCCCAAAGGCTCCATGAATACACGTGCACTGCCTGAGCATACAGTGGATGTTGGCACTAACTGTGTCCTTCTTACAGTGGCCAACAAGGTGCAGTTTCCCTGCATTGGCACTAACAATTTCTGAGGAGAAACAGGCTACAAATTCAATAACAATGCAAATTCAAAAATACCTGCTAAAGTCCAAAACTGGCACATTAGTCAGCTCTTTAACTCTGTTGTCACCCATCTCTGACATCAATGCAGCAGCCAGTATGTCTTTCTAAGTTTCAATTCCAGTCTTGAACGGTGAGCGGATTAAAGGCACCCCCACACGACCGTTTGCCAAGCTAACGGCAAACCAGGTGTTGCCATTGTTTCTACCTGAAATAAAAAAAAAAGTGTCACATTTTTCAAGCTTCACAACTAAACATGGTAAAACTAAGTTTGACATGCTTTTAAAAAATGGAGAGAGGTAAGAGCACAGAACTGATGCTGAACTAAACACTTCTGGAAACCTGAAAACTGTAGTACCACTTTTAAATGCTAGCTGTCAAGTTTTGTGTTTTTCCTTTAATTTGGAGATTGGTCATTATTCTTAAATATTTCAATAGTCATTCATTTATTTTCATGCACAACTATTGAGGACATGTTCAACTATTCCCTCAAGTACAAAACACAAGTGTGTGATTGTTTTTACTGCTGCTGTTTTTAATGGCATAGGATCATCACATGGCTGTATCACATCTCAAAGCTAGCCACATGAACTCAAAATAATCCTTGAATAATCTTTGGACAGTTTCCAGTGACTTTTAAAAGTAGTTTGGCATGAAATGCCCATCCCTAATTTAAATCAGGAGAAAAAATGTGAAAGTCTTTCCCTTGATTTAGTTCAGGTAAATAAAGTTCTCGCTCACTTTTAACGGAATAATATATTTAGGTTTTTTTTGGCACATGTTGTATTTGATATTAAAGAAAGAGTAAGATAATTTATCCTGGAGATTATTAAGCTCCTATTTCTGTGATTAGACTCTTCACGATGCTCTTGTTTTTTCCTGTGTGCTTTTTCCTTTTCTTGTGGAAAAAACAAAACACTAAAAAGTCAAAGGTCAAACTGGAACCCTCTGAAAGAAATCTAACTATAGCCCCCTTCCACCCTTCCTCCCTCTGCTCTCCTGTTTCCTTTCTCAATGTGCTTTCCTAAGTAATGTTAGTCTCTCTCTCTCTCTCTCTCTCTGCCTCGTCAAAAGGACAGTGATTCACGGTGACATCTAGGATGTGTGTTTTTTTTTGTTTTTGTTTTTTTACCATGCCCATAACCTTCTGCATGTGTGTTAATGTGTAAAACCCTGAAGAACTCCCCCACCCCGACCCCTCTGTTAGGATGTGACTTTAGATCATCCACTGCTGGGAGAGAGTCAGCGGGACAGGAAAAAGGAAGCAAGGAGGAAAGAGGGCAGGGATAGTAGAGGAGTAGAGCCTTGAAACAAACGTGTTGGATTTCCTTTCCTGCTGTTCCATTTCATTAAGACTCTTGACAGACTGCATATGTTTTTGATTATATAATGTCTATTTGTTAGAAATGTCCATTCATCAAAATCAATCATCAACCAATACACAAAAACCAACTGTAACTCTTTTCCGTGGCTGTTTTTAGCTAGCAGTGTGGCTTTAGACAGTTTTTGGAAACATTTAAAATAAATGTTCCCATCTGGATTTCTTCTTTTCACCAGACTTTTTATGAGCGGTCAATATCTTTATGTTCTAGATTACTTTAAATCTTCCTTAAAATGCTAACGTAGCATGCTGACAGTCGATATCAGAGTCCAAAATGATTGATGAGTATTCAAGAATAATGAGAGAGACAAAGACAAGGGATCTGAAAGGCTATTGATTTAAAAAAAATAAGAAAAGAAAAAAAAAGCTGAAGGAATAAATAAACCAATAAAAATGCAGAAAAAGGAACCAACGTTTTCTATTCTTCCAGATGCTGGTTCCAGCTGTGGTGTTTATCTCTCTGGGGAAATGTAGCTTCTGCTGGAACGAGAGCTTAATGGTAAGGGCCCTTACAAACTCATCAATTACACTGCACATTTCGAATATGCATTTTCTCGTGTTCACCAAACACTGAGTTCACAGTTTGGATACAGGAGTGCTGATAATGTAGGCCTTCTTCTCCATTAAAATAAAAGGCTTGATGGCTACAAATGTATTCTTTTGTTACTTTTGTTGCTTCTTCTTTGTCGACACTTAGAGAATAATATTCCACAGTAGTCATTAAGCCAGCTAACACTATGTCTTTATGAGGAGGAATGCTAATGCTAATCCAGTGTTGATAATTCAACAAGGGTCTCATTGTTCGTTAACCCTCCACAAAGTAAGCTTTGCTCACACAACTTGAGCCACATGCACAGCTGCAAGTCTGGATTTCTGAATGTGTGTGTGAAGCAGCTGCCTCTGTATCTAAACCATGAACCAACTCACATGTAATATAGACAGACACACTGCTGCGTATCTGCTTTAATGCTGTGTTGTGTACCTGTGGTGGTCTCCAGATGTGCGGGTCAGTGTTGGCAGCTGTGATCGGGCTGGTGGGATCCTGTTACTGTTTGGTCATATCTGGGTTGACCTTGGTGAAGGGTCCACAGTGCTTCACCTCTTTAGGATGGTCATACCCCTTCTTAAACCAAGGGGGCAGGTATGGAGACACTCTCACCTATTGTGTGTGTTAGTGGTGGTTATGGCAAGTATAATTAACAAGGACGTGGGCATACCGATGCTTCATCTTTTAGGTTGCATCTGATACTTTCTTTCATTTTCCAAAAAATAGAGGGCAGTTTTTGCACTCTGAAAACTCACTACTCTCATGTGAGAGGTCTTGTAGTACAGCATGGCTGTTTCTGTGAAACTTTTCTTCAATTATACTGAATCTAATAGATCATAAAAACAAAGGTATGGTCACAAATGTGTGAAACAGGTCCAACATTCAAAGCAAGACCTACAAATGTGCATATTTATTCACAGCTTTGTGTTGACTTTATAAACTCACTATACAAACAATACATCTGCCTTTGCTCTAAACCCTAGACTTTATAAGAGGACAAACATAAAGTCAACTAAAATTAGCCGTTTTAATAATTAAGTCTGTTCTGTAGCCAAAAGTGGCCATATTTTTAAGCCTGGTTACCCATTTCTCAACCACCATTTTCTGGTTTACATGTCACAATGGCCGATCCATTCCAATTCCAATGGCTTCATATTGTACCATTATTTACAAAATAAACACAATGCAGTATTGATAAAGACTTGAAAATATGTCTGAAAGTCAACACTTTCAGATCTCCATATGTCGCGAACAATGGCGTCACTCCCTGCTGGTCATTAGCAGGAGCACTGAAGGCTGGTTTAAGGCACGTCACTGTTTATAAAGTCTCTGGTTCATAGCCTGTATACACAAAGACACAATGTCACTGAAGCCACTGGAAATGCTTTCCAAACCTAACTTTTGTTCAATCTACATACAGGCAAAGAGATGGACATGTCGGAGACCTTAGCCTTCTGCAGCTGTCAGTTTGAACAGTCATAAACCTTACTATGCATTTCTTTACTGTAGCCTTAAAATAATTAAAACAGATGAGGTATTTAAGATCACACTCCATGTACAGTGTTTACTAGAGAAGACATTCAGCTTTATGCAGACCAAAACATCTTTTTGAAACAGGCTGTGAACAGGTTCACTCTGCTGTCGAAACGAGCAAGGACTCTTGGTCTTTGTAGTCAGCCTCAAGCTAATACTGCACTGGCTTCATTTCTAGCACTTCCAGCAGCTCCTTCGTCTTAACACAGCGTTATTGTAGATCCCAGGAAGAATAGCTGCAGCTAATGGGGATTCTGATAAACTAAACTTAACTAATCATCCTGTGTGTGACTGTACCTGAACTCTCTGTCTCTCCTACAGGTATCTCTTACAACCAGAGACTTGGTCCATATGTCTTCAGCCGGTCAACATCGTGGAGTGGAACGTGACTCTGCTCTGTGTGTTGATAGGCCTGGCTGTGCTGGAGTTCATTATCTGTCTCATGCAGCTGGGAAGCGGTTTGGTCAACGCTGTCTGTCGGCCCTTTTGCTATAAGCAGGAGTACAGTCTTAATGCTTAGACACACAGCCACACACACATTTATATGTATACTTACCTGCAGAGACACAAGAGCATGTGCACACATAAGCATTCACTCACTCCACCTGTACATGCACCTATGGGACGTTTATGGGCACATGCGTACGCACAGTCTTTTTGCCTTGTGTGTGTGTTTGAGAACAACACAGCATTACAACAACACAAAGTGCATCTCTATATTGTCATGCTTTCAGTTTTCCTTTTTAAAGTGGGAGATATTACTCGTCAGTCACTGATGAGGATTGATTAAATTTCAAGGGCATCAGGTCATCAGTCCATAATGAAATTGTGTTTTTGTGTTTTGTGTGAGTCTTGAGAGTCTTGAAGAGTGCATAAAAACAAATTAATGACGCTATATCAATTTGTAACTGGCAATCTGTACATAATAATGTTGATAATAAGACAAAGGAGAGCATCCTTGATAATGATCATATTAGGTGTATTAGATGTTAGGTTGAATTAGTTGTGTGACACCTTTGTGTTGGACACTGAGTTCTTAATGTCAAGGTTGCTCACTTTCTTTATTCCCATTATTTACAGTTTACCTCGTTGACTTCAGAAAGCCAACAGCTACACTTTTGTTTTATTGGATACAAAGATGATACAATCATTTAAATCAGTCAATCTACTTAAAAGAAGCCACATATTTTTTACCGTCAGTATTTATGGTGGGACACGACTCCGCTATTTCAGTGATCATTCGATCCATTTGTGACAGTTTCTTTGTTTTGGCTCAAATATTTAAACACTGGACCAAGTGAAGAGCATAAGCAGATGTCTGTGTTTATACATTTTTGTTATAAATTGTTTTTTCTCTTTCCAATGCTAGGTCAGTGTTAACAGACATTTTATATATATTTTAGTGACATATTTTTATAATGTGTGTTTGTTTGTTTGTTTGTGCTGCCTTGAATAAAAAACTACTATTTCCATTTTATACTTGATCTTTTTTTTTAACGTCAAATACAGCAGGTTTAGACTTGTGGGAAGGGTATTCTCATTACAGTGAGCTTAACTCTTAAACCCCAAAAGATGTGGTTTGTAAACAATAACAGAAAGGGTTTAATAACGCATAGATGAAGGAGGTGCATTCATGCTTCCCTCCCTAGGTATTCAATCAACACATTTAGTTTTTTAATTTTAACCATTTTTTTTCTTTTTTTATCTTTATGAGCATTTATGAATGTAGCCTACTCTATGTATTGTAAGCAGTTCCTGGACTAAAGTGTTTGTCCTGGAGTTTCCAGAGTCACCTTTTATTTATCTTTGCAATATCACGAGCCAAACTGAGTAAATGTGCTCTTTAACCCTTGGAGCCAAGTGCGTTTCAAGTCTTTTTTTTAACCCAATGGCACTGTGCCTTTAATGTCACAATAATGTTCTGAAATGTATATTAGAGACACATTATAAATAAGATGTCTTTCATTATCCAACTTTCTGTTCTGTGTTATCAGAGAACAGCAAGGTGAATATTGACCCTTCTGTCAGAGAGACCTCCACATCAGCTTGTAGTCAAAAAAAAAATGCTTCCTCATTAAACATGTGAAACTATCACAATAAATCTACCAAACTGTCTTCAAATGTGCGTACATGAATTTGGCCCTTATTGACTTTGTGGGGAAAAAAATGATTGAATTAAGTAAGTCAAAACTGTGAGAAAACAAAATACACAAACTAGATCTGACTACTGAAATGTTTTCTTTCTGAGGGACTTTTCATCCCTTTGTAGTTAAAATTAAACAGCAGTATTGACTTGTCCAAAAGTCAGTGATTTCCTCATTGGCTAAACGTGACTACACTCAAGTTTTGGCTTCATTCTGTTTATTCATTCTGAAGGGAGATATATGATATCAATACACTTTTACATTTTATCAATATAAACTGTCCTCCGACCTAAATCATTTTATGCTTTGAGTACGAGATTTTCTGTTCTTATGAAATTCTGTTTGATTAAAGAAGGAGCCCTGATAGGTTGGCTCAAATCTCCTCTGTTGGTCATCAAACCCTTTTCCCGACTCGGCCATTCCCAGCTGTCGGTAAGCTGAGGGAGTATAAAGACCTGACCAGGGTCTAAAGTCTCTCAGACAGACTGACTGATAGATCTGTTTGTTTTCTGCACAGCTTGGATTCTTCATTAACATCTGCTGGATTACAGCTGAGATTTATCTTCCTCTGTCGGTCTCTCTGCCAAGATGCTTCCTTCAGGGTTAGGCAGGGTGTTGCTGCTGTGTTGTGTCGCAGCATGTGTGTCTGGGGAGTTGAGAGGCTATTTCTTTCGGATCGAGGAAATATCTTGGAACTACGCCCCAACTGGCATGAACGTCATACAAAACAGAACCCTGCTGGAGGATGAGTGAGTATAAAGCACAGTATGATGCCTTCATTATAGGGATGTAACAAATCTGTAAACACACGATAGGATACAATTGAGAGATACAAAATGAGAGACAAATGGAGACTGAAAAAGATTCCTTTAGGGAATGCACACCTGCTTGTCTGCGTGGTTAGGCCTTTTAAGGTTGTTTTTTTGTAACAAGGGGAGCTGATTGGAGCTTCTCATTGTGCTGTCGATTAAACACTGCATCATGTTGGTTGTGCTGTTTGTGTATTTCCTCGTCTTCTTAAAATATTTACACACCAACCAAACAACTAAACTCCTCTTCGGTGTCAAGAAAACATTTGCGTCCATTTCAATGTAATTGTTTGAATGTTTTAAATCACTTTATGGCTTGGTAACACTTTGTAATCTAAAATGTCCTCTACTAACTCAACTCCATCCTTCGGTTAACTGACCAATTCTCCCACTCCAATCGATTGGAAGTTTTTCAACATACATTGAAAAAAAAAAAAAAAAAAACAGCCCCTAATTTTTTAATCCACAGAACAAAAAGTATGTACTTCTAAACACAGTTTTCTTTTAACAGTGGGGTATGATTCGGTTATCTGTTTAATCGATCTCTTGGACTCTGTACAAATAACCCCTATATTATACAACCTTTATTTTGCTATTTGTTATTTATTTGCTATTTGGTGAGATTTTAAATGTGACATTTTAAATGTCTTCAAAATAGGGAATGTATAAGTAGGTATAGGTAGCACCTGCACCTATATAATTACATTGATTGTGTTATGAACTTTATCCTGGTTTTGATCATTTTTCGGGATATGACGTTAACATGCACACAGAAACCTGGTTGATAAAGACTAGTATCAGTATCACGGCAGAGTCCCTTCTTTTGTGCCAATGTTTGGCCATGTATACGTAATGTTTCTTCAGTACTTTACAATGTGAGTTGACTTGCTCCACTGTGCTTGTTGAGATGCCTGTAGTCTGTACATGGGAGACTTGAAGAGGTCAAAATTTTGTGGCTTTCACCAACTACAAGTTTTTGAAAATGTACTTCATGAAAAATTAATAGACGCTAACTCACATAGCTTATTCTCCCTCTTTGTAGAGAAGCCTCTGTCTTTTTAAAGCGAGGCCCCCAGCGGATCGGCCCCACTTACAAGAAGGCTGTGTATAAGCAGTACACTGACAGCACCTTCAGGACAGAGATCACAAAGCCGGAATGGCTGGGCTACCTGGGACCTCTCATAATGGCTGAAGAGGGCGACACGGTGATCATCCACCTGAGGAACGCGGCATCTCGACCCTACAGTATTCACCCACATGGACTGAACTACAGCAAAGGCAATGAGGGTGAGGAATTATTAAAATAATACAGACATCTGTGCATGGAAAGATGATCACCAGAGAACAAGGTAATGGTGTTATCAGTTGTTTCTAACATAATCAATGCTATACTATGAATATGTCAAAAATACTTTCCACTAGTGAACTTTCAGGCCTCCGAACGGCTCACGTTAGCTAGAATGCTACTGCTAATGTAACAATGGCTGCACTGATATTGTGTTCACATGCTGTTTGGTCCAATTATAAGTACAAATGAAACTTTTCAGAGAGCTGCATATTCATTACTTACTGATAGCACACTGACATGGCTCTTTACAGATGAAACAGGCTTGGTTATTAGCGCACGCTCTTCTTTAAGGGCTCTGTTAAGAAAGGTTGTCCTTAATGAAAGTTAAATGAAAAGAACAAGCAGTTCCAGGGGCCGACGTTGAACGCCCATCTAATCCAGCTGTCATTCATTTAAATACAAAACAGAAAAAAGAACTGGCAAAAACAAAGGCATCAGGGATTGGTAACTTCTCTGTAGCCTGCAGATAAAGGAGGCCTTTCTTGCTTTACAGGTGGGCAGTTCCTTTAGTATGTGATGTCAGATGAATGACTTTACACACAAATCATAGCTGTTATATTATCAACGTTCAAGTAAAGACTGTCTGACACTGAGTTTTCAGAGCAGTGCCAAAGGCTTAAGGAAGTTTTTTAATTTTTATTTGGAAACATTTTGTTCACGTTTAAAAAAAATGAAAAAGCGCTCAACTTTTGCATTGTGATAGATGTTTCATCTCTGTTTTTTTTAACGCTTGTAACGTTCCTTCTAGGAGCACTTTACCCTGACGGGACTGGTCCTGAACTGAAGACTGACGACTCAATTGCCCCTGGTGCAACAAAAATGTATCAGTGGACCCTCCCAGAGACACACATCCCAACAGCAGACGATGGCAACTGCATGACCAGATTCTACCACTCCCACGTCAGTGCACCAAAAGACATCAACTCAGGACTCATAGGACCCCTCATTGTTTGTAAGAGAGGTACATAAACCTTTTGTGTACACAAATAGAATTAGGTGTATTCAAAGTAGAGCTAGTCACTATATTTATTCTGATGCTCAGTATCCCAATAAAATGTATATCTATTATTACTGTTTTTATTACTTTACATGACACTTAACTCTAACATCTTGCTGATGAAAAATCAAAAACATGTACTGTTACCTTTATATCACTCTGAGTGCAGGATTTTTAACAAGAATAGAAAGGGGCAATCTGCAAAGTTACAAAAAAAAGCTGATCTCAGATTTAACCTAAATTAAGCCACATTTTTGTCTTCGACCTGCAGGTCAAATTTACCCGATTCAAGACTAATTTGTTGGAAAAATATTTTTGTTCCGTCCCCCAAAAATTGTTAGCGAAAATGTATTTTAAAAAAGTCAATTTAAAAGCCGTTTTAGGACAAACTTTTAAGCAGTTTAAAATTTCATAATCAACACAGACTTACCAGGGCAAAGAATGAACTCAGGTTGGTATCACTCACATCTAAATTGAGGAAATAAATAACGCTTTTAAATTTGGATGAAGATATCTTTCCCAATGAATTCCTGTCAATAAGAAAAATAATTATATTGAAGGCTGCCCTCACAACATCAATGTACATGTTTCTAAAAGGTGCTCTCATTTCCTGTTTAGGAACTCTGGACTTATATGGAGACGGTTCAGGAGACTATCTGTACGCTCTGCTTTTCATGGTGTCGGATGAGAACTTCAGCTGGTACCTGGATGAGAACATCAGGACGTACATTGCGAATCCTGCCAGAGGTCTGAAGGAAGACGAGGATTTCATTGAGAGCAACAAAATGCACGGTTAGCAGGGAGTTAACACATTGAAACACCCATCTACATTTACACAGAGAAACACCTTTAACTGAGTGGTGATTTCAGGAATAAACGGTTATCTCTATGGTAACCTGCCGGGACTCAGCATGTGCCAAGGAAACAAGATCTACTGGCATTTGTTTGGCTTAGGCAACGAGGTAAATATATGACTTGATCATTTTTAGGATGACCCAACACTTACATTTATCACACTAACAGTAAAACATCTTGTATTTTCCAAAGTTTTCTTGAAGGTCTTTGCAGATTTTAAAACGTTGAATTTCCAAAGTTAACCCTAAAAAATTCAACCTCATAGTTTTATTCAGGAATATACCAGAACTTTATTTCATTTTTAAAAAATTGGAATTGTAATAAACATTGACAAAGTAACCACATTTGGTTCAAATGCCACAATAGCACGATCAGTGACGTAGGGTGATCTCTTCTAAATTGGCTGAGTGAGGATCACATGCTTCTTGACTTAAATGAGGTGCAGAAGGTTGGCCATATGTAATGTTTGTGGAAATTACCAAAAATAGTCACTTGCCCTATAAAGGGTTGAGTAGTTTTATTGGATTTAAAAAGGATTTTAGTTCAGAACAAAAAAAGAGAAAAAAAAGTCTTTCCTCTCTATTAACCTCTTTTCTTAGTTTTTTTTAAACTCAAATGTGTGCACATTTGTTGCTTTCGCCTACAACAATCTGAGAGCTAACTGAAAGCATGTGAGTTCAGTCAATATTTGAGGATTTTAATCTAAACGTCTACAATAGGTGGACATGCATTCAGTCCACTTCCATGGCCAGATCCTGACCACTCAGAACCACCACACAGACACGATCAGCCTCTTCCCCGGCTCCAGCACTACAGCTGAAATGGTTGCTGACAACGTCGGACACTGGCTGCTGACGTGTACAGTCAATGACCATCTGATGGGTGAGCTCAACATCCTTCACTCTTATTTTGAAAGCAGTTTTTTCACGCAGTCACTGTACTGGATACACATTTTAACTGCTTGTTATGTTATGAGTTTTTATTTCCTGTTTTTGTTCAGCTGGAATGCAGGCTATATTTGAGATCAAGAAGTGTTTCCCTAACGTGCATAAGCCCCGCCCACACGGGGAGCTCAGGCAGTATTTCATTGCTGCTGAGGAAGAAGTCTGGGACTATGCTCCTACGATACCTACTGATGGGTCTGTTATTGAATGCACGCACACACACATGTTCACACAATAGTTACTGTAACGTTGCTGAAACCTGTCAGTGAGATAAACATTTCCTTTTATTCTTGTGTTCTTGTAGAGAAGCTGACATGTTCATGACCAGAGGACGAAACCGTTTAGGAAGCCGCTATAAGAAGGCACGATACATAGAATACACTGACAACACCTTTACAACAAAGATGCTACGCAGCCCAGAGGAGCTACACCTTGGAATTCTGGGTAATCCAGGCTGGGGTGGAGATGGGCACATTATCCAGAGTCAGAAAAATAGGTGGAAGAAATTCATCATAGCACAATCTAAAACCTGTTACAAGTTGAGCATGTTAGCAAAATGAGAAATCCTCAAAACTGAAGTTATGTAATCTTTAGATAATTAAATACTCACACTTTTAAGTAAAATCAGCCTTTTTTTTTTGCTAAGTCCGGGTTAATTATTATATATCCTCATGGTGTGTCTGTGATGATTATTGTGTTGATTAAAGGTGGATTGTTTGGTTTCTAAATCTGTATTAACCTGAAAGATTTGATGACTGAATCTGAAGGAAGAAAAGTCTCACACGTGTGACACTTAAAGCAGGCCATGTTTTCGCATGAAATAAGTTTAAGAAATAACAGAATAGCTACATAGCTTCACATGTATTTCACCAACCGGTCAGTGAAGTATAGTTCTCTGTTTGATACCTGAGTGTACAACAAAGCATCATGTTTTACACACTCTTCATTTGTTTTCAAAGGATTACAGAGGAGTAAAAAGCACAATATTTCTCTCTAAAATTAGTGTGGAAAAAAATTCAGTCCATACATTTCTACTTAATTGTAGCACCCAGATTAAAACGCTTCCAAAAGTTAAAGTCCATCTATCTAAGTATGTTATTAATTATGCTGCCCTTTAAAGTAAAACCTAGCACACAACTCTATTACACCCTGAAAACAGTTTTCATGAATATGCAGGATATTCAATTTATATTTCGCTTAGTCTATTAAATCTGATTAGTGTGCGTGCCCCATATACAGAGGCTACAGTCCCACAAACGGGGGGGAGAATCTGACCTGGGGCTCCTGAACTGCATGCCATTCCCAATTCTCTCTCTCTCCCTCATTTCTGACTCTACCCGCTGTCCTATTTCTCGAACAAAGGCACAAAAGCCCAAAAAATAAATCTTTATTAAAAAAGAAGACACATAAAGATGTTCATCAAGAGCTGCTTCAGCCACATCGACTGGTTCTTGTTCAAAGTGTTCGATAAATGAACATCTGTCTTCCATGTCTGCAGGCCCTGTGATGCGAGCTGAAGAAAAGGACACAATCAGGGTGGTGTTCAAGAACAAAGCCAGCCGGCCTTACACCATGCAGCCACATGGTGTTCAGTATAACATCGAGCAGGATGGGACACTCTATTACAACGAACTGGAAGGTAACTACTATACATACACAAAACTGATACTTATATGCACAAGGAAAGATTCCTCAACTTCTCTGTTTTCTCTCCTCAGAGTCCTACACGGACAAAAAACTTCGAGAGCTAAAAAGACAACCAAGTGCGTTAAAGCCTCAGTAACAGTACTGTACTAATCAAGCATACGATTACAACAGAGTTCATAGTATTATAACAATCTCTCTTTTTTTTAAATGTTTGTGTTCAGGAGTGGTGACCCCTCCCCCAGCAGCTCTGGTCAGACCCGGGACGGTGCACACCTATGAGTGGACGGTGCCCGTGGGTGCTGGTCCGACACAGGGTGAGGCTGACTGTCTGACATATATGTACTACTCAGGAGTGGATCCTGTTAAAGACACCAACTCTGGACTGGTCGGGCCGCTCCTCGTCTGTCGGCCAGGATCACTCAAGCGTCAAGTACAGGTGAGAAGAGTGTCAGACACTGAATTCATTTTATTTAGGAAGGCAAATTACTGTCACCATGATGCTGATCTGAAGTACATGACATCACTACAAGAATCACAGAATCGGAAGAATGCCAACAGCGAGATTGGGTGGCTTTATTTTCTTTGTGTGAAAATAAAGTAAATAAAGATTTCTCTTTGGAAATTACAGAAAAAGTACAACAGTTATTTTTTTCAAACCAACACGTATACAAGAAACCCCAATAGAGACCTTTACTCTCCTTTCTTTATGTAGAAAAACTACGAGAAAGAGTTCCATCTCATGGCTACAGTGTTTGATGAGAACCTCAGCTGGTATATGGATGAAAACATTCGGACCTTCGCCACCGCTCCAACTACCGTTAACAAGGAGGAGGAGGGCTTTATAGAAAGCAACAAGATGCACGGTTTGTAGAAGACACACATAAGGAGGCTCATACAGTAGAGTCAGAGTCTTCCTGCAGTCAGTCAATCAAGATGTGAACTCTTCATCCCCAGGAAACAAAGAGCATTTTATCAGAGATAATAACTTGATGTTTTTTTCTTTTAGCCATTAATGGATTTGTGTACGGGAACCTCCCAGGCCTGACCATGTGCAAGGCAGATAAAGTAACGTGGCACCTCTCAGGACTGGGTTCAGAGCAGGACATCATCAGTCTTTACTTTCAGGGAAACCGCTTCATCTATCGCCAAAACAGACGAGACACCATTAGCGTCTTCCCTCACATCTCACGCACTGTCACTATGGAGCCAGACAGCATGGGTAAGCACCTCTCTGCAGTATACAAAACCCTCAGTGACACATTTTAGATCTTCCAGGATCTTTCATTTATCTTCAGAAAATGTACAAAAAAACCCACGCAGCTTTGAGAAATGGTGTCTGATAGTTCTGCTAAATCTGCTGCACAAGTGACGCAGGGAGATTTAAGTTGAAAGGCCCGAGGAGACACAACTTTCAGAACATCCAAGGTCAATAAAAACTGATATTAGTTTTGTTATGGAAGTTGATTGTTAGGCATGTTTTTAAAGTTTCAGGTCAAATTCACTATAGATAAATGCAAGTGTGGTTTTAGTTTGGTTAGCTTCACACAAGTGTGTGTTTCAGGTCAGTTTGAAGTGGTGTCAGCGACTGTCAATCATTACCGTGCTGGGATGAGAGCCAACTACACGGTACAGAAGTGCAGCGTCTTTCAGCGTCAGGGTGAGACGATGTTGCATTCAAAGACATTCTACATCGCTGCCATGGAAACCACCTGGGACTACTCTCCAAACCGCACCTGGGAGACTGAGATGTTCCGCGGCCAGGAAAAGTACAGTACAACCTGCACAACATGCTACGGCTAAGTTTGAAATGACTTTTACCTCTCACGCACAATCTGCACAGTTAGGTGGAAATGAGATAATAAGGATAATGAAAAAATATTCACAATTCCTGTCTTGCTTTCATTTTTTGGATTATTGAGTGTTTTGAATTTTACTTTTTTTTTTTTTAACCAAACAGATGAAAAAAGATGAGTGCAAAAAAAAAAATCATCAAATATATACTTGGAAATAGTTGTGCATGCTCAAACACACAATTTCATTGTTCCGGGTTAAACTTTTACAATGGCAGCAAACACAAGCACACAAACGACATGCTAAATAAGCATGTGTCCCTTCTTCTGCAGTCCTGCAACAGTCTTCTTGGATCAGCAGGGTGGATTTATAGGCTCCCGGTACAAGAAGGTGGTCTACCGCCAGTTCACCAACGACAAGTTCACCAAACAGGTGGAAAGAACAGCTGATAAGGAACACCTGGGCATTCTGGGTAGGCAGTAATGTATACAGTTGTGACTTCATATTAGATGAAAAATGATGATTTCTATAAATCGTTATATTTAGTGTTAAGCTAGTTTCTGATTAGTCCTGTTCTAACAATGCTTTCCCCTCTCTCAGGTCCAATGATTAATGCTGACGTAGGAGACAAGGTGAAGGTGGTTTTTAAAAACATGGCGACCAGGCCTTATTCTATCCAGGCTCATGGAGTGAAGACAGACACTCCTGGCGTTTACAACACACCACCAGGTACAGACGGACTGAAATCCTTCAGAGAAGTCAATGAACACAGAAAATGCTAACGATGCCTGTGCATTAGTCTGTGTCAGTAGACTCTGTCCTTCGTCCTAGCTGTACCACACTGTGTCTAACTTCCTTACAAAGCTATAGATAAGTGTCAGTATAAACAATGTTTTTTTTCACAGGTGAGACTCACACATACAACTGGTACGTCACAAAGAAAACAGGACCGACCGCTGAGCAGGAGGAGTGCTCTGTGTCAGCATACTACTCAACGACTGATGTTGCCAAGGTTTGCTTTGATAAACGCTCACGCAGAGGATGGGAAACGTGTTGTTATGAAAGCATTTCACTTGATGTGTACTATTTTATTCTCTATTTATTTGAGGCATTTGCACACATGTACACATTAACAAGCATGCACACACACACACACACACACACACACACACACACTCACATACACGTACATAGACATGCTGAAGTTGGTTCAAACTTTGATTACGACTGCTGATGTACATTTGTTCCCGTTTAATATAAATCTTGTCCCGTCACCGTTTCAAAAGCCTGTCAAAAGTTCAGATGCTGCTCAGAAGAACTTTCTTTTTAATCCTTTTGTCACATCATTGACATGGAGCTTTCCCTACTCGCGTACTGATTAAGATGGAGTATAAAATAACGTTTGAGACTAAATACAAAAGATTAAAATGTGGAAGCAAAATTAAAAGATTATAGTCAGAGGGTTATACAATAAATCTCCCAGTGAAGCTCTACATCTCATACTATCAATATATGTAATTAACTCATTACCAAGCCTGTTTAAATAGATCCAGTTCAGCAATTGGTTGACCGCATACATTTTTATATAACTTTTTGAAACCATGGCAAATTCATTGGTTATACAATGAACAAAAATCAAGGTGGAAGAAAAAGTGCCCATGCATTAAAGCTTCCTGTTGGGACTCCTC
Organism: Symphodus melops; assembly: GCF_947650265.1. Classification (NCBI taxonomy): domain Eukaryota; kingdom Metazoa; phylum Chordata; class Actinopteri; order Labriformes; family Labridae; genus Symphodus; species Symphodus melops. Next base: position 5,414,211 of record NC_136698.1, read on the forward strand.
CTAACCTTGAGCCCAGCCTCTGTTTACAATCAACTTCTGGTGTTTACCCCAAGAAGGATAGATGAACAAGATCGAACACATGCAGACACACATACACCGACCTCCTTGTGTAATCTTCTGCCTTCCAGGACCTTTACAGCGGTCTGATTGGTCCGTTGGTGATCTGCCGTCGGAGCTGGGCCAGGTGAGTGCTTCTCCCTCTAAATTGAATTCAGAACTCCCCAAACCATTTCATATTTCATACTTCTGCAATCTCCAGACTTCATGAGGCAGGTGGCTGTTTTGTAATTTTCTGTCGTGCATTTCAGAACACGTACAATGACGTGCTTTGGTAGAGTTTTAAAAACTGTGCTGCTCTCAGGTCTTTAGGAATGAAAAAGGAAGCAGAAGAGTTTGCTCTGCTTTTCCTGGTTTTTGATGAGAACGAAAGCTGGTGAGTACAATCTGACATGTTACATTAACCAGACATTTGAAGACCTTTAAATTGTTAACATATTTTAATATTATTTAAATGGTCAAGCATTTATATAGATCATTTTTACAACAGGGGAATTGGTTAGATTTGAAACAGCTGTATAAATCCCAAATGGCATACCTCCCTTAAAACTCCAAATGCTGTTGATTTCTGTTTGCAATTCACCTGAGGATTTAATAGCGCACAATATTTGGCTACGATTACACTTGTGCTTCCAGGTATCTGGATGAAAACATCAGGACTAACATCAGAACCCCTCGAGCAAACCTGAAGGATGATGAAACCTTTATTGAGAGCAACAAGATGCACTGTGAGATAAAAACACAAAATGAACTCAGCATCACTTTGAGATTCTGTTGCTTCATCTAAAGACATTTCACATTGTGTTTGTGCTTCGCAGCCATCAATGGTTTGATGTATGCAAATGTGAATGGTCTCAACATGGAAGTGGGTGATAAGGTTTACTGGTACCTGATGGGAATGGGCAATGACGTGGACATACACACTGTACACTGGCATGGACACATGGTCGAATATAAGGTCAATAAGAATACAACAACAAAACTTAGAGTTACCTTTCAATCACAGTCACAAATATTACATATTCTAGTGCGACACAAATATACCAACTCTTCTTTCTCTCCAGCTGGGTGGAGGCCCTCATCGGACTGATGTGTATGAACTGTTTCCAGCCACCTTCCAGGTAAAACCTCAAATTATCCTGACTTCCTGCAGAATGTTTTTTACCTTCCTTTTGATAAATCATAGATCTCTGTGTCTTAGAAGAGTTATTGTTTGGAGTTTTCAGCAGTTTAAGTATGTTTACTTTTATTATATTTTATACATTGAAAACAAACTGTAAGGCGCCGGTAGCCTAGAGCGTGCCCCCATGTACGGAGCTGGCGACCCGGACTTGAATGCAACCTGTGGCTCCTTTCCTGCATGTCATTCCCCATTTTCCCTCTTTTCTCTCAGACAGTGAAGATGCGTCCTCAGTATCCTGGTAGTTGGCTTCTGCACTGTCATGTTACTGACCACATCAAAGGTGGCATGGAGGCGATGTATAACGTCAATTTAAAAAGTAAGAATAAGAAAATGCACACTATGAGAAATGACAAGGACGATGCTGTGCATTAAATCATAATATTTGTTTTCCTCTGAACAGAAAAGAGGAGACTGATTGGCTGAACAATTGAGGAAAAACATCGAGAGGCAACGGCTCCAGCTGAAAGATAACTTCAATAAATGTTTCACAAAACAGAAAAAAAATGCAGACTGCTTTGATGTTTTTTAAATAACAGAGAAAACTGTAAGACGAGAGAATAAATAAAGAAACGTGAACACTGCAGGTTGGTTTTAAGGCTTTTAATGGGTTAGTGTAAAAGCATCAGTCAGGCAGCAGGGGGCACTGTGGTCTGTGAATGATCTTTGCACAGCTCTAAAGAACCAAAACAATGAGTCAAACTTCTGAAGATTTGTTTTTTGCAACTTTGCAAAAAAGAGCCACTGATCTGTCGTAATCTGAGTTTTTTTCTGTAACCTCAAATTAGATCTGAGTCATTGATTTCTAATTAAATACTGTATCTCTCTCTCTCTCTCTCTCTCTCTCTCTCTCTCTCTCTCTCTCTCTCTCTCTCTCTCTCTTTATCTATATATAGAGATATCTATAAACATGAGGAAGATTAGGTAGGAAAGAGCTGATCTGTTTTGTAAGCAATCACAGTGTTATTGTATTTGATGTGAGTGGCATCAGCATGCGATGCATAGCATGTTCCCTTCTCGGGGTTTTAATCAAACTTTGTTGGTATATTCGGCTGGTCTACTCTCGATGTTGATTTGTGGTTGTAGAGAGAGAGACAGGCAGAGATGAAAAGGAGCTCAAACCTAGATATCCTGAGCTGAGGATGACGTTCTTTCATCCATCTAGAGATATCAACAATGCATGACAAAATCTGGGCCAAGACTGTTACGTCATACGGCGGGAATGCCTGTGGTATGATGAACCATTGAAGTGGAGGATTGCACAGAGTGAGGTGATGTATTTTCAGAAGAGAAGGAGACCAAGTGCAGAGGCACTGCTTGCCAACAGGTGGCCCCAGGCCAGTAGGGGGCCCCCAACAGCTGACAAACTTTAAACCACAGCGTTGCCTCAAAATGTGCACATTTTGCAATGACAGTAGGAAACCTCCCTAATTGGACCCTAAATTGGGCCTAGATGCGCCCCTGACCTGACCGAATGATTTCTAAAATAAGGCACTTCTCTGTTTCTTTTTGCCTTTCATTGTATTTGCAAATTGAGATCATTCAGATGTGACTTAATTTCTGGCACAACTGGGTCTCAGACATATATTGTAAATAGTCTCCTTGTATTTATCTAATCACTTTTTGACACATGGAAAGAGTCAGTCTGTTTCAACACTTGGTGGCAGTGTCGTTACCATATAGGAGTCAGGCGTTTATCAGCTTGAGCAGTCTGGTTTGGACTGATTTGGTTTCATCACTGCAGACTGACATATGTCCCTCTGCACAGGACTGTATTTGTTTAATGCTTTGTGATGCACTTCAGTACACAATGAAAGTTATCTATGGGTGTAGGGATTCTTTATGTCCAGTGGGGCTGAGATGTTGAAAGTTGGCGACAACAAGCAGACAGTTCCTCTGTTCTTCCAGCTGGTGTCATTGCAAACAAGGCAATCTGGATCCACTATCAGCGTTTTCACACCATGTTATGCGGCTTGGAGGTGATGCAACTATGAGCCAGCGTCCCACACAGGGGACTCAGGGGGGTCGGTCCGTCTCTGAGCAGAAGATTGACCCCCTTACTAGGTATGATACATTTTTTTATAAGCTGTGATTTGTTAATAAAAAAAAATGGAGATAAAAAGCCAATCATAAAATCTCGTCAGAAATCATATAATTATGACACAGAAGGCTTCATGAATACAGCCCCAAGAGTCTAGAGTCTAAAAGAAGGGTTTCAACAATTCAGTCTAATATTCAAAATATGATCCATAAATAGAAAATGCTGGGATTCATTTTTTGAGAGTCTGATAAAAGCCTCAAAGCCTCACATGCTCTTAATAAAATAAATATACACGTTGACAGGCTTGTGCTGAGGCACTTTATTCTGATTTTCTATTTTTTATTGTTCAAAAGGGAAAATTACCTTTTAAACAAACCCACTCATGCATTAACGCACGCGCACCCAAGCACACACACACACACACACACACACACACATACATACAGTAGGCTACTGAGTGCAGATCAGTGTCTAAGCATGCCACCTGCAGGCCTCCATTAACTGTTGGGGAAATGGAATTTAAAAGATCCAGACCATGAAATGTGGCCAATAATGGCAGCTCTGATCTCAACCTGTACTGAATCTCAATGATGTGCTAAAAGTGTCTGTCAAATTCAACTAGAAAAAACTTGCCTGACACACTTTCAGGCGGCTTTAATAATGTTGTGTAATAATCAGATTAAGCCTGTTCTTTAATTTTATACAGTTTTATGCTTATTTTTTGTTGAAAGTTGAAACACTATTAACAGCCAGTAAGCCCCATTGGCAAAGTCTGATTTTGTTCACTCTCTGGCTCAGGTTGTGGGTTGTTGAAAAAAATCCAGTTTATTTCTTACCTGCCAACATAAAACTATTTGGTACGTTTACTGAGTTTTGGAAAAGTCAACACATACTAGCTCAGGGGTCTCCAACCTGTCTTCATCTGAGAGCTACTTTGAAAAAATGAAAGTGGCCGTGAGCTACTTGCATCACATTGTTTGAATTTATTTACATATAACACATTAAATTAATTCAGCTACTTTTTTGTTTCTTTTTTGTTTGTAGTCATGTGAAATTGCAATAAGCCAATGCTTATCAATAACCATTTTTTTTAAAATAATGTCACTATCTCGGTGTGACTATTTACCCTCCATAATACTATCAAATTCACTTTGTTAAAGCTAAAAATAGAGGCGTTAGTGAAAGTCCTTTTTAAGTGTTAACCGGAAAACCAAAATGGGCCCCAAAGCCGGGACAGTTAAAAGAATCCCAGCCATCCCATCACAGTGTGATTGTGGTTGATTTCTGTCTCTTTGTGCCTTGGCTCTTTTCTGGTCTCTCAGTGTCTCTTTGTTGACGTTTAAGCAAGTCTTCGCAATTGATTGACACACCGTTTTGATCATTTTGCTTCCATCCCTTTTAGCTCATTTTTCATCACTTTGTTGAGGATTTGTCTCTTTAAAAGATCTCTTGATTTTTCCTTTGGCTCAATTTTCCTCGTTGTTCGTCAACGTGATTATTTTTTGTCCTTAATTTTTCACATTTGTAATTATTTTTATTCTATATTGGTCATTTTGAATCCATGTGTTCAAGTTCTCTCTTTGTGGTGGTTTTGAGTCTATTTGAGGTCTTTTTTTTTGCATCTCTTTGTGGTTAATTTTGGGGCTTATCCCTTTGCCTTTGTTTAAAACAACAAACTCTCGACATCTAAGTTCTGTCAACCTTGCTTTATGTCTTTCAAGTGAATTCATATCCTACTGATGGATTTAATTTGAGAGCATCCGGCTGCTCTCTTGTGTTAACAGGAACAGAGCAGTTAGTAAACATCTGCTTTGCTCAGTTCTAAGATATGACACTTATTTCTCTCTCACCACATGCTAAGAGCTCACACTGAGCTGATCTGAGTAAGGGTAAGAGACAGACACAAAGAGAGAGAGAGCACTTTGGTGAAGCATGTGTCAAGAAATCCCTCATAGTATTACTGGCTATAGTGAGCTTGTACTTTTGGAATTCCCGCCTCTCTCCACGCTCCTTTTAACGCCTCTGCAGTTAACAAATCATTAATTAAGCTTATGTCAAATCTACCCAGAGAGCTTGGTGTGGGAGAGAGATACGACTGTGGGCAGCACCAGCCATCTGCTTCATACATGCTGATGTTGCAGACAATCTGTCCTCAGTACAGGCAAAGCCAAAGAAAGCATTTGTTTCACCAGCACACAGACTGGTTCTCATATTGCACCAAAAAGCATGTGATGACTGTGCAATGCTGGAAATACCGTCTACCTAACAACAGGCCAAGAGCTGAGGCGGGTTTTGATCCTCTTGCCAAACTGTCACATAGCCCCCACCTGTCAATAAAGTCAGCTATGTGTGTTATCGTGAATTAGGCTTTTATTTTTTATCATCAACTCTAAAAACTCAAACCTCAAATCAAAACTGGTGAGTTATGAAAACAATCATGCCCCGTGCAGCGTGTGATCGAGGCATGAACGAATCAGATCAATTTTATTTTTTTCATGTTAATGCTGTAAAAACGGCTTTTCTGTGAATGGGTGTCAATGTGATTTCCAACACTTCTGCAGCGAGGATCACCAGGATGCACTTCCCCAGGTGGCTCTGTACATGGCGTATGCAACGTGTTATGAAAATTAGCAAGCACAGTAAAATGCATAGAAATAACTCCTGAAATAATAGCTTTGAAACTCTGGTTCAATGACCAGGTGAGATGGCTATAACATACGATAGTAATGATATGTTTAAACCCAGAGCAGTCTACCTGCCATAACAACAAAAAGTTTTTTTTTTTTTTTTTTTTTTTACCACAGAAATAGAAAAAGTAATCTTTCCCCCAGCCAGGCTGGAGGAAACACTTGTGTAATCGCATAATTTCTATGGAAACAGAGCAGGCCCCGTGTCAGGGGGCGGCTTGTGAGATCTCTCGCTGAATATATAAACCCTATGAAACACAGCACATTCCTTGTTTTCTCATGAGAAGAAAAACACCAGGCACCTGTCAGGAAAAATAAAAAAATCCCCTCAGGCCAGGTTTGAGTCTGGGTATCCCTCGTGCAGAACCACACACCAACACTTAGCACCAAAGTCCATCCACCGTTCAAAAGCATAATCATCCTTATCCCACAAGTATGTGTCTGAAAGCTCGAGACTTTGGCCTGAATCTGTCCTTCAGCTTTCTCTGCCTCTTCCTCTGTGCTCTTCTGGCGGCACTGTTGTCAGGCTTTGTAAAACATCTTACATTACTCCTCAATGTTTGGTGCTACTCTGACTTTTGTGTTCATCTGTTTCTTTTAAGTAAGTTAACATTATTCGGTCGAAAGTTGACAAATAATTTTCCATTGATGTAGAGTTAATTTACTCAAATACTGTTCATATTAGGTGAATTCAGGGATCATGTACACGATTTCCCTCCATATCATTTATAAGAGCGATAGATATAGCAGTCTTAACAGTCTTGCTCTGAGTTTGGCTTCTTGGATGTTGCCATATTGATTTAATAAAAATACAGTACAAATACAAATACAGTACAGCCACTTCTGGCTGTACTGTATTTGGGTAAAAGGAAGCGAAGAGAAGGAGAATTAAAAATGAATAATAAGTAACATAATGTTAGCTTTATTATTAAGATGCATCTTCTATTCTGGGTATCTGTGACATTCATATAGATGCTTATTTTAGCAAGCAAAAAAACTGGCCAACCTTAGTCTAACTGATTGCTGAAAAGACATTTCCAGGTCACCATGAAAGCAACATATTAAAGCCTGCCGTGCTTTATTATCAGCTCTACTCACAATCGGAGGATCATTTATATAAAATAAATGATTCACAGAAAAATAATTAAAAACTAGGAATTTGGACCATTTACTTTATGTATGCTCGTGAAAATGTTGACCAAAAAAAAACCTAAGAAAAGTTTTATTAGAATCTTTTTAGGGGCCTTTTTGTCTTCATTGGATAGGATATGGGAGGAGAGCGTGAGGGATGACATGCAGCCAAGGGCCAAAAGTCAGATTTGAACACACAGGCGCAACAATGAGGGCAAAAGCATCTGTACATGGGCTGTACAACATAACGTAACTGCGAGGCTATCTGGCACCCCATCCTCAATGTTATAACTAGCACAATATTCTATACAATCTGTCTCCTTTGTAAAATTAATAGTCGCCCCTTGCTGGTTATAAAACAGAACAGCGTCAGGCACCGACATTAGTTTTACATTTACAGAGGCTGTGTTTAATTTTTTTAATATCCACATTACGTTCAGTTGAATCACATGTTGGCGTTTTTCTTGAATTCATTTATTTTGTTTCTTAACTCATAAGTTGTGTAACTCTTTGTCATTGTCATATCTGCTCGTCCACATCCTTTTTGCCATGTGGTGAGACTGTAAGTGTGATGCCTGTGGCGTGTCACCTTGCTCACACAGCGTGTTCGGATGACTGGAAGATGATTACAGATCATATGAGAGTTGAATGTTAATTTCCCGCCGTTTCTCTGCAGGAGAAATGTTAGCCTGACACGGTGGCTGTTCAGCAGATTGGCGCAGACGTACTCAAACCAGTGTAATTAAAAGATTTAATTTTAGATAAAGACAAGAGCGGTACTTGTAGCGACAAACATTTACACATACAGAGGGGAGTTTTCATATTTCACAGTGGTTGGTGCCGGATCATTACCATGGGGCTGCCTCTTGAATGTGCACAAATATTGATTAAAGCCGCCTTCTTGTTAGGATTTATTTCTAGTTATGCAGAGTTAAAGTAAACAGAACAAAAAAGGAAAGAAAAAAGTGACTGCCTGGAGACGATAGTCCAGCCGGCATTTTAGAACTTTAACTTTGAATGCCAGCTGGTCGTGTGGTCCAAAATAAGACGGTTCAAACTGAGTTTAGCCAAGGACATCGATGTGCTTTGACACTTCTTTTCTCTGAAGTCGTCTCTCCTGGTGACTAAAGGAAAGAAACTGAGAAAAACACCTCTTGTGTGTCGTTGTGATTGAGTGACCTTGGGTTTGTTTGTTTCTGTCAGACTCTCAGACAATGTGCTGTTGAATCTTGGGACTTTGATTCTAAAGGCTGAAGTTTTTCAGCGACAATAGAAGATTAAGAGTCCTCGGAGACATCCACTGCTGTCAGATTTCCTGTTTGTCTTTAGTGTTTCTTTGAAAGGAGTTTCATGATGTTGTTTAGCCAATCAGGAACATGCACTTTCTTATCAGCTAACAATTCCCAACAAGTCCATGTTTGATAAAATACTATTTTACCCTCTTTTCTTAGCTTAAGTTGTACCTATATTCATTTGACTCCACATTAGTTCCTATAAAGGTCACTCTCTTTTAGGTCACCAACCCTACTTTTGCAGAAATTATTACTTTGTTGTTGTGAGCAGCCTCAAAACCCCAGAGCCATAAATCATTGCTTTTCTCTGCTGTAAGCCTGATCAAACTAAATGGAAACTATTAAATACAGAGGATTCAAAATCCCTTTTTTTAAATCCAGTGATTTATACACACTGTATCAAAAAAGACTGAATGATGAACGAGAGAAATGAAAGGCGATACTGATGATGTCAGACATGAGGTCAAGCTGTGTGAGTGGCCAGTCCTGTAACACCTGTGTGTTTGAGAAACACACTGACCCCTCATCACCTCATTTGAAGTAGTTTCTGACTTTTTATAAACTTTTTCAACATGCTTTACTCATTTTAATCTTCCATGGTAACTTTTGTTAACATTTACAGTATTTTTACCCCTCGGTTATGAATGCATACAGCTTTTATTCACTATTTTACTTTCATCCAACCATTAATATGGTTGAGTTTTAATCGATCCACTTGGTTCTTGTTTTCATTTGGGATGCTGCTACTCAGTTATTTCAGACCATTTAACTTGTCTCAAAGTTAGAAAAACACCTTACATTGGGCGGAGGCTGCGTTATCTTTTCAGACAGATTGGGATCACATTGTGGGCCTACATAAATAAAAAAGAAAAGAAAAAATAAATTGAACCAGCGAGCCAAGCTGTAATCACTTTTTAAAAAGAAAGATACATTGATTATCTTGATTACGACAGTTTAACATGAGTATTTGCTGCTTCAAATGAATCACTCCTTGTTGATATAAAATGGGTTGATTCCTTTCTAATGAAGAAAATGAAGTGGAGGTAGTTGTCACTAAATTGTGTGATTCATCTGTAGATGTATGAATATAACTTTCTGGACTTATATCCATTTGGATTGAAACATTTCAAACAGATTCAAAAGTTAACAAACTTCAACAAGGTTTTAAAAGTAGACCTGCAAAAGTATTTACCGAACCTAAATCTGTCCTCTGTCAACCACTGGTTAAGAATATTCTGATAGAAAACTCTCCCACTTAGTAAATAGCAGCCTTCTCCCATTGTCCTTGGTTCACCCCTTGAGGCTCGTTTTTCATTAACAGGCTCTCTTCCTTTTCATCAAAGCTGTCCTTGAATCAAGAGAAATCCATACCTGTAGATTGTAGAGAATAACAAATGAGGTTTAACTGATCCCCTTTTCAGTTAAAGTGGATCTGGATTAACAGAATATGAACTGACTTCTTCATAATTACAGGTTCATTATTTCAGAGCAGACCCATATTACATAGGTTATATACATGAGAACACTGTGCAAACTGGCTCCAGATGGCAGTTGTTTTTCACTTTCATGACTTTGTTGAATACACACACACACACACACACACACACACACACACACACAAACAAAAGCCTCCCCGATATGAGAAATCTTAGTTTCTCACATCTCACATCAGAAAATCAAGAATTTCTGAAATTGCTGTGCACCAAGTCCACTGACATGGCAACAAAATGAAGACAACACGTGTGAATCTGCAGGAATGCCTCTGCAGGTTTAACAAATTCAGATTACATAATTTACATAAGCAAAACTACATTTCTGTTGGGCAGTGGGCCCATCAGAGAATAAACCTTCATAGAGGCAAATAAGGTGGTGAACAAACACATCTTCGTTTCAATGTTTAGCGTGTGTGTCTCTGTTTCAGCTGTGTATTGATTCAGCTAAGTGTGGAGAATGTCAGTGATTTCATTGTCGATCAGCAGAATGCTCTCATTAACTCTGTAACAAACACCCGTCTGCTGTCACTTACCAGGCCAGAATATCTGAGGAAATTGGCACCTTTGCCCCCAATGCACATAGAATTAAAATGAGATGATCAAACATTTAAAACCAGACACTTTATGTTCATGAGTTTCTAATTCACTTCATGTCCAGCTGAACCTGGCTCCATTCCCATGGCTGTGAGTCACTCTCTCACTTTGAAAAATATGAAAAATACAGGAGAAGAGCTGACAATGTTTTAATCAAATCACTATCCGTAGTTAGAGGAACTAGAAGCTGCATTTCAAGCATCAATAGATGCCTGTCAAAATGAAGGTGATGTCTGGGCATAATTACTATAAACAGAGTGTTGTCATGACCTCTGTCTCAAACCACCGTTAAGAGTATGGGCTTGTTTTTAAAACACTTTTCACAATGACCTTGAGGCTTTGACTCACAACCTTTAAAACATGTTTTTGTTATTTGATAGAATCAAACATTTTTTTGCATAATTATTTGCCAATAATTTCATAATTTTAATGTTTTATCCCCTTGCAAACTATACATTGACAAGGCCAAAGTGATCTCAGGCCAAAGGGTTAATAGAAAATTAGGTCATTACATTTGCTCTTACATGTAATAAAGCAGTAGAAGTTAGAGTAATATACATTTCCAAACGTACCTGTGAAACAAGCTATGTACTACAAAAGCACAGAAAGTTAAAGATAAGCAACATAAACAAAGCACAGCTTGTTTCACTCTTGTACAGTACTTCAATGGACAGACTATTGACCAATTAAGTGTCACCTCATACATGAATTAGATTCAGTAAGAACTTTTAAATAAGGGAAGAAAATTCATCTTGAAGGATCAAAGTTTCAGGAAATGAGAATGAGAAGGATTCACTGACAGAAATAAGCGTCTATCTCCTTCACAGCTGCCTTATTCTAGTCAATATGTGAAACTTCTCTTGATCAAATTACAGCACATGAAAACCATGTAAACCATTTTCTAGTTTTTCTGTTTCTCAAACTTCTAATCATCGATTCAGATGGATTTGTCACCCTTCTCATGCGGTATAAAATGGAAAGAACCTTATAAATTCTCACGTCAGTGATGCCTCATGTATTCTTTCTTAAATATAAAGCAAATGTCAGCGTGCTGAGTATCTACTAAATTCAATAAAATACAAACAAACTAGACATTCTGTTTTTTAGTGACTAAGCTAAAGCACTGTATTTTTATTTTAAAATCACATGTATTCATAATATTAAATGTGTATATTGACAGTATTTATTCTCAGTAAGTAAGTAAGTAAGTATTCATTTGAATTCTACAAGGAAAACAAACTCTGTGTTTACATCCACTAATAGAGCTGCTGTCAAGCTTCTTAGTAACTACACGTCATGTAAACAATGTAAAAAAACCCCAGCTCCAATAATCTTCAAATTTGTTTCCCTGGCTACAGTTTTCCCAGAGAAAAAAAAAAACACCATCTTGCCAATGTTTGTACAACAAGGTTTTCTAATCAGCATTTTCCATGTGTGCACATTCACAACAAAGGACTCAGACATAACAGAGTTGGTGGTGGAAGCACAGTGCAACGGATGTAAAAGATTTTATAAAGACTTGGAAAGCTGAATGAAACCTACTGACACAAAGAAACCTCTCTGAGTAATAAAACATATTTGCATAATTTGAAAAACCCAAGCAAGACTTACTCAGGATAACATTTTGCTCTTACATGTAAGCACTCTTTTTTTATCCTTAATAAAACACTTGAGACTCGCTCCAAAAGAGAGTCATAACCACATCAGCCCCAAATTAAAATTCCTGAATTTACTCTACACAATGACATGTTTGATTGAGCCTTGTACAAAAAAAGAGTTGTGGTCTGAATGAATAATATCATGACATCTGTGCAAGAACTGCATTTACATAAACAACATTATATTTTACATCAACATTATTATATACATTGCATTATGCATAGTGCGAAAGGGACAAGGATGTTTTGAAGCAGTTAACAGAAAAACCAAGTGGAAACCTCCAGTGTTAAAAATTTAAAAATAGTGCTGTTTCTTAAACGTCCACTTGAGGCTGGCTCCAAACGCCAAGAAATCCCCATTAGGTCCCATATTTACACGCCCACATCTAGAGCAGAAATAAACATGTTTACAGCCTGGTTAAATAGTTTGAGTATAGCTCATTTCTCTACTTGTAAAAACTGTTCAGGGGAAACGTTTAACTTAAAAGTTGTCGATTTCGAATACATAAAGGCTAGGAGTATGGGTACAAGTATGGGTTTGGTGGAGTTTGAAAATAAACAAGTTTGGACATTGTTGTGCTATTTTTGATCATCAATATTACAATGACATGGCTTGTATGCTTTGGGATGGAGCTGATTTGTAGTAAAAAGTTAACACAGTGTTGTTGATAGAGGAGTTAAGGTGGAATCATTTTGTACACCAGCTTACATGTTGACATCAGACAGAGGCAACGTGACGAATGAAGGTAACCTAGAGCTGATGTGATCTAAAGGTTCGTCTGCTCTGTGTGTTTCTCTTCAGTATAATGGACCCTTCTGGTACACCAAAGTGCACGTCAACACATTGAATCCATCCGTTTATTTGCACTCCCATCGGCTAAAGAGCAGCGAGGTGTGTCTTTGAACGCCACATAAATCACACACACACATTGGTCTGACTATATATGTCTGCTCCTTTATTATTGATGCTCTTCATATCCATCCATCCATCCACTGTCGGCCTGCGATACACATTATAAATCTGTTTAATGAAACATAAACGGATGTGGTGGTATTACAATAACATGCCTCTCTGACTCTGACTGTGAATCCTAATGGTTTGAGGGGCGTGCTGCTACAGGGTGGTAATAACTTATTACTAATATAAAACAATATCTGTCAGAGATCTCCAAAAGCCTCTTTAGCGCTGAAGATATTAAGATGTGAATCATTTATTTCCCACCAATATAAAAACCTAATTGAGACTCCTTTAGGACTTCCATTATTCATGTTTGTGCGCTCTGTGGTCAGATTACAGATAGGCGGGGAATCCAAAAATTGCTGTAATTACAGTTTGAGGAATGGCCGAGCCATGCATCAGACAGGAAGTGAATTCCTCCCAAGGTCCTGTGTATTATTTTACTTTTTCATTTTCCAGCTCCCACTCCATACCAGGTAGCTCATAGATCAAAAAGCTACAGTATGGCTCTCCTATTACAGAGGCTTACCTTCAGTAGGTTTTCATTTCAGAATAACAATGGACCTGTGGCTAGATTCCAGTTTCCGTGCATATAGAAGTATAAATTAGGGTTGTTATTTTCTACCATTCAGTGGGTTTAGTAGATAAACCCCTCGGTGGATGTGGCATTCTGTGAGGACATGACAGGCCCTGATGATCTTTAGCTATGACTCTGAATAAATCATTGTTGAAGGTATTTTGTGTCCTGCTTCTATTACTGCCAGAACATCCCAACAAGATAAGTGTATGTGTTGTTTTGAGCCAATAGGAAACAGTTCCAGTATGTTTTTGTTTCCCAGCACATACGAGCTGAGGCACGTCTTTCCTCATACTGAAGATGCATCCATCACAGACTCTTAGATTCTGCGCAAAGGCACATAGAAATACTGTCAACATCATCAAAAACATGTCTTGGGTTTCACTGTCTTTTTGATAAATGAGCTCATTCGAAGGTCTGCTTGCATATCACTTTCTCTCTGGCTGCTGTCTGTCTGTGTGTTAACATGTATGTCTGCTGGGGGTTTTTTTTAAAGTCTTTTCTTTCTGTCAGTCTTCTTTACCATCTTTGGGCTTTCCTGCCTGTCTTCTCTCTACATGTTGATGTGCTCATGTTCTCGTCTGCCCATGTGTCTGAAGTGATTTCCCAACAGAGTAAGATCATACAGTATGTCAAAGAAAATCACTCTGACAGGCATGCACTCTGAAATCCCTTTAAAGACCGTCTTCTCTTTCTCGATACTGCTGACCTTTTACATCTCCAGAATCAGCACTTATTCTGTCCGAGCAGCATTTTTTTGTCCTGTATCCTGTTTGGACTGATGTCAAGAAGAAGAGACAAAGACAGACAGAGGCAAAGGATGCAGCCACAGGAGCAAAGGCTTTTAAAAAACGTCTATACTCTGACTGCTGTTTGATTAAAAAAGTAGCAGACCTGCAGGAGATGAGCGTGAACATCAAGGGCAAAAGATGAAGTTGCTCTTTGTGGGGGTTTCAGAAAAGTCATGGTGCTTCATCCTCCTAATCTGTGTCTGAGAAGAGACTGCTCACAGAATGTCAAACTAAACTAACCGGCATGTCTGCAGATTCTCAGCGGGATGTCTGATCACTAACATCGCATGTTCCTGCTGAGCGACTCCTTTTCTGCATGGTTTCATTTGATCTGGGAGTCTTATTTAAAGCTGGTCCCTCACTGTGAGCGCTCTAATGGAAGATGTCATACCTGTCCTATACCTCAGTGGATAAATCATCTCGCCTTGCCACAGATAACTTCCTCAGATCTGCTGTCATTCAGCAGTTTCAAACTTCAACAAACTAATCTCCTGTTAGACATTTTCTGAAGACAATCTCAGAGTTTCCATGCCGAAGACAAAAGTATGCACGTGAAATCTATTTGAGGTTGCTAATTTCTCTTATCAAACTTTGAAAAGTGCACTTTTTTTGTGCAATGATTATGTCAAATAAGAGAAGCAGGATGGCAAGGAAGATGAAGTATCAGAAGGGGAAATAAGTTTGTGTGAAAAATCCATGATGAGACAGTGTCCACAATCTCTTCACTTTAAATGAAATAAGAAGGGCAGTTAATGATGCTTCAGGAATTAATGACCTAATATCCATTATAGTCAGCTGCCTAAGCTCATTAGTGGCCATTGTGGGTGTTTTTATTTGATTTGAAGCTTTTCTTTGAGAGTTCAATTAAACCTAACATGAACTCAAAAGTGTAAGACTCGAAAAAATTGTGATGAGGGCACATTGAGAAACGTTGCATGTAATTGTGATGCAATCCACGTCTTCAACCTGTCTCATTACAGGATAAACTGTATTTTTGTGTGAATCAGAAAACACAAATGCACATACACATTAAAGGCTCCTCTCAGATAGTTGATAGATAATGTTTATTTTCTCATGAACAAAATAAAGGACAAAACAGACAATCTTTAACTTTTCTCCTCACTCTTTTCGCAGATGCGACCATAGCATTTGCCTCTACTTCCTGTTGCCTGGGCCGGCCCTGTTTGTTTGTTTGTTTTTTTTAACATCTGCTGACACTCAAGGCTGTGTCTATTGTTGTTTGTCAACCTTTATGCTAATGCTGTGGTATGCTTTTGTAGCTCATTTAGAGGCACCAATAATAATGTCAGTTAATTTCATAACCAGCAAAGAACTCCTCACAGGAGCTTTAATGTGAAGGTTCATAAGGGTCCTGAGTTGTTTAGCCCATCCATCACTCCTGACCACCACCAAATGTACTTTACATCATAGACAGTATTTTCTCTGAGCCATTGCTACTGACATTAGAGATAGGTTTAGAGCCTGTTGCTTATATCATCCAAACCCTGAAGGAAACAGCATCTGTATGAGACGTGTGCAAGCGTTGGTAAATGTTCCAGAAGTAAGTGGGATGGCTTTTTGGAGCATGGTCATTATTCACACGGAGGTCCCTTTCAAGAAAATGTCAACATGAATCATTGTAATCAGTTTTTTCTAATTGATTTCCTACCTTTTCTCTTGCCTCCTTCATTGTTTTGCTTCTATATTTATCTCTCTCTCCAATTAACCTTAACTCTGCACTGCAAGATATTGCAACTCTTTTGTTGGTTTCCAGTCAACTGTCTCACCTTGTCCCGTTTATCTGTCTGTTTTCACTTGACAGTTTGTCCTTAATGTCACAAATCTTACTAGCTCACTAGTTTGTCTTGTGATTTGATAAAAAATAATAAAAAAAAGGCAAAAAAAGAGGAACATTTCCAAAATATTTTCACATGAACATTTTTTGGGGGTAAATAAACTGGTTTCCTCGCGCACCTCAAAACAGCTTCTTCCTCCTTCTGTGTCTGACTTTCTTCAAAATAATCACATTGAAAATTGATCACCGTGCTTTTGTGATGCCTTTTCATGCAATTCAAGCTGGAGAAACTTTGAAGTTAAAAATCAATTTTTAAAGCTGCAAATACTTAATCACGGATGCATCCTACTTCTCTGAATATGCACAGTAACTCTCTGCGGAAGGACCTGCTCGCCAACAGAATAATGTATGTCGTATCTGCATTCAGTCCTAATACTTATTTATTTCTCCACTGGTCAAGAAGATAGTCAGCGGTGGTCCCTGAAGGATTAATTATAAATCCCCCATAACAAAGTAATGTAATGAAAAGCTGTCAATCTGTTGGCTCCTCTTTCTGATTCGCTGCCTTTCTCTCCTCCTCATTACAACACAAGAAAATCACCAAAGAGCAGAACTGACTGTCATGCTAAATCCATATTTTAGTCATATTTATGCTGGGAGGCATGTACCATATTGTTCACATGCATTAGACTTATAGCCCTATGTGAATGTGTGCTGCTGTAAGGGTGCTTAGGGAGAAACCAGAGCAAATTATTATGCATATCCATGTTTCTGTAGTGCTTAATGGTATTCTGTATCCAGAAAACACACCCTGTCTGCCACCCCATCGCTGTCCTCTGCAGCCTTGAGCGGACTTGTCCCCACTTCATAACACTTTCTCATTGACATTCATTGGAAACGGTCGAGGTGGCAAACTTTTGCTGGATGGTTTCACAGCAACAACTTATGAATTCAAACATGGGTTTTATAGAAGGACTCAAACACTGTTATTTCCTCTCTGTGATGTGCTGGAGAGTCTTTGCTGTGCTGTCTCGAGAGAACCCGACATTAACAAGCATATTGATGTCCCAAAACAGTGTCTGGTACATCTCCATTTACTCTAAACTCTGGTGCATGTATCGACTAGTGATCTTTCTTCCTCCGTGCAGCCAGCTAAACCTCCTGCTCCAACTTTCCTCGGCAGAAATTACACTTCCATGCCGTGAAACATCCCCAGGGTATTCTAATTGCTCAGGGTTCCTTCGTCTCTGTGCTTTTTCAGGCTTTTGGCTAAAATATGATGAAACAGACCTTGCATGCCCTTACAAGAGAGTCTAAAGGCCAGTGCTTGAAAATGCAACATGAATTATGTGGAGTAGAAGAAGGTGCAGAGGATGTGAGAGGCTGAAGGTTTTAACTGCCAGGCAAGGTTTTGTAATTTTCCATGAGGATAATTCTCTGGTAACTTCACCACAACTGAAGAATATTTTGCTTTTTATATTTCATTGGTTCCACTTGTTACGTCTTTTAATATAAGCAAGTCAAGTGTATTCCACCAGACTGCTTGAATCCCTTGTTAAATTGTATCCAAATATTTTAAGATTTTCAGATTTAATCTTTGTACAACTAATAGCCCAAGCTATCATTAAACTTCAGTTGCACTTTTTCATGTGGATGACAGTCAGAGGGCTGAAACCAGTGAGAAAAGGGGTTGCTTTTGTTTCCTGAAGTGAACCGACATATTGTCCCACATTTTAATTGTATATACACAAAGCTTAAAAAAAGTCTGAATTTGTGATTTCATTTTCAGTATTTCTTTTCACACTATATATGGAAAAAATTTCCGTGATACACTGGTCCTTCTTTTAAATTTTATTCGAACTATATCAATGTTTGATAAAGCGGTTCAATTATATACACCGTTTATCGTCAATGTGCCTATGAAGTAGCAGCTGATGGAAACTGTTATTTATACTAAGAATGATGTTAAAAGGAAAACAAGTTAAACAATGTTTTTAATAACATTTGCATGTAAGTAACGTGTAAGGAATAAGGGGAGAGATTTGAGATGCACAAACACCAAGTTCTCTTATCTCATGTTGTTTTTTGTGCCATTGTATAAGAATATAAATTGAAGCCAGTGTATCAGATTTACACTAAAGGCTCTTCTTAGTGGCTGGGCCTGTTTGTGTGTGCGCAGAAGAAAGTTCCTCTTATTTAAACAGGGCTTAATATCTTTTTACAAACATAAGCTCTCACACTGAATGCAGTTTCCACATAACTTGGAAAAGAAAGGCACTGGTCAGTGGACAGAAACTGGCATTGTGTAAAAAAAGCAGCGGCTTCAGGCGAGATGTGTGTGTGTGTGTGTGTGTGTGTGTGTGTGTGTGTGTGTGTGTGTGTGTGCACTGACTGGAGCAGTGAGAAGACACTGGAAGAGAGGAACATGATGAGCTTGTATTTCCTCCCTTCTCGCTGCAGGCTGCTTCATAAGTATAAAGAAAACACCAGGCCCTACAGGGGAAGGTCAATGAGGAGAGGACATTTAATTTCTACCTCTTCCACAGCGGTTAAGTGTGGGCCGAGAAGTTATCTGAAGGATGGGAAGTAATTATGGGGTGATAGGGAGGATGTATGGCCCACACTATGTTGAGTTTATTTTCTGCAAACACGGACGATTTAAAGTCCGAGTGAACACAGAGCTTTAAGTGGATGATAAGTCATCAATGTTTGTATGTAACACAAAGATGTTTTCAGCTTTACTCTAAGCATGTCTGGAAGCATCATTTCAAATCAAAACTACCACTGATAGGCTGTTTCTCCAGGTCATTACAGTGATTAAAATAGAAATGTCTCTATCTAAAAGAACAAATAAAATCAATGAAATTGTTGATTTGTCATTGATATTTTTATGGTCTTGGCTCTTAGATCCCTAAATGTCTCGGTGTTGTCTTGGTCTCCGAGCACTCTGGCCTCAGAGATGTCTTGATCTCGGTAAATGTGGCCTTCACATCACTATGATGAAGTCTTTTTGGAACATGCTGAAGAATCAAATATTTCATTGGTTGAGCAGGTTCTCCGTTAACTTTTATGGAGAAATAACAACATTTTGCTGATATCATACAAAAAAGGTTTCAGATATTTTTCTGACAAACACATTTACGCACCGTTAAAACAGCAGAAACAGTTTTTGTGTGCTGGCAGACTGAAGGAAAGCAGTTTGATTTCACTTGGGTCTTTGAGGGAATTCATCTGTGTGCAAAACACTGACTCTCTCTTAGAAGCGGTTTTTGTTTCTTATCCCATTTTGAATGTGACTACTTAATTCATTAACTTTGTCATTTCTTCAAAGACAAATCTGTTTGGAGAATAAAGCTCCTGTTAGTTATTAGACAAGACAAAGTAACTGCAGAACCCTTCGGATTTAAATATTAGACCACTTAGTAGATGTGAAAGTGAAACCTGTGAAGTCTGTAGATAATAAAGATTCATATCTGTATTTTGTGCTTAGCACTGCCTACGGGCACATTTACATCTGTAGGTTGGTAACTGCTTCACTCTCAAGATGTCATTGACAGACTGAAATTGTCTAACAAGGTTACGTCCACTTTATCTCCCATGGGACAAAAAAAAGGGGATTTTTCATCATCATCAGGAGCAGGAGAATGAAGACGGATGTGTCCGTAGAGGAGCTTTAATGGCTTCTGGTTTCTCCAGGGCACAATTTTTTTAATCACATCTTTGGACCTCGTCTTGTACAGCAGAATTATGTGTATCAGAACTCACCAAACCAAGCCAATGATTGCTTGTTTTCATTCTTCAGCTCTGTGTTGGAGATTTGGAGAGAAGTTGACCTTTTTTGAGGGTTTGGAAAAAATGGAGCCGTCTTAGTGTATGAGCTGACCTTTATTTTTGAGATCTCCTCTTTGAATTGGATGCTGCTGAGTTCCCCTTAAAAGAAGTCTATAGGTGACTCATTCAGCAGCAATCGAGCGCTGTGCTGTCTGTCGGGTGCTGAGTGGGTGTGTGTAATGGAGAGTGGTGAGCGTCTCCCAGATGGACCAGACCAACTTCTAATTACTCCCAAGGAGGAATCAAACAACACTTTGTGAGTGTGTGAGTGTGTGTGTGAGTGTGTGAGTGTGTGTGTGTGTGTGTGTGTGTGTGTGTGTGTGTGTGTGTGTGTGTGTGTGTGTGTCTTATAGATTAAAGGAGAATCTAGGGAGTAGTAGTCAGATGTTCTCCTTCTCCCCAAGCACTTTAGTTTTCTGACTTTTTTAAATTTAGCTGCTTGTCCAATTGAAAAGACAGTGGATACTGTTTTCTTTTGGGTAATTGGATGGCAAGCCTCGAAGCTGAAAATAATTTCCCACACAGCTGGTATTAGTGCCAAAATGCAAGATAGTCTGCACCCAAAGATGTGTACATAAAGGGCTGTAACATTAAAAGAGGTGGAAGAAAACAGGACAATGACCAATGGAATAAATTTGGATATGTTCATATGGGGGGTAAAAGAAAAGTTTCTGATTCAGTGAAAACAGAGAGTCCGTATGAATGTTAATAGCAAAGTATACTGAATGCCTAGGAAACTAAATCAGCTTAAAAATACATCTTGAGTACAATGTTCACAATGTATCCAAGATTCCAGAAGTAGCAGGAGAGTCAAACATATGCGTTTTTTTCTTCAGATCAATGCCATGTGTAGCATTGATAATTTCAACTCAAGAGTGAAAAAAGAATACTGGCAAGCAGAAAAGACAATGAAGGAGCTTCATTATGTGAGCTAAGATCCTGGCGGTTCTCCACAGGTCACTGGATATAAAATTCATTGATCCTTCCTTCCCCATCACTCTGACTTCTTGTGGACATTTTTCAAAGGCTGGCGAGAAACATCTGGATAAAGTCGAGGTGAAAAATGAATGTTGTACAATTTCAAAAAAGCATGTGTGAACAGGGCTTTGCTTTCCGGTCTGAAAGTCCAAGTTGCTCCTTTACCATCAAGTAAACTGGAATTTCAACAAAAGTTTTCAAGAGTTAACCTGGAACTCCCAAACAGAGTTGTCTCAAAAATGTTTGTTTTTCCACATAACCTTAAAACTGACTTTGTTAGAAGCAGAGAAAGGGGTGAAATTATGTCAGTATTTGAGGCCTAATAGAGTCAAGAGTTTTCAAATGAACGTGTTCTTTTGTGTGCAGTCCTTTGTTTTGACAAGCCTTTACCAAATGTGTCCCTGAGCTCAACAATACCCCTTCCAGTCCAGCTGCTGATGTGTTTCTTACCCTGATCTGGGCTATAAAAAGTATGAAATCTTAAATGCATTGGTACCTCAGAGCACTGGTAAGTAGCTATGAAAGCTAATGTTAAATAGAGCACTAAAGAAAAATGTTAGGATGGATAAGGTCCAAAGATCAAGATTGTACTCACACTTAAGAGCACTTAATCCTGCAGGTTCTTTAAAAAAAAAAAATCACATTGGACTCAGTTAAATAAAATCAACTGAAAAAAAATTCTTGCAAAACACAGAAAACGTCAGGCAAAACATG
This sequence comes from Symphodus melops, assembly GCF_947650265.1. Taxonomy (NCBI): domain Eukaryota; kingdom Metazoa; phylum Chordata; class Actinopteri; order Labriformes; family Labridae; genus Symphodus; species Symphodus melops. Next base: position 5,435,988 of record NC_136698.1, read on the forward strand.
AACTGAGAGGAGATTTGTGTAGAGGATTTGTTGTCCCATTATGATAATATGTGAGCTTTTAATTGGTAATTCTGTGTCAGGCAACATTTTGTACTGTTTTTATGTTTATCAACGCCTCCTGGGGAGCGCACTGCTTTATCTTTCTGCCCACAGTGAGGGTTTATCAGCTTTGTTTAGGGGTCATTTCTTATCTTGTACGGTGATGCTCTGAATGACAAGGGCACACTGAGGAGAAGAGGATAAGTCATGTCCAGTTAAAACACAAACTCCACATTCATACATGTTGTATATACATGTTTTTTTTTTACTTGATATATTTAATTTTGTCTTCTATAAAACCCCCTGTTCTTGAACACTTGGTCAAGTCATCCCAATATAGGGGATAATCTTTCTAGGAATGGCATGTACGAATACTTGAAGATCAACTAACAGATTTATAACATGCAGTTATGTGCTTCATTAGCGTCAGATGTCAGACTCTGTTGCTTGCCCACAATTGTGATAATTCTTTTATTGTCACAGGGAAACTTTCCCCCTGTGAGGAAGATGTGAGAGAAAGCAATTTAGGAAGATATCTGAGGCACGCTATTTGAAAATTTCTAGGTTTTTTCATTGCTCGTGTGAAAATAGATTATTTTTAGAAACTGTATAGCATAGCATAGCATAGCATAGCATGGAAAGTAATTCCTCCTACTGTATAGATCATAGAAACCCAGGATACTATTTGTAAAAGCGCCAGAGCCCAGATGGCTGACACAAACTTTACCTTATCTAGCACAACAAAAACCCTTTACGGGAAGGCCGTCAACTTCACTCAGCGTCCATAAATCCACAGATAAACTCCACAAACGATCCACACAGCCGCCTTGAAGCATTTATTCCAAAACATTAACTGAGAGAGCGTTGTTCATCACTGAAAATGACTTTGGTTACTGCCGCTGCTTTTCCATGGGACTCTGCTTCATGCACATCAAGCACAACAGTAAACAAGGCTCACGCTTACCCACAATGCACCTCTCAAGCACCATCACATCCTGAATTATGTTTATATGAACCTGGGCTGTGGAGAATGAGTATCATAGTGTGAAAACTGGAGAGTATGCAAAGGTTACTAAACCCATTATGGAATAATGATGACAAACAGTGACCATACTGCAGTTTATAGTCAGTAAAGATGGAACACAAACCGCATTTATCTCTGACGTTCATATTCATCTTGGACATTTTGTAATGGATTGACAAGTTAGCCATTTCATTTAAATAAAGGTTTAAAACAGGAGCATTTAAGCACAGGCAGAAATAAAGAAAGCATGTTTTCTACTCATCTATGCATTATTTATTTTAGTTATCCCGCTCTTGCAGCAAAAGCAGCCTCCCGGTGTGTCTTTCTTACAAGCATTAACTCTGAGAAAACTTTCAGGCTACATGGCAAAATGTCCCATTTGTGATGGACAGGAATTACCTGCAGACCTTATGTGGTGTGAGAATTCTCCTCCCTCAGGGATTATTTTTGGGTGTAAGTGAAATGTGATGGGTCTCCATGCTGGGTGCTGAGCATTTTACATTTGCTCGCAAAATGCAAATCCAAGCTTTCTTTAATGATTTCCATTGCAGCCTCAAGAAAGAAAAGAAAAACAAAGAATTCCCACTAAAGACAAATACTCCCGAGGCGAAAAAAAAAGGGTGTCATGCAAATGTGCAACTTTCATTGTTTTTCTTGGAGCAGCCTGTCTGTGTTTAGCCTTGATTTACAAATGCAGCCGCTCATTATGCCGTCAGCTCCCTGACTGCTCCTGGTACTGAACCTCTCAGGACGTCTACGAGTGGAGACCTCTCAAAAAGCAGGGATGAAAAAAATGATAACATAATTTTTTTTTTTTTTACTGTTCCTGTCGCATAAAATATTAATACTGTGTGCTTTAGTAACCAATGGGAGAAAACAACAGAAACTAATATCAGACAAATAACAGTCTAAAGAGTAAACAAAGGAGATGAAGTATGTGTTGCTTTACATTTAGATACTATAGTGAACACATTAAAGTGTAAAAAAAAGATATGTATTCTGACATCTGCTCTTGTGCCTATAGATTTGGGAATCAAGTATGGTTCCAGGTTGGAAGTGCTTCTGCTTTGTTTTTTGGTTTCTAAGAGCAACACACATTTTTCAGGCTTAATGTTACAAATCAGAGAAAACCCACACACACGTTGAGACACGTTTCCTAGCACATGAATATGATCAACAGTCGGTGGCTGTCAACACAAGACAATCAAGATGCTGATCAGCCAAAAAAGGGACCTGCAGAGGGCTGAAGAGAAAGACGCAGTAAAGGGGAATGTATTTGGGATTTTTCTCATCATATGTTATAAAATAAAGCTGGCTGAATTTGAAAGGAGCTCATAAATATTGTATGGGATCTTATGACTCCATTAAGTGTGATCTATGCAACTTTAAGCAAGCCTGCATGAAATGAGGCGGTTTAATGTGGTATTAGAGGAGTATTTATCATATTCACACCAGGGAGGCCATCTATAGGACAAGGGCTGTTTAGTAGTTAGACAACCGTAAGAAAAGGCTTTTATGTCTTTTTAAAAGCATACAGTTTCTAACAACACAACAAACATTTGAACGTTGGAGTAAGAATACATTTAATATCTGCAGCCAATACAACAATTGAAATGTAGTTTCCTGTTTTCCAAGCACTTTAAGAAGCAATGGCTAGCTAAGATTGAAAATTTAAAAGCAGGAGGATCATCAAGGCCTGGCAGGTTCTGAGTTGAATGTTTTCAAAGTCTGTAAAAGACCAGATCAGAGAAAGCAGAGTGGGAAATAAGAGGACTGAAGAAAGCAAAAGGAAATAAAATGTGTATATTTTTAAATGTTTGTGTACCAGCCACTACCATCAGACTGTGTCGTCCCCCCAAACATCGCTGTCCTGATTCATGCACAGCCTGCTCAGACACTAACTTAGTGGCAAGGAAGAGAGGACGACATGACAACAACCTTCTTTCTCAAGAGCAGAAAAAGTCTGCTGTCAATTTGACAGGAAAGGTGAAACATTGAAGTGAAATGATATTGAAGCGGTTTTGATGCGGATGAAATATTCACCATATACATCTGAAATATGCATCATTTCAATAAACCATGATGTATGCATCATTTACATAGCACATCTACATGCACACCCTGCGCCAGTTTGAGACGGTTGACGTGCTCGACTCATCCTCACAGAAGCTCAGACTCGGTCCTATCAGAGGAAAACAAAACAAAAACAACTGAACTGTACAAAGTGAGTAATTAAAGCTAATTTCACGCATCTGCAGTTTGTGATCAAGCAGACACCGAGGCATTAATCATAATTAGTTGAAGCGCAAAGATGCCCTCCAAACTTATCAATCAGAAGGCCACCTCTGGCCCCGCCATCCAGCCGCCCAGAGACGTCTGCACGGCTGAGCAGGTCGGTAGCTGTCAGCAGACGAGCACTGACAAGTCTAACACCACCAGAAAGAAAGGAACATGGCAGTAAGGGCTGTCTCCAACCTTTTGCACTCACACAACCACCTGTTCAATAAAAACTCCCCTCAATGACAGAGAACCTGTCTGGAAAATGAGACCACCTGCTGTGTCAGAGGCCTGCTGCCAAGTGCTGTCACCTGACTCACGCCCAGTCCTTCAAGGAGTCACCCAGTACGAGCTCACACAAGCCTGTCAGTTAGCCTCCTTGCAGTCAGAATTAATTACTCCTCTTCTGAACAGCTTTGCATGAATTATTGGACAATATCTTCACAGAGCTGGTAATCATTAAGACATCCGTTGATGTGAATTTTGAGACATTCCCCTCCCGATTGTTCTTCAGCTTTCACAAGGCACACTTGGCACAATTTTTTCTGAAACTTTCTCTTTAATCGTTAAACTGATACTGCTACTGCTACCTGTGCGCTACTTAAAAGGCTGGATCCCAAAACAAAAAAGAGGCCGCCGCCAAACCGACACCCACTGTTTGTCGTTTTGAGAGTATGAAGGAGGGACCCCCCCCCTCCTCATACTCTCAAAACGACTCAAGTCTGGTCTCAAGCACCCCAAATCCCCGCAGACAATAAACCTTACAGCATAATCATTACACAAACTGTCACGCCACATTTGGAATACACACCGCAACACATAACACACTGATCATTCTCCCCTTCTCCCTCTCAAGTCCACCTTATAAAGCACCATCTCTCCCTCCCTTTCTCTATCGCTCTTTTCACTTCTTGTAGCCTTTTTTATTTTGTGTAGTTTTGTATTGTCCTCGCCAGTCCTTGTACTCAGTTGATGTGTGTCTGTTGAAATCTCATTATTTTGCTCTAACTCATTCATACTTCATTTGTCATGTATAAACTACCAGCTTGTCACGCTATTGCACCAAATCAAAGAAAAACTGCATCCTTCTCTGCTCACTGCCAGCCTGATTATTATTCAAAGCTATTCAAAATCACGTTTTAATCACAAATAAGAGCCGCTTTATTCCTGAGTCTTTATCAATTCAAAAATACAAAAACTTTACCAAACATATTTTTGGTAATTTCTTCTCTTTTTCATTGCAACTGAATTTCAAAGACAGAACACAGGATCACTAAGCTTTGCTGCACACCAGGAACACTGTTTTTGATCTCATTTCACCTGTGGACTTCCCATTTCTCAACAGAAGAGTTGAGTTATATCTCAACAGGGAGTACAGCTGGTGGATTCAGTGGCAGATTCCTGCTGAGGCCCATCCCTGTGTTTTATTTCAGGCCCCAGATTGAGTTTCTTGCTGTCATTAAAGCAACCACTGAGAAAGAAACTCAGATTCTGCTGTGGGTAACATGCCCTAAAGCTGCACTGCTAGTTATATTTTCTCTTAGTTCTTCTTTGACTCTGCTTGCTGTGCAGCAAGAAGCATCAATCTTGCAAAAGTCACACTTGAACGTATGTTGCACTGCAAAAATGAACTTGATTGAACAATATCTACAAAGGAATAAATCTTTGAAATCTCAGTTTGAAAATTAAAGTAATGTCTCTGATTACCTTGTTCATGATGTGTTTAAATGGTAATGCGTGCACTGCTAATACAATTTGTGTGAAGAATCGTCACATCAGTTCTGACTGTACTTTTTTTTTGGATACAGATCTGTTAGGGTCTTATTTCAGAGGGATGAAGGTTGAGAAGCTGGTTGTTCATTTGGTTCAACAATCTGTCTGAAAGTTGGGTTAGTTTCTTATGAATAAGAGTCAGATGTCATCATGCATGACTGGCTTCCTGCAGGGTCACTCCTCATTAATACTAATTGTAACTATAACTTGCCTTTAATTTTGTATTTATGGTTTACCTACAGCTGACAAGAATCATGCACAAAGCCAATGAGCCCAATCTTCTTTTCGGTGGGAACTCTTCCAGCCGAAAAGACAAATGCGTGCGTTAAGGTATCTATGGATTCCTGGAAAGCTGTTTGAGCTCAGATATTACCCTGACAGGGATGTATGACTGTGTGTGCATTATTTACCGGTCTATGTGACTGTTTCTCTGTTAGCACGTTTTCTAGCAATAACTCCAGTTTGCTTCCTCTCCAGGTATTTCATCAACACATGTGCCCCAGTGTCTGACAACACTATCTATCATGAATCGGTTCTGACTGGCTTTTGTATTTTCATCTGTCTCTTTGACTATAATGCACTGGATGCATGTTAAAGTAATGTGCATGTTTTGTTTTTTTTAATAACAAGCAAGTCAGTTGCCAACTGTGTCCATGGATTTCCAACGTTACACTCAATTCTGCTAATGCAGAGGAAGAACTCCAGCAACATGTCTGCTGTTGTAAAAATACAGCAATCTAAATGAAACTATTTTGACAGATTATTATTTTAATAACATTAATAATGCACAACATCAAAGGGAGCAGTGCATTCAGGGACAGCGTTGTTTTGGTTTGAGAGACTGGATCGGAAGTGTGACATTTTCAGGACATATGTCTCACATTATATGTTAAATTTCTTTGATCGAATGCTACCTCTTTCTTCTCTAAAGTACATGTAGAGGTGTGCATGTTCTTTTAAAGTATAATCAGACTTGTTTTTATAGTGACATCAGCCACAAACAGGTCACATGTCAACAGAGCTTTTCGAAACATTTTCTATACAAAACACTTGATGAACTTTTCTTGAACCCAAAACTTACAGCATCTCCAGTAGGAGGGAAACTAAATTAAGAAGTTTTCTACTCAGAGAAATACTTCGTAAACACGTCAACTGGTTTCCATTTGACGAGAACTTAATCTTGTACATTGAACTTGGAATGTACATTGTTTTAGGATACTTCGAACAGAGCTGAGGATCTAACAAAAGAAGTTACTGTTCTAACTTGAATGCACCCTGACAGTCATGACAGTTCATTTCAAGTCCTCTTCCTCAGCACTCAATCTCAGCTCTTGGCCTGAATCCAGCATCATTTCTCTGTCCCGGCTCAGACTCCCACATTGAGGTCTTGCACTCTCGCACATCTCCACTCCTCAGATCGGAGTTTCAGATCAGCCTATTCTCTACTCACAAAACCTCTACAGTATAGAGTCGTCACTCCCACAGGTTTCTCCTCCCGTCCCAATTTCATCTTGAGACCTAACCCGAGCCTCTGGCCCTCCACTTAAAGCACTCTGTGGGACTCGTCCCTGTAGTCTGCTAACTCTCTGTTTTTATTTCCCCCTCTCTGAAGCACAAAACAATCTTTTCCATTGACCCTTGTCATGACGGGTCAAGCACAGAGAAGATGATACAAGGAGCATTTTTTATTTGTCCCTTAACTGTGAAACAGTTTGTTTTTTTTGTTCTTTAAAGTTGAACAAAACTGCAGTTATGCCACATTTTTGGCTCATCTATGAAATCATTGCTCCAGGATCTGACGATCTCTGATGCTTTTATGCTGTGAATTACATGTTCCTGAATTTTTCCATTTACGTAGTGGTCATGAAAAGGTGCACTCAGTGAAGTTCAGATTTGAGGTTGTAGGAAGGCAAGTGAGTCAGGATCAGGAAGGTTAGGGAAGGCTTTTTGTTTTCATGATCAGTAATATTGGTTTGATAAGCTGTTTACATAAGGTGTAGCCAAATTGGTCTTATTTTAAAAAGAAGCACCTGGAGAATATTTCCATACCCAAAATATTGTGTTGCACTAAGAGCATGCTTGGATTACTAGTCACATGTGCAAATCCCTGTTTTGCTATCTCAACAAAACATCTTGTATACAAGGGAGTTAGTGTTCCAAAAGTCAGTTTCTCTAAAGACCTATAAAGACTATCATGACCCCCACTTAAACTGTCACTGTAAACATTGTGTATAAAGGCTAAAACAAATCCATTCTTTGGGATATTTTGAAACCCGTCTGAAGTGATTAAACCACACCAAAGATAGTTAGTGGCTGAAATAAGCAAGCCTTGGGACTCAACAGTCAACCAAAGCTTTGATGCACTTTTTGTCATATACATGACCAAGACATCAATTTATGTTTTTATCATACATTACAATTTACATTTAAAAAAAGCCAGTGACTCTATTGTTTCCTCCTTTTTTGCTCTCACCTCTTTAAAGACAACGAGATGAAGAGGATTTTACCAAAATGACAGATAGTCCCTCCCGTCGCAGAGATAAGGTGAACTAAAGGTGGTTTAAATTTGCCAGGACATAAGAAATGATACCAAATGGGCTCTGTGGACTGTAAGGTTCATTGTTAGGGCACGGCAAAGCTTTTGTTTTGCAGTGATGGACGGCTGTGTCAGGCAGCCTGAGGGAGGACTGTCTGTACGTTATAGATTGAGTTCTGGAGAAGCAAGACACTGAAGACAGAACTGGTCTAAACAGATGAGGAGAGTGTAAATCTATGGTGTGTTTTATAAGATCACAGGTATTATTAATTTGCACTGGACTAATTTCCGTTTTGTTAATTAGTTCATTCGACAGGGGCCATGCACAACACAACTGTTGGGCCAGATTAGCTAATTACAGCGAAGTAACTATGAGGTCCATGGGCAAAGGATCTAAAAAAACAGGCTTCACTCCTTGTTTCTCAGTCAACCTTCTTTTACTGTGGTCAGTTTGCCAAACAATTAATCAGATACAGGCACATTATGGTCTATCCAAGCTACTCTATGGGTGTCTATGGGTTGCAGTTTGTGGCACATTGCTGGAAGGAGCTCTTAACACTGTTGGGAGCCATGATTGTTGACTAATCCAGATTTTATTCCCAAAATAATGGTCAAACAGAACAGTTGAACCAGGAACCAGGCACTGAACAACCGGCTAACACTGCCTACAATAGCTTCTCAGAGCAAAAGAACTTACCTTGTTGGAATAAGCACACAAGTACTTACTTAATGTCTCCGCCATGGCTTTCTCCTTTCAATGGGTTGTTGGCTACCAGCCTCCTCTCTTTCCTGCTTGGGAGGTGGGAGTCGTATTCCCTCAGCACTGGCTTTGATTTGTTGATCAAAAGGTGCACTTATATACAAGCAGTCTCTCTTTTAAGGTATACTCCAGTTCCCAGATTCATGGAGTCCCCTGGAGTATATAGTCACATGGTTCCCCTCCTTCTATGCTAGTTCCTCTCTATGTTCCCCTCCTTCTGTGCCAGTTTGTCTTGAACCTCTGTGTCAGCGTTTCAGCCTTATTCCTCTACTGTTTCTGTTTTTTATCTTCGCTTTATATTTGACACATTTGCCTCTCCTATTTGAATTTTTATATACATTTTTATTTAACCTTTATTAAACCAGGTTGGTACATTTGCCTGACTTTCATGTTTTATTGGGTAAATATCTTGTTTTATAATCCTGGAATTTTTTAGAGGATATGATGGAGCAAACAATGGACAATAGTGGCACATTTTTGCACAACTGCATGATACTTACTGAACATACACTTAATGATTTCTTTACTAGTTAAGAACAGTGGTTTTGAAAACACCGTTTATTTTTCATTTTTAAAGCCAACAGGGGTAATTTATACCGCCTGCTAAATAGTTCTTGGAAATTGAAGTCAACATGGTTTAAAAGAGTATCAAACAAAACTCTACACAGCATCGCAAGTATGTCTGCACCAGCGGAGAAGACAGAAATGAACCGAACTATTGAACCTCTACTCATGTAAAACATAGTCATTCCACATATGAAATAGAGAATTTCACATGAGGGATTCCTTGGGGAAATAAGGCCCACAAGGCGATATTAAATCCACATTGGAGGCAGACCTATTTGTTGGTTTAACATTTTGGATTTCAGATGCACAGCCATGGACCCAGGGAGCAATAAAAGGGATGGCTTGATAAGAGAGAGAATGGCAAAGGTTCTGCTGACATATAAAATATAAACACAAAGGACAAAGATTGAGGCAAAGCAAACATAATCTTAGAAAATTATGTCTCTGACATCTACATTATCTTTCATGATTTTAAGTTGGGCAGAGAAGAGCTGTTCATAGTAGTAAGAGAACTTCTGAGACATTTCATTCTTGCAAGAGAATCTCGTGTCTTTGTCCAATTTTACTGTCTACCTCTTGCACATGTTTTCCAATGTGTTTTTTATGCTACAAATGGCTTTACATTGAACTGAATTGATGACAATAAATTAAAAATAGCTTTTTTTTGTGTGTTTTATTGCTGTTGTAGGTTATGCTTATTCAAAGTCTATATCTGCTAGTTGTTCTGTATAGAGAGAACTCTGGGATGATCATAGACAAATTGGCTGTAAAAAACATTTTTCTAAGTCCTTCTTTTTGGAGAGATTCTGTGTAACAAATTGTCACAGTCTTCGAAGACTTGTCGACAAAGTGACACCTCAGACATCTATCCACTTTGCAAATGTTTTATTATTCAACCCCAGACTCAGCTGGGGAATGGGGGATGAGGAATAAGAATCCCGCAATGGAGGAAATCAGCATAATGAAGTCTAAGCAGGTGCTCTGAGGCAGAATGTCACCCACTATGACCCTTCAGTCCCTCGTGGGTTTCACAGGAATGAAGCCAAAGATGAGAAGGCCAGTCAGCAGCAGTCAAGGTGAAAGACAGACATTTCCAACTTGATTCTTTTCAAAACCTGAGTGCTTCTCTGATCTCATTTCTTCTTCCTCAAATTATTTTAACTTTAAAAATGAAACTTCAGGAGATGAAACAACCAACGTGTTGATAATTTCATTAAAGTTGTGGCAAGACAAATATTTTTGATGAAAGTCCCCCAGTATGTTTACAAGAGTCTAAAAAAAGTAAATTTATTGTGTTACTGGGAGAGTCCATATGGATCAGTGTGCACTGCATTCCATCTGTGCTGTGGTTTTGTAAAATTTGTCAGCGTGCACACTAACCCTCTGGGTATGTTTTCTGATGCATGTGTGTAGCCATGGACGGCTGGTTCACAGGAACACAAGAGATCTCGCAGCAATAAAGGGAACAACATACAAAAAAACAGGTAGCTTTTCTGAGGTTGATTTATGTTAATTTCATTCCTGTTGTGAAACAATGTTGTTAGTGATGGTATATACAATCTCTGTATATTATGTTTTATTTAGAAATTGACCAGATGCTCTGAGCCTTGTCTGACACACACACACACACACACGCACGCACGCACGCACACACACACACACACACACACACACACACACACACACACACACACACACACACACACACACACACACACACACACACACACAATCTGTTTTGTGACAACTCTTCCCGCTATTAAAGGTTTAATCTGTTCATATGACTTTAATACCTCTCATATCCTTAACTTATGCACTTAGCAATCATCTTCTGGAAAGTTTGATCCCCTGAGAAGCTTTATGCACGCTGTGGGCCTGGAGGTTGGCCTGTGACAAGTATGCTGCTTATACAATGAAATAATTATCACATTAAATTTCACTGTACACCCTGTCAGGAGACACTAAAGTGACTCGCAGTGGGAGCAAAGTTTTTGCCTGAGTCACGGAGAGAAAGAGAGAGAGATAGAGAGAGAGAGAGAGAGAGAGAGAGAATGTATTTATTTATTTATTGTTTATTTTGAATATGTGAAAACATAACAACAAAATAATAATAATAATATTCAAGCCCCCCCTAAAAAAATAAATTGCTGATAAAATTCACAGAAATTAACGCTTCCTTTTCATTTCTGTCCAACTTTACTCTTAGCACTTTTAGTTAAATGCGTGTGACCTAAAACACCAGTTTAAAAAAAAGAACTAATGCCACACAAATATATCAAGGTTGTGCTTCTTATGAGCAGAAGAAAGCACATAATTAACTTGACTGAACTTGAGAATTGTGTATTCATATTAAATTTTTTTTTTAACATCAATATGTGACCCAATTTTACCCAAATCTGACTTCAAAGTGCCTCTATGATTACATTTGCTGATTTCTCCATGACTGAATTTCCAGTGATTTTTACCTAGTGATCAAAGTGATCCTGTATTTCTGTCTCAAAGTGTTATGCATACTGGATAGTGTAATCCCAAGACACATGGTGAAGCTCTTAATCTTTAATCACTGAGTCAAATGTAATTTATGCTGACCCCTTTTTAAAATGTTTCCGATGAACGGGGTTGTTTGCTTTAGATGACTGGTTAATTCTTCTGTAGTCGTCAAGTCCATAAATTAACATTTTTGTCCACTGTAACCATTTGACTTTTTCAGCTTTAGAGAAGCAGCCGCTTTTAAGTTGTTGCCTTAAAACCTGTTTTGTTCATTCTGTCTATATATTCTTTATATAGGAGGATATGTCTAGTCCCACTCAGTCAGACATCCAAAAAACCAGGATAACGTTAATATTTTAAAAACTTTATGTCTTTGCTACTGAATAATCCCATGCTAAACATCCTTGCATAAGTGGATAACAATCCACCAGCATCTCACCAGCAGACAGTCTTGGTTGGTTTATGTATTACCAAAGTAACAGCCCAGAAAACGTTGCTTAAAACACAAAGTAACCTTTGGATGAGCAAAGCCTTCTTTTAAAAACTCCACACGCACCATGAGGACCTTCAACAGAGCGGTGAGGTGTAAACATACAACAATGGCTAACACACAGATTTTAGTGTGGGGGGGGGGGTATTAAATTGTGATTGCTACACCAATACTGAACTACAAAACAAGAACTCGTCTAATAAGTGTCGACAACACTTTCACATGTTGACCATCTACTCAAGCATGACTATTGACCTGACGCGTAATGCATACGTGTAAAAAGTCTGACTTTACAGAGGAACTTCGAGTTTACACTACTGCAGAGATGGGGGCGAGAGATGGGGTTTTCCAAACTTTGCACTATAGAAGCCATTTTCAAAACTTGTGTTTTCAGACACCTTCAATGTCGTTGTTGCTGAGATGAAGAGCTGAAACGCAACAAAAGGTTTTTGGCTGATGTTGTTGTGTAAACCAATATTCCCTGGCAGCAGGAGGTCTGCAGACATCCCCTTCCAACATGTCTCTCGTTCATATATTTAGGGATAGCAGGGGCAGAAAGACACATCATTAAAACGGCAAGCTTGCCTTTGATATGTTGTTAATGGTTTCCAGTCAACAGCAGAGCAATCAGGAAAAAATACGTTGCCCTCGTGCTTTTGTCTCACTTTGTGATTCTCTGCAGGCAATCAGCCTAACTTTTTAATGTTCCACTGGAAAGGTTTAAAATATTAAAACATTTCTACAAAACTACCAACGTAGTTGGTACCAAAGTTATAAGTGTCCTTAAAACTATGGAAGCTTCAAAAACCACTGATCTTTACCACCTCAGATAAAATAGTCACGGCTGGATATGACAAAAAATAAGTTCACCACAGCAAGGCCATGAGCTACAGGGAAAGATTTTTGAGGCAGTATCTGGCTCAGTTTAAAAACATATTTTTAATTGGGCCATCTTTGCCTTTGTTTGCGCAGGACAGCCAAAGAGAGACTGTTGGGAGAAGAGAGTGGGGTGGTATGCAGCAAGGAGCATAGGTTAGAATCGTACCAATGGCCGCAGCCACAAAGACTACGTATAACCTCTTTACATGTTGCACACAACATAACCACTAGGCTATTCAGTGCCCCAAATCTGGCCCAACTTTTAGGTTTCTAGTTAATTGCAAGTGTTGTTTTATCTAGTTCTCTAGTTTGGTACCTACTGTATGGAAAGAAATACCACAGCAACCACTCATCATCATCATTCATATATGTCTCAGGTTACAAATAAAAAACGGCAGATTTTCATCTGCAAAGTTTCTTGCAAGTCTCTCTAAATCCTCCGTAAACAACCAATTGCAGCTTTCACAGGCACATGGTATATAACTGCAACGCATCAATTCCATCAACCTGGAGGTTGTCCTGCTGACATCATGTGAGGTGAACCTAAGCAGTGAGGCCTAAGCAATGAACTCCAATTGCTTGCATGCAGAGTATCAATAAAACATGAGGTGTAACAGGCTCTTTGTCCACGCAGATTGATTTATTTATGGAGCTTCTTTTGCATAATGCTGCTGAAGATTTAATCAGTAGAGCAGCAAAGCCCAGTGATCTATGTGTGTACTCTTATCTGATCACTGAAGGGGTGAACGTTGGGCGGCAGGGACAAGCTGTAGCTATGTTCCTAATTAATAGTCTCTAGTCTGGCGTGTAGATGGTGCGGTTCCAAAAAGCCCAGTCATTCCTTTCAACCTCAGCCCTGAAAGCCATCTTCCTCACACTCATATGCCATTGAGGGCGATAAGAGGCTCTGGTGATGTTGAAAAATGTTCAAGGGAACTTAATTTATTATCAATCCTTGAAGCCCCAAGGTGGTGTTACTGCCATATTTGATATGCATCTAGAGGAAGATTAAATCCTCTTGTGGGGGTAACTGTGGGGCGAGATAGAGGGTAATCTTAAAATCCCCCTCCTCAAATCCAGAAAACTCTCCAAGAAATAATGATACATATCTAAAATATGAAGACATATAAAATAAGCCAAGTCTAAGACACTCATTCTGGAACATGAACAATTCTAAATGCGTAACATAATCCACACTAGGAAATAGGAAAAAATTATCACAGTTGATACAGTTAATAAAAAAGCGGGAGGTGGCGCAAACAAAAGATTTATTTAACCAAAACCACAAAAAGGTTCATCAACAAGAATAACAATAACAATAAACCAAGCAAAGCTTTAAATTTAGTGTTAGCTGTCTAGCTAATGTAATCAGACAAAAACTGCACGCGATTGATTGACCAGCAAAATATAGTGTTCTTCCCTCCCTACTGTCATCATCTACAATATGATTCATGAATCTACATTTGATCCTTTTTGGGTTTTCTCCTACCATAATAGCTTCGTTATTCATTTACCTCTGTTGGTCTCCCCATAAAAAAGTTCACGTTTGCACACATATCACAAAAAGTATTTAACCATATATAAAAAAGAAAACATTTTTTCTGTGTCTTGGCTCCTTTATCTCATGTGTACAGAAGAGTTTATATCAAAAGCGACACTTTTCCTGTGTGACAAGTTTACATGCAGAGTCATGGGAAAGATGTGTATTGTGCCAATCATGGAAAACAATTCTGGGCATTTTGCCTAAACTAGGCAACTTGAAAATGTTTTCAACTCAACCAAGAAACTGTGCTGCAACAGCTGGTGGTGTTATGTGAATCTGACCTCCCAAAAACAAGCTTCTTAAAATTGTTTGCTTGTCTTGTTTCTGTCAAATGTCTCAAAACCTTTAACATATCTTCATCATGATTTAGTCTTCAAAAACACACCTTTAGCCAAGTCTCAAATCCAGGGTATGAATTCAGTGGACTCCTTTATAAATGATGGTCAAGGTTCAGATTTGTATAATTTAGTACTGAAGTCTGACATGAGTATTGAAATTTTAAAGGCCCATTGCTATTCAAAATACATTTCCCAGAACACTTATGATGGATACAAACTGACAGCAGGAGGCTGTGGGATCATTTATAATCAGGAGGGTGGCTGTGCTGTGTCTACTTATAGCTCTGCAATCTCATCATATCACTAATCAGAGAGAAGACCGCTGGTAATTATCCATCCCACCCCCAGAATGCAACAGGAAACAGAAACACTTTCCACCCACCTCTTCTTTCAGAGCTGAGGTTTGGTCCGCCTGAAGAAGCATTAATCAGCTCCCTTCATTCAGGTGAGAATCTTTTTATTCACAATACTTAAGACCAACCTCGAGTGAGCAGTGAGTTAAATTTAATTATCATTCCAGCGAGCCGAAGAATACTTTGGCCCACACGTTGCATCAGAGACAAGCAAGAAACCCTAATGGTATTTAGCTAATTTTAAATCATGTAAGCATGTAGTGATTCTGTTACAAAATGATTATTCCAAGATGGGAGCTGCTTTGAAGGAAGCTCTGAGGGATTTAAAAATAATCTGCATGTAGATTGAAAGGCTGCTGTGTGAAGCTGTACCCCCGGGATTGTCCTGTTAAAGTGATCAAATTGAAATGAACTTTGAACATTTAAATGACTGCATATGGGGAATGAAAGAGAGCAATGACATGCATTGAATACTCAAAGGTCCCCTTTTTAAACTTCAAAGAACTAATCCTAAAGCCTCTCTTCATTTCAAGAAGACAGGGATTAATTTGCAGATGGATTATCAGATATAACGTCCCAGGAAGTCTGAGAGCAGCAGGCTCAGATTCCCTCTGTTATTAACTTCCAACCCACTTCCTTTACTTCTCTGCCACTCAAGTACATTATTCAATGACAAAAAAATATCCATTAATATGCACATAATGCTTCTCCATGATTCCCCCACCATCGTAACAGGTCAGTATCTATGTTCTTTGTCTAAGATTGACTTATTCTAGTACTGAAAAGCTGGCAGTTTGTTGCAGTTATTGTTTGATGACCAGGAAGCTACTGATATCTGCCTCAAACACTTTGATATTTTTAATCAAATATCTCTCTCTTTTTTTGTCTACATTGCAGATTGGCCTTGAGTATGTTTTTTAGTTTGGTTTTACCTTTAATTTTTTTTTTGTTTTAAAACCACAACTGACATGTTTGCATATAAATATAGCCATGATACAGACTGGCTTCTGTGTGCTTTGGCTTGTATCTCCACAGCATCACTTGTGGCTGTTATGCAGGAGGATAGCTCATTCAACCCCACTTCAACACCCACAATACTTAATTAGGAATTTGTCCAAATAGGCCTAAATCTTAACATTCGATCAAATTATTCATCCTATTTTTTTTTGCTCAACAGTGACTGCCACTTTTTAAAACTTCCTCAGTGAATACATTTAATTTGGCACCAAAACATCATAAAAAGGAAGGCAAAGGTACAATACTGTGTACATAAATTTCTTCTAGAGTCAAGGAACTACATATCCCACAATCCACTGCAGAACATCTTCTTCTTAAAAGTAACTTGAGTCATTGTTAGAGTGTTTATAATGTTAATGCGGGTGATGTTCTATCTTGTAGTTTGTGTTTTTAAATTTAAAAACTGCATTCATGGCAGCATGACAAGGTTATTAGCACATTTAAAGTTAGCTTACGAACTAGCTAGCCGGCACTGAGGGGCAGGAGAAGGTGAAGGACCTCTACAAACAAGAGGAGGCCCAACGGTTGAGAGCTGAGAGCCTCCAGAAAGAACTGGAGGAGATCAGGCTTCAACCTGAGGAGAGTCTGGAGCTGTCCGCTAATCCGGCAGCAGAGGAGAAAAAAACTGTGAGAGCAGAAGAAGATCTCTACATGGAGGAAGATCAAGAGGACCTTCACTCAAAGTTGTCGCCGCCAATACAAGCATCTGAAAAAAACAGATGCTGCTCCATATGTGACCACCTCAGACTCTCCATCATCTCCCCAGCCTCTAGCTCCCCCGACACACCGGCTGCAACAGGCCAAGTAGTCAGAGTGGGGACATGTAGAGTCCTGACAGTCTGAGGCCGGCAGGTTTCTGCCTGTCAGGACTTGACGTATTCACTCTGGGTCTGCATGGGTTTTTTTTCTCTGGGATATTCCGGTTTATTCCCACACATAAATTCGGATTTAATTAAAGATTTGGCACAAATTTCGATAAAAGTTCAATTTATTATTTAAAAAAGTTGTGAAATAAGCATTCTTTCTATATTTTAACAGAGAAATGTCTCTAAATGCATTTTGAATAAAACAAAGTACACAATGTGAACCACAAAGTTTTTACATTTACGTGTACTTTGTTCAGAAAACATCTTTGGAAGCTGAGCTTTGTTTAAATACTCCAAAAAACAGTGTGTGTGGATGGAGACATGAACTAATCTCTATTCAGTCCCTCCAGGAAGTCGCGATGTTGCGATCGCAACAATTCACGCAAATGGTCGACCTTGCAATTTTGTCCAATCACCGCAATTTTTCGGCACATTTGTACAATCAAAATAATTTCCTTTCACCAATCAGAGTAGTCCCCCGCGAAAATAGAGCTTTATCCGTTTTTTAAAATTATTTTCCAAGGCTTTACTTACTGTACATTAACACCTTAATACAGATGGACATGTGGAGTGGAAAAAGTACAAGAAAGTAATAAAGTCACTGTAAAATGTAACGTCTGGCGCTATCTCTAGTGTCAGAGGTGTTTTCGAGTTTGTCTGGTGGCTGGATTTTGTAGTCAATATCATCACCATGAAATGTTTATTGATGTTTATTTGCAGCTCCTGGATCATGTTTCAGCTTTAGTTATTTAATGATCTGCTTTTATCTCGACTTCAGACAGAAGCATATTAGTACCAGTCAGTAGGGTCATGTAATGCAAAAATGAACCCTCCCCTGAAAAGTTTAAGAGGAACAACAATCTGGGATGCAAATGTATGCAAATTTAATTTGCTCTGGAAGGGAAAGTGTTGTTGTGTTTCGGCTTCATTTAACAGAGAAACAAAAGACCTCAGCTGTCTCAAAAATAAGTTATTTTCCACCATTTTTTTCTGCTACAATAATTACCCCTTTTTCCATTTAACTTTCCTTAAAACTTTCGAGGAATCCCTAAAACATTTACTTCAAAGCATTCAGGAAAATTTTCGCTGAGCCCAATATAAATTTGAACTGGTTTTCAAAATATACTCTGACTTGTTGTTGTAAATGTGTATTTTGTCAACATCCTAGGGTAGCTGTGACTCAGTGGTAGAGTCACCCATCTCCTAACTGGAAGGTCAGGGGTTCGATCCCCAACTCCTGCAGCTTCATGTCCAAAAAAACTCAACCCCAAGTTGCTCCAGTTGCTTCGTCAGGTGTACTTCTAATTCTAAGAATAACGGCAGATAAAAAGTTGAAGTACAGTAGTTTAGGCTATTCGCTTTTGTTGCTTCTACTTTATTTCTTGTGCATTGATTCGCTTAGCTTTACAGCCAATCAGAGTGATCCCTCTCACCAACCACGCTGACGCCATTTCAACATGTCGAATCAGCCGAAACTAGGTCGACGATCATCTTCGTTTACCAGAGCCTTGACATATTTTTAGGAGGAGTGACCGATTATGGCCCTTTCTCACTATCAGTGCTGCTACCTACAAGAAATAAATGAAAAAGATGGACACACTTTAAATTTTCCTTACAACCCCTCGTAATTTAATAAAGCAAATGTTTTTTTGGAAGAAAAGGCCAAAAATCCAGCTTCTGTGCCTTCTGAAGATCTGTTTATACGCCTACACAGCCATGTCATATAAACTGAATGAAACGATTGGCTGGCTTATGTGCCTGGCTGGATGGGCACACTCTCCTTGTGCACTCACTCTCCATGAGCGTGAAACGTCTATAATCAAAAATAATGCATCTATTCACATAATAAGGGCAAAGAAGGGATTTTGATGCAGTAAACCATGACAAAGATGTGCTGTGCTTCGCTCTTCAGCTCTCTCTCAAACCTTCTCCCACACCAGAAGCAAAGAGGCCGTGCATGGCCATGTGTTTAGGTGACTTTGGCATATCAGCTGTTTGATGTTTTCTAAATCTCTCTCCACCTTCGGGGTGCATAAAACAATAATATTCTTTTAGCCGTTTTAATGACAGGCATGTACGCAGAGATCTTCTGCATTAAGAAATCATTGCTCTGGTGAGTTCGCTTCACATTTCCTGTCAATCAAACAGTCTCACAGGCTCCAGTGTCTTCTGCCTTCAAATGTCTCGGTATGGCTTTGTTGTGCTCCGTTCATTATCATGCACAGTGGCAACCGTGGCTCCTGTTAACTACCCAGGAAATATTAGACTGCTGTATTTGCACCACAGGGATTTTCTGAGAGAGAGCTACCAGGCAGCAGGTGTTTATAAGAGCAAATGTAAATGCTTCCATCAACTGTACAAATACTGCGTTGGGTTATTCTGTGCTAAAGAGTATCAAAAGAGACGTTTATATAAAAATGATCCACAATATTACATCAGCGAGAAAAAACATCTTCCAGATGGATCAATATGAAAGAAGCAAAGAACAGAAACCTGAATTCAGCAATAATGAGGCAAAGTCATTGATATGAAACCTTACTGTGGAAGCAATACAAACTCTGTCTTAATCCTAAAAAAAAGTCTAAAGAATTGCAGCGACAGTGAGGCATAAATATCCAATGTAAATATTTGTCTGCAGCTCGTTCTCTTTTCATCATTTCTCCTCAACATCAGCGTCTCGATCTATTAGTCAACCCATCCAGCAAACACAGATTAGTGCTCCAGCAGAAACACATTAAACGTCTCAAGGAGGTGACAGTCAAGGTCTCGTAGTCTGTGCTGCTTTGAGCTTAGCTGTAAGAAAGCTACTTTGAAAGTTTTAGTGACGGCTGCTCACTGCACAGGAAGAATTAAAGTTTTTTAAATATGTCAGCCTCATTGTTAAGTTTTTATTTTTCTCAGGATATAGAGCTAAATCACAGCGAGTAACATCAACGCTGCCTGTCTGACTCAAAGACAAAGTGTAGAAGTAGAAGAAGAAGTTTTAGGGTTGACTTTATTTTTGTGTAAATACATACAGTGGGTGTTAAAATGATGTTCAGTGTTTTGGAATGCATTCCAGTGATTCTGGGAAAGTGCTTTGGCTGATGGGTAGAAAGCAAACCTTCATTCAGCTGAATCAGTCTTCACTTGTTTTGAAGCACATTTTATGGCTCTGGCATCTCCACAGAAGGTTGACATCCTTGTAGAAAAAAGATTTTTAAATAAATTAACATGAGGTCCCAGAATCTAGTTAAACTGCAACAAAGTTTTGATCATCACGTTCATGTTATTTAATAAATTAATTTAAACATTTCAATATGGCAGATAAACATTGTTATAAGCACACAAATAACCATTTACATGTTGTGATATTAAGATCCTCAAAATGACAGCAGAAAAGTGGCAAAAGAAAGTCATAAAGTGTTCTGTTTTGGACTTCACATTTTGCTGAGGGACTCGGAGTGTCTCTTAAAGCACTGAGCTCCTGATAAATCACCTCGTTCTGTCCTGTCAGGTTGGTGGGAGTTCAGGGTTTCCTGCTAAATAAAAAACTCCTTTTGGTTTTCACTGCGAGCGCTCTGAGAGTCCGCCTGGCTGCTGAAGGGGAACTCATGGCCATCTTCAGGCTGAGCTGCTTTGACATCCTGGTTCCTGTACGTCTCCTTCTTGCTGCAGATGAATCTAGCCAGTATTGCCAGCGCTGACACACTGATAAAGATCACGACAGCGATCACCCCTAAAAGACGGAAATATACAAAGTTAGTTTTGCTTTAAGTAAAAAAAAACAATCATTAACAGATTATTACTGATATGAAAGTTTAGACAACGTTCACTCGTAAATCTCCTTCTGTTCATGCCTACAGAGCTGCATCACATAAAAAGGTTGTTACGGCTTTAGTTCTGAAAGGCATCTTGTGGAGTGGATCTCTGTTTTGGTTGCAGATGCACAGGTTGGACTGATACACCATCCTATTGGTATCACACCATTAGTTTCAAGAGATCTACAAGGGCAGCTGAAACAGTAATGTGCCAAAAAATAATTATGAAAAAATCTCTTTTCAGATCCAAACCATATTTTTGCTCCCAGGCTGTAAACATGATTAATTCTATTGTAGAAATTGGAATTTTGACATTTTCAAAATTGAACCCAATGGAGTTTTCCTTTACAGACCAGTCTGAAGTAAACACTTAAGTAACAGTATTTTTCTGTACTGGATTAATTTTTCAACAAAAGCTTTCTGCTTGATTTGTCCTCTAGTCAAACCAGTCAATTTATAGTAGCTAACATTTTGTTTGGTTTAACAAGCAAACTTTGCAGTGCACTCGGGGGTACGTAGCAAAAGAGACAAATACTGCCTGACTGAGCTGAACCCAGTTGCTAAAGGGGATTTAAAATAGAAATGAAAGTCTTTATTGCTGTTTTCAGCTCCATTTTTGTGCATTTTGTGATTTCTCACAAAGAAATCTCATCATTAAGAGCCAAACCTTTTACTTCTCCTCCGTCTTGTCAGTCTCAAGATCAAGATGTGTTTTTCCTCGCTTGCTTCCTGCTCAAAATCTGAAACTCTGACACAACCCTTGTTTCTTCTATTTACAGTGTCAAACTACTGACATTTGCACTACTGAAAATATTCCAGTGTTTGGATATTTTAATGAATAGCTTCACCCGCGCTAAGGTGGATTGCATTACCTCCAATAAGGGCTGAGTCACTCCTGATGGCGTTGACTAAAGGTTGACCTGGATCCACTGAACCAGGCTGATCTGTAAAATGTGAGACACAGAAAACAAAAAGCAGAGACGGAAACAAGAAAAGAGGCAAAGATTATACAAGCAAAAAAAGTCACAGATACACCTCAAAGACGAAAGGTGGGCAGGACAGAAAAGAACGTGTTATATAAGAGAGATAAGGCAACGGCGTGTAGCCTACAGGAGGAGATGAGAGTCCATGTGTAGAAGAATCAGTCAGAGCAGAAAGAGCTTGTTAACAAGCTTCAGCACAGACTTCACTTTAATTGTCTGACTTATCTCATCTGCCGATGTGCCATCACTTTGTCTGCCTACTGAGGAGGATGGCTAATGAAACAATCAACATTTTAATGAACTGCCCAGAGAATAATATTGAAGAAAAACCCGAGGTTTAAAGCCATCAGATTAACACGTCTCCCTTCAAAGAGAAACATATACTAAATTAGTGTTCTTCAAAACTTTTGAGCAGGATCAGGATTCTGCATACTTTATTGATAGTACAGTTTAGAGTCTCTGTGAGGGTAGTATTTGGACCTGGGAGAGTCCAGGGGCTGCACACGGACCACGTGAGCTAGTGTCTTAGCTTAACCAGCGTCCCACGATCGAGTCTGTCATGACCACTGCTTAATCCTGGCCTGCAGTGTGTGTGTGTTCTTGATTGCAGGAGTGGACTCTGGTGTGCAGGAGTTGGGCTGCAGCTGCTCTTCATCTCCAATCAACTCTGCTACAAATACTGGGCTTCAACTCCACCACTCTGCCAGATCTTAGACTCTGTTTACGCAGTCAGTTGTGGTCTTGCTGCTTATTAGAAAATTGATTCCCATTGTTCCGTATTTATCATTCTAACATTGTTCTCCTTCATTGACAGTCTCCCGGCGCTCAACTCCTGCCTCCATCCCACTCCTGCATCTTTCTGGACTCCTCCGACAACTCTTCACCCCAGCAACCTCAAACGCCCCAGCTCGACTCAGCCCTTGACCCTCCCCCGAACTTCTGGATCTTCATACAGTCCTGTTGATCATTAAACTCCCTTTTGCACCCGCTTCCTGCCTCTGACTCTGTGTTCTGCATTTTGGGTTCTCAAACTCTTGGCCCTGCCTAACAGTAAGATCTGGCCCTGAGATGAACCCAGCAGACACAGACCCCCGAGAGCCCTTGGATTTTTTAGTTGTTCAGACTGCTCTATCGAGCCAGGGCAGTCTTTTGGGACAACACGAGCAGGTTTTAAGAGCTCTCTCTGAAAACAACGAATCTATGTTAAAACAGATCAGTCTGCTCACTGGTCAAGTGGCCACCCTCACAGATCACCTCACCCAGATGGTCATTACTCCACCAGTGCTGGCCACGCCCCCTCAGCCTCCACCTCCTGCTACAGTTAACCTGGATCTTAACCCTACTCATGTGGGTCGTGAGCCCTTCGTGCCTGCACCTGAACGTTACAATGGCGATCTTGGCTCATGCAGAGCCTTTTTGACTCAATGTTCTTTAGTGTTTGAACAACAGCCCCTCTCTTATGCCACCGATCGCTCCCGTATAGCTTATTTGATTAACTCCATGTCAGGAACTGCACGTGATTGGAGTTCAGCCGTGTGGGAAAGCCAGTCAGCAGTGTGTTTTTCATACAAGGCCTTCATCACGGAGATGCAGAAGGTCTTCGATCACCCGGTCCGAGGGAAAGATGCTGCTAAACGTCTGCTCTCTCTCCGGCAGGGCCCTCGCAGTGTGGCTGAACTATCAGTGGATTTTCGTACCCTGGCGGCAGTGAGTGGATGGAACGATGAGGCTCTGCAGGGGGCGTTTCAGAATGCCCTGAATGACATTATTAAGGATGAACTTGTTTCCAGGGACGAACCAGAATCCCTTGATGAACTGATTTCGCTGGCTATTAAGATCGACAATCGACTCAGAGAGCGCCGTCGGGAGAGGGGTTCTAAACTCCAAAACGTCACTTCTGCAATGCCTGGCCGCTCTCTAACTAGAGCTCCCGAACAACCCCAAACTCTAAGAGTCGAACCAGAGCCTATGCAGTTAGGTAGAGCCCAGTTAACACCTGAGGAGCGAACCCGTCGCCTTGCCTCCAAAGCCTGTCTCTATTGTGGCCAGTCTGGCCATTTCATTGCCACCTGCCCCACACGTCCAGTAAAAGAGGTGGCTCACCAGTAGTGGGAGAGATCTTGGTGAGCCACACAGCTAGTTTATCTCCCTACCGTATTCAGCTCAGTGCCTCCCTCCTGTGGCAATTACAGTCATTATCCCTTTCTGCACTTGTTGATTCAGGAGCTGATGAGAGTTTCATTGATCGTTCAATAGTCCAACAATTGGCAATAGAGACCAGGGTTTTAGACACCTCCGTAGATGCTAAAGCCTTAAACGGGTTATTGCTAGCAAAGGTGACCCACCAGACTGTACCCATTATGCTCAGGTTATCTGGAAATCACCAAGAGAGAATCCAATTACACATCATGGACTGTCCTCAAACCCCTCTGGTTCTCGGAATCCCCTGGCTTAAATTGCACAATCCTCAGATAGATTGGTCTAAAGGGAGTATCACCTCATGGAGCACGTTTTGTCATACTAATTGTCTGCACTCTGCCCTTGTCCCAGCCTTCACCGAACCCCGGATCCTGCCTGAGCCTCCTGACCTTTCTGGAGTTCCTGAAGAGTTTCATGACCTTGCACCAGTCTTCAGTAAACATAATGCACTGTCTCTACCACCACATCGTCCGTACGACTGTGCTATTGACCTACAACCTGGAGCCCCTCTCCCCAACAGCCGTCTTTTCCACCTCTCCCGACCGGAACATGAGGCCATGGAAAAGTATATTCAGGATTCCCTTGCTTCAGGAATCATTCGTCCATCTTCCTCTCCGGTGGGTGCTGGTTTTTTCTTTGTGGGTAAAAAAGATGGAACCCTTAGACCTTGTATAGACTTTCGTGGGCTAAACAATATAACTGTTAAAAACAAATACCCATTGCCCTTAATCAATTCTGCTTTCTCCACTCTCCATGGAGCCACTGTTTTTACCAAATTGGACCTGCGCAATGCTTATCATTTGGTGCGCATCCGGGAGGGTGATGAATGGAAGACAGGATTCAACACTCCGCTGGGGCATTTTGAGTACCTGGTAATGCCTTTTGGTTTGACCAATGCCCCAGCTGTGTTTCAGGCCCTCGTGAATGATGTCCTTCGAGATATGCTAAACAGGTTTGTTTTCGTGTATTTAGACGACATCCTGATATTCTCCAAGACACCCTCTGAGCACAAGCAGCATGTACGGTTGGTCCTTCAGCGTCTACTGGAGAACAAGTTGTTTGTTAAGGCAGAGAAATGTCAATTTAACGTCCCTAAAATCTCTTTTCTTGGCTACATTGTTGCACAGGGAGAGGTGCAAATGGATCAGGCAAAGGTTTCTGCAGTGACTGAATGGCCAACACCCACCAACCGCAAATTGCTGCAACGTTTCCTGGGGTTTGCCAACTTCTACAGGAGGTTCATTAAGAATTACAGTCGCCTCGTTGCTCCTCTTACTGCTCTCACCTCAACACTGCTCCCCTTCTGTTGGACCTCTGAGGCGGAAACGGCATTCAAAGAACTCAAGCGTTGTTTTGCCACTGCTCCCATTCTGGTCCAGCCTGACCCTGCCCGGCAATTTATTGTAGAAGTGGATGCCTCAGATATTGGAGTAGGAGCAGTATTATCACAAAGAGCCGCTACAGATAACAAGATTCACCCATGTGCTTTTTTTTCCCGTAGATTATCTCCCGCAGAGAGAAACTATGACATTGGCAATCGAGAACTGCTTGCGGTGAAGTTGGCCCTAGAAGAGTGGCGACATTGGCTGGAAGGGGCAGAACAACAGTTTGTGGTATGGACAGATCACAAAAATCTTTCATACATTCAATCAGCAAAACGTTTGAATTCCAGACAAGCGAGATGGACATTGTATTTTGGCAGATTTAACTTTACACTAACCTACCGCCCAGGTTCCCGCAACACTAAGCCTGATGCCCTTTCACGGCAATTCTTGGAGGAGCCCAGTTCTGACCCGGAACCTATACTGCCACCAACCTGTGTGGTAGCGGCTGTTACATGGGAGATTGAGTCTCTGGTGAAGCAGGCTCAGAACCACCAAGCAGACCCTGGTAATGGTCCCCCTAACCGTCTTTATGTCCCTGATGCTGTCCGTTCTCAGGTTCTCATGTGGGCTCACGCCTCCCGTCTAACTTGCCATCCCGGCATGAACCGGACTCTAGCCTTTCTTCGTCGTCGGTTCTGGTGGCCTACCATGGATGCGGATACCCGTTCGTTCATCTCTGCCTGCTCCATTTGTGCTCAAAACAAGACATCCAACAAACCAAGCTCTGGTCTCCTTCGTCCTTTACCCATTCCCAGTCGTCCATGGTCACACATCGCTCTGGACTTCGTTACTGGTCTCCCCCCTTCAGATGGTAAAACTGTAATTCTCAATATTGTCGATCGTTTTTCTAAAACAGCTCATTTTCTAGCCCTGCCTAAACTTCCGTCAGCTAGGGAGACTGCTGACCTTCTGGTTAAGCATGTTTTCTGTCAACATGGCCTGCCCACTGACATTGTCTCTGACAGGGGACCCCAGTTTACCTCCCAAGTCTGGAAGGCTTTCTGTTCTGCCCTGGGAGCCACCACCAGCCTTTCGTCCGGGTACCATCCTCAAACTAACGGTCAAACAGAAAGGACTAATCAGGAATTGGAGGCTGCACTTCGCTGTGTCACCTCCTCCAATCCATCCTCCTGGAACTCTCTACTCCCTTGGGTAGAGTATGCCCACAACACCCTGCCTAACGCCTCCTCTGGTATGTCACCCTTCCTTTGTTCTCTCGGCTACCAACCTCCCTTATTTCCTGCACAGGAGCAAGAATTGGCGGTCCCCTCAATTCAAGCCCATATGCGGCGATGTTTTAAAGTTTGGAGACAAGCCAGGAACTCTCTGCTCTGTTCTTCCACAAGAATGAAGGAACAGGCTAATCGCCGCCGGACTCCAGCTCCCAGCTACACCGCAGGGCAGAAGGTATGGCTCAACACTAAAAATCTCCCTCTCAAAGTGGTATCACGGAAGTTGTCACCCAGGTTTATTGGCCCCTTTGAGATTGAGTCCGTTGTCAACCCTTGTGCAGTTCGCCTCAAGCTTCCTGCCTCCTTTCGCATTCACCCTACGTTTCATGTCTCCCAAGTCAAACCCGTTTCCTCTAGCCCTCTTTGCCCTCCCATTCCTCCCCCTCCTCCTCCCAGGTTGGTGGATGACCAGCCTGTCTACACAGTTAGACGACTGCTAAATGTGCGCAGGCGGGGCCGTGGTCTACAGTATTTGGTAGATTGGGAGGGGTACGGCCCAGAAGAGCGCAGTTGGATCCCACGCCGCCAAATCTTGGACTCGTCTGTAGTGCGGGACTTTCATCGGACTCATCCTGACAAACCAGGAGGTGCGCCAAGAGGCGCACATAGAAGGGGGGGTACTGTCATGACCACTGCTTAATCCTGGCCTGCAGTGTGTGTGTGTTCTTGATTGCAGGAGTGGACTCTGGTGTGCAGGAGTTGGGCTGCAGCTGCTCTTCATCTCCAATCAACTCTGCTACAAATACTGGGCTTCAACTCCACCACTCTGCCAGATCTTAGACTCTGTTTACGCAGTCAGTTGTGGTCTTGCTGCTTATTAGAAAATTGATTCCCATTGTTCCGTATTTATCATTCTAACATTGTTCTCCTTCATTGACAGTCTCCCGGCGCTCAACTCCTGCCTCCATCCCACTCCTGCATCTTTCTGGACTCCTCCGACAACTCTTCACCCCAGCAACCTCAAACGCCCCAGCTCGACTCAGCCCTTGACCCTCCCCCGAACTTCTGGATCTTCATACAGTCCTGTTGATCATTAAACTCCCTTTTGCACCCGCTTCCTGCCTCTGACTCTGTGTTCTGCATTTTGGGTTCTCAAACTCTTGGCCCTGCCTAACAGAGTCCTTTGATTGATTGACCAGGATGCATCCTGCTCCAAATAGAGGGGGTATTTGAGCTAGTTGCCAGGAACCTGATATTATAAAAGTGTGTCAGACCGTACAACATTTTTCAATTATGTTCATATTCGAGATATTTGTTTCATTTTCCACTCTTGAATTGCTGATCTGCTACAGTGACGTAGTAGATAGGCAGACATTATGGTTGTGGAAAGATGAATGATTTAGTCCCCAGAAAATAATTCACCAAATGAAGCTTAGCGAAAGTTCAGTAAGGAAGACTTTAAGTGATCCACAATCAGGTTTCTCAGTCACTCTTTTCACGCTGTCATTTTCGAGCTGTCAGTTTGGGCCGTCCGTGGGTTAATCAGCTGTTCTGTCACCGGACCTCATCTAACCAATGGCGCAGCGTTCCTCCTTCGTTTTCGGCCTATCATCGTTCAGCTCTCCTTTTAAATATGATCCTTTTTCTTCCCTAGTTCTTTCAAGCTGGCTTCGTGCGCCCCTCCACCTCCCCATCACCGCCATCTTCAGAAGCAGAGTCAACTCCCATCAATTCTTCTCCAACTCGGTCTCATCAAATCATCAGTCCTCCACCACCAGGGTCTGGACTCCATGGGGGGATCTATCCTAATGACGAGCAGGACTTCATCACTAAATCGCATCTTCCACCCATAGAGTCCAAGCGCCAAAACATTCTGTCAAATCTCATTCTGTCAATCACTTTTTCACTGTAATAAATTCATTCTTAATATCACTTGTCTCTCCTGATTGAAAAATCAGTTGTATTCATATAATGAATATATCATTAAGAATCTTTCACTTTGTTTTGATTTAATTGTCCCTCGTGGATGAAGTATTTAGACCCTTTAAGATCACTTTAAATGTATACTTGGATGGGGCGTCGATAGCCAGGTAGTTATGTCTATAGTCCTCATGTCTGCGGCCGTGGGTTTAAGTCTGACCTCAGCCCTTTGATGCACGTCATCTTTGACTCTTTCCTTCCAATATTCCCTGTATCTCCTTGACTGTCCACAATTATAACAGAACAAAAAAATCTTCTCTGAATAAGACTGATCATATAAAGTAATTATAATATGTTTTTTTTTCTTAAATAACAGGACAAACATGGACTGGATTACCTGATCCTGTGTAACCAAAATGTGGATTTTTAGATACAGATTATTCTTATCCTAAAGGAATCTTTGTGAACAACCAGGCCCAGGGACTTCACATGTGTAGATGAAAGGGCTGTTACCTACATAATATGTATAGTATAGGGTAAAAGAGCAGGGTGTACCTGTTAAGGAGCGTGTGGTTTCTGCTGTGTAGGGATTAGCAGGAGAAGAGGAACCACAGCTCGACTGCACCAAGGGTCCAGTGACAATAACATGGCTGTCAGGGTGCAGCAGAGCAGCTTTTAGAGGAGTGATGGAGTTAAAGCGAACACCTGACAGACAGCCTGTGAACCCAAGAGAGGCCATCTCTGCCAGCTCAGAATCCAACTCATCAGACTCTGAAGACAGGCGGAGACACAGAGAGAAGAGAGACTGAGTGAAAGAACAAATTGTTATCAGCAAGTTCCAATTACAGACTTGAAATGCAGCTGCGATAAACATCATCCTGATGAGACCCTGGTCACAATGATAAGTGGTATCCATCTACGTCTTTATCATGTTAATACCCTCTTTGATGTTACAAAAACCTTCTGGGATGGATTTTTACCATCCCGTTTGTCCAATCAAACTGAGAGCAGACAATATTAAACAACCATCAAAGTCAAAGTTTTGGATGATAAGGCTTTTAGAACATTTATCCTCCAATATGTATGCATGCCGAATACAGAGGTAGCTGAAAAGCTTGATAAAGGTTGATAAAGATCAATTCATGGTGAATGTTTGAGACAGAAACAGCTTGTCTGAGGAAGGATGTAAATTGTGCTATACTATCCAGCATCAAAGTCAAACACATTAAATTCTGTGCTGTTGCTGTTTTTCAAGCTACAGTACATAAAAGGTCGCAGAAGCTCCTGCACACAGTTGGCACTGGTCATAAATCATATCCTGCAGAATCAACCAATATGAACATGATTTATATAATTATATAAAGGAGGACTGGTTCCAGAGTTATTCTCAAAAAGGTATTTCTTTCTTACTGCTTCCTGCCACTGTAAATCTATGCATAATGAGATCAGCACCCCCTCTTTCTTAGTGGGAGTTCAGACCAAGAACTGGGTTAAAACAAAATGCTGGGGGCTGTGGTGGGTGCTTGTGGTTTCAGATACTAGTGTGTCAAAAGCTTAAGCCAATCAAGTGCCAAAACACTGCTTAGAATGGTTTTATATACCGTAAATTCCGGACTATAAGCCGCTACTTTTTTCTCACACTTCGAGCACTGCGGCTTCTACTCCGGTGCGGCTAATGCATGGATTTTTTATGGGGGACAATGAGCTTCTGCCGCAAACACATTTGACTTCGTCACGTCGGATCTTAATATCAGTCCTTTTGCGCTTCATGCACGCACCCTCATGATGGAAAACACACGGAGAAATACATATGATGCAGCTTTCAAGTTAAAGGCGATTGACCTGGCTGTCAAAGAAGCTAACAGAGCTGCTGCACGTTAAGATGACACTGACAGCGACAACAGAGACTGAGGAAGTGAGTAATGAAGTCATTCTGAGGCAGTGAATGGATGGACTTTTTCTTGTGAAATATATTACGGTCATCTTTTTCATCAGCCGTGTTACAGACACCGTCGGCTAGGCTTCGTATTGTAACGGTTCATGTTGTAAAGTCAGTAGTTGATAATGTGTTCATAATTCCGATTATGTGGAGAGTCAGTGAATGCACCAGCGCGAACGTGTTGAGTGGCTGTATGAGAGAACGCTGGGGGAGAGAGTTGGATTGTTACGGCAAGTTATGTGTTGCTCTCGGCTGTAAACGGCGTGGTCACGGCCGACAGTGATCGGGTTATTAAAAGTTATTATTTGAACGCTCTCGTCGTCCTTTAACGTCCGTACGGACGCTACAGTGATGTTACCGGTAGCCTACGTCTGTGTAAATAGCTCTTGTTATAGCGTGGACACCTGCGGCTTATAATCAAGTGCGGCTTATATATGTACAAATACATTTATTTACTTATTTTTAGCCGGTGCGGCTTATATCCAGGTGCGCTCAATAGTACGGAATTTACGGTAATTAGAAAGGGTTTTCAAAGCAGGAAAGTCATCAAGGAAGGTATTTCTATTAATTGGCATTGCATCAATGCACAGGCCTAATTGAAGAGAAATTTAGATTCATTTTTTAGGTCAAAATATAAAAAAGAAGGCAATTTGTTGCCCAGCTGATGAAATGGAAGCAACTTTTGATCATGAAATAGTTTTTGTGGAAGTTATAATTAACAGCTGATAAGCAACTGGTCCCATGGATCATTAAAAGAGAGCAAAAAGTGAGTTACACAATTTGATATTGGAGTGGTGGGTAAAAAAAACCCTACCAAACAGCCACTTTATGTTTTTAGATTTATACTGGATTTCAAGATGGAGGCAGTTAGGTTGTTTAAAACCAAAAAGATGTATTTCCTTTGGAGCATACACACTGAGTAAATGTAATGGTAATCTGCTTTTCTTTTAATTGTGTGTACAAGTGCAGCTTAAATCTGAATGTGTTGTTAGAGCAAAGGTCAAAGAGGTGATCAAACCAAAAGGGTTAATCCTCTGGTGGCCATGAGTGTCCTCAGAAAGGTTGAACATGTTCAGAGAAGAGTTTTGTGTTAGTGTTAGAAAAGTTGTGCCTGATGTGAAGCTCATGCAAAGAAATGCTGCTGCTTTATTTGTGACACCTTGAAAGACTAGCCTTTTATTTAAAAAAAAAATGTTTTAAACATCTGTTTGACTGCTGCACACTCCACATTTAAAAGGTATAACACTCAGTGTGTGAACAAAGGAGCGACTACAATCCTTAAGAAAGTCACACACTCGCAGTACTATTAATAACAGCAGGTGCTAAATAAAATCTTCAGAGACTGTAAAGGTCTTTGTGAACTTCAATTATTCCTGAAGGACAGCCTGATCACACAGCACATCATTACCTGTCGGCTAAATTTAGGGGAGAAACCACTTTTTTCAAACAAATAACATGTCCCTAAGGATTGACCTGTCTGAAGAGCGCACTTTATCATCTGTACTTATTTAATTAGACCTTCATACGTTTTCAATCAGATGTGATTATTTAAGCAGGAAGAAACTATTCAACTCAAAAATATTTAAAAATGATAAATGGTTAATAACTTTTGAATGACCACAGGATAAAGGATTGAGATGGGAGAAACCTTTTTTTAAGTAAAAGCTGTCAAAAGATTGTCCAAAGCTGCACATTATGCTATAATTTAAAAGCTCTTTCTTGTCCTTTTTAGGTCCATGCAGGTAGAAGAATTCTACTCTGAGGTTTTTTTGAATAAAAAAATAAGTGCCTGTTTGATTATTCGCTATATTGAGTCCAACATGGTGCCTTTTGTGTTCAAAGGATGTTTAAGCACGTGAGATGCTAAAATGTGTACAATTCCATTGATGCAATTGCAAATAAATCCCATGTATTAATGCTTTTATACTGTGCCCAAACTAGTGATGGGGTGAGCTGTCAAACTGGACACTGGCAGAACTGATCACTTAAGAACGGGTGAGTATACTGTCTTATTATCACACCCTCAATCTTGCGTTGTTATCACTTTTTCTTTTTTTTTCTCTCTCTCTCTCTCTCTCTCTCTCTCTCTCTCTCTCTATGTCAGTCCCTCCAGTCATTCCTGGTCCATTAGTTAGGCTGATGGATGACAGCGTTGGCAGGGAGTGACAGTATATCAACTATCTTACTGCTTCTCTGACACCGATATGACTGCTGGAACTGAGGCTCTGTATAGAGAAGGCTGAGTCACATACCAACATGACCATTGTCAACGACTAGCATCACTTTAAATGTGTTTCCAACGACACTGTTCAGCGTGGATAAGTGTTGGTTTAATCTTCTTTGTCGTTGTGAATTGTTTCTTTCTTTTTTTCTCTGTCATGATGCTTCTGATGTCTTGTGTGAAGCACTTTTAATTGTCTTGTTGTTGAAGTGTGCTATATACATAAACTTGCCTTGCAACCATCAGCCTGGCTGATAATTACACAATAACAATGACTTAACATTTTTTGTAGGTTTTAAACAGCCAGTCAAACAGATTCTGAAAAAAACAATAGAGGATAGCACCATCCAATTAAGGTTGGGTATTACAGTCTTTATAGAACAGACCATGTAAAAACAATATTAGTTGTAACAAACACAACAGGCAGTCATCGTACTATGCAAAGGTCTGAAACCAGACAAGTGAGGGCTAAATGTTGAATGTTTTAAAGGTGCTTTGTATTGCTTGTTTACAAGTGAGTTTCGTTTGCAAGACAGAAAATTAAAAGTGTAAATGACAGAAGTACACATTTAGAATAAAGTCTTCATCCTTTTAGAGAGGCCTGAGAGGACAGATTAGTCCTGTAGAGGACGACTGAAGTGATGTGAAAATTATATGTTCTGATCTGCACTGTCTGACTTCCTGGTTAAGTTTGACCCCTCCCTCAGCAGCTCAGACTTATTGGTTGTTATGCTGAATCGCAGGGTGCTGACTCCAATCTTCTAAGTAATTTGTTCTTTTCAATCTCTCCTCATTACCATACAAAGTGAAAGACCTTTTCTAAAGTTATTACCATTACATCTGTCTGAAGGTCTGCTATACAGACATAAAGAATGTATTACTCACTGCTTCCATAACACAGATAAAAGTTCACCGTTGTACATTGTATTTTTGAAACTTGTGCATTTCTGAAAAAAAAAAAAAAAAAAAAAACGATACTTCACCCAGCCATATGCCTCAAAAATGCCACCTAAAAGCACCTTAAGTGGGTGGCACCACCTTTATCCAGGATCCTTCTATTTTGCATCTTTACACTAAAGTGCTGTTTGCGGCTATTTGAATATGAATGTCAATGCTTCTGTCTTTTAAAAGCCCAACAGCTGCTCAGACTGCAGTTTCCCTTTAGACCGCCCAACCTTAAGAAGAGAAAACAGCAGAAAGCCCCAGAGCAGCGTTTTGTCACACAAAGCCAAACCTCTCAGTGTTGTTATGCAAATGAGAGTGTCTAAGTGGTGTTGTATGCGCAAAGAGAGCCCCACTTACCCTGCACTCTACCCAGAATTAGAGTTTTGATGCTGTTGAATTCCACATCAGATGTCAAGTTGAACTCTTCTCTAGGATTCTGGTCAATCTGAAAGATAACATCATGTCACATCTGTAAAGGTAAAAACTTAGCAGGTTGGAAGCAAAACTGGAAAATATGTGAAAACAGAAATCAACAAATTTCTGCTGCAGAGATTTAGGCAAATAAGACGATTAAAAAGTTCTGCTACTTTTACGATCTTAAAATTTAAACTGAATTCACTCCCACAACAGGACACCAGTTAACCTGTGAGACACAGTGTATTGCAGTAGCTGAGCAGAGAAGTGTAACTGGAGCAGGTTTTGTTGTGGACAATCCTTCAGAAAGAGACACTCGTAATGAAAAACATAGAGCTTGATGTATGGCTTGCAAACACAGAGATTTGAGCTTTAGTGAGCCATTTATCAATAAGACATCTGCTAATGTTGATCACCACAAGACCAAGTTGCTAACCGATTGAATGCCCAAGGAAAGATATATCTGGCTTGCCTGAAGGGAATGAGCCATTTGTGTCTTCTATTGTTATATACTAATTTGACGATTAATGCTAGGTAATGATCTTTATCATATCAACGATGAAAACTGGTGGCTGATGTGTTTTGTGGCTCTCTTACACAGAAACACATGGACTAGGATTTTCTTTGACAACAATTAACAATGCAGTAGATATCTATAGTACACATCAAAATAACTTGTAGTGTCAGTGCATGTCATTTTTGCTCTCACTTCCATTTTAGGCTGCAGACAGTGTTAAAGATTTGGAAGTTGAACCATGTCGGGGACATATCTGTGCACACAGACCAACAGCCAATAAGGGCACAAAAGAGAGAAAAATCTATAATGAAAAACCTTGTAAAAAAAAGATGACTCTTATGAAAAAAAAAAATTCCTGAGTAAAGCCGGTGTGTAAAGCAAGTGTAGGACTAAAATAAAAAAAAAGATTAATGTGTATGTGCAAATATATAAGCATGTTTAGCTTAGTGACAGGAAGGAAGTTATTTGTGTCGCTTTGTTCAACAACCTGGGACTAAAAACCTCTGTTAGTCACTGTGCAAAGTGTCCTGATCATTGTTTAAAATAGTAAGCTTTAACTGTCAAGGAGGGGTGCATGTGGCTCAGTTGCTATAGGCTGTCATGTCTCAAGCTTAAGGTCAGGGGTTCAATTTCTGCTATAGGCCTGAACTACTCACTATTATTACATTTCAGTTACTAACCAGTCCTTTTTAAAGGCTTGTTAAGAACCTGAAAGCTAAACAAAAGATTGACTCCTTTTATTCACATAGTATACAGTACGTTATCAGTGTGTCACAGTGTTGATCGTTTCTTATGTGTTTACCTGAATAGAGACAGTGTCTGCCAGTCTCCTGATGGTCACTGAGTGCAGACGTCCATCGGCCAAGTTTGTGACTCTGCTCCCCAGCACCTCAACATCTCTGTTGCTTTGCAAATTGTACCTGAGTTCCAGCTCATCTGTGTGAACACAAAAAGAGCGAAAGTCGGAAATTACAAAGTGCATTTACAAGTTTCTTTTGGGAATCTTCTTAAGAGCAGCTGCAATTCTAAAATGTTTTAGCTCTATACACTAAAAGCCCCCCAAAAAATCCATAGTCTGTTACATAGCGGTTTTGTATAACCTTTAGAATAAATTTACCAGGTAAGGGAGAGTACAGCTTTTTTTTTCCCTGAAGCAATTTGACTATAAAGCTGTTTTCACATATGCACTCCAAAAAACAGATAATTACTTGCCTACAGAAAAAATACTAAGGATTATACTAAGGTTTGCATTTACACATACAGCTCCTCCAGCAGTTGAGTAAAGGAAAACAATGTGCTGTTAAAATGAAAATAACTCAGTTTTTTTTTGTTTTGCAATGTTGCTGAAGCAAAAATGACAAAAGACTCAATTTAGAAATGTTTTTGATAATAAATTAAGCACATAATCAATTTTCCAACACGTCCACAGTTTTTGCTCTGAGAAGGCGCGATAACTTTGCTGAATGTTCCTTAGTGCTGTGCTCATGATGGATTGATGTGGGGTCTTTGTCGATAATAAAACAGAGAGTTTCTGGAAACCAACTGCTGAACTGAGAAGCTACCAAGCACTGAACACTTCGAGGATTAATACTGTATCCATCTGAATAATCTTATGAATTTATTTTCAATTCTATTACTCTTCATGAATTTTATGGTATTAAGATAATTCGACCCCCCTGAGATCTCTGCAGGCCGTTTAGATGAGCACTAATATGATAGGAAATAATCTTAATAATCCACAGTCATTATGCTGTTTCTAACTTTTCTCTAATAGTGTGTCACAGTGTAACTTTCTTTCACATACAGACTAATAGGGAAAAGTTACTCTCTCATAAGAACACATCTTGATAACTGACACAGTCTCACAGAGGGCAAAAGGTGTTTCAAGCTGTCATGTGTTGTAACGTTTCTGAGTGCAGCAGCGAAAGAAGAGAAACCTGAGAAAAGCTTTTTTTTTTTTTTTTTCTCAGGCGTCAGAAATGAACCTCTCTCAGGGATTAAATTAGAAACGTCAGGAAGAGTGCAGACACCTGATGACGGTTTGATCAACTATTCAACACACTGTCATCTCTCAGCTTCTCTCTCAGTCATTAAAAAAAAGCTGAAAGTCACTTCAAACAGCTGAATTAGTAATTTATGACACAGACTGAGAAAGCACTCTGGAGGTTACCAAGGTGTGTTTTCATAAAAGCTTTCAGTTGCCTGTGTTTAGCCATCACTATGAAGTCACAGCAATGGATAATTGTAAATCCGATTATGCTATGCAGGAATTCTGGCAATGCTCCCTGCTAACTGGAGCAATGCGAAGCTCTACAGTGAACGAGTGATGACATTTTGAAGACAATGAATAATCACAATGGCAAGAACAAAGGAGAAAAGAGCCCACGCTGAAAACAGAATTATCATTTTCTGGTAACTTCACACACGGTTTTCTCTGAACCTGACAATGTGCAAGGCTACATGGAGGAGGATGAGGAGGAGGATGAGGAGGAGGAGGAGGAGAAGGAGGAGGAGAAGGAGGAGGGAGAAAGAAGATTAAATCCAGTGGGGGTAAAACAAGAGGCAGGAGAAGAAAAAGAAAGAGGGTCTCAAAATAAAAAGGAAGCTTTGGCCTAACCCATAATACGTTTACTGTCCTGACCTTGCTTGTTGATGAGCAGGGCCAGGTATTCCTTATAGAAAGAGTTAATGTAGAGCAGCAGAGCAGGACTCTGACTGGTTCTGAAGCTCAGCGAGATGTTTTCTTCTCTCTGCGTCATATCAGAGAAGATGGATGGAGGCACGGCGCTGCTGTTCCTGCTCGGATCAAAGGGCTCCTGGAGTTTGTAGGCGATGGATGTTGTTGACTTAAAGTTGGCTGAAACCTCTGAAGGGTAGAAAGTGACAGTGGTGAGATGATTGGTAGCTGATCTTTCTGTGTGCTACAGTTTACGGAGTACGGCCTGGACTTCTCTTTTTTAATCTTGAGATACAAGGTGTTATAAATGGTGGCTATAAAAGTCAAACTGATTCATTGATTGATGGCTGTCACTTAGACACCTGACTTCCCACATGTCCTTTTGTCCATTTAGAGTTGATGCTAAGCTAAGCAGCATCTGGATGTTAAATGGATAGATACATCAATGGTTTCAACCTCTTTTCTTATGGGGGAAAAAAGCAAAAAAGAGTCTTTTTTCAGTAACTGCACCAACTCTTGAAGTGTTGAACTATTCCTATTAACAACTTATTTTACCGGCATCAAAACCCTTGATGAATCATATGTCAGAAAGAAGTCCTTAAAGATAATCCCAATACCCTGCCTTCAGGTGCGTATGGATTTATTATGACCCACTCAGGATGAGTGTGAAGAGGATAAACGGTGCAGACAGTGAACAGCACAGACAGTCAGGGTCAGTCTGAAGTCTGCTCACTGAAGGATCCTCCTTTAGAAAAACGTCTGATCTTTAACCTTTTCTTCTCATTAAAGTATCGGGGCATCAAAGGTCAAAATGATCCTGTTTTTTTTTTTAACTTAACGTGAAAGAGGTGAAATAAACAAAGCAAGAGGGTCATGTTCAACAATGCAAAGGAATAAAAGTTTTATAGCAAGAATTAGCATTGCGTGTTTAACGATGTGTGAGCGAATGAACACATGTCTGCAGAAATAACCTGTTGGTATCTAAAACATCAAAAGTACATCAGTAACATGATTGAAATACAGGCCTCATTTTTATATAATGTTGTACACAAAATGCCAGACTAATTTTTTTTTAACTTACCGGTACATCAGCAAAGCTAACTAAAGTTCGACACTTGATTTTCAATGCTTTGACAAATAGACAGATAACTACCAAGATAAAATGACATTTTAAACCATTTATTTGGAGGCCCTCTGACTAGGATGCATAGGCTGGACTGGAAAAATAAAATGCAATCAAAAGCAGGAATAAAGTCTTCTGTGCAAATTAAATAGTTATACAACAAATATTTGCCGATACCATGTAGGAGAAAAAGTATAAACCATGACATGTTATAGAAATAAAACAGTTAAGAGCGATATAAAAGACAATCATCATTACTCATCTTTAAAATAAAACATGACTTAAGACAAGCACCAGCCATGTTTGTAACCATTGCAGGATTAGGACATTTAATATAAAAACTTCATAGAGTGCTTGATAAATATTAAAATACATTAATGTTATCTTTCAAAATTATGAAACCAACTATTCATTCTATTCTTTTATTATCTCCTGAGCAAAGTCTGGATCAGTCGGATATCAGACATCTCACTTCTTCTTCAGACAAAGACTTATTTACATATCAAGGCTCAATTAGGTCACCATTGCTTTTTGAAAAGGAAATGAAATTTCAATATAAAGTATATTCATTTCAATGCAAAAAACTGTATTTGTCCCCGGGGGGTTACTCAAAGGAGACCCAGCATTAAGAAAAGTCTGGAATGAGACTTCCTATTATATAAGGTTGGCTCTCAGGTTTTGTCATCCGGTGAGACAAAATTCCCGTCAAATAAGATGGAATCTGTCTGGTGGCTGTAGGCTATTAATATCACACATTGTACAAAACATGGACGTAGTCTTAATGCTGCCACCAATTGCATTCTTACAAAAACGTTTTGAAGCCAAATGATTGCAGTCCGACTGTTGAAAATGACCTCTCCACCTAAACTTTCCATCTATATACAGTAGCAACAGCCTGTGGGTGTAGGCACGCATTAAGCCTCTTGCAAAACGGCTACCATCTGTCAGTCAAATCAGCCATGCTCTCTAGATATAAAAACCCCTCAGATGAATTAGACCATCAAACAGTTTTTACCAGTAAAGGAATTAGCGATAAACTCAGTTGTCGTTTTTTTTCTGTAAAAGGCAGTGTCTGCTGTAAGAACGGGCATTTAAAAGTGGATGTTGATTGGACCTCACAGGCTTTTGGAGCCAGCCTCAAGTGGACACTTGAGGAATACTGCACATTCCTTGCATTTCCAAATTGGCTTCATTTTTTCAACCTCCAAGGTTGCTGCTCAATTAAAATGTGTGACGGACCAAAAACTTAGCAGGTCTAACATAAAGCCAACATCTCAATTATAAGTTCATGATATAAGTAGCCTGAAAGGTGTATGTGTGCATTTGAATGTTTTTACCTTGATGACAGAAAGAGCCAGTGTAGGCTGACTGGCCACAATCGCAGGAGAAACCGTTGGCTCTCTCAACACAGCGACCTTGGTTCTGGCAGAGCGAGCCGTAGCTGCTGCAGTGACCCGGGCAGCCAGGCCGGACCCCTGGGGTGATCTTTGCCCTCTCCTCTAGGTCCAGAGTGACGCCGTTTAACTGCAGCGATCGGATACATCCCAGGAAGCCTTTCTGTCTGGAAGCGGTGCCTCCTGCAAAAAAACAGAAGAAATGCTAATACAACAGTTCTGGGTCTTTCTTGAATTTCCTTCGGAATCAATAAAGTATCTATCTATCTATCTATCTATCTATCTATCTATCTATCTATCTATCTATCTATCTATCTATCTATCTATCTATCTATCTATCTATCTATCTATCTATCTATCTATCTATCTATCTATCTATCTATCTATCTATCTATCTATCTATCTATCTATCTATCTATCTATCTATCTATCTATCTATCTCAAACAGGTTTATCAGTTAAAAAACTGCACAATTATCATATGACCATGTTCCCCATGGCGTGACTCTCGTCTTCTCTTTCGTATACATAATGGATAACCTAAAACATTAATTATATTAATTATAATATTAATGATGATAAAATTGGCCAATAATTCACTTACTCCATGTGTGGAGGCGGACGCAGAGACAGTCTTTACTGTGAGGATCGTAGCTGATATTTATCCTCACCACGCTTTCCAATTTGTATCCCATATTTTTCTACCTTTTGAAAACCCATGATGGTATCAGAGTTAAGCCAGAGTAGAAATTAAAAAGTAAGGAGAGGTTAATTTACTCACAATTATTAATATAAAATAATAGATAGGGGCTGCCTGTACCTTCAAAAATGTTAACAACATAATGAAAAGATATAACCTCAAATTATGTGGGGAATAACACATTAAATGGGTTTTTGTCCACATATCATCACATGTCTGTATGAATAATAAAAAGTCTTTATAAATGGAGTAGAGAAAGCCATTCTAGCTAGAGCAGTAAAGGAGCAAATTAGAGGAATTAAAAGAGTGGAAAATGTTGCACACAAGCTTCTTAATCACCATTCAACCTCACAATTAATAAAAAGAAGCAATGAAAAAGAGCAACATTTGGCAACAATGCCTCTTTTTTCGTGGCTCTAAAGGTACACGTTTGTTTTGGCTAACATGTAGCGAATTAGGTTTGACAGCCACATGTTGTAACATCAGCACAACACAACTGTATCTCATCTGCAGGGCAATCCCACACTGACACTGCCGGTGATTTATCAGTGTGCTGGCTGTGTACTGGCCAACAATGTTGCTAATAAACCACCTGGAATCTGATATTTATCCT
This sequence comes from Symphodus melops, assembly GCF_947650265.1. Lineage (NCBI taxonomy): Eukaryota > Metazoa > Chordata > Actinopteri > Labriformes > Labridae > Symphodus > Symphodus melops. The sequence continues at coordinate 5,476,941 of NC_136698.1, forward strand.
TTCAACTAATAAGTAAGAGGAACAATCTCTTCCCTTTATTAAGCTGACAATTCACATGATAATCTACTTTTGTAAACTCACGTTGTTAACAAAGTTGAGACTTGGTGAAATTATATTTTTCCTGAAGTTCCCAAGCCAGGGACATCTTATTTTTCTATCCAGACTTGAAGGTTGTCTGCGGCAGACTGGAGTAAAAGTTGTTACATTCTCATCTGAGTCTGAAGTTTAAATGTTCAGCCAGCAGCCTCTCCCACTGTTAAATCTCAAACCTCTGTCAGGCTCTCGTCTCCTTCTGCAGCACGAGTTCCCACACACAGACAACACATTAAAGGCGCACAGAGTGAGAAATTTAATTAAGCAATCTGCAAACAACTCAATCAGGACAAGTTTGATTAGACCGAATTAAATGCACACTGAAAACATCTACTATTTGGTATCTAATCCAGAAAATGTATCCAGAAGATACAGGTTGAGATTGTAAAAATAAAAAAGACGTTCTTTTAAACTAGCGGAGCAACAGTGCCATGCTCACGGGTACCTCGTAAGTGTTCAGGGAGTAAAATAGCACATCTTCAGCTACCAGCCCAGTTTTCACACTTGATCCAATCTGGGACTTTAACTGGCAACCATGGTCCCCAACCCCAGTTGCACCCATGTACAGAGGTTGTAAAACTCTAAGAAATGTTTGATAAAATATATATATTTTTTAAATTAAGAGCTTACAATCTATTTTTGTTGTCCACACTAAACGAGACTAGAGTGTTCCGAGCTTGAGACGAGACCAAGACATTCAGGGATCAAGACAGAGTCAAGACCAAGAACATAAATCCCAAAGAAAGATCGTCATTATGTGTGCAGCAGGCGTGTCTCTCACTTAGACCAGAACACTGGAAAGGTTGCTGATGTGAGAGATACAAATGATGAATAAAATATGAATGAATTGAAGTTATTAGTTCTTTAGAAAAGGACCAAGTGCAAAAATAGCCTGATGGCCTTGACCGGTCTTCTTTTTAATCCAGAATCCATCCAGTCCCAGACCGAGACACGGACAAGTAAAAATGCTTTCAGTAAAGATTGTCTGATCGATATTATTCAAACTACGGATCATATCTGTGTCTTTCAGTGTGTCTATAAAATGTATTAATTACCATAGTAATACATGAAGCTGAACCAGAACAACTCTGTGTCACATTAATTCACTCAAGCAAAATTAAATTTAGTTAATTTTGAGCACTGAAAAGTGTCTCTTATTAAGTTATACAAGGCAATTCTATACTATACTAATGGGACAAGTAACTCATATCAATGCATGTCTTTGCAGTCCAATGAATGATGTTTTTATTGATGGGAGGATGCTAACATTATGGATTAACAATAAAACTCCCAAAATGGAAGAGTGGAGGGACCAAAATGCATATTGCTTTGCTGTAAATCTAGTCTTTGTCAAACACAAACAGCCTCTCCCACAGCAGTCAATTTCATTATCCAATCAAATTTCCATTCAAATATATACGAATCCCTCTGCATCACCGGTAAACACAGACTCAAACTCTGCTGCATATATACGGAGATTGAGTTGTGGTCATTTCTTTTTGGCTGTTCAGAGGGGATTATTAGGTCAACACAGCCGCACAGTCAAAGCTCACCTCAATTTTTCTGCATCTCCCCAATCCAATCATTTATTTGTTGGTTGATTTTCTTTTCAAAAATGTTTGTTTACAAATGAACAAATGTCCATAATGTTTGCTGGAAGATAAAGCTTCAAAAAACAAGATTGAATTTGATCCCTCTCTAATGCAGCTCTGCAGATAAGACGGTAGGTTTAACAGAATCATGAAAGTCCGTGGAAGAGCTGAAGATAAGAGAGCGTGATAAAGTCAGGAGAAAAAAGTTGAAACTTTGTTCAAAAGTTTATAAAAGAACCCCAAATCTCTCTTTCTCTATCGAATAATCAGCTTGGTTTTAAGCTGGAGTTTGAAGGTTATCTTGACTTTGAAAGAAACAGCTGGTATTCAATTTTATTCTCATTGTCAACAAATCCAAAGTCATTACAACCAGACAATGAATTGATCCCCATAACAGGTGTCGACTGAATAGCCAAAGCCTGAAATAGCTAACTCATTACAGGTCACCATCGACTCACATCAGTGAGCCACACTCTGTTTTGACTATAGTGAACCACATATTGAGCTTCCCGCTGCTAAAGAAACACTTAAGCAAAAAAAAGCCCAAAAAACACAATATGTGTCCTGTTGGACTCATTTATCTTTCAACCTTAAGGACCAATCTCTTTTTAGGAAATGACTAAGTACTTCTTATTCACAAACTATTCAATTATGGGCTCATTAAATTGTGAGCCGAGTCGTTATCTCTGTAAAGCATTTTAAATTGTCTGCTTGTTAATGTAAGCTACAGTCTAATTTTTTTTTCTGGTTTTAAATGCTCTTTAGCGTGTTTTCCAGGTGTGTTGTGCGTGTTTAGGCACATCTACTGTATGTGCACAGATTCAAAGTTTGCAGAAATAAGTCTTCTCCTACGTCCTCATATTAGCTGTAGCAGTAGCTGCATGTAACGCTCGGCCCCTAGCTCCCCCCCCCAATGAAATTTGCCAGTGTGACATCTTGCCAGTTTGATGTCACTGAACCAAGCCCATTGGTTCGTTGCCACAAGACCGAGCTCGTGCTGCACGTCAATGTGACATCCGTGCTGAGCGACTGACCAAATACTACAGACTGGAACGTCCGACCAATCACATCAGACGAGGCCCACGTGGGAACCCTGATCATGGGGGAAACACAGGCAGATGAGAGACGCTGCATGGAGCGGCAGTACATGAAAAAAGGCACTTTTTTTTTTTTTCAAACATTAGCGATTGTGAATGTACTTTAGTAGCCATATAAATTAGATATATGAAGCCCTAAACAGGCATAATATGGGACCTTTAAGGTTATTGATTGATGATAGTCATTGTTTTGTGTTCAGAGAGCCTGGAATCAGCATCTCTATACATCAAATACTTTTGTCTCAAAGAGAAACAGCTCTTGTTAACACCATTTTTTTTTTTTTTGGCACCTCAGGCCAGTTTGGGTTTTAAAGGACTCTGAGGATGAGCCTCACTGTGTTAGGAAACATGCAGCTTCCTGGTTTCCTGAACTCTAACAGCTGCACCTTTTGCGACTTAAGTGGTGCAGAGCAAAGCTTCTATCCCAGAGTTCAGTCTTATATTATTATAATGCCAAAGTTGGCAGGACTTACAGAATTCACTTGATGTAGGAGTCCACTGAGAAACAGCTGCCTACTTCAGGATGAGCTACTGAGTCAGAAAAAACTCTCTAATCCCCGCCTCACTCCGCTTTTCTAATGTGTTTTTTTTTCAGTTGTGTTGTTAGATTGCTTGTGCACAATTGTTAAGCTGGTGAATGTGTTTCTATGGTCACAGTCTGAAAAAGGAAAGGATCAGATGAGATAGTAGTTATTACTATCACTCAGCTAATAATAAGGTAAATGTTTGAACACCAACATTCACAAAAACCTAACCTAACTCTTAATACTTCTAAATTAAAACCGTAATACAAACAACTCCTAAATGCTTGGGATTTGTGAAACACACACATTGACACACTTGCACCTCACCTATGAATAACTGGCTGTTGAGCTGTAGATGAATGTGTCCATCGGCCGGTGCCTCCTGTATGGCGACAGGGAACTCATCCACGCATAGCGACGCTTCCTTTACATTTCTCTCGGCTCGTACGCTGTGCCATCGGTTGTCGTTCAGAGGGACGCCCGTCTCCACTCGCACCCCCAGCGGTCCATTCCCGACGTCGAATGAGAAGACGACCTCTGAGGAGGCTGGAGAAGAGGGTGATGGTCAGACAAGTTTAATGCAGGTAGAATGAAAAAAACAACAAAAATAAAAGGAAGTGATTGTCGAAAGTGTAAGTTTCTTTAATGTGATTGGCTGACTGTCTCACAAGAGGACCGAGTTTATCTTCTTCCTGCCCAAGTCTATCGCACTCATTAACAAATTCTCCATGACACTTTGAGATTATTGGCCTTCTGATCAGTGAGGCGTTACAAATCCCTCATGTCTCCGGCCCATCTTTGCACAGAGAGACGCTTTAATCAATCTCTCCTCGCACTGTGTGTAGTAATGTTTACACACTCAACTTTGTTTACTTTACTTTTTCACTGACGTTTTAAAACTGTTGCTATTAATTGAATCAATGGTAAAAAAAAATTGCCGCAGATATGTGACAAATATGTACACCAACTGTTTTTGATGGCATACAAATATTTTCTGCTATATTATGAGAGATGTTGAAAATATTCGGTGAGGAATTTAGATTGTAAAGATACGTCTTACCTCTTGCTGAGCTTGTCGATTTTGTTTGTTTTGTTAGTTTTAGTCTGTTTTATAACCAGTTAAAAACTCTAACAGCAGCTTTAAAAAAGCTTTAAGCTCAGTTTTAAAGCTTTAAGTCTTAATTTGCTTTGCTGTTTTTTTTTTTTTTGTTTTTTTTTTGCTATGTTTGGATTGTTATACACAACAGCCTGAAACACAAATGCAAGTCTCAGAGCGCAGATGGCCTTGTGGCTTATAGGTTACACCCAATGTTATTCCCCAATCTCGCCATCATTTCCTACTTTATCCATTGTCAAGGAATGTAAGCCCAAAATTGAGGAGTTTTATTTAACTAAGAATTCCCATAAGAATTAAAATCTCTTTCTTGAGGGAGACTGGGTAAAGACAGCATAGGCTACTTATACACAGTTACAAAACTGTTCATAGCGAAATCTTCCCCACAGTTTGGATCCAGACGGTCCCCTTTCTCAATGAACCCATTAGTCAGCTGTGCTCCTCCATCATCGTATGTTGGCAGGAGTGTGAATTGGTTTCTCCTTTCTGTCCATCTGTTTGCAGGATGGACAGACAGCTGCGGGCATAGATCTGAGAAGCTTCACAGATCAACCCAGGGTACGAAAGAAGGGTTGGAAGTTTATGTGAGTGAGTAAGGCCAGAGATATGATAACTATGTGAGCTTGCACAACTGGCTGTTTAATGAATGAATTTGTTCACATACTTGTCCCTACACATGTTACATGAAGATAACTCTAGAGACTGCTTGAGAGCTCAGGCTGTATGCCAGTGCCAGATGAGCGGGATGTGAGCACAGACATTAACAGCTAAGGATATCACAAACCATCATTTACAAAGATGGTTAAATACAAAACTAAATTATGATTAGTCAGCAAGTTTAATGTATAAAACAATTTGATAACACAGTGTCTGCAGGAAAACAATGTCAATTTGGTTCATCAGGTTTAGCTAACGTTAATCATGCTACAGTAGCAACGCCAGTCTTGAGTCCTTCTTGCTGATAAACATCCACATGCCTGATTGTTCCGTTTGATATGATGAATAATAATCTCAACTCCAAAACTTTCTGCCAATGTCAGTGTGATCATGTTACCATGCTGATGCTATTATAGGACCAAGAGGGCTACTTTAACAACAGTTAAACAGAGCCAATTAATGCAGATCTACTTCAACTCGAGCCTCTGTCCACTTTATTGTTTCATCACACACAAAGACACCATAAATCAAATGCGAGACCGTTTCTTTCATGACATCTTTGTTTTAAGTGTACTATACTGTAAGTGTGGTTATCCCTGGAGAAATACACCTCCACACCTTCAGTCAGCACACTGTAATCATTAACCTTCAGTGTTTACACAGCTATATTCGTTTAAAAACCTCTAATAAGAGAGGTGGGCTAATGGCTGCACAGACCACGTTCATCCATCATAACAACTGTCAGCGTGCCCACGCTCCACATTTAGGGGTGAAGTTAGCGAAGTGGGGACATCTGTGCTTGAACACATCATCATCCCTCATGGAGAAGGCTGACAGAGGAGGCAGAGCAGCGCCGCTGTGGGACTGTGGAACCGTTTGATTCAAAAAGCCCAGAGACATAACTTAATTTAGAGACTGCTCTCTGGCCCGGCTCCAGTCATGTTAACAGCAGTAATAATGATACACAGTCATCTCAACACCAGCTGTCATAATAACAGCGGTAATAGCGCGGCAGCGAGATAAGAGACGCGCTCTGCTGTAACAATGACGGGGTTTCCCCAAGGAGGAGGGCTGCCATTTGTCCTCTCTCTATTTGTGTGCTTGTGTGTGTGTGTTTTCTTGAGTGAGATACACAGAAAGTAAGACAGAGCAATATAAATCATATTACATTTGAGCTCCTCCGATCACCTCTCAAACGATCAAGCCAATACAACATTTGTTTATTTGACTTTATGCTCTAGATTTCCTCTCATTACATCCAGAAAACACACTGAAGCATCTCTTAATTTGAAGTTAAATAGCTTGTTTAAAAACATTAGCAAAACACAACTGAAACAAGTTGTTTATTTTGCATTGCATTGCATTTACGCGGTATCAACATAGTGGTGTTTAATTAAATGGCATGCACTTATGTGTTCTTAACTCAGATTTAGGTTTTTTTTAGTGAAGAAGGTCTTAAACACAATCTGTTTAGGTTGTTGTTTTCCTTTTTTACGCCCACTACACCTTAATCAGAACTAAACCGCCACATGTTTATATATATGAGGCAGAACATTGTTGAGTTCTCACTCACAGCTCAGTTCGATCCGGATGAAGTCTTTGATGCCCAGATTTTCCAGAAACACCCCAGAAGAAGACGTCGTTTTAAACAGAAAGGAGATGTCTGCATTCAGCTCTCCGTGGAAGGTGGGGAAGTGAAGGTAAGACGTCTCTTTGTCAAAAAACGCTGCGTTCCAGAAGTTCTCTAAGAGAAAAACAAGCATCCTTACTTCCAGGTTTCTGGTAAAGAGGGAATTAAATCCTCTGCATGCATGTATCACTTTGAAACAAAACCTATTTTTAAAAAATCTTAGTATGATGGCTGCATAATAAAAGCAGTGTTGTATACAAATGAACCAACTGCTCAGCTAATTAGCAAAGAACCAAAGCTGAACTCCAGCTATGCTATCTCACTTATGTTGATTTATCTCTCAAGCCGTTTATTTATCCACTCATTAAACTGAAGGCTGAAATTAGAAGCAATTAAGGTAAAATATATTACCCCAATGTTCATTTATTATCGAGAGTATCTTTTCATTACAAGTCGTTATTGAGGAGCACAAAGGCAGTCATATTTTAGCTGCTGGACTCCTAATTAGGAAATTAGCTGCAGACTATTTTCCCATTAACAAATTAAATAGCAGAGGGGGGATAACTAGGAAATCCTTTAAATTAAAGTTAAATAGAAATCAATGACTGATAAACGTTGCATAAAAAGAAAAAAAAACGTATGTGAAATAATTAACATGTCTATATGAAGACATATATATGGCTGACTCACTATCTCCATGACAAAGCATAGGTCCCACCCGGTAGGTGGCTTCAGATCCTGAGCGCTGGATGTCACCCAGAACCAGAGACCTGACCGGGAGGGTCTCCTTATGGGTGAGAATCCCTGAATCACTAGTCCTGCAGGTGGAAGAGGAATCAAAGGATAATGTAAGGGGCGAAGAGGAAAAATATCAAGAAGAGGAGGAAAAAAATGGAAATAAAAGATAGAAGAAAGAACGGAGGAAGAACATATATTGGAGGAGAGAAACAGAAATAGGGTGTAGGAGAGGGAGAGATATAACAAGAAAGAGAAAAAGAGGCAAACAATGATGACCATAAGGAGGTAGAGGAGTGAAAACAAGCAGAAGAAAAAGATGTATATTCAAGAAACAAGACAAAAGGAGACGAGAGGAGAAATAAAAGAGAATAAAGGAGAATAAAGCAGTGGCAAAGGAGAGGAGGAAGAAGAAGAAAACAAGAGACGGGAACAAGAAAACAAAAGAGGAGAGATTAGTGGATAGAAAATTAGAAGGTTGAGGAAGCAAGTGGAGAGAAAACAAAGAAGGGGGAGGTTGGTAAGAAAACAAATAAACAGAAAAATTGTGTCAAAAGCACAAACGAGGAGAGGGAGAAGAAGTGTTTTAGAAAAGTGAGAAAACGGCTGTATTTACTGTATATCATTTTCCGTTTGTTGTTGGACTATTTTTGATTGTTCTCTTGGGTTTACAAGATGTGACAGCAGGCATTTTAGCTGTGAAGGGGAACAGATTTTTAAATGAACACTGACTGAGTGATCCATCTGCACATTCATCACCCTGCCTAGCCATTTTGGCGTTTCATTTTTCAACAATCAGCTTTGTTACAGTGAAATGTTGTGAACAAGAAATTGAGGACTGCAGATGCACAATCACTGCTTCAATAAATGGGATGAGATTTCGACTGCAGGATAACGTGTATAAAAATAGAGATGGAGCCGAACAGATTCAGGCAGAGAGACAATAGAAAGAAGGATCTTTGTTGATGCAAACACAAGCAGGTTTGGTTACAATATAATGGGTAGAACTGGCCACAGGATTGGGGAAGGAGACGTAAATACAGAACTGCTTACAGCTGAGAAAAAAAAGGATTTAAACACAGGTTGGATTAAACATGAGGAGGGATGTATGAATTACTTGGGATTAGTCCCAGATGTCTCTCGGTTCTTTCTGTCCAGTATTAAATGATGTGACAGTAAACGCTGCCAATCATATTAATGACTTCATTAAGAGCACTTAAGACACGTTTCACTGAATCATTCCATTAAAGACTAATCACAAATAGCTTGTCTTGCAAAAATAAATCCTGAACCGTGTGCTGAGGGAAAATATCCATCTTTAAAAGAAGGAGACGTTTACTTTTCAGAAGCTGAATTGAGGCTGCTGTGAGGAGCCCTGTGAGCTTTTCGCTGATACCTTCCTGAGCATATGTTAATACTGTTTTCTGATGGAAATTCTTGTCCTGTAATAATATGTATCACACACTGTCAGGGTTTCCCAGGCAAATGTGATCAAATGATGAGCACTCACTTTTAAAATCTACCAAGTGTCAGTGATAACAGACACTAAAATATCCATGTAGAATAGTTGGCTACTGAGGTCATATAGAGGCATCTGAATTAATTTGAGTTCATTTCATAACAAGCTAGAACTCCTCCTGGAAACGTTTACTAATAAATTAGATTTCTTTAAAAAGACAAAGAGCTCTAAAATAACACAGCTAATATTACGCTGCATTTCGGATTTTTGTATGGAAAATAAAATGCAGTGATATTTCTGGATTTCCCTCTTCATTATAAATAATTTTTGAGAACTTTTGCTTAAATCATATTTTCCATCCTCCTTGTAATCTATGTTAGAGGCCAAATATTGTAGAGTTGAAATAGTGTGTGGATCAACAATAGGGAGAAAAAGCTTTTGGACCCAAAAATAAAGATAAAATTCAACATCTGTCCAAAAAGGCAGAATCATACATGCATACGTTTGCATTCTGTCTTACAAAGAAGCTAGAGTGATGAATTATTGAATTTCTGTGCTGTGAAAGTGTTTTGTTTGAAAATGATTACATGCCTATATTGAAGTCCGGCCAATGTAAATAAAAGCCTGGACTATTTATAAAAGCGTTCAGTGTTTGAATCCTGGTAAGTAATCACTGGGATGCTTGACAGCAGTTTTTATGTGAATGAGTAAAAGGACACATGAACATGAAGTACAGTACCATTGGTCGTGGTCAGCATCACAGTTGCAGTAGTGATTTGAATCCAGACAGTTGTCCAGAAGGCCACAGGCACACTGCCGGCTGTCTGGCAGAGCCCCTCCCCAATAGGTCTGGATCTGACCTGGATCTGGACCTCCCACCCACCAGCTGAATGGGGAACCCTCTGAGAAACAAATACACAAGCAATACGGAGGTGAATTTTCCATGAATCAACACATAATTGAGCCATAAAAATTACAGACAACTGAATGAAAGGCTCAATAAGAGAATTGATGGCTGACTGGAAAAAGGTTCCTACAGAGAATGTAATCATCTCATCTTTATTGAAGCACATTTTGTAGATGTATCTGTTTAACTGTTTCAGCACTTAGCTTGCATATTAAATGAGATTCTCATTTTGTGTGTCTTTATCCCTTTCACCTCCCATCTTCCTGTCTCACAACAAACATCCCTTGGTCTTTTTAGTAGACTTACATTGTTTGCTTTCTGACACTTCATTTGGAGTCTTCTGCAAAGTGAGTCTTAAACATCTTGGATTTTTCCCCACCAGAAATGGACCTGAGCAGCTCCCTTATGAGCATTCTTTTATGTAAGCTTTTAGAGGTTCAAAGGAATGCGTTAACGTTCACATTCCTCTGGAAAAGAATATACATTATAAGGTCAAAATGCATTTCGTGAGTGCCTACTCTGAACCTGTCCATTGTTGATATATTTTCAGGACTATCTCATTTCTGTCCAACATAACACCCAGAAACAAAAGCAGCTGATGATTTACTTCCGAAATCCAGTTGTGTCATGAAAATGAAAGCAGCTGCTGTGAAGTGAGAAGAAGATGATGCACAACAGATGTGAAATTGATGTTTTAGTTAGTAACCTAACTAACTTAATCACTCACTCCTCTGTTGTTTTCAGATACAGATCCCTCAGTTGAAGAAAGTATCTTATCTGATGCCAAAACCACACTCTCCTCTATCTCTAAGCTCTGAGGGAAACTGCAATGACATCATGTAAACAGAATATTTGGAAGCTGGGGCAGTAGCTCAGTCTGTATGGACTTGGGATGGAGCTGTGAAAGTTGCTGGAGAGGTGCCAGGTTACTTCCTCAGTCCTGCAGAGGTGCCCTTGAGCAAGGCACAGAACCCCCCAGAGCCCCACTCAGTTTTCCAGGCCTTTGTGTCCGAGCAGCATGTCTAACAGTAAAACCAGATTTCCCCTCGGGATTAAAAAAGTATTGCTAAAATGAAAAAATGTTAAAAGTCAGTCAAGATTTGAAACATGGCTGACAAAAGAAAATGATGCGGTGATGCTAATTGATTTTTTTACCCTGATTACAAGTGATGTCAAGCAATGTTTAAGTGGTTTTATGAAAAGTGTTCGTGCAGCAACATGTCAGCCACAACATGAAAAAAATTGCCATCAGAGTGTTGTCACATTGAAATACAGTACGCCTTCTCTGAGGCGTCCGAGTCGTTTCCAAAATGACAACTTCCTGGTCCAGTCAGTCCATTCCAAAATGGAGAAGCTGATCTATCTGTGGAGCAGTTCAACTTCACATACAACATAAACATCATTAAGATAACATCCCACCTGGTGAGTTGAGGAGGCGGGACTTCCTGCAGTGGTAGGACAGTTCCTGCTCGCAGTGCACTGATTGAGTAATGATGGCTGCTAACTGCTCCTCTTCAGCAGCATAGTCAAAGTGTGCTGAATGTAGGATTCTCTCCGGGGATGAATGTACCCTGGTCACTTCTGTGTTGTTGTGCTGGATAACCATCCATGCTGTGTCCTCTAGTACAGAGACACAGAGGAAAATGATCACAACTTATTTGATCTCTTCCAAAAGTTCTGACAATAAAAATGTGCGGAACAGTTAAATAGCAATCATGATGACTGATGATGTGAATCTTTGAAGGTGTGTGTCTTTGAGTGTGTGTTACCTGTCATATTACAATATATGAGCTGGGGTTTGATTGGTCCGCTGCCGTCCACGTCTATGTAATAGGGTCCTGATGTGTTGCCTTTGTGTTTGTAAGCCTCACATGACTGTTCATATGTTGCTTAAAGAAAATGACAGAAAATGTACAGTTAAAAATATCCTGAGGAACAAGAGAGATATGTTAATATATTAAATGAAAGGTAAGGAAATATTTAACTTTGATTTAATTTGATAAATCTTCTGACAGTAACAATTGGATATCGTTTTTGAATTCTTCCCAACGTTTTGAAATCCATGGTTTTGTAAAAGGTTTCAAAATGAGTTTTGGGCTAAATTTTTTCTAACAGTTTTAGTTAGAGAAATTTAAGCCAAATCATTTTACATTCATGCAAATAATTAGTCTGTGAAATTGACTTTTGAAATGTGTTTCATGGGTGCTCACAAAAATCCAGGCAGTATTTAAGAGTCTTCTTTGTGATGAGATGAGATTATCAACATGAAATGGTGAACGAGTTTAACACAGCTTTGCAACAATAAAACTGGCAACGATTGACATTAAATGGGAGAAATAAAAGGTGCATGAAACCCTCCATTTAGATCAGGCTTTTAAAAGTACTCAAACTAACACTCCCAGCAGTAAAGTGCAGGGAAAGAAACAAAAGGAGTCGAACTAAGAACTGTGGGAGAAAGTTTCCCACACTGTGTACACGTGATTCTTTTGTTTCCTTGTGTAATTCAAAACTTTTCCAAGATAGATCCCTTGATACCGCTTGAGAAAGATTTTGACCCAAATATAACAATCAGACAAAGAAATGTGTGTGTGTGTGTGTGAATGCGTGTGGACCAAAGTTAGTCCTGATCCTGCCTGCAGCTGATCACCACCAACGGAGGGTATAAAGATTCAATCAATGCTTGGCAGTGTAATCAAAGCCTGAATCTCTTTAAACCCTGATTTGACTCACCTAAAATACTGCAGGCAGTCCCCAAGTTTGAAATCCATTTATGTAGAGAGAACCGTCTGCCTGAGAACTCACTCTCTGTTTCTGACACGCTTTCTGCCTCCATCTCTTCGGCTGTTTGCCTTCCTCTTACTCCTATCATCACTTTCTTTATTTGGCTTTTTTCATGGCTTCTTAACTATAAATCTCGTTTTGGTTTCATGTCTCTACACTTTGCCTCTTGTCGTTTTTGCTTAATGATTTTTTTTTTTTTGTAAATGCAAAGCAGGTAGATCAGACAAGAAGAGAAACAGGGGCAGGAGGGAGTCTTTCATTCAAATGTTCTGACCTATTTAGCAAACTGACTCGTACATTTGTATTCTTTCATATAGTGTAGTAGCTTTCAAAACTAGATAAACCCTGCCGTGAGGGAAATACTTTAAAAACTCTGTTAGAGAATGTTCTCAAAGAAGCCCAAGGGTTTTAAAAATAAAATTAAACGACACAAAAGTTGAATATGTAATTTTCACAGACGAATAAAATAAATGTTTTCTTATTTCTTTGTTCTTTTTAAGTTTCTGGATACTGGAGAGGTGATATGCCTTTGTTATTGCTGAGTGGCAGCTGTTTAACATATTTCTCTTGCACTTGGACTATAAGAGTTTCTGCAGAAGATACAGACATGACTTCTTTTTAAAAAGAGAAATGATGCCAAAAAAGGTCCAAAACAAAGATAAGAGACAAAGTATCTCAATTGTTCCTTTCGCCTCTCTTCCCTCGTGAAAATGAGTAAGAGGAGGTCAAGTAACAGTCCAACCTGACACAGGTAAGTTATGTTTCATATGTCAGTGATACCAGGCATATATGCTTTGTTTATTTTCTCGACAGTTTTTACATAGGAACATAAGCAATAGCACAAACATGTTTGACGAGTGGGTACAATCGGGGGTAAGAGCTGGCACGGAGAGGTACAGTCAGGGGGGTTGAGGGGCAGATAGGGGCCATGATGTAGGGTAGTGAGTAGGGACAATTGTGGATTATCTTACTGTCTGATTATCAATGGCCTATATTTGACATTTGGCCCATTATTATTACTGTATTGTTTCTCTGGATCAATTGTCACTTACAACTCTGTCTCACCTAACCCCCATCTGATTGGCTAGACACAAGTAATAGCCAATCAACATTGAAGCCTGCCTGCCACTGAAATGCACAGTGACGAGAGCATCCTGTAGCCGGAGGACAGTCTCTGGTTGAGCAATAAAACAAAGCCTTTTGTGGAAGTTTGTAATAAATCCAAATCCCAAATATCAGTTCCCGATTTCATAAACTATTCACCATCAGTATCATTATCTGCCCTGAAAAAACAATATCATTAGACCCCTAGTATTCAGTATGAGCATCGTCACTAACTGGTTAGCTCACATGGAGCCTACTGAAGGTGGCAATAGTCCTTGAGTTGTGACGGGAACTAAGGGTCATGCTGTAGGTCATGTCAATTATCAGTAAAGCTCAAGGGAACAATTGAGATGAGCTTCTTTGCTGAGCGTTTATTTTCGTTTATTTCTAAAAATGTTCCAATGTGTCATTTCGATGTCTTTAGCTAGGAAACGAGTTAGCCTTCCCACTCAGTTTAACCTGTTCACACTTTACACTATTCAAAGTGTAAAGCACTTTGCTGCTGATAATCTTACCTTTCCTAAAAATTTGAAGCAATATCAACAAGACTGGTAGGATAGCAACTTTTACTCACTTTTCGGTAACAGTGGGTGTGTGTGTGTGTGTGTGTGTGTGTCTTTTTACTTTTAGTTTACACCATGGCTCAGAGAGAAACGTTTCTTTGATTCTTCTGTATGTACAGCACCAAAATTGACAATAAAGATGGCTTTGACTTTGTCTACCCCACTAATCTTGAAGTGTTTATAGTGAGTGTGGTCATTGTAATACACGATGAAAACCCAAAGGGTTCCCTGGAAACGTCCAAGGGCTTCGCTGTAATAAACGATGCACAGATGCTTCTGTATGAATCATTAAGGGAGGACTTCTATAGCCCAGAAAAGGTTCCATATAGAACGACTTGTTGAGAAATTAAATCCACGTTGTTCTTTGTTAACATCTGTTTCTTTCTATTCTGACCTCTTCTAATGAGCCACCTGGAAACCTCAAACTAAGACCTAAATATTCAGTGTGCAGAAAGAGGTCCACTCTGCTTGCTCTGAAGTTTTGGTTGATGAGTGCCGTTTGAAGTTTCAAGTGGGTGAAAATTGTTGCTTTCATCTCTATCAGAAGGAAAGATTGCTTTGTTCTTTCTTTAGCTAACTCTCTGTGGATAAAATGACACAATATTTCTGCATTATTATAACCGACCAGGCTAAATTTGTGAAGAAGCCGTATATCAGATTCTGCTCAATCTTCTCCCCAAGTCATCCGCATATTCTTGAGAGAAAGACAACTCTTTTTAAGGACGAAAAGCATGTTTAACTTGGGTGTTTAATACTGTTATGTTGGAAATGTGTGACATAAAATAATCCTTTATTTATCTCACAAACTGGGAAATTTACAATTTACATGATTATTTAGAGTGTCTTTTAAAAGATCATTTTGTATTTCATGAATTAGGTCTTGAAAATTGGGTCCCATCTCAAGACTGGCACATTTCTGCACAATACTCATTTTCAGCAGAAGCTTTTCTTTAAACCCCTTTCTGTCACAAACTTTAGGAAACATTTAAGAAACAAAATCTAATTTCTAAAGTGTTTCTCTGTGACAAACTGATACCATTACTCAGAGGACTGCGTGAGCTCAGCATGAACCTAAACCCCATCATATCCTGCTGAACTTGTTTTAAAAGCAGCCAGTCACATCACATATACACACACCCCACAGACAAATACACACACGCTGAAATGAACTGATAAATTGAGAAAAACAGAGACAATGGGCCATGTGCAGGTATCAGGAAGCTAAAATAAAACTCCTACAGACTTTGAAATGAAATGGTAGTCTAATTTACTCAGCATAATAAAGTACCACCAGTCTGTTTAGTCTATTCCCGATTGAACACTCTTAATTAAAGTCCTGAAACAATGAATGGGGAAATAACACAAAAGGAGATTAAGTGTTAAGGGGGCATTGGGTCTCACTGTTATTAACACAGCAGCCCTGAGAGCGTGTTTGAAATATTGTGTTCTGCTGTTGTTATTTAAAGGCTTCATTCACATTATGTTAAACGTTTTTAAAAAACCTGATAATAAAAAGAAAAAGCTGCACATTGTAACCACTTTGAAAGGTACAACACACACACATATTGGATCTAAATAATGGTGGACTTCATTCATTGTTAAGATTCTTCTAAAATATCATATTACAATAGGTCTATAAGAAAAATCAACGTCTTCATGATGTGTTCTTTAACAGCGTTATTGTTCCCAACTGTGTTCTTCAATTAATGAGTGCCATGTCCTCACAAACTGATAGCACTTGCACTTTCTTTTCTAATTAGCATAGGAAAGAGTCTGTGGGGCCGTGTGCACAATGCACAAACACAGAAGTCGCTCTGGATAAAAAAGAGAAGTGGAGAGACATCAGGAATGTTTAAATTAAAATCTTTGAGCACACATTATATTCATAATTCAACAATTTGCTGTTAAGATCAACCATTGCATGAGAAAAATAAAATTTGACCATATTGTGTATTCTTAGGTGTTATTTTACAATATAGAAGTACCAACTTAAGAAAAACACAATAACATATAATTTTTTTCTCTGCACTGAAATGTGTGTAAGGGTGCTTTAAAGCGGCCTTAGATTTTTGTCTTTAACAAAGGATGAATTCCAGGTAAGAAAACTTTTTTGAAAATCAGTATCTTGGCAAACTGCTCTTTGGGGATGAGCTGTAAAGAAAAATCTCCCAAATCTGCAGCTGTCCTCGGATCTTCAGAGCGCTTTAGCATATTTCGTCTTTCAATGTTTTAGTTTTTATGTTGACAAGATAATTATCTTTTTGTTTATTCTAACTTTTTCTCCACAGAAAAATAAATCAGGACACAGCCACAGTTTAGTATTTAGCAACAATATAGAGCCAGATATTTTTTCTCAGGATTTGGTGGAGATCAAAACATATTTAGAATATTTGATCTACATACAGTACATCAAGTGGCTAAAACTTTGAATGCAACATCCACACTCATTTTCCCTAGGTACCTTTTGATTTGTTACTACTGTATGTCAGTGGCCCATTATGTTGGGAAAAAAAAAGTTCATTGTAAACTACTGATCTTATTTCTACATTTAAATACATTTAAACTTCTACTCTCATCATTTTATTTGATAGACCTGTGGATGCCCTGTAGCTTGTTGCTTACATCTGTGGCAGGTGGCTCCTCTGTAGCCGCTGTTGGAGCAGTTACAGTGAAAGGTGCTCCATGACTGAGTGCATCTTCCTCCATGTTCACAGTGACTGGGGGAGCACCTGGGAGACAGACAGGGGGAGCGAGAGAGCGAGAGAGCGAGAGAGAGAGAGAAGCTTATTGTCAATCAAAAGTTCTGTAAAAGTTTCTCAAGGATGTTGGTATGAAAGAAGCTTCTGCATACCTGACTGCTCTGATGAGCAGGTGCGTAAGTGGGCAGAGAATATAAGCACACAAAATAAATCCAAAAGGTTTCAGTCTTTTAAAAGAAAATTTCACAATGCTTTATTTTCAAATTGAGCACAGAATGATGTTGTGAGAAGTAGCAGATTTGAAAACGTTCCTTTCTTACTATTGTGAAGTTCAACTGCATCTGACAGAGACAAAACCTTGTACTAAAATTAGTTCCCAAAAAAGGAAATCTTTGTGATTTCTACGACATGTTTGGTTGACTCTCTGTACAAGTTGGAGTTTCCTTTACTGTGTTCCCATTGATGCTGGTCTTGCTAGTACGATGGATGGTATCCATTTTGTTTCCCAATAGATGAGTCTGTATTAGGGTTAAAGTAACACGACTAGAGGTGAGAGGAGAAGATTTACTGTTGGAAACTTCTGACATGAAGAAGTTTGCTAAAGAACTGTTTGCTTTATTTTTGTTTATCTGGGCATGATGCAATTAAATCAAATGGAATTGAGAACTAATTAACTAATTTGCATTTTCAGTGGTGTGGGCAGAATGCAAAATGCAGGAGAGCACTGCAGCAACTGTAACTTTCACAGACACGGATCATATGGAGATTTTTAAGATAAGGCGTAAGATAAAAAATATAAGATTTTATTAGGAAATTTGAAAAGTAGATCTAATTGGCAAAGCATTGGTAGCATTGAAAAGGATACGAAAATAATGACCCAGGGAACATGACTTGTATAAAGAAAAGAGAATATGTGCAATCGTGAACACTTTAGGCACACACTCCTCTTTTTTCCAAAGAAGGAAATAGTGAGAAACATAGAACAGGTTTATCAGAAAGTAAAAAAACCTTTTTCTACATTTTCCCCCTAAAAAGTACTTTTGTTCAGTACTGTCACTACCCTCATTAGCAGTTTATAATTTATAGAACCCTTATTAACATGATGCATCCCCTTTCACCTAACATTCATTATAATCACACCATTACAATCGCAAACCTTTACTCTAATATCCACATGTGAGTCCTCATTTCACAATGTGTAAACTTCCAATGGTCCTCACAAAGATAGGAGAACAAGAACGCTTACACACACACAAACAAAAACTTCCTTAAGCACAGCTGTCTGTATGACAGAGGATGAAAGTAATTAGGTACAAAGAGAGAATTAAGAGTGAAGGAAGAATGAGCAGTGCAGGATGGAGACGTAAAAGAAGCAACAAAGGATGGAGGGACGGGGTGACACAGAGGGCAGAGGCTGACAGAGGAGAGGATGGATGGAGAGAGCAGCAGGGAGCTGGAGGTAGTGAATGGATATCAACTGTGTTAGGACAGTGAACCAGAAGAATAGAGGTCAGGGAACCACAAATAGAGAGACTCAAACAGAGACTATGTTGGCAGTGCACAGTTGAGGAATAATGATACTTGGAATCATGACAGCCGGTAGCATTGTTTTATCTGCTTTTATTCTGCTGCAGACATTTTCATACAATAAAGATGGATTGATTAGAAAGCAATGTGAGTGAAACTTTTGTCTTGTATGTTCATGATCAAAGCCTGAAAAATAAGCGATTTACAATTTAAGTCTGACAAAGAAATATTGAGCATAACTCCATAACAAGATCAATATAAATATAGAAGGCTGCTGGGTTTGATATGTAATTTGTTTTACCATCGGCGTGCGATCAATGACTGTTGTTGCGTTAGCGGTCTTGTTGCTGTCTTGAATCTGTCTTTTTTGTTAATGCTACATGCAAGGCATTTTAGATATGCATCATCTGACCCCTTCCAGCCACCGTACGTCATAGCTGTAGTGACATGGACATTTAAGGGTACTAAGGGAAGCTCTACACTTTGGGATTTGCTAACGGCGTTTATTACCAGAGTGCTCTTGTGAATTGAAGGTTTGTACAAGGCTTGAGCTAACAGCTAGTTAGCTTAGTTCAGCAAGTTGGGAAGAAAAGAGGACAGAGAGCAAGCCTGGTTCTTTCCAAAATAAACATTAAAGAAACAAAGATGACATTTTGGTTTATAGGGATGTATCAGACAATGGATCAGACTACTTCCTGGCAGGATGCTGCTCTGGGACGAACTGCTTATATTCTGACACTCTGGGCTTGGTATAACCACAAGCTAACTATTTTAAAATGTTTCTCCATGTCTGGAAGAATTTAATAAACATATAGCATATAGAAGTGAGGCAGTTTTTCTTTGCATTACTTTTTTCGCTAAGCTAAGCTAACCAGCTTCTCTTTACAAATACAGTTTGAGAGGAAGTAGATGTGGTAATTGCTTGTCTTATCATTAGCAAAAAAGCTAATCATCATTTGTCTAACAATGTTTAATCTTTAATTTAACAAGATAACTATCATGTATAAAATTCCACCAACAGTTTAAAACATTATTTCAATATATAGTTAACTTTGATGAAAATGATGAAAAACAATTGTAAAGCTCCAGAAAGATTTATTATCAAACAAAAAGACAAATGAATTTGCATGGATCCATTTTTATGGGTTTTCCAACATCCACTTTGTCCCTACTCTCACTGCACTCTGCAAAAGTTTGGAAAACCAAAACTTTTTTTGGCATGAGCCATCTGCATCCACAGTAGGAAACTCTTTCCAGCAGTGTTGGCGGAGTTTTTTGTCAGTGTCTCAACATTGTGTTTACTTACGGCAAAGCTGCCACATGCAGCCTCAAACAAGCAACACAGAATAAGAAAACTACAGATAGATTTAGAAACATGAACCTGGGTCAAACAGGGAACCATAGCCTGTGTCGCTAAATCTACTGCTGGTCTTTTCAGGGCTACAACTATCAGGGTTTTGCAAACTTTCTGCCCTATATAAATCTTCATAGGGCTCCTTGCTTGACTTATTTGCATTGCAACACGACAGCGTACTAGGCTACCGCTCAGATCACAGGACTCCTAGTTGAACTGAGGAGAGAGGCTTTGAAGCTTATCTAAAAGTTTCCAGCGTGGTGTGACAGTGTCCCATAACGTAGCTTGGATCACAGGACATGCATCAATCTCCCCGGTTTCTTTTACTGCCTCAGGCTTAACCAACACGGTGCAGCACCTCCCCTGATCTGCACATGCATTAAATGAAGAGGCAGACCAGGATGTCCTAAAAGACTTCAAATATCTGCTGACTGCTGAGCAGCATAAGAGGGAGGGAGGTGAGTAATTTGATCCTGTTAGTTTGCTCTGCACCTGGTCCTGGAAAAGCCTCACATCACAGCAACAGATAGATAGAGCGAATGGGACAGCAGTGAGGAATGTAAGATGTTTGCACGTGTGTGTTTGTCTCTGTCAAGGGAACAGCAGACATGTCATAAAGTCACTGGCTGACAGACAAACAGAACCACAGACAGTCAGACAAAACAAGGCTGGACCTCTGGATGACCCGTGTGCTGTAACTGTGTGCTTGTGTGTTTTGACAAGGTGTATTATTAAGTTGTCAGGAATGTGACAGAAGCAGAGAGGTCAGAATAACTACCTCCTGACAGCTTAATCTATCTTCCTTCAAAACATGATCTCACACTCGTCCAGTGAGGAGAGAGAAAGGCAAGGGGGAAAAGAAAGTTGTTGTGTGCTTGAGACAAAGTGCAACCAGTGTACCCAGAAATGCAAGAGAGAGAATTAATCCCATCTTGCCGTCACTTTCTTTACTACCTCAGGCTCTGCTTTTGAGTGTGACAATTAAGAGATGGAATCAATTTTCTTGTGTCTTCTTTGTTTCATTACTTTTAGTCAAGCAAACTCCCATTGACATGACTCAGGGAAGCCACTGCATCCAGTCACGATATCATCCACCATATAAACCACCATCAAACCACACTGTTTTTGTGGGTAATTTGTGTGATATTTAGTCATTCATTAACATTGATCAAACAATGTGGAAGCAATTTGTTAAGAAATGAGATTTTGATGTTGAAGGTGGCTGGATTTTGTCAGTGCTGGAGAGAGCCAGGCCGGTTCTTTTTCCATCTGTTTTCACCCTGTACGCTTAGCTAGGCTAATTATGTGTTTTACTTTGTATCTAAATATGAATCTTGAAACTAAAAGACACAAAGGTGTCTGAAGTGTCTGGATGTTGGATGCCAACAAAGTTGTCTCTAATTTTAGGAAACCCTGAATTCATGATTTACTAGGATAGTTGTGGTGTATTACAGCGTCTGAAGAGTCTGGTCTTGAGGAAGGACTTTGTTCCTTTTTATGGTTGTGATAATCACTTTATGTGAACGAGGAGATGAAAAACATTTGCCTCTAAGTGCTTTTTAATCCTCCTCACAGCACCTGCAGTAAGTCTTTCAGTCTCTCCTCGGGAATGCAGTTTGGTGGAACCAGGGTGCACAGAGGCTCGCTTTGGGAGTTCTTTGCATTAATAAACGGCTCCTGATTTTTCTTTTTTCAGTCCCTGATTTATCGTGTGCCTCTGGGAGGGATTTTTCAAAGTGATCTTTTTCATTCTGTGTTATAAACAAGTGATTTAGCAACCCCAGAGAGATGGTTCAGATTTGGAAACTTACATAACAGTGTGTGGAGAGCAGTGTGTGGATTATGATATTATCCTCCCCTCTAAACTTTCTTGAGAGAAAAAGCCCCTGTGGGTGGGCTGTCAGATGGTGTTTTGTGACATCTCAATTTGTCTTTGCACTTTTTTTTAATAAAACTGTTAAGGGACACCCTGAAAATGCAATATTCTGTTGTCAACTATATTTCACCTCTCAACTTTGGTAGGGACTTTGGTATTGATGTGCATCTGTCTGTCAATCTGAGTGCAGTAAGGAACTGTTAAGAGCTGTTAATTTGTGTGCCATACAGATCATACCTAAAACATACATGTATTTATGGAATGGCTGAATTCACAAAGATGCCTATAAAATGCAGTCAACTCAGATTAAGAGAGTGTAACCCAGCAGACAGCAGCGCTCTCCAAGGTCCTGATCCTGCAGTTAGTCAGCAGTAAAGGAGCTGTCCAGGATACCAGCTTCTGTCCAGACCCTATGCCGCTGGGACGCTCCAGCCGATGTGACAAGTCTAATATTGATTTCATCTGTCTGGCAGGTTAAATTTGCTTCGTGCTACTTCTGTTCTGGTCGCTGAGTCTTTAAAACGCCTTCCTTGTTTACTCCCTCAGTGTCTCTCAAAACACCTCTGTAATGGAAAGGCTGAAGAACTTTGCTGAACTTTATAGAGCTCTAAATGTGACGTTTGATTTGTAAGAGTTTAAGCGTGTTTGAATTTAAAGAAAGACAGCCGTCACGCTTATTTGAATGTAGAAACATAAAGTGAAAACATCTGGTTCATTAATGCTGTGTTGCTTTTGGACAGTAGTTGTCTGGCTTTGGATACACAGACTATATTGTTAGTCAGATCAATTAATAGTTTGCTGGTGTTTGTGTTATAAATAGAAATTGCAGGCAAGACACAAGAGACTCTCTGAGTGTTTTTCTTTTTTGTCTACATTTCTATTGTCTATTGTTTTGCAAGTCACAAAACAGTCTAGATCTTACAGTCCACAACTTCAGTCTCGTCCTCGTATCTAGTTCTTTGTTCACTAGTGATTTCAAAGAGGAGAGGTATAGAAACTCATGAAATTACATTGTTCCTCTCTGTCTTGTAGAGCACGATAAAATACCAACACATTGATTATGTGAATTTCAAAGATGTTGTTCAGATCAAACCCAGGTAGCAAATAAATCACAGTGTGAGTGTTTATCAATTTCACTGTTTCCATACATGACTGTGGAGAACTTACAATCTTTTAAAACACTGATGTGAAAAGTGAATGAATGTTATTAACCTAAAGGAGTAAAGTTAAGTGGGGCATCTGGACATCACAAATGTGGATGTTGATTAAACAGGTAGTAGACTCACCTGTCGATGATGCCACACATATCAATCTGCAAGTGGCTGTAGTTTCCCAGCAGCCTTTCCTGCACCTTAATCAGGTCAACAGGTTGGTTATCCAGAGCCAAGAGGCGCATACAACCCTGAAACACTCCGAAGGTGTTCACACACTCCTGACTGCTTTCTTCAGCAGGACAACCTGACAAGAAACACAACAATCAATTAAGGGTTTGTATTTATATTGTTGTTTTATTTTAAAACGGTTAAGAAATGTGGAATCTTAATAATTTCAGATAACACATTTTAATCTCTTTTCCTCCTTTAAGCCTAACTTCCTGTTTATTAGATTTTTCTGCCTGATGGAACTCCGACAAATTCTTCAAATAATACGTCGCGAAAACCAGAACCTATAAATAGTGCTCCTCCAGATTGCTCAGCTAGTAGACGCATACAGTATTCCTCAAACACATCACAGTGTATTTTTCAAATAT
Source organism: Symphodus melops (assembly GCF_947650265.1). NCBI lineage: Eukaryota > Metazoa > Chordata > Actinopteri > Labriformes > Labridae > Symphodus > Symphodus melops. The sequence goes on from NC_136698.1 coordinate 5,500,403, forward strand.
TACTACAGGCATGATATTACCTCATATATGCATTTGATAGTGGTACATTTTTTCCTTTTGCCTCTTTTTAGAGGACCAATATCTCAGATATCTACTGAATTGAATCATAAAATGCTATTTTACAGTGCAGGTTTCTCTGACAGCAAGCTGCATAAATGGTATTCATTTTGACCAGAGAATGTAGGTGGCTTTAACGCACCCCCTCATGGCTTTTGTGGACGCCCCTCGGTTTGCCAGGTAAACCTCAAACTGGTGTTGCAGTGAAGGAAACATGCCAACCTAAATAGCCTGTACGTTTTTCTAATAATCTCCACGAGCAGATAGGTTGTTAAACTAGGATCAATATCAGAACGGTTAGCTTAAAGAAACGTTTCAAGTGCAATGCGGAGTAAGCTAACAGAATATTTTGTGTATGTAACGTGGCAACCTGTGTGTGCAATGAGTCTTGGGAGGAGGGGACGTTTTGAATTTGGACTGTAGTACCCATTTTAAACGCTAGGTGACAGAGTTACATATTGCTCCTTTAATATCATCACTGATCTTAATATTCTGATTTTCAAAAAGCAAAGAAAAAAAAAACAGTTCAACATTAAGCAGCCAAGTGAAATCTCTCATTTTTGTCACCTTTTTGACACAGAATGAAAAGGCCACCAGATACTCATAACCCTGAAAATAATGATAATTTTCATAGCCTGACTGAGTTCCTCATTTGACTAGAGGTGACCGTCTAGCCCTGCATATTCTTCCTCTGACTGTTGGGGCTCTTCTTACTCCTGTTTTCCTCAGCAGTGATGCATTTTCTGAACTCAGTGTTGGCACAAGATTAAATATTTCTTGTAGAATCTTCTGCATCTCATTTTTATAATTATGAAAACAAAATGTATTTGTCAAGCATTTTCACAGCTCAAAGGGCCGTACAGTAAGATAAATAAATGAAGACATACAGAACATGAAGAGAAGGATGAGCAAAATCCAAGTGATAAAATGAGAAAAAAAGATAAAAGGTAGAATGTATAAAATAAAATCTCAACTTGATTGAAATTTATTGATGCTTCTGATCTCTTCTTTATGTATTCATCTTATTGAAAACCTCAGTATAGTAGGGTTGTAATGATACCAGAATTTTAAAATCAGGAGATATTGATCCATGTTTGATAGCACAGCAACAACAAAAAACACTTCTAGGCATCCAATATTGGATTTTTTCTTTTTTCACTGACTAAAACTAAAACTCATATCAGTACTGTAAAAATTTGTTTAAAAGAAAAGTTGCCAACATGTTTTTGGAATTTAGACGGCACTCTCTCTCTCTTTCGCTCATGGCAGCTTTTGGTTAAAAATGTTAAGGAATATATATATATATATATATATATATATATATATATATATATATATAATTTTTTTAAATACAAGGTACATTTCAATACTATTCAACATTAAAATACCTGAGTTTGTACAGTATAGGTTAGAAAAAAATCTTTGATGATCTTAGGCAGTCCCAGGTGACTCTTATTGTCAACTAGCCTTGGACAAAGTTTATCAATGAACTCAGTGTTTTTTAAACCAGTAATTGTTGCTAGTAGTTGACCCTGGACCTCGACATTCTGAACCACATACAACACTCCTGCTCGGGGTTACACGTTATTGTCCCCTTGAGGAAATGTGTCTTTGACTCAGAGTGCTGCCCAACATTCAGCTGCTTCCAAACAAATCAAGTTGAAAGGTCTGCCCTGCTCTAATTACAGCCCGGTCAGCTCGTCAGTCGCATAGAGATCCACCTTCCGGCAGCAGAGAGGGGAGGGAAGATGAGTCACTGTCTGTGTCACTTTAAACTCTTTGGAATTCAAAAAAAGATTTAGTTGGAGCTTTCTTCCTTTTTCGAAGTGACAATGACGCATGGAAGAAGTTTTAAAACCACAAAGTTTTAGTGCTGGAGCTTCATCTGTAATTGTCTTTTCTCTTTGATGATTAGAAATAGCTTCAAACCAAAACCTGGGTCAAAAAGTGTTTGTTTTTTAGCATTTGGAGCCAGTTTTATGATCTCATATAGGTTAACGGCCATGTCATTTCAGTTGTGTTTTTCTTCAAAAAGGACTTTAAGCAGTGACGTATTCATGTATACCTACCAGCATGTATGAGAGTTTTAATGCTTTCAGGATGATACCGCAGAGTAAGGGGAGGGAAATTGAAGTGCAGGGGACCTTGTGAAGGTGATTGCAGGGGGAGGAACGCATCGAATAAAGAAGAGCAAATAGGGAAAACGGGCAAGAGGAAAGAAAAAAGAGGAGAAAGATCACTTGAAGGAAAGAAGAGGAGGAAGCAAAGGGAGCGACTGAGCAGCTTTACGACTTCATCCCTCAGTGGGTGGCACTAAACCGCCAAAGGAGTTCTGGAGATGATAATTATTACCTGAGTACCTTCATGAATTTTAAACAGTCCTATATGTGCATGTCAGCAAAATACTTGAGGTACAAATTAAATATTTGCCAAGAGAAAGCTTTTAGGTGAAGATACAGAGTGTTTGGCAACCGTCCCCGGCTCGAGCTACAGTTTCTTTTAACTGCTCATGAATAAAAATGCTATCACATAGACACAACATGCAGGATTCATGCATTCTTTTCAGTCTTCTTACCACCGAAGAAGAGATGACTTTCTGCAGTCAGAGGAAGTGGGATGCTGGTGTGGGCGGTGGCTCCCTCATCTTTGTCCACTGTGATGCTCAGATGATCTTGTCTGGAGTTCATCTCCACTGAATGCCACTGACCATCATTCAGACCGGAGCCTGCACGCATGCAGACATGAGTGCAATCAGTTTAAGTCATTTAACATTTGATTTTAATTATTATTATTTTTATTATGTGCTGTCTGGATTTTGCTGCAAATCATTATGTTTTTTCACCTCTAAAACTTATGAAGATGTTTTCCTTTTTGCTGCTTTAATGGGCCAAAAGCAACATTTCTGTCCAATAAAAACATCATAACTTAAGGTCTGTATGATAGCTTTTCCTGAAATCACCGCTCACATCTCATGGTCTTGTCCTGTAAAGCTTGACAACATCAAACTTTATTTATGGCAACATGTTAGCTTGACTCCATACTGTGGTAATGATGACAAATTGGCTTCAAAACTATACACCAAAGAATACTGTGACAGGCACTTTTAAGCCTCAGACAGATTTAAGTGGACCCTGCTGCAGCAGTCTGAGAGGAAACAACTCTCAATTTTCAAGTAACATTGTAGCCATTATGATATGTTGCCAGTAAGTTCACTGAAGGCAGGAGACTCACATTTGTCTGGTTCAGTGCTTTGTGAGATTTCAATTTTTAGGGGTTGGCAAAGTTTTCCATCCTTCCATCAACAACTCACTGCTATATTCTAGTCTAGGTCTAGTATGTAGAATTGTATGAGAATGTTTACATTAAAATAGCAGACTTACATTAAAACTCTACTAAACGTATGTTATAGTTTTAGTTGAGTTCTTACATTTCCTCAATTATTTCCAACTGTTATCAAAGCCAGAGAAATACGGAAAGTCCGTGTCTTGTTGGTGGCCGCCATGATGAGCCGTCATGACAGACACAAAATGCTTATCTTTGCCAAGAAAACACCTGATGTTATGTCAAAGATTGCTGCATAAGGAGACGTGGGATGTTACTGAAAGCTGTTGCTGCTCTACGCTAAAAAAAAAAAAAAAGGTACCATTTTCACAGTAAAATGTCAAAAGTGTAACTTTGTACATTCACAGTATTGGACCAACCTGCACTGAGCTCCAGCTGTACCCTGCCAGCTCGACTGATCTGTAGGCGGAGTCTGGCCTCACTCAGGAACAGCCACACTGTGCCATCCTGCTGCGGGAGGTTAAAGGTCAATAGAAGCCCCGCCTTGTTCCAAGTCCTAAACTGCAGTGCCAGAGAGACGAGCCCTGAAGACCACGACCTCAGTCCTGGCAACTGGAGGAAGCTCTTTGAGTCAGTGAACGTCACAGCAACGGAAACTGGCTCAGCACAAGAAAAGGTGACATTGCCCTGAGAAAGACGGAGAGAGAGAGAGAGAGAGAGAGAGAGGGAGGGAGAGAGAGAGAGAGAGAGAGAGAGAGAAATGGTTATGACAGAGATAATAAAAGATGAATATTCATCATGTTCTGAGGCTGACTCAGTTTGACTCGATGTCACAGAGGTCCCACCAGAAGCTCTCTAAAAAAAGGACACCTCCCATATTACCATATTGATAAACGCTGAGCGGCCAAAATAAGCCAAAGATCCTGAGGCATCAGGGTCACATAGCATTAACACCCGTTATTCATGATTTGTATCATATCCTCTAATCTCAGCATGGCAAATGAAAACATGTTTTTTATAATGGATTAACTGATATGAAAAATGTGTTTTTCCTTTTCAGAAAGGTAAATCCAAACTTTAAAACCCTGATTCAAATGTCTGTAAAGCCTCATGAAATCCAAACAATGTTTAGAGGGAAACACAGCACTTTGCATAATGGTTATATATGATATGGTTAGCACTTTTTGTGATGTAATCAGGGTTATCTCCCTCAGCACAATGTGAGGCACAAACTTTGCATTCCCATTATCGTGCAAAAATAAAACTAATGTCACATTAAGTTTTTTGAGATACCAATCATGCATTACAAAGTGACTTTCTCTCTCTCCCTCCTTCCTTACTCCTCATTCTTTCACTTCTCATTTTCATTCTCCACCTCCTTGCCTTATTCATTTTCTATTTCTCAAATTCTCAAATAATATCTTTTAGTGTTTTTTTTCTTCTTCTTTGCTTTGGGCTGTGTTACTCCAAAATGTCCAAGTGATGACCCTCGTGATGATAATGGAGGAGATGATGGTGATGCCAGTGGCAATGATGGTGATGGTGATGACGGACATAAAAGTAAAGAGGATGAAAAAAAATAATTATGGCGACAATAATAATAATCATGAGTGTCCATTAGCATAATAATGACATTAATATAGAAAAAGAATAGGAGGTCACATAGGGACGAAGAGCAGCACAACTTTGAAAGCTGCTCATCTTGTTCTTACATTACATAAAAAAACTGAGAGACTTCTGGATTTTATAAAAATAACTTCAAATCTACTGCTAGAATCAGGAAAAGATTCATCTTTACTTTTAGACAGTTTTCTAGCACTGGACAGCAGTTTAAACTGAACTGAGCAAAGTGATAGAAAGTCAGAGAGTAGAGGTGTCACATGTAATTATAATCATTCAGGGGAACACAAAACATCATCATAGACAGGTTGGAGTACCAACATGCTGTGCAATGTTACAGGGCAATAACTTACTCTATACATAAAGATTAACTGTAAATAAATAACTCTCATAAATACAGAGAACAAGCAATATAACAAGAACGAGCTTTCCAGAAAATTAAGATTTACAAAAAGTTCTGACTGTTTGTATTTTTAATTAGTTAAAGGAAAGAAAACACCTCAAAAGGCCAAAGTTCCTTCACTTACTTGAGATTATTGAGAGTCCAGGTTTGAATTGATTTAAGTTGTTGAATTAATAAACAGATTTTCACAATGCTGAAACTTAAATTGATCCAGACATGAATTTTAAGACTATTAAACAGATTGATATTTTATCTAATTATAACAAAAAACTACACAAAGCTATCATCGCTTTGTTTCATAGCTGTGACATCCTGTGCACACTAAGCTATAAATTGCTAACAAGTACTAAAATTCTACAAAGTTGGAAACCATTGGTCTATAGAAAAAACATTGCTCTAAGTGACCAGAATGTTAAATATCATGCTACGCAAGAATATAACATTGAATATATAAAAGATTTTTCCTTCTCACGCAACCTGATGACAGATCTAATTTATGAAGATAAGACGATGCAGACTAACAATGACTTACCATCATGGACACCTGGTGGTTTTTCTTTTTAGCCAGCTCTATCAGACTGAGGTCATTGTAAAGGAGGTTTTCGAGGCAGCCGTAGAAGTTCCTGTTGGACAGGATGGGCTTCTGCAGTCCATGGCCCTGGACAGCTCCCAGACTTAACTGCAACCAAAGCAGCACAAGTCATAGACAGTATAAAGAAACACATTTCAAAAAGTGAGTGCAACCACTGTAGGCGGCTCGGTACACAAGATTCATGTACAAAGTTTGTATTTTATCCTTCACAGAAACTTTAGTGCACTCGACATTCATCTTCATTAGAAAAACTAATATTCCCCAAAAGCTTAGCTGAGAAAATGTATCTTAGTCAACATCAGCAATGATGTGTTTCCGATAGGTATCAATTGCTACTACAACATAATAATGCGGCTAACGGTAACCTATGAGAGAGAGGTTATACAATAGAAATACAATCATAATAAATCCTAATTTGTGTGCTTAAACAATTTGTCTTAGTGTAAACTAAAAATTGAACCCCAGCTTTGTATTAGAGAAGACAGAGCATGCCTGCACCAAAACAGAAACAAACAATAGCTAAAAAGGAGACGAGCAAGGCTACAATCTGGTTTAACATAACACACAAACAAGAAGCAGGGCTACTGGCTCCTTGCATGCAAACTTGAGGGGGAGTCGACCTGGGGATCAAGTATGTGCTGCAGTTTTAAACACCTCTAGAAGTAGAAGGACAGCTGTAAGATAGTGAACTCACCTGAATACAATGAGCTGAACAATGCTGTGACATTAATGCTTTGTAGATGAGAACTTTGGGGCGGTTAGGTGACAGAAAGAGGCACCAAGGACAGAAGGCAGACATGAGGAGAGTACAGTAGTATATGTCAGTGAGTTTGGAATAGTTATAACCTATGGTCCAAGGAGTAGAGAGAGTGTAAAGAGCCTGCTTTGTCTGGGTTTTTGTTTCATTGCTGCTTCCTGCTTTCTTTGTGCTTTAGCTGTTTTCTTAGTGTCTTTGGGGGCCTCTGGATTGTGTAGTGTAGTTCTCGAGATAGTTCAGGGTTTTTTGTAACCTGGAAACTGACATAGAGTGAGAAAGAATACCATCGACTCGTGTTTTGTAAGTCAATGTCTAAGGTCTCTTGGTAAAGAGTAGGGCTTCAGGGCTATCCTGCTGCAACAAGAGGTCGGGTTTAACATTTGCCAAAAAAAATATATTCTTGAGTCAGAAGACATAAAATCTTTTTCAGCACTGGCTTTATTTGCAACTTTTTTGTACCTTGAGATGAGTATTGGATTTATTTAATGAGGATGAAGCTCAATAAAGTTAGCAACAAATTGAAAACGTCCGCCCAGTAAACAAACAGAACTGAAGTGTGCCAAAGAGAGGTTTGGTTTTGTCCAATCAGGTGATTAATATATGGAACTAAAAACACCAGTTTTAATAAAAGGAGCATCACATTAAATAACAGTTTATCTGTTCTTTACAAGCTGCAGATTTTTTCTCACCTGGTGGATGTTCCAGCTGCTGAGCTCGGCTGGGATGTGAACCTGCTGAGTGTTTTTATCCACGGTGAGGTTAAGATGAGCGTTGATCCGCTCCAGCTTTACAAGGTGCCAGTGCTGGTCGTCCAGCAGACTGCCCAAAGAAACAAGGAGCTGGCCGCTAGAGGATGAACTCACACCTGTAACACAGATGAGGATGTCAAAATCTGTGATGTTTGAAGCTGTGCGACAACTCCAGCAGATGCAGAAAGCCTATTATGTGCACTTCAAGGCCGTTTATAAAGTTTATCAGCTTTTGGTGGCATATTTCAGATTTGTTAGAATTAGAAAGGTGATACTCTCTCATTAGAGCCCAAACATCAGCATGTTCAGGAGAGAAGATGACTGTATTTAATTAATGATAGACACACGCAGCGCATGAAGATCTGAACTGGAAGATCCAGTTCTGCATCTCCTAATATGTTGGAAGAAAGAAAAAGTTCCAACAATCAAAGGGATAGAAAATGACCCATGCACTTCAATAATTATTGAAGAGGTTTTGTTCAAACAACATCGATTTGGAAACTGGACTTAAAAATGTAATGTCCTGAACCACCTACCTTCTTCACATTTCCTGTCAAAGATTTGGGATTTTTTCTCATTTGGCCTCATCCAACATGTTTTCCAGCACATTTGTAAGAACAAAAGTGAAACTGAGGGCGAGTTCATAGAAATGCTATCTTAGCCAAAAGGTTGTGATGATTATTTATGTTTGAAATATGGCATTGTTCTCAGGGGTTTTACTTTTCAGCTTTGACTGAAGTTCAACATCTTTCCTCGTCCTTATGAGAAACCTCAGTCGAAGCCAGCATCACTTTAGAGAAATAGATCTCAGTCTTCAATGCTATATTTTAAATCACACTGTAAGAGATCTATTGAGTAGTTGTTGAGTGCTGAACTTCTAATGAACGACACCATGTGTTTTCCTCTAAACTTCTGATTCTCTTCGCATTATTTATGTTACAAAGACACACTTGAACAAATGTTTCAGGGTGTTAGCTGTAAGTGTGGCAACACTATGCGTGGCATAGAGGCTGGATGGAGGAGGAAACAGCTGGACTGGTTCTCTTCAATGTTCAGAAATACACTCAACAACACTTCTAAGGTCGCCAACAAGTATGCTACATCTCATTTACATTTCCGCAAACAGGAAAACAAAAACAACCGTCAGTTGTGTTTGAAGGTGCAGCTGTTCACAAGGAAACAGCTTATTCTTTAAAAGCACAGAAATGTTTCACACTTCAGGGAATGGAAATGTGTTGATTTGGAAGAGTTAGATGTGTTGAAATGAATCAAACTTTTCTCATTAGTCTAATTATGAATTAAAGTATTTAAAATGTATTGACTTGATTTAACATTTTCACAAATGATGAGGCAGCTACATCGATACTTTTAGTTTTTAGGGTTGAACCAACTTATAGTGCCATGTGAGGAACTTTCAGTTGTGGACAAAGCAGTACATCTTATCTCTTTGCTGAGCTCATCCTGTACATGCTTAAGGAGTGTTTCTGACTCTTTGCTGTTTTTTAACCATCAAACACATCAGTCACTTTAAATCTTTGCTGTTGAATATAAAGGCTGTTTCTCACTTCGTCTTACACCTACCCTGTGGCAGCATGAACAGCCATTAAAAATAACTTTATGGAAATGTTCAGAGCTTTCGCTAATGGTCTGTTTTGCCTTTCTCGGTCTTATAGATTCATCAATATTCATTTCAGTCTGTTCCATAATCATCTGAAATCTCCTCACAGAAGCTTTAAAATGTGCATGTATTCAAAACTTTTAAATGTAGTACCCTTGCATCCAGTTTTATGCTAAGCTATGCTAATCACTTCCAGTCTCTAGGTATATTTCTCAAATGTGAAGTTGTGACAGTGTTGTGACAGTGTTTTAATCATATTTATTTTATTATGAGGCCATTTCATACAGTAACATATTGAGTTACAGGTTTGGTAAGTGGACGGAGAGAGGGAGAGAGAGAGAGAGAGAGAGAGAGAGAGAGAGATAGAGGGAGAGAGAGAGAGAGAGAGAGAGAGAGAGAAATCAATACCAGAAGTCTGAAGGCAAACCATTTTAGCACACTTAACTTTCATTCATGAAGTACTGTCTTTCTTACACTCTGTCATACTTAATTTCCCTCATTGTCTTGTCCTCGCCTGCATGTCTGTGAGGATTTTGTAAGAGAATAATTACTCAGTCTATCCTTTCTGAGCAGACTAATATTGAATGTTCCTGTCCACCAGCTGAGGCGTATGCGCTGAACATTTTACTTTAGTGAGTCTGCTGTTGCAGGCAGCACCCTGGGGCAATATCACCTTATCATTCTCTGTCTGCTTCTCCATTACGGCTCTCAACTCGAGCTCTAAATCTGTTTATGAAGGACGACAATGACAGGTCTTATCAGGAGACAGACAGTTATAATTGTATTTCAGCTTGCTGTTTCAAAAAAATTACGTATTCTTTCCCAGAACCAATTATCAACTTTCGACACAGTTGGAAATGTAATTTATTACGATTGAATAGATTGAGGGAAAAAAAGAAATAACAGTGTGATAGTGATGACAAAAACGGTTACTGCTGTGTCAGGTCCCTTCATTTTACTTTGGGTTTGCATCTTTCTTTTTTGAGAGGAAAGTAAAATCAATAATGCATGCAAAACACATCAACAAAGACTTCATGCTATAAAACAATGGGTTATTCATTTAATTTGGAAATGGATTGCAATAATGAAGTGTAAAAAAACTAAAATCCTGTCCTTCTCTGTGATTTATATTCCCACTAGTCAAATCTGATGTTTGAAAAATCTTTACCTATAGACCAAGAAAGTGAAGATGTTGTGTAACTATTTAAAAGTTGGAGAATTGTGATTTTCTCCTTCTTGTTTTTTTAAATTTATTTTTATACATAGGTTTAATAATCATCATCATAATTAGTGGTACATCCGGATTGGACTGCGTTGTTGTTTGCTCTGTCTCAAAGTCTCACATTGACACACAGCTGAGCGCTCCTCTTGAAACTGATCATCTATTCAGCTGAAGATAAAATATCTCAGACAATGCTGCTGGTCGCTCTCATTCTGATGATGGTGTCACTTGTTTGTGTGTGTTTTCAATGTGTTTGGAAACTCGGAGAGTTTAGCTTTTTAACCAAGACTAATATCTGTTACCAGCAAGTAATTGAAGCACAGGGGTTCTCTTAGTTTAACACATTTTCTCCTGTTTTGTGGTGAGTCAGGGAGTTTAGTATGGTGTTTTGTTTCAAAGTAAGACAACTTTTATTTAAATTATACTTAAAGGGAACGAGAAATCATAGATACATTTGGACTTAATTTTACACTGCATGACCAAAGGGTGAGAGAAAGTGTTCATGTAATCATGATGTCATCCATCAGAGTCAAACTGTTTATCATTTTCTTATCAAACATCTACTAGTCAAAGTAGAAAAGCTCAAAATAACATGACATAACATTTTCTCTGTTTTTTTTCTTAAAAAAAGAAGAGGGGATACTAGTTTATACTTCCTTCCTGACTTTGTGTGCATCTTATCATCTTTTTAGTAAGCAACTTGTTAAACAGCAGAGCAGCGTGTTGCACTACGAGTCCCATGAGTATCTTTGCAGTTCAGCTTGAGGCTGCTTTGCAACACAGAGGCTGCTGACTGAAACCCTTATGAGGCTGTTACAACAGAAACTCCTGGAGGCTGAATGGAAATCACTGAAGAAAAAGTGGAAAAGAGAACGTAAATGTAACAGTAATCACCACAATTTCTTGTTTTCCATTGACTCTGCCAACTGTCCAAAGAGCTTCATTTCTTCATGGTGCTCTGCAGAATCATATGGTGGTAGCTTTAAAAATCATGATGATGTTTTGTCAGCGTTAAATCTGCACTATTATGTGTTTTATCACACAGAAACACAAATCCCAACCACAGCATGTTCTCATTATGGAGCACAGAGAGAAATGACAGGCTTTGACTGAACATGCAGCATTGCCCTGCACGCCTCTCTGCTGCCATCCTGATTTAGCCAGTGATACTTAACGCTATTCGTCTGGAAACGCACTGAAGCGGGACACACTAGCCCTCAGAGTGTTTACTGCAGTGTAATACAGCCTCCTGTTGACAGTTCAGAATTGAGCTGAATTATGAAGCAGTGAGCTACATTACAGCAAAGTGACATTTTGATAAATGTAAAGCAGCGAGGAAATGAGATGGTTTTGGATAGCTGGCATAAATCTTAATGAGCCAGCCAATTTATTTCAACTGCTTGGACAGCCACGGGCGGATAGCGCGGGTGTCTGACTGTTCATCTGTTTGTTTGCCAGTCTGTCTGTCTTTCTGTTTTCATTCATCATTAATTTATGCTAATGGCTGTTACACTGTGTCTAACAAAAATACATCTGCTCTGGCTTGTTCTTGTGTGTTTTATAAGTTGCACATATCCCCGATGCCCAGTGTTAGCCATCATTAACTCTCCTGTGTCTCAGCCAGCTTGTATATCATCCTCCTGATGCGACATGTATCACCACTAAAGAGACGATTGGGACAGTTGGGATCAGGCTGCCAAACGGGAGAGATAAGTAGGAAGAGCCTCAGAGAGCAGCTCACAGTCTGGCGCTGTGGAGATAGCACATCTAAACCTTCCGGATTTTATCTCGGCTCCTCGATTTTTAACTTTTCCTTTCTTCTCCTGAGCCAACAACTGACTGTGGTGGAGCATGCTGTGGCTCAGGGTGGATGCTCCAAGCTATTGATCTAAATTACACTGTCTGCCGACTGCAAACTCCTGGGAGCGTATAGAGAGAGAGAGAGAGAGAGAGAGAGAGAGAGAGAGAGAGAGAGAGAGAGAGAGAGAGAGAGAGAGAGAGAAGGCAAATAATCACCTCTGGAAAAAAACATCTAGCAGTGGCACAACTTGGTGGACTTATAAGAAAAGCTTTGATAAATATTAAAAGAGAGGAAGGAAAATAAAACAGGCAGGAGAAGAAAGGGGAAGGGGCCAGCAAACACAGCAGGCCAGAGAAAGAAACATGCAGTGACTGCGCTGTGATTGAGCCTGATTTTATTTTGCTGTATTGGCTGATATACTTGGATATCACATCTCAATCTAATCTCTGTGTCCTTCCCAAAATTGTGGAAGCAGGATTTATTTTCATTCACGGCTAGCCAGAATGCTTTGAGCAGTTTGTTGATAATCAGCTTGGCGGGTCTGGCATGGAGATGTGACAGGCGTCACTCAGGGAGCTGATGTCAGGATGATGGCTCTCAGAGATAACACCTCTCTACTGCTGACAAATAGACAATGCCAGCAGGGAATTAATGCTCTTCACCCCTTTCCAAAACAGAGGGAATTGAACAATACTCTGTTTTGCTGGACTGCAGAGAGGAGGAGAAAAGGGCAGGCAAGACTAGAGTAGAGGCCAGAGGGAGGAAAGAGAGCACAGATGAGGTATCTATCCACTCATCCATTCATCACTCTATCTAACTATTCATCTATCCTTCCATGAACTTTTCATTGCTTCAATTTTTTCTGTAATCTCTGCAAAAAAAAAAACATTTTAAGTAAGCTTAAAATACTACACGAGCTAATAAAACAAAGCTGAAAAACAGTTGTCAGACAGCTTATGAACCTCAACATGTAGCTCAACACTATAGACTGTCTGCATGTGACAGGAACTAACCTCAATGCACTAAAAATGTTTATAAAGTTCCATCTCTATAAAATGTAAATGTGATGAAGTGTGAACCATAATGATCTGAATTCCATTTTTTTTTTAAAGATTCATTTTATGGATTTAATCAAGTCTAATGCAGAGAAAGAAAAGAACATAATTTATTAAAAGGAGGCAGTCACCAAACTTTTTCATTGCACCGTAATAGGCTGCCTGGTGGTGCAGTGGTTAGCAATGTTGCCTCACTATGAGAAAGTTTCTTGTCATAGTCTCTCTGTGTGTCTCTCTGAGTTTGCATATTCTTCTCGAGCACGTGTGGGTTCTCTCCGGGCACTCCAGCTTCATCCCACAGTTCAAAGAAATGCTCGGCCGGTTAATTGGTGACCCTCTAAAACTCACCCAATCCCTCGCCCAATTACAGCTGCAACTGGCTCAGGCCCCGTGACCACGAATGGGAAAGCAGTCATGGATGGATTGATCAAAAGGGCATATGCATTCTTTTTGTCCGATTTTTTTAAAAAAAGCTCATTTTTGGAAGAGTTGGTGCCTATGCATTGTGATCAGTGACCCTCGACACTCTGTCTTAATTAAACAAACCTGACAGTCAAACAAGCCTCTACACAGTAAAATATATTTTTGATATGTGATGCCATTTTTGCTACGTTGTAGTAGCGTTATTGACATGATGACAGTTTATAGTGATGCGGGGAAAAAAAATCATCCCACCCCTCCCCCTTGCAGCAATTTTCCTCACTTTTATCTGCTGCGCTCACACATCAGCTCAATTCAACTTCTTGTGGAGAATTATTCAACAAAAGGGCTGGCAGGAAAAACATCAAATAAAAAGTCAGAGAGAAAAATTCTATTGCTGAAATTTTCAGGAGTTTTGAATGTGTCAAATAGACTGAAGAACAGATTCTGTAGTTTGGCAGGAATGACACAGAGAAGAAAGGAAACTCTGGTGTTCTCTATACTAAATACCTCACTGGAGTTCATTGAGATAAGGTTGAAAGTTGCAAAAAATGTACCTTTAAAATCCCAGAATTTTGGTGTGAGTCATTCTTAGGGTATTTTCCCAGAAATGATAATCATTTGGAGTTATAACATTGTTGATTACTGATGACAGTAGGAAAGGAAGGGTTGCTGAGCAGAGGCGGATGGCATGTTTGATTTGAGCTCTGCCATATGGGGGAAACTGGCAGCCTGACAACACCTTAATTTAACCTCATTTACACCAACATACACAAACACATTTTCTCTCTATAGCCTCCACAGTGTTCCACTCTGTGCAGGTAGAGGCCATGGATCATGAAATGCTGTGCTAGCTCACTGTGCTCAGCAGAGTTCGACCTTAACGCCTGCTGTTAGCATCCATCATCAATTAAAAGAGAGAGAGACAGAGAGGATATGAGAGGTCTAGCTGGGTGAGGAAGAGAAAGAGAGTTACAGCAAGAAACTGACAAAAACTGGGAATGATACAGAAAGGATCAACCTTGAGTAAACACCACCAACAAATAGTGCAGTCTTTCTTCAAAATCTTCCACAGTCTTCCAACACCAATTTCCCAGGTTTCTTCACCGTCTGATTAGTTTTGTCTGGAAATTGCTGGAGACATATGGATGTCAAATAAACACTGTATTGAGCTAATCAGCAGAGGCAGAAAGACGCATGCATCCCCTGAGCTGCCTCAAAATTGGATCAGTGGGTTCTTAGAAATCACATCCGACAAACACACAAACAAACCAACAGATGGACGGAGACCAACATTAAGCTTTTTCATTTTCATTGAGGGAACAAAAACTAAAGTGCAAGCGATTAAATTTCTTTATACTTAGACAGGATGGTGGATTCTCTGGAGGCTGAGAGCATAATAACACAGTATGGTATAGGTGTTCAGCTGACAGATTTTCAGAGCAATTAAAAATAAATGAACAGAAATTCTCATTTTTAAAAAGTTTTAGACACTCTTCATCACAGACTTTCACTTCTCCACATGAAGTTGACTTTGTTGGTTTTTTTTCTAAAACTTAACTGCATTTACTTGGTGCTTCACGTAAAAAAAAAAAAAAAAACACTTCCCCTGAAGTAGATATTACTTGTAATATAGTTTTTTTCTTTGCTCATTTCAACTTCAGAGGTACAAACTTAACTATTTCCAGTCACACTATAAGTTCTGACCCTGATCCGGTGCACTTTTTCTTATTTAATCCTGTCACATTGTCTTGTTGCCTCTACTGTGTGTGGTGGAATTTCTGTTATTACTTAATTTAATCTGCATGTTAAGTCACTGGTCCTGATGTCAGTCAGACCTGATACAGTTCAGCTTTGTCTTAGAGACCAAGGACAGCTCAGAGACTGTCAACAGCTCTTTCTGATATCTGAAAGGATGTTTGGGAAAACTTGCTAACCCTGATAATGATTATATCTTTTTGAATACATGCAGAGCCTTTGCAAGAATCCGGCAGTTGTGTTTTAGCATGACACTGAACCACAAGTATGATGTTGAATCAAGTCTTCTGCAGTATTCATCTGATGTGTAAACTTTCATCAACGTGAGCCATCTGAGTCTAAGGAGTCTTATTGTGCGGAGTCAAGTCTTTAATAATTTCCTCGACACTGTGAACAGTGATTTTGGAGCCTCATCTGAGGACCAAGCAGCTGACAGTAACCCCCAGCTACTAAACTTGAATACTCACAGCCTTATGCTGTGAGTTGTTGTTGAAATGTGCTATACAAATAAACTTGCCTTGCCTTATGCTGCAACCTAAAATAGGCTACTTTAGAAGAACTTCAATACATGCACAGATGCAGATTATAGCCCTTGAATTGTTATTTGCAGCAGAATCTTTCTTGTCTTACTCTTTGAATTTTATCCTTTATTCCTAAAAGACTGCTGGTGTTTGACATTTTAAATCTGACGCCTGCAGAGCGCTGTTGGAGCATTCGTTGACGGCATTTGGAATAATTTGTAAAATCTTTTCCAGGGTGTTTGACTGAACAAGTCTGTGACTTTTAAACTTCATCATTTGCACATTTTACTGCACTTACGTAATAAATAGCCGGAGATAAATATAGGAAAAGTATTGACCTTGTTGGTGGTAGAGCAGCAGCCGTCCCTTCTCCAGCACCAGGGTGAGGCTGTGATCTCTCTGTCCCTCTGTATGCAGCAAAGTCCCAGAATTCCTCAGGGTTTTAAACTTCAGAGAGATGACCTCCATTTCCGTCCAGCTCGGCCTAACACTCAGCCTGTAGATCAGGCTGCTGCTGCCATCGAAGTTGGCCACGTCAGAAACTAAAGAAAAGCAAAGAGTGGGAGAAGAGAGAAGTAGGTTCATCAGACTAACGACACAAATTCAAGTATGATCAATTATTCCCTCAAACTTGACTTCCAACATTTCTAAATCTTAATATAAGAATACGTTGTTTTTAAAATCAGCATTACATGGAAATGGTACTCACAAAAAATCAAGAGAAAATGGACTCACTGTATCTGCATCCATATATCTCCAGTCTGAGTCCAATCCTCCCGGTGGGGTTCCAGTCCAGAGGAATCAGGCGCAGATAGCGAGCTATCACCGGCTGTTCCAATTTATACTGGACCACAGAGTCTGCATTACTGTTACCTGGAAAAGCCTGAAAAAGACCGAACATTAGTCAATGTACTTTGCCTATTTTTTGCATCAAGACACCCGGGTTTTCAAATTTGACTACAGCAGTAAAGATCTGAAGGCAAAACACTTAAAGTAATGAGTTTCTCAAGTACACTAAAAAGGAACAGGGGATCTGTTTTTTTTTTTATTTTATTTTTTTAAACGTTCATATTCAAGCTGCTCAATAAGGAATTTATCTATCTATCTATCTATCTATCTATCTATCTATCTATCTATCTATCTATCTATCTATCTATCTATCTATCTATCTATCTATCTATCTATCTATCTATCTATCTATTCTCTTTAGAAGTTTTGCAACCATCCTGGAAACAAATGGATATAACAATCTATCGACAAAATCTAGCAGTGGCAGAACGTTGATAAAAGTTGATGAAAGCCATGTAAAGGAACAGGGACAGTTTCCTGGGATTGATTGATTGATTTTTATTGTTAAAATCCAACATCTATCCATTCCCTGAGTGGCAACAAAATGTCAACAGCCTGCTACAGAAATAGATTTGGTATCCAAAGGTATCTAATGTGTGTAGTTTTCTTATAACCTAAAGCTTTACTTTATACAAACAATGATAGGTGGATGTTGCTAACTATCATCTCAGGTCACGAAAGTCGCTGAACCTATTTCTAAATAAAATGGAAAAATATCTGATAAATGTAGTGGTTTTCTGTGCTGTTAAATTGACTAGCAGGTTGCCCATAACGTCTATACTCCAGTGGAATGTATTTTTCTTTTTTTTCTCTCGTAAATTCTATTTGTGAGATAACAAAACAAGCAATACAAAGAGAGTTGCTGTTTGGGTCTTTACAGTTTATTGTGTTAGCATGTCCAGTCTTATGATTAGAACATATCTATTCGAGTCAATACTGAAGAGTCAGAAACAAATGGAAAATAAAACAAACAAACCAAAACAAAGAGCAGGAGAGAAAAAATAAATAACACAGTGGAATGTATTTTCTAATGAATGTGTTTGCACTAATTAGAAAGTATTGATCTCTAAGCTTAGTGTACTTTGTTATTCAGCTTTTTACTTTTCTCCTTCATTGATTAATTTGTGATGGCCTATTTAAAGGAGAGTTATTTTCTTTATGTTCCTGCAGAGAATATGGCAGGATGTAATGATTGGAAAAGTGGTTATTCTAAATGACCTGTTTCATTACAATTCCCTGCCTTATTCTTCCTCCAGAAATGTGTGCTTTCAAACACGGAGCGAGCTAGTTAACACATTATTCTAATTGCTTGAGTCTGACTAATAAACAACAGCCAAGATGTTGAACCCCTGGAAAACGAATGGGTGACGTCACAATGGCTGAGCCCATGCAGTCAAACCACTTCTCTTGTGAACAAGTTCTCACGACCCTACTTTCCTTCTGTCTTTCATCTCTCAGTCTTTCTAAATACAGGAACCACAGAGGGAAGCCGCAAAGCTTATCAAGCCATGCCCAAACCTGAGATTCTTACCCAATACAACAAAATCACAACTGCAATCGACCATATTCATCCCCTCACACTAGACCCCTTCGTAGCCCATCCTTAAGCAAATTGATGTGAAAGCCCCTAACCAATTCAGTATACAACCTTTTATTCTGTTCAAAGAAGTGTTTCTCTCAAAAAGAAGAAGAAAAAAAAGGTCAAATGTGCAGAAAAACTCTCTCTAACCCCCTGGTCTTTGTGCATTTTCAAACTTTGAGCTCGGAGAGGCCATTGATCCTGACTGCTAATAACATCTCTCCCTCTCTCTGTCCTGTGATCAATAACTCTGGGACCTATTCTGTCTCTGTACCAGGCCTCTCTTAAAGAGACTAATAGCCTCTATTTTCCCAATCAGCTTCCTGTGAGAAGCTTGTGGTTGATACACAAGAAGCCCACAGAGCATCGCATGCATCGTGATGAAAGAAAGAAAAGCAGCTTTTATGTTCCATGCATGCTTTGTTGAGGACTGTCTTGATGTCTTGAGAGTGTATGTCATGCTAAATGTGTGTCTGTGCGTTTAGTGTGTACTGATGAGGCTGAATGAGTGAAATTGGCTTCCCTGGTGCAGCATAATTGTGATTTCAGCACCATCTTTGGTGCTTTCAAGGGCTGAACCGGCTGGGCAGCCAAGCGTTGAGCCCAAGAAATGACTCCGTTTCCTGCTGAGGAGGCTGAATTAAGAGGCATCTCATTTACCTCAGCGTGCATGTTGTGAAATGTGAGCAGCCTTTGACAACACCTCAGTCAAGGAGAGAAATATAGTCAAGGAGAGAGTTTGGGCCCCAGATAGCCTCAGGTTTAACTTGTGTGCCCCATATGCAGAGGCAATCCAACACCGTTATTTTATTTCAAGATGCAGCAGTTATCATGATGAAAAAGGGGTCTGAAGAAGAGCCCAGTGTTGTTTGACTGAACTCTAAGTAGTAAGGAATGTGTTCAGGATATTAGTGTTTGTTTCAGCCATGTCTTAAACTTGTATAACTGTGGACTGTCTGATCAATAAAATAATAAGCTGAAGAACTTCCTGCAGCTACTGAGAAAAAGTAAATGATTTTTTTTTGCAACATTCATTTAGGATTGATTAATGCACTGTTCAAAAAGCTGTACTTGTTTTGTTTTTTTTTTGTTTTTTTTTACATTTATAGAATCAGTCTTAATATGCATTCTTATTGCCCTTTTGTCAACAATGTGATAAATACATGGAGATTAAGATATTACCAAATTCAGATTTCATTCCAAAGATATGGAGATAAGTGCTTGGTAAGTGCACAACCAGCCACACTCACATTCACACCTGGGTAATTTACAGTCACAGATTGTTTGGTGTGTGGGAGGAAGCAGAGGCCCTGTCCAATGGGGATTCAAACCAAGAACCTTCTCAATGTGAGGCAACAGCTCCAACCATTGCACCAGCAAGTAAGCCCCATTGCTTGTCTTTTTAGGGACAACTCAGTGAACCTGAGGCCGACAGCTGTTTCTTCAGTCAAAACTGCTACTTTACAGGCACTGTAAGAAGGCCTGACTAATATAGAGCTCTAAAAGTACTCAGAGAGCTCATCTGGGTTTATTAGCTCTAATGCTGAGTGTCAAATGAACACGTTTTTAAGCTGTGGGAAGTCAAACTCTGTCCCCTCTTTCTGACTATCCGGCTTCACAGATTTTTCATCCTTCACTGAAAACCGCATCCTGTCAAATCAGAATCAAAAGCTATTCTCCGGGCTGAAGACGGGCGTATTGTCTTCCATTAAGAGGTCGCCTGACTGCCTCTGAATCAAATCTATTGTTGCTCAATCGTAGGAGGCAGACATGTCTTCCTGTCAATGTGACACGTAGGAGTTTGCTGGGTGGTGATCAGTCACTCTGTAGTCAAGGATTCTCTCCGTCTTTACTGAGACATGGAACATGTGAGAAATATGCAAAAAGCTAAAAAATAAGGATTTTTGGAGAGAAAAAGAAAACTTGGGAATGTGCAGATATAAAGGAAAGGAGACGGATGTGTTCGTCTTTTTAAATTCTTACCCAGTCTGCAGGGGTACTTCATACATGAGCTACTTCTAAATAAATATTTAGTCACCACACATGTTTCAGGTAGTCTTCAGGCACTCCACTGACACTCTCATCAAGTCTGATTCACAGCGCCGGAGCTGGCGTGCGTTCCATCAGCCTGTTGATGGACACGTGTGCTGCTGCAAGAATCAAAGCTGCAACTTCTTGCGCGCCAGGCAGTCTTTCGAACAACAGCTCCAGTCTCCTGTCGTCCAAGGTTTAACTGTTTGACAGCAGCTCTGTGCAGCTGAGAGAGAGCCCTGCCCAGGTTCCTTTCATTGTTCCATCCATTATTAATAAAGAGTGAAAGGCTCCAGGCGAGCCGGCATGATGCTGCAGGCAGTACCAGTCCCCACAGAAATGTAAATTATGTCTGTGACAGTGAGGCCAAATGGGTTTTAACTTCAATCAACCCACAGTTTAAGCTGAGCTCTGTCCCCAGCTCTCTACATATTATTTACAATACATGATGTTGATTTAAATGTGTATTATTTATATAACTCAAACTGATTCACTGCAGGATATTTAAGAGATACTTTAAAGAGCTCTCTTCTTCAACTAAAGACTTGATATTGTTTGCGATGTTATTTTCCCAGCAGTGAGTCCTTTTTTTATTAATTTGGTTTCAAAGTGAAACATTTTTTAAACAGACCTTCGTACTACACTAATGGATCCTCCAACAGACCCAAAATGAGGTTAGATTTACTAATTTATTTTTTTTAACAACTTGTTCTGATTGGCTGATCATGGCAAGGATTTCTTAAATATCAAGTTGGTCTTCTTAAATCAGTGTATCTACCAAGTCGCCATGCTCGAGATAATAGAATGCTATATATATGCATCTTTCATACAGTTACATTTTCCTTTTAGTATGAATGTAGTTTGAATGAACACACATTTAGCCATTCTTTACATGTTTAAAAATTCCCCAAAACGTTCCAACACTTGTTTTGCTTGATAGTAAATCTTAATAAATGTAGTTCTCCCTTCTCTCCATGGGAGATTTGGTTCTGTGAGAACTTTTACAAGCAATCTTTCATCAATCAAACTAATCATCTCACCCCAAAAGATTCTTATTTTGTCAAGTTTACAGGAAGAAGTTGATATGTTAGTTGAATTGCGGGTTTTGAAAGCAGCGTTCTCTATTGCTGATGTGTGTCCTATATTTCAATTAACTAGATGCATTCTTTCAGGGTACAGGATGTGCTGATTTTTCACACTTAAGTCAATTTGTACGAGTGCTAAAACACCTTTGGGCTTACTCCTAACTTTAACTCAAATCAAGTTTTCAATAGTTTAACATTTAATTGGACTTTAATTTAAATTGGTATTCTGTATCCAATATCTTTGCACACTAATTCAATGCATCCTTGTCTCCTAGATATTATGCTGATATACAGTTCATTTGTTTTCCAAATTAGGTCTAGCAGGATAGAATAATTGCTGCATGAATTATTTTCACTGGCAATGTTTTTCGAATGAAAGACATGCTCAGAGCAGCAGAAGGTTAGTTTGAGTGAAGGGTTTTCATTTTGTATAATGCATTTTATGCTTTTTGAATTTCTCAACGTTTAATAAGGACAGCTCTTCTTTTTCTTGAATCTTAAAGAAGTGCTGCAGAGATTGATGGCCATTTTGTTATGAGTAGATTCTTTTGTAGACTTCCTAAAAACACTGTTGGACAAAGCTTTCTTGAATTGATTTTCAAACATTTTGCTCTTGAAGGTGTGATTTAACCATAATTTAGTGTTTATACTGATTAGTGCAGGAGACTTACTCCTAAGCTGTCTTCCTGCCGGTGTTGTCTCCAGTTGTGTCCTGTGTCGCTGAACATTAACAGGTAAGCCGTCAGCCAATCGGAGCTGCCGTAGCGTCCCTGTGTGGCGACAGCTGTGATCTTGGTCCTTCTTCCCAGATCCACCTCCAACCACTGGTACCTGTCTGAGACGAGAGGAGACCAACCTCCAGCTCCTGCACAGAGGACAGAGACACAGAGACTATGCTTTAATGATCAGAATCGTGTGTGTGTGTGTGTGTGTGTGTGTGTGTGTGTGTGTGTGTATGCATCTGAGTGATGGAGAAACAGAGGCTGGGAGAGGTGACAAAGCAGAGAGCGAGGATCGAGAGACAAATTGTCCAAGTGAAATGTGATTCATTACATTTTAATCTATTTGAAATGAAAGTCTTAAAGTGTGAATTTATAGTCTGGAGTCGACGCTCCGTGCTCAGATTTTGTAAAATGGAGGATAATAAATCTCACAGAGTGCGTATGAATGCAAACTGCTAGTTTATATGTTGGAGTAATGTTCAGAGATGAGGAGTGTGCAGATGTCAGGATTTCCAAAGAGAAGGGTAATGATGGGAATAAGCTAATGCTTGGTATAATGAGTCAGCACATTTAAAGTTAAATACGTCTTCTAAGTTAAAATGCTACAAAATATGTTCAACTTTAATCCACGTCTGTGTTTAAGTCCATTTACACGCCGAACAACTTAAAACCCTGCAATATGTCAGACTTCATGACGATAAATAATAAATCCTCATAATTAAAGACATTACATCGGATTCATGTGGGTCACAAACACTTGAAGGAAATGGATTTGACCGTGTAATCTAAAACTGTCAGATGATTCTCCCAAGCTAAGTGTCAGGATGTGTCCCGACACAGAGTGTATCTACTGCGAGTTTTACAGGACATGCTGAGAAATCATTGAACAGCTTGTTCATTTACATGTTCACATAGATAAGGGCTACATCTCAGAGCCGAAATGTTTTCCTTTTCAAAAGTGATTTGCAAAAGGTGACGTCCCTCCTATGTTTTTCAGGGTAACATGCTCCCTTTGTGTCCAGGCGACAGCTGTTGAAGCAGCTGGAGCCGGCATCCAGGAGTGTATGAGATTAAGTCCCTCTGTGTTCATAATGAGGTCAAAAATAAGCAACCACATCACAAGTGTATAACATGCACCAAAGTAAAGGTGAATAGTTCAGTTAAACACATTAACTTATAATTCCTCATTGGAACAAAGGGACAACCTCCCGTGCTAAAAAATGTGAAAGAGCAAAATAATGTAGTACCTTGAATGTCCACTTGAGGCTTGCTTTAAAAGTCTCAGAAACACATTAGGTCCCTCATTAAAATGCCATGTTTAATCCAGGTCTTTTGGTCTTTATATCACTATAAGGCCAAGAGTAATGAATTATTTTGCATAATTAGGGGCAGGCTGATTAGGAGTCGGCTGATGTGCTGCAGGTGGATGTGTATAGCTGCCATGGCGCTAAAACCCCACCACATGTCCACCCATTGATCAAAAGGGAGTAGGGTCAGCGTGTCAAACATGGCGATCCTCATCGTTGGGCTTCAAAACATCACTGAGACTACGTCCATGTTTTAAACAGTCTATGATTGGAGAACAGGTACCAAAGTTTGAAAGACACAAAAGCAGAAACATCGCAGGCTTCAAAAAGTATTTATTTAAGATACTTTTTTCCCCCCTTTTTTTCCTTTCTGAAAAACGACAATTTAGTCTGAATTTTAAAGAAAAATAGATTCATTACAATTACAAACTCCTTGTTTTTTAAATGTGTTCCAATTCACATAAGCAGCCAGGCATATATACAGTAAATATTTCATAAAGCTACAAACATTTTGATTCTGTTAATTTTTTATAACACCCATGTGTAAGTGTTTTAATCTTTTAACTTGTTTTGAGGGAGTACATTTGTTACCTTGATTTCACCTCTATTTTCTTGGAAAAATGTGTTTGCTGCTTAAAGACAACACTGTTCCCCAGGTTCTAAAGCAGGGGTCGTCGACTACACTTGTACCAGGGAAAGATTTCTTCTTCACTGACACTATGAGGGCGGGACTGTAAAAACCTGACAGCTGTTATGGTAACACTGATGAGGAAAGTCATTTCTAACATTGTCCAAATGCTAGTATTTTAGCCTTGTGATTTTATTTTTTATGTTTTGTGTTTGTTCATAAACAACAGATGATTTATATTCTGGAGGCCGGATGGGAAGCTTTGGTAGCCCATGGGCCGCCAGCTGATGAAAGCTGTTCTAAAGTAAACACACAACTTGAGAGACAACTTTACTTCTGTTATGATGAAGTTATGAAACTAATGGGCAAAAAAAACATGTCTCTGGCGATAAGTCTGTTAAATATGTGGATAAAGAAATTAGTACTAAGTGATATTTGTGAAGAAGGGACCTAAACCATATATTCACTAGGATAAAGTTTTAAAATGTGGTACCCAACCGGATCTTATTACTTACAATTAAAGTGAAATTAAACTGACTCATTTCAGAAAAATATGGAAAACTGAGCGTTATAAATTGTGTTAAAATGCTCAGCTTAAATGAATCTTCTGGCCCAGTCATCATTTTAAGCAGAGAAATAAATGTGTATGGTATTTAAAAGTGACAGCTCAGCAAAAAGCCAGGCAAGTAATAAAATGCCCCAATTTGAAAAAAGAAGAGGTCACGGTTCTGAATTAACCTCTCAGAGGAGTCCAAAATAGGAAACAAATCAGACTCCCACATGACTTCACATTTTATGAACTCAACCCTGGGACAAACCAGACTCTGCATTCAGGGGATGTGCTTCTATTCAGAACATCTAACCTGTTGCTGGAAGTCAGAGGGTCAAGGGAGGCGAGGGAGAAAATACGAGACAGCGGAGGCGAACAGTGAGATAGAGGGAGACTTTAAACGGTATCTAACTTTGCAGGAAGACATCGGTAGAATCACCCAGCTGCAATTTTATTTCTACTCTAGAAGCTGCAGGCATCAACTATTCAAAATAAGGTGCGTGTGTTTGTGTGTGTGTGCGTGTAAGTGAGGGATAGAGAGCTATGATAGAACCTGATTATGAAGAAACATTGGAGGTGATGGAAAGGGCTGCCACAAGATAAGAACACTTTGAATACTGAGAGGGGCGTGTGTGTGTGTGTGTGTGTGTGTGTGTGTGTGTGTGTGTGTGTGTGTGTGTGTGTGTGTGTGCGTGTGTGGTACAGAAAAAGTGCTGAGTCAGAAAAAAGCAAATCCATGGTACCTGAACAGCAGATGGAGGGATTACACCCCCATAGAGCCAATGCACATACCACTCACTCACACACACACACACTCACTGCATGCATGATAAGACTGACAGACTAAGTCGCACTTGAGAGTGTTGCCAAGGTGATGTCATGCTGACACAAGGCCAACACAAATCAATACAGCAACTGTTCAGGCATTCAGCCTGAAGTGGCTCATCACTATCTATTATGCTGCTTTCCACTTCAATAGAAAATGATTGACACAACACAGGAACGTTGTTTCACGTTGTGTGCTGTTGAACATGTGTGCTGTATTTGTGGCACCTGATGCTATTCAGCTTGAAGCTGGGTTGTGTCATTGATAGCTGATGTTTTTAATAGCAGACATCTTAGTTTGATGCAGCAGAAAGGAACAGATGAACTATCAATAAAATATATATTTTTTATTAATGCTAGAGTTGATGCTTTTCTTTGTCATATAAGATACTGTGTTTAATGTGTCATCATTTCTATTTGTGAGTCAACACAACATTTAGACATTATTGTCTGAATGACTGTAATCGATTAGATGTGGTGTATCTGGTTTATACGACTAATTTGCCATCAACTATGTCACATTTATTATGAATCCAACTTGTTATGGATTAACGATCAGCATGTGAACAGTAGTTTCAGTATACATGGCACTGTCAGGCCACGGCTTAGTGGCTTTATTCACTCAGCAGACGCTTGCATCAAAAGCGACATAGATTCGAGAGTAAGTACAACACAAGTACTTAATGTGTGTGGAACCATCTCAAAGACAAATGTACCTGACATGCCAAAGCTTGTCATGTTAGCCACATTTTTTCTTCTACATAGAGACCTTTTAGTGGTGGCATCTTTTATTTCTCACAAACAAAAGTCTATACGCTTTAATATTGAAATAAAAGATGAATGATTTCCATGAAGCTTCTTTGGCAGCTGCACCAAAAAGCTTGCGATGTCAATATAAAACACAATATATGGTCGCCAATACCAAAAAATGTTCTGAATTTAACTTGTTTGTTCATATACTCAATGTAATTAGATTTACAGGCAATTCATAGATTCTGAGGTCATCACATTTCCTCTCACTTCGGTCTTTTTCTCCCACGGCAGCAGTGTCAGAGCAGTGCTGTCTGCTCGTTAGGACAGCGGCTAAAGGCCACCGCTAATAAGTACCTCTATAACAGACAAGAGCACTGACAGCACAACAGGAGAGAGCTGACACCCTGACCTTTACTCATTACAGCTGGACGTGAGGGAAAAGAACAAGGAAGAAAGAACGAGAGTGAAAAGATTGACAGAAAAAGGGAGACAGAGGCAGGTGAACTGACATCTACAGGGTGGTAGAGGAGAAATAAGGAAGTGAGGGAGAAAAACAGAGAGAGGAAGATAAGCCGAAAAAGAACAATAGTGTGCACGTTAAATTCTCTAGAAAGAAATTACTAACTTCCATCCAAATCAATCCAACCTGTTTGATGACCAAGACAAAAGTTTCTATCATGCATGCCTGTCACTTCTGATCCAGTACATATCCTTGAATTCTCCACAAAGCTGTCAATAACGACACCAAAGCATTTTCTCACTAGGGCAGTAATTGAGGTTAAAAACAGGTTAGGAACGTTTTCTCACTGCTCTGCTGGACATTTAAATTAGCACATTACCACAAAGATTAAGCCGACAACGAGGACACGACTTTTGAGGTCAGTCATATCAGAGGACCAATCGAAAAAACAACTCTGAGGGCAGGAGTGGTCAGGGGTTGCAAAAGTGGGCTTGAGGGTTATCAATAAGTGTGTGAATAAATCTTCTGTCTACACTAAGAATAAGACTTTGAATTTTTTTAGACACTGAAATCTTAAAGTTGGTAAATATTTCCTGTTTTGAATATGGGCCAAACATTATAGTTAAAGGTCTCTCTCACAGTAAGCTTTAGAGGGTGACCTTGTTGTTGAAGGATGTGTACTTGCTGGTGGACGGGAGACCGTGCAGTAGAAATCAATACACATTTGATTAGTACATGGTTGCTCAAGAGAAACAGATTTTAAAATAAACCTTGAGAAATTGCAGCATTGAGTGCAAATTGTTTTATTATTGAAATTAATTCACCAAGAGTCCAATAAAAACAAATAGTTTCTCTGCAAAAAGGTCAATCCTCTGCTTATGTATGTGTGTGTGTGTGTGTGTGTGTGTGTGAGTGTGGCTTTTACATCAAGTCCCTCATAAATACAGTATATGTATGTATGTGTATATGTGCATTTTCTTAATGTGTCATTGCTGCAAGTCATACATTGATCTTTTTTGGCTAGCTTTAAAGCTTCAAAGGGAATTTTATTTTGGATGTTTCGATGATTTTGGATGTTTGTGTTCGAAAAAAGGCCATGGACGTGTGGCATGGAGGTTGGATTATGACGGTTTTATGTTGACAGTATAGAAACGATAGAAAATCAACAAGCTCATTTCCCACAGCAGTCGTGATCGTGACCAGATCGGGCCCATCACAAGCCACAAGTGTCTGAAAAGTGTCCCTGATTAAAGACCACAATCGTCGTGGTTAACATCCTCTTGATTAAAAGATGAATCTGTACTTACAAGGGGAAACTCTGTATGCCACTGGGATCTGTTTTAGCTTTGAGCAGATCCTAAATGAATCAGCAAAGTGCTTCTTATTTTATGTGAAAACAATGGATGTCAAGATTCATCTTGTTGAACCAGATTTCCTCAAAATAGTGCCATTCTTTAGTAGTCCAATGCACACAACTAAAGCTTTTGTTGCAGGAGAAACAATAATCCTGGTTAAAAGGAGTAAAACACCACATACATATTTAATACACTTCCTGTAGAGTTATGATGTCAGTCTATTATGTAGCTGACGCAGATATCCTCCTACAACTTAAATATCATTTACTAGTAAGGATTTGGTTGGTTTACTGTAGCAAACCAAACTGACCGCTTAGTGAAAAAGGGGCCAATGACATTAAACAACAGATGCAAAAATCAGAAAGAGCTGGTTTAAAGGAAAAGAAGAGCATCACAGATGTTTTAGGTCTCATTGATTAAGTGTCCCATATTGTCCTGTATCCTGTATATATTCTTAAATGTTGAATGAGCTATAGGTACATCCCTATGATTGACAGGAAGCCATTGTTACAACTTTGTAACCAAACATAGCCAGCCCTAAAGTGTGCTATTTAGTCAATTGTATTTCAATTAGGACCATTATTTGTGAGCTGTGGCGAAGTAAGTAACAGGTCAATTTTCTTTCTGAAGAGTTGCCCCCTGCTGGCCAATTGAAACTATTTTATTGGCATCATTTAAACCAAAGGCTACATCCACTTCTTGTATGAGGTCTATGAATTTTAAGTTACAGATGGATGTATGACTAGCTGGAGCAATCCAAACTCCCTGTCTTTAACTGCAGACTGTTTTGTAAGTAATGTAGACATGACCACAGAGAAACCTTTCAGTCTCATCAACCAGCTTGCCTTACACCACACAAAGCTGTAAAAAAAAAAACACATCTCGCACATTATTTCTATCCTTTCTGTTCTAATTGTTAGATCCAAAGTGTTCACCAAAGAGTCGCCTGAGAAATAAGGACTGACACAGTGCTCATCAGGGCAATGGCTTCAGAAGAGGGAGCAGATGTGTGCGCTAAATAACAGTTATGTTGCACTGATGTAATCTTGTTCCATTGACAGAGAGATGAAACACTAAAGGGGACACAAAGACAAAGACAGGAGACATGGTGAAAAGGATACAAGCAATTATAAGAGGAAAAATGACTTGCACTGAGTGGGTCTGAAAGAAAGGCCGTAAGACACCACCAAGCACTGAGATGGAGAATATTAACAGGTGACCATTTAAAAAGTGGGCTTCAATGGATTTCAGAAGGCTTTAAACTGACTGAAGCTGAAAGTCACATAGTTGCAGTGGATTTTAGGTAAAGCTTAACATGATGCTCTGAAGGCAATTTTAGAAAATGCACAGATAAGTATGATTACATAAATGACTTAGCAACAGAGCAAACAACCAATCAATCTCATGGGGAGCTGGTTTAACCAAAGGACACTGGAAGCTAATGACACCAGTTTCAAGGGTCTCAGCAAACATCAGCAGAGTCAAAGTAGGACAGGCCCCTGGAGATACCAGCTTTGGAGAATTGCAACTAAATGTGGTCGGCAGGTGGAGGTTGTATTGAAAGGATGTCAAGTAATGGGACTTAGACTAACAGGGAGTTTATAAAGGAGAACAAATCAATGAAGGCTGCAGTATGCATAGTGGTTATTCATAAGACCTTCGTGCATTAAAGCTGATGGCAGCATCATACAGAAGCAACAAGTTACGAGAGAGAAACTACCACATGGGAAAGCAGTAATGTGTCTTCCAAAATAATCTCTTTAAACTGAGAAAACATTAAACAAAGAAGTGCACATCAACGTCTTTTTAGAGCTTCTTTCCTGGCAATAAAATAGATGCAGGTATTAAACTAGAAACAGAAAAAAGACCTAGCAGACCTGAACAACTGGTAGAATGAAGATATGAAATTACTGTAGGCTTATCTGCAATGCAATTTAAAGGTCCCTTAATCCAATGTAACAAAAGAATGTGAGACACCTCTGTTTGGCATTGCCGATCATTATCTGTTTGACTTATGATTGACTTATGAGGTGGTTTTATGTTTGTGGAAACAAGAAAAAAAATATTGTGCATTATTTGGTTTCGTCACTTCTCTAGTTGAAGCCGCCTCAATGTTGTTTTTTCCCCAAATATAATTGTAAGACATTGTCAAACCAATAGGATAATGTGAAAGTCATTGTGGCTTGTACTAATGAATCTACAGAGACATGTAACTTGGATCTGCAACTCCCCTGCTTTGGTTCACTCTCACCCCAGCAATATGTTCCATTTTTTGGCTTCAGTCGGCGGCTAAAGAGCTCTTAAAACCAATTGTGCACTTACTGCTCAGAACCACAATGGCAGACAAACATAATTAGCTCCTATCTGGAGAAGCTGCAGAGCCTGTAATTTCCCCTTAGGAATTGGTAGAAACCAAAACAAAAGCTAAAAGGCACTGAGTCTTACAAAGACTTACATTCATCAGTAAAGTAGTAATTCCTCAAGTCATAACCGTTGACTATCAAACAAATTGTTCTTCTTTCACAGCTTACGATTGTCAACGAAATACAAAGACAATGGATAAAACCCAGAGCGATATCAGGCCATACATCAAATAAAGAAAAATACATTTGATTAATGTTATTGTTCATTTTTACTTCCCCTTAGTTGGCTCTAAACATGGAGTTTATCGTACACCTTTATTGTGATCCCAGCTAATTTATCAGATCATTTGTTGATTTATTTGATTGAAAGCGCTGTTTGACATTTAGCCACAGACTTAGCAAGGCACTGCTCAAACACTCCACCATGAGTGTGATGTCACCAGAAAATGTTGAATATGGTCTATGTCAAAGGTTTTTCAAAGTCAGATGTTGCATTAAAAGTATCATACAGACAGGACAGAATTGTCACTGTTGCAAGAGGCTCTTTCGCGAGAAATCAATTTACTTAATATACATTTTTATGTTGTGTTTTGATTTTAATCAGTATTTACCATTGTTTTGCAAGATATACATTTAATCTATGTGACAGCCAATAACTGTTAATAGTAAAGAAAAGTCACATCATAAAAATCTAAGTTTATTTTGGGGCTGTTCATGGATTCAAGATTTAGGCTTATATCAAGAAATGGACTGAGGGATGTAGAAGAAATACAATACAAACAAATGAAAGGTGAGAGTCCTCTAGTAGCATTTTCTCAAAGAATCTGATCATATTTTCCCCAGTAATTAGATTTATGTAAAGTGACTGCTCCAGACTTTGGGTGGAGGTGCTGTAGAATTTAATCATGTCAGTTGTTTAAGAGCAGCATTAAGCGGGCACCTGGAGACACAGAGGGGGCACATAAACATCACACAAAGATCAATACCTCATTCTTTGGTCCCCTCCACCTATAGTTTAACCTACAGCCCCCTGCTAATGTTTCAATCCCCACTTTAAATCCAAATTAGCACTTACAGACAATGATTACTGGCGATTGATGAAGTGTTTCAAGCCTATTTCAGCCTAATTACAATGCTTCTAATATGCAATTAGCAGTATGGCCCAGTGAAAAACAAAGACCCTTTAGATGTTAAATACTGCCATTAACATTTGCCAGTAAATGTTAAATGCTGTCATTAACATTTGGCTATAAGATGGAATGAAGTTAACTCAATGTTTTCTTGGCAGCTCACATGGGGCTGAGTCAAATTACATTTACTGCACAAGGCAGACTTCACAATACAAGGAGGACAACAAAAGACTGACAGATAGGGTGATGACTGGGGAGGGTGGAAAAAGAGAAAAATACGTTGCATAGAAACTTGGGGACAGAACAAAGAGACTAAATTCAAGCTGTACAATCAGACACAGATAGGAAAAACCTCCAAAGTCTGCATAGTGAGTATGAATACAGTAATTAGTTCATGGACACATTTGAGATATTGTGAATCATACATTTATATCTGTTAAATGTCAGATCCATCCAAGTAAGTGGGAATGTTTTTCAAGTAACTGAATATATTGAAGAGATGGCAGTCACAGCACCTACACTCTTCAATTCACCTCCAACAAGTCTGGAAAGTGAAGGGCTCTACCGCACAGTCTCCATTATTACCAATGAAAGGAGAAGCAGGCTGACAGTTGTGAAGACTGCCCCTAACGCTGAACTGACCAAATTCACATCACATAAAGACTGTTAAAGCAAGTAGTTGTGACAGTTGTTAAAGATCCAGCAGCTACTATGTCTTATCATCTTAAGGAAAACTATGATCACATATTTTAGTTACATTACAAAAATCTTCTCATATTGAAATTATGTTTGTTCTAATATTTAGTTTTAAACTGGTTTCTAACACACAGTTCAATCCCAGATGTCACATGATAAAGAATTAAAGATCGTCTCAGTCTTGATTTTACATACTGTGGTTCTGAGAAGCGCCGGTGGTCGACTCACTGTTAGCACTCATGTTAGAGAAAGTTGAAAAACCCTCGAGAGTACTCCTATGGTACATACAACATAACAAGTTCACTTGGAGAATGCGCAAGAAAACCTGATGAATTGCCCTAAGTGATACCTTTGTGCTGAAGAAAGTGGCACTAATTGATGTCCTTAAGAAAAAGAACATATGACGCATGCCACTCCAGGTGGACCTTTCAGTAAGAAAATGAAACATTTCAATAAAAGCTGCCACATGTGACAATAGTCAGCATATACATAATGTGTCAAATTGTTAGAGGTTTGCTGTTGGTTTTTATTACCGACGTTGAGTTATAGCTGAAATCTTAATCATGACAGCATCGAGGTACATTGAGTGTGATTGTGCCCTCTCTCATCAACGCTGCACTAAAGCTGATTTTATTTGATGGCAATCACATTTCCAACAAGATCTTCTCAATAATAGTTCCTAGTTTAAATGTCATCTCCCCTCTGGACGGGGAGAGCATGCTATCACGGCACAGAACAAGCTGTAGTGTTAGCACATATACAGCTTATTTATTTATGGCCAAAACGTACTTGTACCCTGCCCGGAGAGATTAATTAATTATTTGTGTTTTAATCAATCGAAGGGGAATTCTCTCCTACCTTTTTTTGCTTTGTATAATGTTTTAGTAGATCTCCTGCTCTGTTATGTGTTGTCCATTGATCCACTTGTCTTGTAATCTATGCGTCATAATGGATGTCGATCTTGCTGGCTGCAAAGAAATCTACCTACGGGTACAAATAAATTTGCCTGAACCTGATGCTTCTATTGTGAAACAGCCAAAAACAGGAAATATGGTATTTTCAGCAGTGGTAATTAAAACAACTCGGATGTTTGAAATCCAAGGGAAAACTTTAAACCACACAAATTCACCTGGAAGCTGGAAACCTGGAAAAATGACAAAAAGATAAACGCTTCTGTTTACGAGCAAGACAAATAGCATTTCAGTCTTTTCTTTAACGTCAATACATTTCCCTTCATAAAATAGCAAATTACTGAATATTATAAGCCTTGATTATAATATTCTACGTCATTACATTACACAGCAACACACACACACACACACACACACACGATCCCTTTGAGCACTGCGGGAAAAGTGTTTTATGTTATGGGCGTGCGTTCGTTTGTGTTAAATGATACCAAATACCAGAGCCGGGATGCTGAACAGAACCCAGCATCACAGTCTACTGTTACAGTCTGTTTTAATAATCTATTACACTGTGGACTGTAACCACCATAGGGAGTTTTGCAGTTTTATCAGGAAGCTAAGAGTTTTTCGTCAATACCACGGCTCTTCCAGATGGTCCAGACTGCTTAGACTCTGGTTGCAAATTTGCAATAGGCCAGTCCCCATCACAGGGATATTTTGGCTGTGTCCTGTTCAACAGGAAGACACTGTCCATTTGTATAGATAGGATTTGGTTTTACTTTGGTTGAAAACCAGGTTGTCATTTTTAGCATTGCTGACCTCATTATTTTATATTTTAAGGAGTGGCACAGTTAAGGCACCAAGAATAGGATATCTGACTGTTCAAAGGAACATCCAGAGCACTGTACCACACTTTAAACAAGAAACCAACCTTTACTGCATGGTTATTAGTTCTTTCAGGTGACATTTATTTATGTAATGTAGAAAAGTTTCATGTAGTTTAAATATGATTGGTAATAAATAGGTGAGGGTTGATAGCAATTCATTACAACTAGCACTGAGTGGTGGCTCAGGATCACTTGGATTATTAATGTTAATTAATGAGAGGCTTTCTAAAATAAACTTTTCCTCAATTTGAAGTCGTTGTTATCTTTTTCATTTGTTGCTCAGACCTTAAGCCCTGCGCTGTGTCTTGAAGGACTCCTGCCAAGCTCAGTCTTAAGACCCGTAGTGTAGCTCTGGCCTCTACCCAAATTTGTGGCATGCTAATTGTCCACTTTTCTTCACAGTGTGGTAATAATACGGTTAACTGCCAGCAGTGCCCAGCCATAGCAGGGCATTAATCTGGAATTGGAGGCAGCACTGTGATAGGATTAAACCATCATGTGTGAACAGTCAAAGTTACTGCCAGAGACTAACTGGCAGGAGCAAAGAGCAAGGGGGCATGTGGGAGTTGTGTAACCTCTCCACCCCAGCTGGCCTTTGATAGACTTTTTCAGTTGTTGTAAGTACTAAGTGATAGACAGGACTCTTCAAATGGTGTGTTTCTTCAGTGTTTCTTTTCCCTGCCCCTGTTCACCCGTGCGTAAGCCAGGAGCGTACCAGGAGAGCAAAAGTCATTGATGCAGATTCCTGGAAATTCAAAAGCTTTGGAAAATCAGACACAAAGTAAAACAATGCTATTTCTGCAGTTCCTCCAGATGGCTCATTGAATCTTTTAGTTTCCAAGAATTGTGAGAGCTATCTGCCTAACAAGCTGCCTTGTCATAACTTTTGCATAAATTATGACAGCACATTTGCTTACACTACATTCTTACATGCATATATACTGTATAGTACTCCAACAACTGAGACAGTTTCAGGTGTATTGCATTTTTTTATGCAATATGCAAAGGCGAGATTGGATTTTGAAAATGTCAACATGCAGATAGTGATCAGATGTCAGAACTCCCAAACTTTCTTTTACAAAAACAACTGAATCTGAGGCTTTGTGGGATTAGATGAGGTAAACTGCATTTTTAAAATTGAATATGGCTACTATTTTTCTTGCTCTACTCTTTTTGGTGTGATGTGAAGATTAACCTCCACATAAACATATTTAATGTTTCCAATATTTGAAACATTAATAAAACCTCGGGGTCCAGGCTGTAACTGGACTAGGTCCAGCTGTTTGATTGGTTTTTTTGTGTCAACCTTTAAACAGAGCCAAGAAATTAGGACCCCAATTTCTCTCTCATAAAAAAACAAAAAAAAACAAAAAACTTCCTTGCAGTGTGTTAAAAGTTGTTTACAGGGGGAAAATGAAACCAGAACTTTTCAGAGAACAAAACTCTACTTTGCTTATCTTCAATTTGTTTCCAAGTTGAGGAAATTATTCTTAAAGTGGGAGGAAAAGAGAAAGAAATCCCAAAGTCCCTGATGTCTCTGAGCTCTGGTGCTACAGTGAGGCACTGAGCTCTTTAAATGGTGAAATCTGCAAACTGTTTTCCATGAAAGACTCCAGAATGAGCCGTGATCGCCAGTCACAAAGCCCCACATCAGCATCCAGCAAAGAGCACCCACTTGAATTGTTAATAGGTGGGTGAAACACAACTCAGATTTATACCCCTGTTGAAAGAGGGTAGTCCTGTGGAGACTTTTTGATGTACTAGCCTAATATAATACCAATGCATTCCAATATACAATATAGATGTTATTGCTGCAGTCTCTCTCCTTTCCATCTATCCATCTATTTTTGTCTTTATCTCTCTATCCCCAGCCACCACAGAGGTATCTCTCAGCCTGTGTGAATCCAGCTGAGGTTTCCTTTTGATGTTTTGTGCTATGCATCCTGTGGAGAGGCAAAAACTCTCCTGCACTAAGGAAAACGCAGCACTGCAGCGCACAGTGCAAAACAGACAATATCATAGTCAAGAGATGGAGATGCTGCTAAGGGACATTGCTTTTCCAATTTGATTCCAACATTTCACTGGCCTCGAGGTGCCTCAAGAGTGTCAATGCCAACATCTGACCTAGTGCATAAAGTATAAAGCTGCTGTAAAGCTTTCCACGGATGTCCAGCAACTCCCAAACCCTCTCACTGTTCAAACTTTAAACACGTCTCTGTGAAAATGATACAGGTCACAGCTGTAATAGACAAATGGAGTGCAACCATGGAGCTTGAGCTAACAGAAACCTCTTGCATTTAGACCATTTTTCTACAAAAAAGTTTCAAGAACTGTGAAATTGGAGGAACGTGTTTTATAGGGTTCACACTTCAAATAGCAATTTCTCAGCATTTTAAGAACTGTGAAGATAAAGCAAATCACACCAGTGATGACATTTTTAAAAAAGTAAAGTTTCCCTTGATGTTCTTTTACTATCTTCTTAATCCTCATTCTGATGTTTGAGTTGGATTTAATAAATATATTAAAATAAGTCTTTTTTTTAACTACTTTTTACCAGCCACAGCTCCCCCTCCCCAGGATGTTTAACATTAGTGTCAGAACCGTAATTATTGATCAAGTGCAACCAGTCATGGCCCTCAATGCAGATCACCACATGTCCATTGTTTTAGTTATGGCATCTCCAACCTATCTCCACATGAGAATATGCACAAAGCCTCTCTTCTGATTTATAAGAGATATCACAAATGGGCACTAGATGCTACAACCATTGAAATAACAAAACCTATAGACATTTGGAATCACATGATTTAGTAACCAACACTTACAATCCATACATTACATGACTTCTTATCTTTTATTATCTATTTTTTTATTACTGGTGTGAGAGTGGATTTAGAAGTCAAAAGCCACCTTTGAAGTCTATAAACTGCTCTTAAACCCGCACAGCATTATATACGTTGTAAATGGTCTGACTTGAATCAGATAAAAGTTAATCTGACTTTTAAAAGGGACCAGCATTTTCCAAAGAAAAGATTGTGAGCTTGCATATTTATTTGGTTTAATAAGACATTTCTGTCAATGTGCTGCTACACTATATTCAGTCTGAGTAATGAGTGCTGAGTAATAAAGTCAATCTTTCAAATATTAAAAACCTGGGTTTGCCAAAGCGAGCGTAGTTGTGCATCATAGCCTGAAATAGCTTATTTATTACTATTGACAACATGCATGACCTGAATCTGTCTTCTACATAAAGATTCTAAATTAAGTTTTGCAAACAACGAGGAGTCATTTCTTACCTTCTCTCCTGTTGACTTTAGCAAAGACCGGGCCATGACTGCTGGTTAGCTGGGAGGAACTCCTGAACGATGACGCCGGCAAATTGGTCACCAGTGGGCTGTCACACACATCTGCTAACCAATCACAAAGCAGAAAAATAGGAATTAATACAGAATCACAGATCATGTCTGTGACCTACAGAACAATATTTTACGGCAGGTTGGCTCGCAACAATTTCAGTGAAAAGCAGACTGAAGGAAGTTTGGAAGTTTACTTTTGACTGAAAGGTTAAACTTGAAGCTCTCTCGAGTACCCAGAATAGATAATTGTAGGTCGGGGCAGATAATGGGTCACACAGAGGAACACAGATAAGACAACTTGGTGTCAGAAGGAGAGGAAAGTCAATCGAGACCTTTTCATGCCTTACATGCTTCCATGCTTTAAAATGTCAAGGATAAGAACTGAAACTTTAAGTTTTGTCCAAATTGACTCTGAATTAGTCACCTCTCAACAGTTATGACCTGCATAACAATTTCAATGTATTATAAAAGGGCTTTTTTTTTAGGTTGTTGATCAGCATGATGTATGTTCATATGATGCACCATTCAAAGGGAAAGTATCAGTTAATTAAAACCAGGCTGTTTCTTTGATTGGACCAGAAGTAGGCAGGTTTAAGGCACCCTCATTTTTTGGGTACCTTTTGCTCAGTTGCATATTTCCCCTTTAAGCACAACAACTCAAATGTAAAATAGAAAAAAAAAAAACATAAATTAATAATAATCTCTTTGTCCATCTTGTATTTCTGTATTACTTTTTTTTCTCAACAAAACTCACATATCACACACTGAACAATATGTTTGTCTTTGCAAAGGGCCACTTCTCAGTAGTTGACGTGAAAAATACAGAAGCTAAATTAAACATAATTACTGTTGTTCCATAGCTGACGAAAAAGCAGTTTTGAATTGTCATTTATCCACAGGGAAGCTGTTCCAAAGAACACCTGATTATAAACTCATGTCAAATGTTCATTTCCTCTATGATTACTCCGTAACTGTAATCTAAAATCTCTTTTCAAATGGATGTTGTTTTCCACCACTTAGAACAAAGCCTGTGCAAATTACTCACGATTCATTCAGAGATGCCCCATCCTGTCTACTTACTCTGACAACAAGGCTTCAGCTGAGATTACTTTGTCAACATTACTGAACTTCATTTCAAGCACAGGGAGATTTTCATTATCTAAGAATATAAACCGCAGACTGTGGACAGTTTTGAATAGCCTGTCAGATCCTCCTTTCCTCTCCTCTCTGCCAGGAAAGTTTGTCTAGAATTTCTATTCAGGCTTAGGTTATAATCTGCATTTTCAAACTCAGGAAAAGCTCTTCATGTACAGTAAACGTGTCAAATCTGACTGCATGTTCTCCAAGTCGTCAATTCAATTCGATTCAGTTCAATTCAATTCAAATCCAAACAAAAGTGCTTTCATTGCAAATGTTATCGAAGTAAATCCAACATAAATTTCTAAAAATGTTTAACTCATCAGGATACTAAAAACAAAAACGGTTAAACGTCTTCTACGATTTGCAAGTATGCACAATCTGGATTTATACCGGAATATTCCAAATTATTAATTATACATTTTGAAGGAAAACATTGAATGCGCTAGAAAAGGGCTCTTCCTTTGCTATAGCCCCCCATAGCCTTTTCTTGTAATGTTCCATAATTGAACTATTGACTCACAACATGGCACAGAAAACCTAACCTTCTTCTTCTCCAAATTGAATGGGCTGATGCACATCTCTTCCTCCTGTGTTCCTTCCCCCTGCATTTCCCTATCCAGGTTTTAACTAAAGCAGATTAGCTATTCAAACTGAAAAATCATAGATTTGAAACAAGGACTGCTTGTTTTCAGAAAGACGTATTTAACAGACGGGATCTCATTTTCTGCTAGCCAGCAATCTTTCATTTTTGCTGGAATGTGTATGTTGCTCACTCGGCTTACATGGGCTTTGTTTCAGCTACAGCTGGGATACAAGATAACATTACCTGCATGTAAAAACAAAGGTAAAACATAAGTCTTCAAAATGCTCTTGGTGACTTCATACATGATATGAACTTTGTCTCTGCCTGAGGTATCAATCTCTACCACTCCTGTCCTGTATGAGTGAGCTAAAATGTGACTGCATCAAAGAAAACAGGTGAGCTAGAGCCAAGGCAAAGACGAAACGCTGCATCAGGCAATCTTAAAGACTCACTGCTGACACATATAACTGCCAGATAGCTGTTCCTGCTTTGTCAGCTTCCAGCCTCTCTAGTAAACATTTGTTTGTTTTTTACTCTTGGAATTTCGTCCAATCTGTTGCAGCCATGGTCTCCAGCCCTTTTTTCCACCGACCCTGACCCCACCTGCTTGGACTTTGATTTAAGGCTTCCACACCTTCTGAAACTTCGGCTCAGGTAACTTTTGTTCCACTTCTTAACATTTTCAGATACCTGCCATGTAGTCCATGCCCTCTTACAGGTAAGTCTTGTCATAATTAAACATTCTCTTTTCTTTTTACCACAACTAGTAAAAAAATCTAAAAATGGAATGAATTGCTCTTGGCCGTGGCAAAATTCTGTGCAAGTGGTATTGATAGGTTGCTTGTTCACCGAAAATGCTAACCATTTGGTCCTTAACACAGCAACAAACTTTTCAATCCATTCCTTAAACTTTAGCTCTTGCAAAACCCATTTGAAGCATTTAAAAATCATAAATACTGTATTCACTGCACCATCATTTGTCGACATCTATGGTTTAGCCTGCCAGGCTATCAACAGCTGTGCAGTTTGGCTTACAGTCAATAGCGCCATGACAGGCTCACAGAATTTTTGTTAAACTAAAAATGTTTCTGTTTATTTTTCTTGTAACGGGCTACTGGTTTAATGTTAAAAATACACATTTTAGTAAAATTCAAATTTTTTTAAGATCAATTCTGATTGAAGATGACAACCAGCACAGAGGTTGATTGATAGTAGTACTACTATAAATGCTGCATGCATCCTTCTCCATCGAAGCAGTCCCAAAGCTGACAAAAGAAAGCAGTGGATAACAGCAGAGCACTGACTGAAAAAATACAGTGAATTTGTGTGGAGAGGCGAACTAAGCGCTGTAAAACCTCAGCGGATAATCTGTCATGAGAGCAAGGCCTTGGCCAGGGAAAACTGGATAGAAGAAGCAGAGGTGTTTGAACAGACAGGCCTGGTTTTCCTCGGAGGAGTTATGACATTTAAAAGGTGACAGAAAAAAAGATAGACACACATACAGAAAGCTTAGAGAAAAATTATGGCAAAATGCTGCTGCCACTGACCGGGGCTCTGTCAGACACAGATACATGGCACTAAGGTATTTCAAAAACCAAAGTTTCTTTGTACTGTTTTTCTAAGATTAGGCCAAACCTACAGAACAAGGCAATGAAAACTGCTCAAATCGACAGCAGTAAAGACCTCATTTGCCACCCTCTCCTGTATAATAACCTTAGTTTTAAGCCTGTTTGACACAGGGGTGGGGGCTGTTTTGGACACATATGTTTTAAATCAGGTAAATCTGAACATTTTACTTGTTATTAATTTAGTGTATAAAATATGAAAAAGAAAATTGCCCCAAGACCAAAATGGTTTCCTCACAAGTTTTCCCTCTGTCCATCCACAGTCTAAAACCAAGAAAACTCTTCATTAATTCTTGAAAGACATAAAAGAAAAGCATTTTTTGGTTTAAAAGCTGGAACCAGCCATTTTTAGACAAATTGGATTGAAACGTTTCTTAAACAATTAATAGATTATCGGTTCAGTTCATTTTCTCTGGATTGATCAGTCATTAAGCTCAGCCTCCCCTCACTCCAACTGTACCAACACTGCTAGGGCTGATTTATCCAATAAAGACAAGAGTGTCCTGAAAACACTAAACTTAAAAGAGCAATATGTAAGTGGGACACATATTGGCACTGCAGTCTGAGTTCAAAACAGTGGAGAGAGCAGTCTCCCCCGACCTCTCCTGAATTTAGTTGAGGAACACACCTGTTGCAATGACGTGACCATGGAAGCTTCAGTGTTTAGCCAGCTCTGCATATGTTCTGAAACCTCTCTGTGTTCTAACTTGCTCCATTTTTCAAAATCAATCTCCCACATTTATCCTACATTAACCAAGTTTCTGGCTGTGGAGCTTATTAGAAATTACCAAGGCTTTTTAAGTCAGGTAGCATCATGGCCGTATGGGTGTTCCTTAAAACCACCTATCTTCTCTGGTAAAAACAAAAAGAAACCATTTTGCACCAGCTTCAAAACATAGGAGGAGAACATACTAGCTGCTGTGTTGTTGTCAGAGAAGCCAGTAGATATCTAACATATTGTACCTTTAAGTCAATAATAAAAAAACAAGCATAGTGAATCTTAAGGTATTCACCAGCATTCATAGTTTTCACTGTATGCTAAACACCGGGGGTGTCACAATGACCATGCCTCATTTTCAGCTTTAATAGTGTTAAAGACTTTACCTTGAACAACTAAAGAGGATTAACTAGCTGCAGTGACTTTACCTTGACTTTTTCTTCATGGACTATCAATTGATGAAGGAAAATGACGAAGCAGTTTGTTTTTGTGTTGCTCTTGGGGCATAGGGATACCAGAGGAAGTAACAAGAAAGCAGACTAAAGTTTATAAATGCATTCACTTTTTTTTTTTGCATTACAACCGGCTGCCCAGAGGGACTACAAGAGACAAAAGATGCTGAATACTGATGAGTATCATCCATCACTCCAACAAACACTAAAGGTAAAAGAGTTAGGGGCTTTACACGGTGTCCCAGTCAATCTCAGCCATATGAGGATCAGTGATTTTCTCGCTGTGCCTGTGTCAGAGTAACCACCATGTGAAAATCAACAGTGCCTGTTTCTGACTCTGTGTCTCTCTATAAACTTGTGCATCCTTTTCAAAGAATCACTAGTAGATGGTTATCAATTCTCTAAACACTGTTAAACCCCATGACAGTAAAAAAATTCACAAAATGTCTGACAGAAAAAAAGTTACTTTTCTGACTTAGACATTTCATTAAGATGATCTTTTCTAAAAATATAAATCTAACAGTATTACCTGAGGAAACAAAGACAACCTTAAAGACTTAAATCATTCTGTTTCTGTTTTCTCCCTCATAATGTGTTAAATGAGAACAGTTACTTTCTCATCAATTATTCATTGTCCTGTATCCTCAAGGTTTTTGAGACGTGACAGACAAAATCAAAATCAAAGGAGTTGAAACAACTCCCATTTGATCTGGTCTCTTGTGTCACAGAATTATTCAGGGTTAAGGACCAGAAAGTAGACACAATGCTGTAAGTCAAAACCGTCTTCAGCTATTCAAACGAGATAAAATCTTCAGCTGTTGGAGAGTAAAATATCTCTATTAAAACTGTTTATTCAGAGCATCAATAAAAAAAAAAAACAGGTGTATTTCATCTTACTCTTTGTCTTGAAGCAAGTGTGCCTGAAGATGGCCTTCCTCCCATAGCTCTACATTTTTCATCTTCCAGTGCACTTGACTTTCACCTGAAGTCTACACGCTGTTGCGTGAGATACTAGGTAACAAGGAATAATTTGCATGAAATTC
The DNA here is from genome assembly GCF_947650265.1 of Symphodus melops. NCBI lineage: Eukaryota > Metazoa > Chordata > Actinopteri > Labriformes > Labridae > Symphodus > Symphodus melops. Next base: position 5,543,303 of record NC_136698.1, read on the forward strand.
AGGCACTTAACACCAGGGGAGTCCTGGTTTGTGGAGTGATGCCAGGCTCCATGAATTCAGGTATGAATGGAAGCAAACTGTAACCGTGTTGGCACATCAGCATGAGTTTAGTGAGTGTTTGTGCATTTTATGTTGTATATTAAAATCCTGTTGTCATGGAGTTTTTGTTTATTATATTGGCACTTTAAATAAAGGGTCACCTGATCCTAATTGATAATGCATTGGACATGTGTTTTATTGCTTCCCAAAGAACACTTCAGCAACTTATTTAATGTAGATAGGTGATTGGAAAATACATCACTAAACCTCTAAAAAAGTTTTCAAGGAGGCGTTCACACACCCAACTATGACGTAAGGTTGTATGACATAAAACTGTGACATAGAAAAGAAAAAATCCTGCACAAAATCTTGCTAAGAAAAAACAAATCAAAAATGTTTCTGTCCCTCCAAACCTTTGTAAAGAGCATACTTTAAAAAGGTTTAGAGGGACCGACACGTTGTGTTCTAATAAATTGGTGATGCTTATCAAGAGTAATGGGCAGGATTTTTTTTATTTTGAAAGGGACCTCTAAAAGATTAATGTAATGTCTTTACAATGAGTATCACAACATAGACAAGCAATGTGGTTTTGGTTCAAGTGAAAGCTGATAAATTAATGTAATTAAATTTAAAAAAGAAAGACCAAATCATTGACAACTTGTACTACAAGTCAACTTTGACTTTTTTCATCTTAAGGTAACTCTTCCTTTTGTTGAGTCATCTGTTACAATTACTGCATTGTGACTGTGTAACAGTCTGCCTGTTTAAGCACTTCAGCTGAGACTGTGAATCCTCTGCCTGCTTCGGCTGCAGGCTGGTGCCTGACAGTCTGACAGATTAACTGAGCTGCTCTGCTGCCGGGCTGACTGCTAACAATGAGAGAATATTTGTTCCTCATTTCCAGCCCTTCATCTGTCCGTTAGTGACAAAGCAGGCAGGACGGTAATACTGCTGACACTCACCATCAAAGACCTCCCTGGTTTAAAAATGACATACGTTTATAGTGTAGTAGATAAAACAGTCTCTGCAATATAACTCTTTAATTTGTCTCTGTGAAATGGTATGAAAACAATGTAATTTTTAAGCTCTAAATACAGTACATTAATTTGAGGCTCCACAGGAGACAGGAGTTATCAGCAGAATTAAAAGATCAAAAGCAAAAAGGCAATGCAACAAAGCAGCAATTAAAAACATTTATCTGGAGTCTGTGAGGTTTTTCCCTCATCACATTAGCACCCATGCTGGGTGCTGAGACAGGCAGCAAAAAAAATGAACGCAAACACAATAGTAATGAGTAGGATGAGTCAAAATTAGTCACAATAAAACGTATCAGTCTTATGCAGATTGGGGAGAATTGCTGCAAGTTACATCACTTCCACTAATAGACCTGGGAGGTGGTAGGGGGTGCAGTATGTGATGAGCATTTCATTAATGGATCATATTTGCATTTCAAAATAGGAACAAGAAATCCAATGCAGAGTTGTGTTTGCAGCTCGCACAAGGAATTTCTTTAATGATCACATTTTCATGCTCTCTTGTGCAACAAATGTTGAACTACACAAAGTTTGTAGGACAGTCTGGGTAAAGCCAAGCAAATCCTCATAATTGTGCAAAACGTATTTATTTTACATGCAACATGATAAAGAATGTGTTTGTTTTTATTTAATTATCATGTATCTGTGCTTTCCAAGGTAGGTCAAATTAATTGAAAAACAATTAATTCCTTTAATAATCTGGCACATGTCAAATATGGTTATGGCATTTCAAGACTTATTTTAGGCTTGGTGAAAGGGCACATTGTGGTTCAAAGAAGAAAAGTTATTGATTTATAGCTCTCATATCGGATGATGTGTCACTCAAGTTTTCTCAAGTAATATTTCACAACTGAATCCACTCATGTCCCAAGGCCTCCAGATAAACCTTCAAGTCGACAATAAAAGTCTTTACAGATGAAACGTTTTGGTAAAATGAAGAGATTATGGTTACTTTTAAAACCATGGTCATGTTTTTTATTCTTTTACAATGTCTCTATTTATAGTTAGATACTTGGGCTTAAATTAAATGAACTTTCTAAACCCTTGTGATTACCCAGGTGGTTTCCCAGAGAAGATATGCAATCAAAAGAAAAAGGCGTGATAACACAACTACAGAAAAGAGCCAGTGTGTTACATGGATGATGTCTGGTAGAGGGAAAAAGTTCTGTCTCATATAAAAAGGCTTTTTCATAGAGAGATGGAGGTCAGAGCAGAATCAGTCCATGAATGGTTCTGAATAAGTGTTCTGATTGTTATAATTACTACTTATTTCAAGAGGCACTTACATGGCGCTATTCTGAAGCCTCCACTCTCCTCCAACAGCACACCTCCAAGCCCTCTCCCATCGCGTTTGCATGACAGTTATGAATTATAATGCACCATAACTCTTCACTCGAGCTGCAATTGTCTGTTGCCTGCATTGTTGTGTTAATAGGCTAAAGTTAGCACACTTTGCTAACTTGTAGCTATATATTGCACATAAAATGTAACAGAATGACCATGATCTAAACACACTGAGGTGACATCCAAATAAGCAGTGAGTAGGATATGTTATTCCTCCTTTCTCTAGTCTTTGACTAAAACAGCTTTATAGTGAATTCCATCCTGTCCGTGTAAGCACAGCTCTAACAACAAAACATGTACAGCCTGCGGGACTCAAGCTTCTCACTCATACTAGACAGTCATGACTTAGAGATTTATATGGGATATATATCTTTGTAAAAGCCGCACATTCTTTAATGGCATGCTGTTGTGACTGGTAGAAAAGGGGCATGATGTGAAATCATTGACAGATCATTGTGATTATATGTAACTCTTGTCTCAGGATTATGCTATGGTAATTAAGAAGAACCCAGTCATTTGTGGACAAGTGAATTAGTGTGGAATCAATTGTGATGTAGATGGTTGACATTTCCCAGAGTGTATTAAATTAAAAAAAAAAAACAGTGTATGAAAAATAATCATGGTTTTGTTCCACCATAAACTGAATTAAAAAAAATCAGTGACCTTATGCAGAAAATTGGCATCTGAAGGGTTAATTGTAAAACTGTATAAAAGCTTATATAAGATATAAGAACTTTCTTGCAGTTTTTGTGTGCTAACAGTGCCAGAGGAACGTCCTGATACTGAAGCATCACGGCTAAAAAGGCTCTTAGTGTGACTTGCTTGAACAGCTCCCATTACAATGACTAAGTTATAGAAGAAACCTGAGCCTTCAATGAAGAGCATATACTTTTTTACTACAACTGCATTCGATTTTCAACATGTGCAAATCTGTGCATTATCAGGGTGTAACAGTGACCCCCCACTGGTAGGAACCGTAGATTGTGATTCAGAACTTAAAAAAAAAAAAAATGTTTTGCTGTGCCACCGTAGCTGCAGCTGTGTGAAGGTGAGGTGAGGAGTTAGCCAAAAGAGTCTGACATCACATACACAGACACACACGGATGGAAAAAAAGAAAACCCAGTGATGGGTGAAATGAGAGAAGGAGTTGAGAGTGTCACTGCCTGGCTTAAAGATGGAGGGCAACCACATCGAATGTCCCAACAGTGCACTGAACCAAACTCATCCACTCCTCTTCTTTTGTTGTTCACTCCTCGTTGCTTCTTCTACCAACTCCTGCTGCACAACTTCCTCTTTTTTTATCTTTTTATACTTCCTCTTTCCCATCACACTAACATGAATAAATTCCATGATTTAAATTATCTTATTATAAAAAGGTGGTTTCCTTAAAAACAAAACATGTTTGGGGCCATATATTGTATTAAACTTTGAGGGATCACAGTGATGCCCTTCAGTTAACAAAATATGTGTGGGATGTAAAAACAAAAGTTGTAAAATCCTATGCACGATGTTTAAATGAAATCCTCTAAAAGCACTAAGGGCCTAAGTGCTTTCAGATTTACATCAAGTTGTTTATTGTATTGACAAACTCATACTAGACTCCTGCCATGTTTAGAAGAAGTGACTCTGTCTACAACTGCGATAACCCAAGTCGATATGATCGGCAAGTTTAAAAGCTGCCGTTATCATTTCTTTATATTAAGAGTGTGTATGTCCCTCTCTAAGCTAATCAGACCATTTGAGAATGATTTAAACTCCAGATTCATGTCTTTTTGGAACACAGTTTATACTTTTAAATTTTGGCCATCTAGGTTGTTTGTAGCCAGAAGCGCTCATATCGGTAACATATTGCAAAGGGGCTTTTGAAAGATTTAGACTGTGGTAATAACTTTTAGAATCTTTTCACAAGCAAACTTTTGGTTTTGGTCTTGTCATAAAAAATAGTTCACATTCACTACCTTCTTTGCACCATACAGCAGACAGTTAGCAACCAGCAAGAACAACAGTAAAGATTTTAGCAGCTTAAAAGCAAGCCCAATTTTCAGTTACCAACTTTATATTTGTGTATTTTCAGTTCTATACTTAACTGTATTTCACATATTTAGAATTCCCCTTGGGATCTATCTATCAAATTTAAGTGGCCTACTACTGTATCTGCCACTTTTTTTGCAGGTTATTATTTTACACACAAGCACATAAAATAGTTAAAAAGATAGATGAAATGTAGCGCATCCCCAGCAGCTAAAAGTAAAAGATGTCTTCTGCATAAATGCATCTGAGTGTATGTTTAATATAAATAGTATAAGACTAGGCAAGCCCAAGGAAATGCTTTTCATGGCTTTACAAGATTAGATATTAAAACCACTATTTTTACCTATTGAAGGGGTCTGAGTATGTGTTCTCGTAGGTCTCACACCACAGGAAACATTATCTATCCACGGAAGTATCTGTTTTACAATTCTTGCTACAGAGAGAGTGTCATGTGAGTTTGAGTAAAGCTTTTTATGGATTTGAGATCAACTGTCACTGAATTTTTGAGTCAATAAAGTAGTGACAGATTGACACGAAGAAGTGATGAGTTCATATATGATAGCTGATGCCCACAAAGTTTCCACTTTCCTGCTGAATCGGGGAGTGACAGTGAGTGGTGACCTCAGCACAATGTGGCCGATTCCTGGACCGATAACAACTCATCTGATATAATGACGGGGCCGTTTGATGAATGAGTCTGTTTTTAGGGAGGCAGACACACACTGGGGAGTTGGCCTTCGCCAAACACAAAATCCCACAGGTCACAAAGGCAGATGGATGGACTGCAGTTCTTTGTCACTTTTATCGCTCAACTACTCGTCCCTGGATTAATAAATCTGGATTCATGAGTGGCAGCTCCGGGCTCACACTGCTTACCTCTGCTGCTGTAACCTTGACTTAATCAGACCCTCTTTATGACTCTACTTGTGCTAAACACATTTTCATAAGCGACGGTGAAGAAAAAGTAAGGGCCATTTATCCTGCACTTGTTTGCTTTTTCGTCATAGTGGGTAAGACTGTCATGGAGCAAAAAGGGCGGCAAGGTTTGCAGAGACACTTTCACACTAAATTGATTTTTTTTTTCAGATGCTTATGTTATCTTGCTGCAAACCAGCAGCTCATTGAAAACTAATAAATTGTGATGAGGCCTGGCTGTTCGCGTATGAAACAGGGGAGCGAGAGGCCCACATTTAAATCAACTCCTCTCCCACTATATGTCCCACCAACTTATTTTCTGTCTGGCTGTGGACTGGGGTTGATGAATTTCCAGCAGTCTGGGAAAATAACAGCACCTTAATGTTCCCCGCTCAGCCTCAGCTAGTTAAATAAGCAAACGCATCTACCTCAACCAACAGTCTCAGCCAGCACAGAGATGAAAAGCTCCTGAAGTTACTCTACCGCTTCCTCTGGTGCAGTGATCAAAACAGAGACAAAATTGAGTTTCCTGTTTGGGAGAATAAAAGGGAAAATAAATGTGTAACCTCTGTGCAGCTTTCGCTAAAGTGGCATGGATGGAAAATGCAAAATGAAAGGGAGGAGGAGTGCTTGTTGATGTGCACAACAAATTGAAGTAAAAGTTGAAGAGAGGACGACGGTAATAAAAGTTTCCCTGAGATGTGGCTTTATAGATAATGATGAAACAATGATGCAACGTAGTCTGCATCGAAGGCATGGATGTAGCCCCTGAGAAAACACTCATATCTATGTGGAACACAGTTTATAACCTTACATTATGGCTCATATTGAAACTACAGAGTGGGAACATATTTTGACAGATATATTTATCTATCATTTATCCTAAATGAAAGTTTTATCTACAAAATTAATATGATGCTGCTGTGTTTTCCTCATGGTGGTTGTTGCTTGTCAGCAACTAAGCATATATACTGTGCTTACACAAGTCCACTAAATAAATATAATAATAATGCTTTTAAATATCTGAGTACAGCTGACTGTAATGTGGAACAGCATGTAACGCTTTTCTACAACATATCACCAAAAATGATATCTACTCTAGTAATCAATAGTGAAAAGACGTTAAGGTAGCCTTACCCAGTCCCTGCCCAGCCAAGCATGGGGAGTGTTAAATAGCTGGATTTGATTAGTCAAGATTTAGCACTGGTATTTTAGGTCTTGCTGCTCTACAGGATTGCTGCCAAAAAAGTTCTGTTGTGTTCCTAAATAGAGTGACAATAAAGCACCTATCTATCTCAATTGTATTCAAATATAGAATATAACTTAACAAAGGTAAAGAGTCTATATCATCACAGTTATTTAGTGTGGGTAAGGTGTACAAGTCGGTGTGTCCAGGCTCATCTGGCCATCCTTTGGCCAAAAGAAAGTAAAAATATATATATATATTTTACAAATTATAAACATGGCATTTTCACAAATTAGAAAAATAAAAATGAACAAACCAGCATCAGAAATACAAGTAAAAAGACGAAAGACAAACCTTGGTTATATCATCTGAAAAAATGTTTACTGGGGATAAAATTAAGTGAAAAGTTCTTCCCATCTGGTTTCAAACACTCAGACTTCAACTTGCTAGTACAGTTGCCCTCTGCTGGCTGAGGCAATCACTTTCAGACAAACACTTCCCCTTTAAAATACAATACATTTATTTCACTCTTTATACAGTCAAAGTTGAAGAATACTGATTCTGATTCAAGCTATTTAAGTGAAAGAAAGAGCCTCAAATTTGAGATAACAAATTGCTAACAATTGCTGAAAAAGTTAGAGAGCTATTGTAAGTTTAGGCTTCCTCAATTAGGATCTTCATACGTGAAAAACCAGAAGTTATGCTTTAAAATAACTCATTTACACTAGATGGTGTGTGCCAAAACTCAAACTAATATATGAGTGTAGGTTGTGAGAGGTAAATCTCAAAAGGCCTTAAAGAGGGGAGAGCTGTAAAGCTGGTTTAAAGGTTGCACTTATTTATTCACATCAAACTTATGCAAATAGCTGTTAACACTGAAAGAGAGCTTGTGGAAAATATACAGTCTTTCTACTCCACATACCTGGCCAATGCCTGTACAAAGGTGGACATTAATGTTTGATTTTCCCTTAGCATTGTTTCAGAGGCTGTCCTCTGTTCCACCAGCTTGTAAACCTGCACATGTAAGTCAGAGTGAGGGACATACAGTGCAGTACAGACAGACAGACAGACAGACAGACAGACAGACAGACAGACAGACAGACAGACAGACAGACAGACAGACAGACAGACAGACAGACAGACAGACAGACAGAACTGAAGATGATGAATGTGACAATGACAGAAACCTCCTGTCATCCATGTCAGAATAACCGGGTGACTGATGGGAGAGTCATCGACTGAGCTGAAGCCAATTCATTGCTTGGGAAGCATAATGTGGACAGAAGACAAGGCATGAAGATGATGATGTAAACCGCACGCTGCAGTGAAAACATATGAGACACAGCTACATCATATAGCGACATCGGATCATAATTCTGATTGTTAGTCATTAATGCTATAATTAGCCATATTTCTACTACTACAGTTGTAAAATTAAAGTTCCTAAATCTGGGTAATAGGTGAATTGTGCCCACAGGCTAACTTACATCTGTCATTGTTGATTTAAAGTTTACATTTATTCACTGGACTATCTGAATATATATCAAAATCCTGTGTTGAATTTAATTTAGCCTTCTGCAAGTTGCCAGTGTTGACCCAAACCAACATGATATGCCCTGTATCGCAATCAAGGCATTTTACTACATCCTTACTGATTCTGTTGTTGATCTGCCTTCAGGGATGTAGCGAATAAGCCTTATCTTACATATCATATCAGACCAAGGGATTCATTAAATGGGGGAGGATGGGGCATCGGATTTTACTGAAGCATTACTTGAACAACGCAGCAACTGGAACGATTCATTAAAACCTCCTGAGAGAGAAATAACTGCTCATATGCACTCAGGGACCCAACAACAGCAGGGAACAGATTGATCTACTCCACACACTTGTTGCAGATTAAATTCTCTCACAAAGTTTTTTTTTTCAGTGACAGCAACTTTTTCAGTGACTTCACTTCTAAAATCATCCTTTTACCAAAGAGCACTCTCGGATCTTTTCTGAAGCATCAACTTAGCATCAGACTTGCACAGCAGCATCCTCCTGCGCATCTCCCTCACATCTCCACCGACGGACCAGTCTTTCCACTCTCTCTCTCTCTCCCTCGCTCTCTCTTGTGAGGAAACATCAAACACTGGAAAAAGCTAAAATAAGAAGCCAACTTGTGGGATTTTGCTGTCTCCTAAAACATGACAGCCGTAAATCCCCCAAGGATTCTGCACTCCCTTTCAAAAACAAAGCCCCCCGCGGTGGTCTGATCAGAACCAGCCAACTGTTTAATTCACCAAGTTCTCAGAATAAATGCCATGATGTGCAGGACTTTTTTACTTTCTAATTGAGAAACAGGTCACAGCCTGGATCTATGCTGCTGCTTTGTGTCCCTCTTTCATCCTGATTCATGATGATTTGACTTTTTTTTCTTAGGGACATACTATTAACGTAAACAATGAGTGAATTTAACATTAGCTTAACTGTTCTTAATTTAACTTCAGCTGATTTTCAAGCACAATACCACCTCCAATGGGAGAATTTGGTAGAACAGCTCGCTTGCAAAGCATTATAGGACTTAGTTAATAATTTTTAATTTTTTTCTTACACCAGAAAAACAGTCATTAATTTAAGAAAAGAGTATTATGGAACAAGTCTATATTAACAAAGAAAAGGGTTTAGAGTCTGATTTTCATGATTAATTCGTAAAAATATAACAAGTGATTAAATTGTTATGGATAGGCTACTTGAAAGTTTTTAGGAGTGAAATGAACACCCCTCGTGTTAGAGGAATTCATAACTTATTTGAAATAAAAAATAAAGGTTTTTTTTGTCCTAATAAGCTGTTTTATCGTTTCTAAGAAAGCGAATACTTAGAAAAGCCACAGTTGACACCAACCAGCCAACAGCCTTCAGAGTGGCCCACAGTTTTACAATCTTAGTCTGTAAGGGTCTAAGTCTTAAAGCAACAAAATACCATGGAGGTCCATTTCAATGAAACACCACTCTCAACAGCCCTCCTTGCCTTTCCAAAAAGCGCACGAGCCGCTCACCTTCTGCACCTGTCCCACAGGAACCGAGCAGCAGCGCGCCGATCAGCGCGCTAATCCCCGCGGCTCTCTCACTCCCCATAGGCATGATGAAGCGACGAGATGCTGCAGAATATAATCCAGCCTGTCGGAGGGCAGACAGTCCGTCCTTCTCCTTCCTCCTCCTTCTCCTCTTGATCGCTGCTATCCACTGCTCTCCTCCTCCTGCTCCGCTCCGGTGCGCTGCGCTGCAGTGTATATAAACTCCCTCTGTGTATAGGGGCAGTCCGGCTGCTAATGGGAAGGATGCTTTCACACCGCCTGCCCTCCGCCAATTGATGGAAGGAGAAGAGAAGGGAGACTCTTGCGGGTCCGAGACGAAGGAAACACCATCCGGAGATCGTGGAGGAGCTCAGAGTTCCTAAAGAGAGTCCCAGGTTTGGTTTCAGCGCAGACACAGAGCTGCTGTTTGCATTTCAAACTCTCAATTCAGCAGTAAAGAAGCACTCAAATCAAAGTCTCACTTTTCTTTGCATTTGACCTGGGCTGCAGAGGACAAACTCAGGGGCACATCCAGAAACAATGGGCCCCCAGGCACACACATACAGGGCCCCCACCCTCCTAAAAATGTATGACTGGAACAAGTCTTTCACTATGTAGCCTGTCTCTTGATCAGAATATCTTCCTCTTGGACATTTTTCTGTCCCATCAATATGTCCTAAATAGTCATTGGAGAATATTGTTCGTATTTCCCGCTCTCTGTTGTTTTGTGTGTCTTTGTGGTTGTTTAAAATACTTTTATTTCTGTTAAAAATGTGAGTCTGTTTGTGTTCCATCTCTCTTTGTTTCTTTGTGTGCGTTGTCATTTAGCATCTCCTTGTAGTTGTTTTTTATGTCTCTATACTTTTTGAGCACATTTGTCATTTTCCTTGTTGTTTTAGGTCTAGATGTTTGTCATTTAGTTGAAAGTTTGGGTCTCTGGTGTTATGTCATCTTTCCCTGCAGTTGTTTTGTAACCATTCGCAGTTATTTTGTCTTTTTTGCTGATGTTTTTCTGTCTCTTTGCAGTCTTTTGAAGTCTCATATTTGTCATGTTGTGTCATGATTCTTTGAGAGACATTGTAGCGGTGAAACCCAGGGATCTCTTGACCCCTTGTGCCTGTGTTTGTGCCTGGTGCCCCCCTTTGGTAATAATGCTTGTGATGTGTTTTTCACTATTGCACCTCTTTTATGTGAGCGATGGGAGCCGACTCCTGTTTGAGAGCGCTTTTCATTTTCTTGTTTTTTCATTATTTAATGCAAAACAGAATGAAGGTATGGTCTTTTGTCCACATGTCTCGGGCAAACCATGCACTGACTGAATGATGCGTCAATGTGTGCATGTGCTACCAATACTGATGTAGAAATAAAAGTCTTCGAGTTGGTACTTTAATAAAGAAGGACTTAATTTAAGAGGGTCATGTATGTTCGAAACATGTATCACGAGAGCCAATGTAAAATAAAGATTTGTTTCAGTTTTGGGATCAAACTATGGAACAGCCTAAAGTGATAAGTTTAAAATGTGTAGTTCTCTGTGGAGACTCAAAAAACTTCCAAATGTAAAGTAATTAATTAATGATAACAGCACAAAGCAATTAAGAAACGCTCTCAAGTAAATCAGCCTTTTGTTATTTTCTTGCTGTATTACTGATGTTCCGGGTTATATGAGGGATTATATGCTTAAAGGTTTAAAACTATTCTTTTTTTTTGTTATTTGATGATTTGAATTGTATTGTGTGAAATGGACCAGTGTAAACATGTTAAGTGCTGGGATTTAGTATATGTAAGAGGATTGTGAACACATTTTTTTATTTCTTATTTTACTGAATGGCCAATCAAAACGTTCATTCACATTTTGTTTTAACAGAGGTCACAATGGCACCAAAAGTTGTCGTGGAGCTGAATGTGTCGGCGCTGATTTCTAAGCAGAGAGAGATGATCTGGATCACACATTTTAAAAACCTACAATTCCCATCACTAATAAAAGCAGCACATTATTTCTAGACTCTTCAAACTGACATGATCCACATACACAAGTATGCAACACTTTTAAATATGGAGAATACTGGACAACAGTTTTCCTTTAAACTAGTCACACAATGTTGCTTATAACTAATAATAGCTAAAGTCAGATTTAAGGTGAACCCAGAAACTTTCCTCCTCCAGCAGAAGAATGTAAAATCAGCCTTCTACTGTCAAACTGTGCACATACATCACTCTGCTCAGTGAAGGTCAGACATACCAGTGAAGTGACAAGAGGCTCGTTTCTGAGTGGACGGGGACTTTGAATTTATCACCGCATCACTGCTTGAGGACACTACAAAGTCCTGCTATGACTTCCTAAGTGCCTCCTCTTTCATAGCTTTATTTAGCAGGACGCGGCCTGCCGGGGCCCTAATGTTTCACTTCAATGCTTCATTTTCACAGGAGAGGGGCACTTGAGCAGCCCGGTGCCCCTCTGGTGCTCATCATAAGACATCATATTTGTCAATGATTATTACTGTTCCTTTACATGTCTTTGGAAAGCTATTGGCACATTCACCCAAGAAGAGATGTGCATTTATATTTTTCAATCCTCACCTCAGGATCTGATTAATCCACATTCGTGTGGTGCAAAGGTGATGATTGCATGGCATTGCGCTCCTGAGGAATATTTATGAGAAAATCTGGTGAGATTTAAAAACCTTTTCACGTCTCCACTCAGAAAAAAAAACAGAGGTCTGTGACATCCATTCTGATAAATATAATTCTGGTTTGTGCGACCCAAATGAAATACACCTGACTATAGCCAAAAAGATCTGGCGGTATACATGAATATGAAACTATTTCATATCTACAGTGTTATGGAGAAAACAGAGAAACTGTATTTAAATTATGTGATATATCCCTTCAATGACTTGATTCACACATCACAAAGATCGCAGATCTGAAAAAAGGCATGAGTGGATTATCAGGAAACAACATGTTTCAAAGGGATACAAAGACTTGTCATTAGTTTCTTTCTTTTTCCTACAGTGAGAGCTAAACCGATACAGTAGTGATTAACTCTGAAGCAAGAGCTAAACTTACATTACTGACATTGAACTGAACATTTCACAAGCTAACCTAGCTCACATTAAACCAAACATTTCCATCTATAGTTTTCTCTGACCCAAAGTTCAGTTTTTAAGTCTATAAACCTCTGATCTCTGTTTTTTTTTTGCGTCTCTTTTTCCAACAGTAAACAGTCTGACATTGAATTAAACGGATTACATTCTGAAACAGATTAAAAAACAGATTTTAAACCAAAAGAGAGAATTTAGGAACTGTCCAAAGGTTATGAAGAAAAAGTATCCTTTTAAATATTTTTACTTCAGTTTTTTTTTTGTTTTTTTTGCCTTTTTTTTTAATGATGACTTCTCAAAGACCAGGAGGGTTGGTTGAAGTGCACAGAAAAGCCTGGATTTGACTCTGAGACATCTAACCCACAGAGAACCTCAGACAACATTTGACAACCAAAAAAAAGCGTTCACCTCTGAGCTCCTCTCACACTCACAGCGGAGTCTGAATATTGATTTAGACCGGAGATTAATGAATATTTCAATCTGACACACCTCATCAGTCATGTTGATGTCAATTAAGATGTTTGGCAGAAAGTCAGGAAACACTTTCATATCTATGCACTTATTTGATGCATTGTCAGAGAGTGTGCACCTGAATTTAAACATAAGATGCATGTCATCGAATCCAATCAACTTCATTTCCTTAGGTCACACAGTCGAGTACAAAGTCATTTCAAACTTCAGATGAAAACCTAGAAATGTAATTCATCCCTGAAGGACCCCAGAAACCCAGAGCCAGATATACCCCTGACCTTTAAACCAGGAAACATCGCTGCAGGACTTCTGTGGCTCCCTGTGAAGGTCATCGGCGGGGGCGGCAGCAGTTTAGCCTTCCGAGTGTTCACCCACTCAACCTTTGATCCTTCCTCTCCACTGCATGCTGTTTCTTCTCAAGGTCATGTGTTTCAGGCTTCCAGCACTGTGTCGCTCTGATGAGAAGGGTTTTTTAGAAGAGGAGACAATACAGAAGAAATTGATTTTTTTCACCTCAGGGGCAAAATCTTCAGTCAGACGCAGCAGAAGGGAGAGCAACCTTAAGTAAAAGAAAAGAATAATCACTTCCTGCTAATCGACGCTGCCGATATGGAAAATGAGGCTGTCAAGGATCCTTTTTATATAATCTTCACACACCTGACTGTATTTCAGCAGGTCTTATTCTAACACCTGACAAAGTGTCTTTACAAGCAGGGAAAATTGGTTCATACTTTTTCAAAATAATGAAAGGAACGGATATAATTGAAATGTTTTTCTCACCAAAATGGTCTGCTGAATAATACTTTGCATGCATCTTTTTATTTGATATGAAACTGTAAGTAGCCAGCCAAATCCCAACAGGAAAACATGATGCAACTTCAGAAAAGACGGCTTTCAAAGTACACCACATGTGATAGGTTATATTTAACACATATGGAGTCATTCTGAATTAACCTGTGTGATCAACTTTGCACAGTTGACAGTGTGCACGATTTCAAGTGTCTATATAAAAAACTAGAACTACACATTTTGAAGCACCACTGGTGAATGGCTGCTGTAACTTTTCAATCCTCGCAGATATCACTTTGTATGCCTAGTGTGAAGACCAACACTAAAAATATGTGAAGGATCAAAAAAAGAGAAAACGATTGAAATCATCTTTCGGTTTGAAGACAAATCATCAAAAACAGAGAACACTTAAGTTAAGACCTGTTGCACGCTGTTTCACACCATTTTTGACCTTCCAACAGGAAAAGCAGAGCAGAAAGGTGCACTGGTTCTTAAACGGCTAACCACACCCACACAGGCAAACAATCGTTAGGGTGTTTTTAATTCATAACATGAGAAACATTTAAAACCATCACAGCAACATTCAACTTGAATTACATTTTTTTCATGTGATAAAATTGATCTGAAATGAAACATGATAACATTTCACATATGTAGTTAATTTGAAATGGTCTGTGGTCTGAAAACAGCCAGACGACACTGTGCTCTGCCTAATGATACGGTCCATAAAATGTCTTTGGTGCTCTCTCTTCTCCTGTTTGGCTGCCTCAAACTTTAGCCTGGAAGAAACAAGGTCAACTCAAACATCACTAATACATGAATCACAGTCAGTAGATGTCAGTTTTCAACATGAAAAAATGAAGAATTGGTTAAATATGTGACCATAACTTTTCAACAAGAGGCCTGGGCTGAACCTTTCTAAGGAGTGACATATTGGTATATGCTATGTTAACTCCTTAGCAAAAGCCTGTATGCATATCAGACAAAGACAAATAAGTGTACATTCATTAACCGTGCACTCTATTTCAAAAGAAACGCATGTGGTCAAAGCCCAAAAATTCTGTATTTCAGCTAAAGCTTGTTTAAGGCCCAAGAAGCCCAGTTAGCCAACTCTATTCAGTGTTTTTTTTGTTTTTTTAATTCAATTAAGTGATTATTGTATCAGTAGGAGACAAATCCCAATTTAAGCTCAGGCTCAGCTTGAGAAGGCATTTATGCAAAGTTAAAAATGCATTTTTGCACAAAGATTTTACATTTTGTCTCACAATTTGTACATTTTCTTATCTTAGAGTACACACCTCGTAATGTAGAAAATATTATTTATCAATAAGTAATAAATAATAAATATTCTAATGAATGTATTTTGATATATTGCTACACCAGAGCATCTTGAAGTCCAAGGCAAACTTCCCACTGGGACAACAAAGTTAATCTCTAACAAAAATCCATCAACCCCCCTTCACCCACAACAACAGATTTAATTTAGTGTTTCTGACACATCTGATTTAATTTATGCAACAAAAACAAATAAACTTCACAAGAGCTCTGAAAGATTAAAGTGGCTTTACTTGAGCAAGTTTAAACATGGGCTCATTTGTGTCTATTTGCTTTGGTTGAATACACCCTGGAAATATTCGCCCAAAGGTGCACACATGCTTATTTAATTTCACAGCCTGTCTACAGCTGTAGACGAGTTTAATGACCTGTTAGCAAGTCAGGTAGAAACAGTCTCATGTAGGCTGTACTAAATGCAAAAGGACTACACTTATAGTAAATGAAGGGTTCCAATGTAAATGATCTGCAACACCTTTATGGAGTCTTGTGTTGCAGAAACATGGAGAAGTTGTCTTCAGGTAATCCATCAAGGTGCCTGAAAACAAGTATAATGTTGAGAGAGATTGACATATGATGTGCGTTATCATGATCATAAAGGTAACAAAAGTTATTTTGCCATAAATTCACTCCGTTAGCCTCTATTTCCCTGCTCTACTGTACCCGACAAATGAATACTAACAAGACCTCCGTGTAGCAGGACGGCTCCCGGTTCATTTCCCCTCTGATACAGTGTACTGCCAATACTGATGAAGCTGCTGCATGATTGTATTCAACAAAGCATGCAAAGCAAGGGATGAATGTTGGCTGCAGGAATGAGAGTAGGCGTGGCCGTTTGGTGCGAATGAGGGACGGTGAACTTTCAACAGTCATTTGTTTGTGCACATTTTCTTTTTTGCTAAAAAAAAACTGCAGAAAAGAAAAAAAAACATTTGAAAAAATGTTTTGCAGAAGTAGAAGAGTGCAATGAAGGTAGACTCAGATAAATGTGAAGTATATATTTCCCCTGAAGAGACGAATATAAAGGAGAACACAAAGACATCCAATATGTGTGGTGCTAAAGAGACTGATAAGTTATTGAATTAATAAATTAAAGAGCATTTTAGTTTATTTTTCTACATGGATTTAAGCTAAATTTGGTTGTTGCTCTTCTTGGTTTTAAGGCACCTAGCTGTAGAATGGGAGATAAAATAACTCCACATTAACATAGCAGTAGCTGATGGAAACATGAATTAATTTGCATTTTCTTTTAAACTATGATCTACATTCAGATGGAGAGCATGGCGTATGACTCTGAAGTGATAACGAAGAAGGAGCTCAGCAGAGAGAAACAGCAGGTGATAAACCAGACGAAGGACTTACTGTAGCACTAACACCTACAAATGTGCACGCACACACGCATGCACCAACTGTAACCCCATCCTCTCTGTATGTGCTCAGGACTTAAGCGCCCTACGGACTGAGCTACTGCCGCCCCATTTTTTCTTCAGCTTTAACTTTTCATTTCTTAATGTGAACTTAAAAAATATATATATCAAGACTAATCTTGTACATGTGGCTCACATTAGATGCGATCTTTTCTGCTGATCCATCTTAAATATATGTTTTTACCATGTTGGATGTCCATAAACCTAAACCTCAGCCCTGTGCTTTCCTGCTGCTATGAATCGGAGTTGTTAGAAGAACTTGTCCAGAAGCTGAAGACAGGCTCTGCTGTCGTATTAGGACAAAGCATGCCCACAATGTTTTAACCAGAAGCTCATTGAAATGTCAGCTGAAATGAACTGTTTTAGGAAGAGGCTGAACAGAAGAATTTTACTTGGTTGAGTTACACATATCACAACGCTACTCTAACAGTGTCCCAGACGGACATCATTATAGTGAAAGTGGATATAAGAGATCTCCTTTAACGTCCAAACCCTTTTCTTACAAGTACGGGGGATTTAAAGTTAGGAAGTTGGAGGAGATTGCATTTCCAGTATGATGATCTCAATAACACTAGTCTATGTTTCATCATGACGTAGATTTTAGTCTGTGGTTCAAACAGAGGTAAATTGTGGATCTTGCACTGACATTAAATGATACACAAGTTAATCACTAACCATCAGCACAGCCCCACTTATCTTTGATGTGTATTTTTAGCAAGATGTGCAATTATAGTACAGCACTGCTTAGACATGCAGCTCTCCAGCAAAATCATAGTTTCTGCATACACTAGGTTACTTAGTAACTTAAAACCTAGATTTATTGAACCGTCATTTTAATTTAAATCAATAAACATTAAACCTCAACAGAGACAAACCCTTAAAGATGTAAAGCTCACTGATGTGTCTGTCTATATACCCCTTTACCGTTGCAGTTTTTCTCCCACACCTTTGATCTTCTTCTCTGCTACTGTAGCAAAGCTGCTTTGAAAATGCAAAGAGCAACTCTCTCTCTCTCTCTCAATAGGACATTGTGTGGTAGATGGGAACATAATTCAACCATCACCATACTCTCCTCCTGTGAAAAGCAAAAATTGAAAATTGGATTGATGCTATTTGTCCTCTTGATTATTTGTTGCCCTATCTGAGAGATCTGATGAAATTGCCCAACAATCATACAGAATGTGAAAACCATATTGCAGAGGAGATGTGGGAAAAGTCATTTCTGGCACATTGTGAAATCGTCTCATCTCAGCTGGCTTGTTCCCTCCCAGAGATGTCTTATAAATACTACCATGAAAATATTCTCTTTTCTACTTTGAATACAAACTCACTTTTATTCCCATTATACATGGGATTGTAAGCTACATCATTGTGGTTCTGCATGAATGTATAAGACATGCTTTTTTTATTTAAAGACAAACTTAAAAGCTGCAAGAAGAACCAAGTGGAAAATAATAAACACAAGCACAGTCCCAGAATTAATCAAACATTAATTAGCCACAATATTCACTCACTGTGTTTCCTCGAAGACTCCCCCCTGTTCAAGCAGAGGGCTGGAATTTAGTCCTGTTGACAGGAGGAAGCAGGACACAGCTTGAGCTGAAGGTGCAGAGTGGTGAGGAGTTCATATCACATCTGTCTTCCTGGATTAACTCATTTAGTACAGGTTGGTCTGCTGCAGAGGAACTTTTAGACACGCTAACGCTCTCTACTGCAAAGCTGAAAGTTAAAGGGAAGGGTTAAGGACTTATTGATAAAAATGTGAGGAGAAATAAAAAGACTAAAGCCATTTTTCTGCTGTGAAGTGAAACTACTTTCTCTTACTGGAAGTGTGATGTGTGAAATACGTCCCCATGTTCAGGAGATGATGTTTGACCTCTTACCTTGCAAAGTAGTCTGGCAGAGAGGAGTCCTGGAGCCTGGAAACATTTCAGAGACTTTCATTAAGGCTTTATGATAAATAATGACTAAACTGTGTTTAAATAGAACCTTTCTAAAGTACTTTATGATGAGGTTCTCAGTCTTAGGTCTTGGTGCAACACCAGTTCACGTCTGCAGATAAGATCACAGAGGCCATGTGCCCAACTCAGACCATTGAGTCAAAACCAGTTCTTTCTCATTGTGAGGTCTACTCAGAGGTCTGGCTCCAGGAGGAAGATCCTGGGAATGAGAGAGGCAGTGTGTGCTGGTCGTGTTGATTGGTGCAGCATCAGCAGCAATGCGAGCATTCTACTGGACTTTGCTAGGAGGGAGCGTGTTGAAGAGCAAACTAGTCGATGTACATCCAACCCTCACCCAAGGTCACAAGCTTAGGGAATTAAGTGGGTGTCTTCCTTGAGAGGATTTCTGCACATAATGGTAGGAGACCTTATGTTCAATTTACAAGCAAACAAAAGAGATAAATCTAATCTTTCTTGAGAACAGCTCTGGATCCCCCAAGGAGGAGGAGGAAAGCTTTGCTGAGGAGAGGGAGGTCTTGACTGTCCTGCTTAGGCTACTGCCACCCGGACGTATACGCAGAAAAAGCAATAGAAGTGAACCAAAAATATTGTAAGGACTCCTACCACAAAGTGCTTGAGTCTCATGTACAAATTACTCCAACGAAGGCAGCCCGGGTACGAGTCCAGTCAGGGGCTCTCTCTCCCTCTCTCTCTCTCTCTCTCTCTGAAATAAATGTGTAAGAAGCCGGAAAAAAAAACCTTCAAAGAAATTATACTTTTTAAACACGGTTTTTGATATTACTATGTGATGGAAAGTGTTCTGGTTTCCATTAATAGTGAGCTCTTAATCCTGAGTAGTAGTATTGACTTATTTCATCTCAGCAGGCTAGGGTTAGTTGGTGTGGAGAACAAGAATAAACAAAAATACAATGCCATCTGCATTAATCTGGTGACAGATGCCTTATAAATGTCATATTTATCCCTAACTGTGCATTGTCTTTAACCTTTCGTAAAGGTGTTCACCCTTCTTGATTCACTTCATTGTACGTCTTTAAGTTGTTTGGCAAAGTGTAAATATAATCTTCCTCTTCATTTCAGTGTCTGAATCAGATTCCATCTACATGTGGTATTCCTCCCTCTCTTACCTGCTTTTAGCCCTCGTTAGCATAAAGTGCAAATGAGTCTTAGCGGCGTCAGTGAAAATAATTGCCTCATTTATCCAGACATCCACTTTGATATTGAAATCTTTTTTTCACATTAATATGTAAAGAAGATGCATGCATCACAAACTAAGGCTTCATTATAGCAACAAACTCGCACATAAACAGAAACACGTTTCCACCATCACAAACATCTTTCTCTGTTTTTTTAAGGCTCAGTAATAAACCAGTCAAAGCTTACTCTGAACAGTGAGCTGTATCGCCAGCTCTCCAGGGGGCAATATTTGTTCACATTCCTGTAGCTGATCCATCAGCATTTCTTTTTCTATTTCTTCATCCTGCACTGCAAGCATCTTTTCAAAGAAAAGATGGGTAGAGAAATATGAATTACATAACAAGAAGATGCTTTTAAAGAACTCCTCAGTGTATTTCAGCATGCCATGTCTATACATGAGTGATTCACAATTGGGGGGAGGGACTTTTACCCACGGGTGCACTTATACCGCTAACAGGGGAGGCAAAAAGATTTAAGAGGTGCTTAACTAATTTCAAGGAATTTAAAATGTGGTGCGCTGGTGTATAGCTTTAGCTTGTAGGGCAACTTTCCATGTGGGTACTTGTTGTATGATCTGAGGTCAGACTGGAAGGAGTTGATTATAAATAAATATATTTATTTTAAATTATTGATTCAACTGTTAATCTAATAGCACAAAAAAAGGTAATTTCAACTAAATTCAACCAGTCGACCAGGCATCCCTGGGTTGTAGGATTGCACATTTATGCAGTTCTGTCTGAGAATCCAATGACCCTCAAAGGTGACTTTTTGCTGAAACTTTGCATTGAATGTATTTATTTTTTATCTCCAGTTTGAGAGAGCAGATAAATAAACACAGTTCAAGTTGAGGATTTCCAGCAGTTAAAGTCAGTGGATTCACTCTCTGAATATTGAAAGCTGAGGTCGTTTACAGTTTCTTTTATTGTCGAGTTCAGCCAATATGAGATCATGAAATTTCATATCGGAGGTTTTTATGGTGACTATGCCCATCATCATAATTGGCCTTGCCCGGGTGAATATAGTGAAGAGTGTGGTTGTGCTGGACCAGGTGTAAATGTATGCTGAGAAAGAGCATGTGTGCTCAGAAAATCGTCCCTGTTAAAAGTTATGCATGAGTCAAATAATCAACATTTCTACTCCAGTGAGTCACTGGTGATAATAGAGTAATTTAAAGTGTACCGAACAGTGTGTCCTATGCCCAGCTACTACTCCAGATAAGATGCTTTCATTTGCTTCGAAACTAAATGAATCATTTTAATCTGCAGCTGTTTCTTCAGCCCTACAATCTTCTGTCCCCATATTTTTTCCCACTTGCTCTTATTTAGTTTGCAAACCAAATGGCGCCAGCCAAGTGATCAATGCACTCTTCCTCTAACTTTTTATTCTCAACATCTGCTGCTGCTGGATTCGCCGGGCTTTTGGCAGGTCATTTGGTTGGAAAAATATTCAATGGCTCCAAAGCCTCAAGCTCCTGGAAGAACCTCTACATCCCTTAGTTGTATTATTCATCCACTTTCCAAATGGACTTGCTCCAGTTCAGGGTCACACAGAGCTTCAGGCCTATCCCAGCATGCACTGGTTGGAAGGAAGAGATACACTGTTCCATAGCTTATTTTTTTCAATTATGGGAAGAAGTGCCGCTACGCCTTTCAAATGCTGTACTTTCTATGCATTTAAGGCTGCAAAGAAACTGCAGATTTTTTTTTTTTTAAATAATCAGTAACTGTCTGTTTCAAAAAGCTGTGAAAATGTTCATCACAATTTCATAGTGTGTCTACAAATTGCTTGTTTTCTGCAATGAACTTCCCAAAAGTTAATTGTCTATCATGAATGACAAAGAAAAGTGGCAAATCATTGTATTTGAGATACTGGAACTTGGAAATGTTTGAATATTTTACCAGAAATATTTGCAAAAGAATTTATGAACAATAAGTTTTTCCCCAGATCAACATATAGATTAAAAGTGCAGCACTACTTTCATCATTTATATTGGTGTACACTATGGTAAATATTGTACCTTTAACTTTGATGATTTTGCTCATACATCACACAGAAGGTTTTTTTGTTTCATTTTTTACAATATGGTTGCATTAGATATTGAAGAAAAAAAAACAGCTGAGCTTGCTATTGACTGTAATAGCTGCTGAGTGAATGTGACAGTGCAAAGGATTGTGGGTCAGAATAGCACCCCCCAAAAAAAGCTTGCATAATGCAAAATGGAGCAGATGTATTGTATAAGAATATGTTTTGGGGCCTATTTGATAGTGTCAAAGTTTTTACCAACCACTGTTGGTATTCATGTTTTGGATTCAACACCTATGGGCAATATAGTGACAGGTGCTCAGTAATCTAAGTGCAAGCTGGCAATGAGCTTTTGTAAAATATTCCAGCTAGTGACGGATTTGTCACTATCCGGAGAGCTTCTTCACGTCTCTGCCCAGTCACCCTTGTAATGAAAACAAACACAGCCTCAAGGTGTTACGTATGAGACTGGATTTTTAAAGCAAGGTCAGACAAGGAAAGAGAAACAAGAGTGAAAAGAAGTGATATCAGTATGCATGTTTCCTTCCACTCATCCTTGAAACATTCTTATACTGCAGGTTTACAAACAACACCTTTCTTAATACGATTTGTTCATCTTCAATCCAGGAAAACTCTGGCTTCTCCCACACTTCACCTCGACTTTCTTAGGAGTTTATTTATCATTTAATCAGGATTGATTATTTTAGAGTAAAGCTCACTGTCTTGGATTAGACAGCAAATCTCCTGAAGCTACCTGACAGAAACTTTTTTCGCTTCATTCGTGACCTGAATTCATAAACTCTGACATATCAGCATCACAAACACTTGTTTCATACAGAAACAGCTGCTTGTGAGTAAACTAGGATAACAAGCAAGTTATTTAAGCCTTCAATTGAAAGTGAGCCATGTTGTGCATCAGCTTGATAGTTAAATTGGAGTCCTCTCCTCCAGAGAAACTTAATGGTGCTATATAAAGGATTTAGCTTTTAAGGGAATTATACTGTGCAAAAGGTTAATAATGGACCAAGCATGTGTAAAAATGAACAGTTTAAGTACGCAAACAAGTGCACAACTGGATTTGTGTAGGCGACAGACTATGAAATTTGATATAATTTCCCTTGCGTGTAATCAGTATATAATGAGTATGACAATGTTGCCTGCACAAGAAGAAGTCTACAACTTGGTAAAATCAATCCAGTAATATTATGTAAACTATACTGCACAAGAGCAAAAAGAAGTTGATAGCCAACATAAAATATGAGATTCAGGTGGAAACACACTCAGAAGAGCTGACAGAAAGACAGATGCCCAAACAGGATACTTTTAGTAAGGATACATGCAGGACAGTAACCTTAAAAGATGGAGGCTGACAGGTTTTGCCACGAACATGTGAATGACACCGGCCCAGCAGGATTCTGCTCATTTGTCAGCTGCAGTACAGGCCAGGACATCACCATCTATACCTCTGGGGGACATAAAGGGGACCACAGCCTGCTGAGAGTCAGCTGCATGCTGGGACAACATCCTAACAACAGTTTCAGTCTTATTTTATTCTCTGCATGGCTGAGCAGAAGAGTGTCTCATGGTGGAAAAAATGAGGAGGTTCCATTTACAGAGGGAGGTTAACTGTCGACGGGCTGGTTGCTTTTGCTCTCATGTGACAACAGCAACTTGTCAGAAATTGTCAAATAAAAGTAATTTTCTTGAGGTTAAGACTTGTTACACAAGTTTTACAAGAAGTTTGTAAATTCAGTTTTGAGAAATGCCAACAAAAACTACCTTCAATATCACTAGGCTCCATGTTCAAGATGGTTTATCATCTGCTGTTACACCGATAATTAGTGTTAGTATATCCCAATTTTTACTTGAACAATGTGGGATTGAAGTCTGATTTGTATTTGGTACTGAAGCAGGCCATATAGTTGTAGGTCTTGCAAAGTCATACAGTGATTGAAGACATGCAATTTAGGCATTACTTAAAGAGAATGAGTAGAATTTTTGACTGTGGACTGATATGAACTGAAGTATACCGTAGTTTCCTGTTTTCTCAGTTTTGTAAAGAAAGGAGAATGATAACTGAAGACATTCTTATCAATCTTTCTAAACCTCCGTTTAAATGAGATGAACCATAAAGTCATATCCCTGTCAAATAAAAAAGATCTCAATTGCGGTGATCTCCCTTTTCTTAAGAGACAAATAACTTGCTGTTGTTATTAAAGAAATGAATAATAACGATGGAGAAAAATGTCATAAAATAGTGTTGACTTGTTTGTTTTGAATCTGTGAGCGACTGTGCTGTTAGTTTGAAATAATGAAAGTGGATCAATGAGAGGCCACAACTGAACTGTAACAAATCGAAACAGACCGAAGAAATCTTCTGTAATTATTACTGCGTTCAATGAACCTCAACATGATTGCTGAAAGGACCAGGTACTTTTATGTTTTAGGCTAGGGCAGCTCAGACATAACAGTTTTTCTCACTTATATTATAAATGAGTGCAATACTTTTAAAGGCACATGGATGGAGACATTTTTAGCCTCAAGCCTGACAGCAAGTCTCTTAGTGGAAAACTTTGAGAGGTGGCGAAAAAATGCACACACTTTCAAAGTACGAGAATATATTAATTACAGTATCTCGCCAGTTACAGTTTCACTCAGCTGGCATTGGTCTTTAGCGAGTGAGCAAGAGGAACACATGTCTTGCAGCACAGAGGATGAGGTGAAGCTCTCCAGAAAGCTGCAGGGTATTGAGAGTGTTGTGAAGCGTGATATTAGGGCCGGTGCTTCCAACCAAGAGGTCTACAAACTGTAACGACCTGTGAGCATCGCAAAGCCAGCAGCCAAGACAGACAGGCTCTCTCAGCTGGAACAAGACGGAAGAGGACTGAACAGAGTTAATGCAGCCAACGTATACGACTCTTTTTATATGAATTATCCTCATGTGAAACACAGAAACACATATATACTGGAAGATGTTTTATAATTATCAACAGGCATGTCAGTTTAAATCAAGGACTACAGAGCTGTCGTTTCCTTATCAGACTTTATAAACACAGAAATGTTGTTGTAAATGTCTGTAAAAAGTCATTTTCCTTCCTCCATTTGAATTTTTTTATATTGATACTTTTTGTTTTACTGAACATGCTTTAGTATCAGTAATGTTAAGCAGCTCAGTGCCACTAGTTAAGGAATAAAAGATAAAAGTAGTAGGAGCCTGTTAAGCTAACTCCTAGCATCTCTTTCCACTTGTGTGGTTAAAAAAAATATAGTTGTAGAAAAGCCTACGAAAGCATATATCTTGAAATGATTATGCATTTTTACATGTGCTTACATGTGCCTTGTTGAACAGAAAGTTTGACAGACATAATGTTGGTTACTGTGCTGCAGGCTGCTGTTTGAGTTCATTTAGCAATGACAGAAAATCAATTCTGTGCAATTTGGACAATAAATCTTTTTGTGTTATGTCCCCATTATTCTTAGTAATAACATAGCTGCTTTCTTTTAAATTGCAGTTGATATTAGCCCAAGGCTTCAGTCAAGTGGCCAAATGAGATTGTCTCCTCAAAAACAGGATTTGTTTTCCTTCTCTGTTCTCTCCTGGCTTACTCATCCTTACATTCGTGCTTGTTTCTCCACACAGCACCTGTCAGTTACAGCAAGTACAACTTTCTTCTGAGTCTGTCCCTTGATGACAGATGAAGGGCTGATGTTCCTTACACACCTACTGAAAGACAGAAGGATAAAAAAAAACATTGCTCGAGTGGAACAGTGACAGGACGTTTGTCAATCTAAAGGTCATGTTTTTCAAATTTCCATGACAACCAAATAAAAGCTGTTTCCCAGAGTCCAAATCAGGGACAGTATTTATTAAATAATGGCTCTTTTTTTGTCTTCTTCCTGATGTAGATTTTTACAGGGTTGGTGAAAATGCTTTTATGTTTTTCACTGACAAAGAGCTTGTGTTTTCCCTGAATCCCCCGTCACGCTGTATGTGATGTCATATAAAACAGATTACATTAAACCATATATGATGAAATATTGTACAAAGGCATCTGTGCCTGTATGGAGTGCGACAAAGGACCTTTTCAATCTTTACAACCAGCTCCCACCTGTCAAATCCTCTTCAATGATTCTTCTTCAGCCTTATCACATGACACTGCTTGCTCGCAGTCCAAACCAATGCGAATGCTAACATTAAAACTGACTATAAAGCATTCTATTGAAAAAAGAACCTCATTTCAAACAAATACATCCCCTATGATTCAAAATGTCAAGCTAAGATGAGCTAATTTAGCTTCTTTATGGGAACAGTGCAGCTCTCAGAGGAGTGAATTACTTCGCTGTAATTGGATGCTCCTCGATAACAGGAAATCTGCATGTTTAGTCACACGACTGTTTGAAATGCTAGCAGTGTTCTCATGGAAGAAAGTATACCAAATGTAGACAATGTCAATGGTATTTCCTTACATTATAGAATAGTGATTGAAATATTTGTCAATATGTTACCTGAGGACGATAGGTATTACTGCATTTTATTGAGGCAAAACGTACATTAAATCTGCCTGTCAACTCAGTCTCCCAAACACGAGCTGTATCTGTCACATGTACATCAGCTTCTACATGCACTGACATTAACAGACTATGTCCATGGAGACTTTTCGCTCTTTGGCATCAGCCAATGGAAACACTGGATTTGAACAGGCTCTTGACCATTCAATTAGGGCCAGATGTGCGCTGGGTTGCCAGCATATCCACTCACAAGATACCTTGACCTTGAGACCTGTAGTTAGCTTGTTTATGCTATCAGTTTGTTGCAGTTAAGTACATTTATGACAACAGCTGGCTGTAATTGAAGTTAAGGTTTATGTAGAGCTGGGGGAAAATCAAGCCTCGACGCTGTCAACATGAATTACAGTAGCCAACTACTCTGAACTATTCTTATGTAGGCTTCACTTCTCCACTTATGACGTCAATTATATTCATTTATAAAAATTATTTGATCCAAGCTTAGGCTGTCTTTAACTAGTGATGGCTGATCATCTTGATTCAACAAATGGTTTATTACTCAAGGCTTCAATGACACAGTGCTTGAGTAGGACATTTAGTGCCATTTGGTGGTTTGGGATGTGAGTCATCCACATTCCTGTTGGACAAATAGGAATGAACACTACATGGTTGTGTGGTTTCAAGCTGACACAATAAAATATAAAAATGCACTCATGTTGAAGTCAATATTTGTTATTTGGCACGTCTGATTGTCGTAGGCTACAGCTCTATACTTAGCCTGACATTTTGAGCTATGAATCATATTCTATCTTAAAACAAGTCCAAATAGCCCATATCTTAAAAGAAGATGAATAGTGACTGTTCAGATGATGGTCTTGATTCAAGGAACAACTTAACACTGAGTGATGCAGGCTAGACAGGTCTATGGAAAGGTCTGTGGAGCAGGTCTGTGGAAATCCAAACAATACAATCGTAACTCATTGTTGGAAACCTCAAAGC
Organism: Symphodus melops; assembly: GCF_947650265.1. Taxonomy (NCBI): domain Eukaryota; kingdom Metazoa; phylum Chordata; class Actinopteri; order Labriformes; family Labridae; genus Symphodus; species Symphodus melops. The sequence continues at coordinate 5,570,714 of NC_136698.1, forward strand.
ATCTTTGACCATCGACATAAGATTTTACAGCTTCCTCGCTTAGAAATCTTTACACAAGATTAAAGCACCCGGCTGCAAGCATTTGCTCTCATTCAGCAGTTTCAGTTCATCCTGAGCACTGTGCAGGCCAGTTAAGTTCATCCAAACCAAACTCAGGAAACACATCAGGTTCTTTGCACTGATGCAGTAAGACAAAGCAGTAAAGCAGCAAAGATGGACATGCATGTATATAATCATACACTCCTTAGATGAAGCATATGGGTCTTGCCCACTCCAGGATAAAAATAAGCCTGGATATGCAGAAAGATGAGAGCAAACTACTCAACCTGTGGGAGCGACTGGTTAATAATGAAACACCCTTTAATATGAGTTATAGCCAAGATGGGGAGCATTTCCACCCTAAAACTGATTCCGTTGAGAGCTGTTCTTCGTTGGAATGATGGCTCATTATCTGACTTTATTATATCTAACCAGTCAATGACAAGCTGCCTTAATGATGGGTTTCTCAGAGTGATGAAGAAGAGAACATTCAAGGTTTTAACTCCATATTTTGCAAAAAAACCCGTTTCATTAGCATAATGTCTCATTAACTCTGAGGCCTGGCCTTGGCGCTATTATTTGTGCTTGACCCCATTTGAACCTGACTCTTTGAACCAGACAATGATAACAGCTAATACTGTGAATCTGCCAGTGCCATGTAATTCAGGGGCACAGTAGGGGCTTTGATAAGCTTCACCTCTTTTGCTGCAGAAGCACAAAAAAAGAATAGATCTCTGGGCTTACACAAAATGGCAAATACAAAGCCTTTGAACATATAAAGCTTTGTATGGATGAGCAGGTCTTTTATGGTACTGAGGACAGAATTAAATCCTTTTACAATCCTTTCAGAAGTTCACCCACCAGCAGAGTTATAAAAGGGCCTGAAACAGAGGTGAGGGTGTCAAACATAAGCCGGTTTCACATACGTACTCCTTATCTAGAAAATATCTAGATAATTTCAGGAGGACGGCTCCAGATATTCTCCTGACCTGGCTGTTCATATGTGCTCCACACAGCTGGAGGCTATCCCTGTCAGATGGTAGGGGGTGCGGGGGTCTCCAGAGGGAAGATGTGAAATAAAAACAAAGAAGCGGAAGTAGACGACGAAGTAACAGATTACTATAGCGAACTCTGAATATGAATAATAACCCTTTAATCAATGCTACAAACAGTTCAACAGAGTCACACTATCAATAAAAGAGAGGACAAAACAATCAACATCAACTTTTTAAACAGTTGTATCCACTACTTATATGCCCACTTGAGGCACAGATCTTTTTTTTTCTTAAACTTATTATATTATCATAGATGCAAATTATGTTGAATTCTTTATCAGTAAACCATCAAAAATATAAAGAAACAATGGTGTGATTGAGTTTGATGGGAATTTACACTGCAACAGCCTATCACGGACTGACTAAAAAGAAAGTTAAGCTACGTTCGTGATGTAGCCTACGTTACTGTTGCCACTCGACGTTACTGCGGATTTTTGAAAGCTGGATGACTTTTTTCCGGCTTACTCACTTAATTTTGCAGTGGATATCCGTATAAATCCAGGCTATGCCGACTGTTCTCACAGCACACACCTTTGCCCTAACTTTAGGAGCTTCTACAGTCATGTGTTAAAACTCATTTTCATGCCTTCTCAGAGCATCGGCGCAGTATGCTGCTCAGAAACAAGGCCCCGCTGATTCAGTTTGCTTTTAAAAAGAACCTTAAACAAGTTTAAGTCCGGATGGAAGGATGAGAAGGTTCTCCAACGCTGCATCCAGCTGTACTGAGAGGAGGACTGGCGAGAGGACAGCGCCGCTGCCACTCAAAGTACCGGTATTTTCAAAGTCCGTGTGTGTGTGTGTGTGTCACATGTCACTGCATATACCTCTGTTGACTGCTTTAAAATGCAATGTTTGAGAGATGCTTCTGATACATCCAATATGTTGTATAGTCAAGTGTGTTATGGATATTCATCATAACATTGCTTATGTGGTGTAGGCTAAAAAGAGATACACGTTAACTACTCAATAAAATTGAGGCAACAGATTGCACACATTATTATTAATTACATCTAACCTTGTTAAAAGTTGAGTTAATATAACTCAAATCAGTTGCTAAAGAATAACCTGTTTAAATTGAGTAGATTAAAATAAAGCACACAAACAAGTTAACCAAATTTAAACATAAATATTAAGTAGATATCACAGTAAAGAGCTGGCAGCAGAGACGCCACAAACATATCAAGCCTTTGTCTTGATCTGGATAAAAGATGTCAACTAATTGAGGAATGATAGTGGAAATAATGACGGCACCCCTCTTTTTTTTGGGCGACCTTATCACAGTTTACAATAGATACATTATAGATAATAAAAGAACTAAATTCTGCATTTTAAAGATTTATAATATCAGCACAACTAAGAATACAACTTCATTACTCTGTAGACTACACACAACTGCCTAAAATATGCTTTAATGTGATGTACAAAATAAGTAATACAAACTTATAAACGTTTGAAATAAAGTCAGTGTTATTTGTAAGGGCAATGTCAACATGAATGCTGCTACTGTCAAACTGAAACAACGACAAATAAACAAACTGTAAGGTGACCCAAAGATTCCAAAGATTAGATTGCCAAACGTACGTTTGTTCTCGGATACTGCGCTGCACATTTTTTAAACTGGTACTTTTACTTGTGTTAAATGTGTTTTTTAAGAAAAAGTACTTTTATTTGAGTATATTTTAGTACTCTTACACCTCTGCTGACTTACCTTTCCTGGGTATTCACCGGGCCTGTACGCCCTCCTTTGTTCCTTGAAAATAAAATAAAAATACACGCAAGAAAAAATAGACTAAGCAAAAAGTGCCAAACAAACAAAGAGACTGAGCTCTATACAATAGCAGTCTGGGCCCTTCAGCTCTGTGATAAACTGTTGAAACAGCTCTGATCACTCCAGCTCCAAACTACATCTACCTCAGAGGCTCCCGAGCCTCCTCATAAGTAGGAGCTGGAACCAACCATAAGGGTGTGGAAATCAGTTCACTCTCAGGTGAGTATTATCGGTTCTACAAACAACACAAACTATCTGCAATAAAGCTAAAGCCTGTCAAAATACATTTTAGTTAAGTAAATACTGATACTAAAATACTAAAACTGCCTTTTCAATAACATTTTTAATCTCAACAATCTAAACATCCGTCCACTTCTACCAAACATGGCACCTTCCACTTGACACACCCCCATTAATTATATGAACCCAAGGCTGGGTTCAGCTCTGTTTGACACTTCCTGGTTGAGAGAGAATAGTGCACTCAAGTCTGTGGAGCAACAGGTGACTGGCAATACATATTTGATGTGTAACAATAAATCAAATATTTTGATGTATAATAGTCAATGTGTAATGTGGATCAAAGTACAACCTGAGTCCCTAAAAGCTCAACACAATGCATTGCTAACTGCAGTTCTTAAGTGTTTTAAATTAAAAAAAAACAGTATTTTAGTGTTGAAATTTGGCCGTAGATTAACAGCAATTGCTTTCAATGCAACTTTCAAATAAAGCTTATTGTTTTCTTAGTGCAAATACTCGTGATATATTTCTGATATCGTGGTGCAATACCATCACACTATAGCCCACATAACATAACATGCATAGTTTACCTCAACAGTGTCTCTCTCTGGATTACTTTGCTTGCTAATTGCTTGCTAGTTTTGTAATGTAGCATCATAGACTGTAAATATTACACGCAGCATACACCCACAAGTTGTCATTAACATCACAGTATAAAAAAACTCTCCTTTGTCAACCAAATGAAATTGTTGAGTTAAATTATTTTCACTTTCTTTATGTCTTGTGACCAGACGATAGCTGCTGAATTCAAAAGCAGAAAAAAGGCGCAAAATAACATGAAGTGCTTGTCAACTAAAAACTGGCTAATTCTATTGAATTGGATTCATTAAAAATTCTCTTAATTTAGAATTACATAAACATACAGATTATATTTAATGCAACCAAAATAATCAGATACTATCTTAAACATTTTTGTTTGAAAGTTACTTAAATAATTGCCACAAAATCAAGGATGCATCTATATTGAATACATTTTATCAGATATATTCAGTGAAATGTACATGACTACAGAATCATTTATTAGTGGTCATATTGCTATTGGTTATGTTTAACGTGATGTTTGCGTGCTGCACAAATACAGTGTAAGATTATTAGAATATCCGCCCCCCCCATGCATTTCAAATGCATGCATTTCATATGCCCCTCCTAAGGTGACGGGTCTGTGTAACTCTTCGTAAATGTGTGTGTTCTGAAGAGAAATCTCACGTAACGTGTCACCCCATCGTGATTCCAAAATGTGTTCATCCCGTCATCTTGAACATGTAGTAAATAATCAGTCCTCTCATAATCAGTCCTTTTTATATATTTAATAACCAGTTAAAAGGTTCTTACAGGAGCTTTAAAGCTCCAGTGGTGTTTCTCTCAGGCAGCACCTACAGAGGATCATGGGATGTTGCAGAGTGTCTTGGGACGACACTCTGAAACATCCAACAGCATCATCACTTATAATTTTGATAGTTTGAACTGTCTTGGCTGTGAATTTACGTTCTCTTTGAATAATCTTATCACACCACACTTTCAGACACGTGTCACATGTGTCTGAAAAGTGTGGTGTGATGTGTTTTATACATAACATGAAACATAAATGAATACCTGGATTCACTATAATGGTTACAACTAAGTGTTTAATATGCAGTTCATTTTGAACATACAACTAAAGATTAGTATCTGTCACCCTTTCATAAACTGTCTCTGAAAGCAAAACTCTTCTACTCTTATCTTGTGCCCTGACAAAAAGTCCCCTCCAGATTACAACCACAGCTTTACAAAAGGACCCAATAAAACCCAACCTAGAGGCCATGATGGTTATGGAAACAGTCATGCTTTGGGTGCAAGTAGTAAAGTATAAAAATCCCTGGTTAACATTTTCTCTTACAGTTTCTGTGTTAATGCTCCTGATCCTAGAAGCTCCAGCTGGCTCAAAAAGGAAGCAGAGGCTTTTTTCTCTAATCACAGCGAGACGCTTGAGCTGACACAGAAAGTGTTCGACTGCTGGCTCGCTGTCACATTCCTCTGCCCTAAGTTATTCCAAGGAACTCCCCCACCTCTTCTGCCATCTTGTGTTCATTTTCATAATCTCCTTGAGAGGATGTGATTATGAATAAAGTGTAGTAGCTGATGGCAGGAATTAGTGGAGGGGGTATAATGCAAAAATATGTCTGAAGCTGAGCCAATTCGGCAGCTTTAGTATTCTGCTGGGCTCCTCACTTCAGCTCACTTTGAGATAAGAGACCAGCTGACTGCTCAGAAAGTGCCAAGATACCGTGTTCTTTATTACAAGGGGAATGAGGATCGTCTGGAACGGAGCCTCGACCAAATGCTCAGCAAAATCATCACCGGTATAATCATGCTTCCTTATGGGGAACAGGGTCATTACTGAGCTGCAGGGAACAGAAGAGGTCGATCACAACTTTACAAGATCCCAAAGGTCTGAAATGATGCAATGTTTGACCTACAAAATTACTGAGTTTTCTTTCATGCTGAGGAAGCGGTCAGTGGATACAGACCGATGAGGTTTGTGTTGGGATATTAAAAAGGAGGTTCCTCTGAATTTCTTAGTTTTAACCACATTGCAAAATGTTTTGTGATGCATTTGTTGTATTGATAATTCAAAAATGTACTTCATGTTTTCCTGAGATCACCATGCTTTGGTAATTTCTTCCTGCCAACATAAACATTAGTGTGACCTGATAAGCCTACTTCTCAAAGTTAGTGAGCACACAAATTCAGGGGTGGTAGCAATCCTCTCATGCTAAAGCTGATCGTCTTTTAGCTTAGCTTAGCAGAAAGTCCAAGTTGTTACACTTTTTTTGAGTTCAATTTTTTGGTTCACTGTTGAAGCTGACATCAGGGTCAGATTCAGCAGCCACAAAGTGTTAAAAGAAAAAGAAGCTAAGTGCTAATTGCCTAGCATACAACAACAGAGTGAACAACCAGTGAACCTCAGCGTAGACGTTTCCCTAAAGAGATCAGAAAAGAACACATCAAATGTATTAGTTAACTTTTATTTTTAATGTACAAATTATTGGTTTTATCATTAATATATTAAGTATGAACTCACCACTGTCGTTTGTCTCAAGAACAATTAACACTAACCTGGAGAGATTTAGCTCTATTCTCCTTCTCATCAATAACATTTAGTTTGATGTATTATTTTATGTATTTTTACTTTAAAGATATTCCAAGGAAACAACATTGCTCTTCATCTACTACAGTAAATTTGTATAAGTAATGTGTTCAAAGCTCACATACAAGCTAAATTCAAATTATCAAATTGTATTTTTTTTTTAAGTTAGCTCAAACTGATAGATCAGACTGAGATAAGGAAAAATAAAAGTCTGTATCAAAGATGTCAAAAAAACCTTTATTTAAAAAAAGTATTCACAATCTGGGACACATAACTTGTGAAAAAGACAATAACTAAATGCCAAATGTTTTTTTTATATAGAAGACTACATATTCAATGTAACATGGAGACTCAAATTCATTTAGTCATGTTATTTGATGCATCACTGACCCAGTCTCTACACGCTATCAGCTCCTTTCCAGCCTGTAGGGAAACATACAGGACAATGAAAACATGCCCTCATATTACACGGTAACTTTGAGGTTTGGCATGTGTTGGGATCAAAGCAGACAGGTTGCAGGAACGGGGATCAGAGACGATGGAAGTGAGCCTCTTGTTGTAACTGCTGTAAAGTGTTTGGCGCTCATATTGTGGAAACAATCTGTTGTGGCATTGTTTGAGAATGTATCTGCTCCAGGACTGAAGATGGGGTTCATTTTAAAAACTATTGCGCGCCTCTGTGGGTCGATGCTGCTGAGCCAGCTTCCCATAGCCGCCTCTGGCCGGGTCGTAGTCCTGCCTGTACTCGTCTCTCACCTACACAGGAAATAAAAACACAGCCAGAGGGGACGGGTAAATATACATCTTACATCGTTTCTTTGTGTAGGATTCTTATCCTGAAGTTTTAGACTGGAGGGCATTTATTCAAAGAAAACACGCCTATGCTTTCCAACACAATAAGACAACTCTTGACTGTATTTATTTACTCTCTCTCAGAAGGCTCCTTGTGTACTACTACAGAAAGACTGGACATTATTATGCATATTCTATTTACTAACAGCATAAAATACACTTTCATTTCTCAAAATGCCACGCAGTAGTAATGCTGTCGCTTCAAAGGTCATGGTTAATCATGCATAATTTATTTTTCAAGTCATATCACTTTCTAAATATCATACTGGTGTATTAAAATGTCATGATATAAAGTATTGATCGCTCTCACAGTCATTTCCCTACAAGTCATTTTTCAAATGCCATAGTACGACGTGTTTGACGTCGCTTTTCAAAATATCTGTGATCCAGAAAATCCAAAACTTTTTTCATGTGAAGAACAAATAAACAGCTGGAAGAGGGAACATTAAGATATTTTATATCAGTGGTTCCCAAAGTGGGGGTGGCAAGATTCCTACCAAGAACATTTAAAATGGTTTTAAAATTGATATTTCACCCATTAATTTTAAAATATATACAAAAATATGATGTTTGTTCTATTGTGTGGTATTCTCATAGTGTGTGTGGCTGTGCTCAACAGAAAATGTTTAAAGCACCTCCAGGGCCAATGGGATCCCCAGTCTCTAGCACCGTTACATTGGGGGAACAGTTTGGGAGTCTTGATATACGGACATCACATAACTCATTCGTTTACAAATCTGTGTGGCCTTAAGTCTGAACTTTTGGTGGAAATAAATTCACTTCATCCATGTTTACTCATACTACAAACATTCCCATCTATTAGGGTGATATAGTTCTCCCTAATAACATTGATAGATTTTTTTTCTCTTCCACATTGAACATGTTTGTGTTGCGTGTGAGGAAGCAGACGTTTTAGTGTAACTATAATCATTAAAACATTTAACCATCTAACCATGTTAGCAGCTACAGGATTATCATTACCAAGTCACAAAGATCAACACAAACAAAGGTCAGAATACGTACCTGTCCTCCAGACTTGCCGCGTCCGTACTGCCGCCCCTCCTTAAAGCCGGCGTCCCAGTCCGTCCTGATGATGCGGTCATCCAGCCGTGTGCCGTTTATAAAACGCATGGCGTTTTCTGCACCTATACGTGTGTAGTATCTGGATAAAGTAAGGTGTTAAGGTCTGTTACAGGCTCCTAAACGCACACTACGGGGGTAAAAACAGGAAGTCATTGTTCAAAGGATACTCTACAAAGCAGAATCCACACGCTGTCTTCTTTACTTTATCCAGACCGATGATGATGCGTTTCACGTCTCCACTTTTGGAAAACAGCTCGTGTACCTTTTCGTCAGTTCCAGAATAACAGAAGAGCAAAACATTCTTGTAAGAGATTGTAAAATACATCTCTAAAGCAAATCTTTTTTTGTGTTTGTTTAGCGTTGCACTTGCACGTCAGTAATTCACACACTACATTTCGACAGAATATGACAACTGGGACAGGAAAACACACAGAACATCTGGTCAATTTCAAAATAAAATACAATATACAGACTCACGATGATCACATTTTGTTAGTGTGGAACACTTGTAAAATTGTATATTTTTTGTTTATGGAATTGATTGAACTGAGAGTTTGTGTGTGAGACAGTACACACAATATTCATTGTTGACAATGACTGGCTTAGTCTGTCTTAGTTAGTTTTCAATATCATGTTGATGTGTGACATTTACAGAAAGTTTGTGTGTGTGTGTCTGGCTGTCTGTCTGCGTGATAGTGAGTGTGTTTGTGTGTGTCTGTCTGTCCGTGCGAGAGTGTTAAGGGCTGTTGTTAATTTTTAGATTTCTAATCGGTGTGTTATAGAAATAGAGAGAAACATGGAGGAGGACGAGAGCACGGGAGGGACTGAGATAGATGCAGAGCAAAAGAGAGGGGAAGGGACAGGTGGATGTTCGTGAGCGTCTTTATGATGTGGCTCTTCAAAGTAAAAGTAAAAAATGTGGCTCTTAGTCACCGACTGGTTGGACCCCTCTGCTCTAAAGGATTGTTACACAAACCTGGTTTTATATAATCCATAAAAAAAATTATATCCAAGTTTACATGACTTCAAAGTAATCCAGTCTCTTATAGTTTACCAAGTCACTTTTTCTCTGAAATGTGACTTGTTAAAAAAAGAAACAGTACTCTTGTTAGCCTTTACTAACAGCCCGGTGTGGCTCACCTGCTCCTCAGTGGTGTAGAAGGAGAGATTCCCCACATATAAAGTGTTACTCTGCTTCAGCAGCTTCTCCTGGTCATAGCGATTACCCTGAAAACACAAGAAATGAAGAATGAGCACCACCCCCAGGAAGACCTGTGGAAGTTGCAGCTTTTCAAAGAAAGAAAGCTCATCTCTCACCAGTTACGAGATTACCCGTTTCATGCCACTAACATTTCATATTATTCATATCATTGTCACATCTGTTTACATTCATCTGTTCACAGGTTTCTTCTTCCATCTCTTTTTGCAGCCTGTATTAGCACTTTAACATGTTTACATTCTGACGGACTCTACTTTACAACACCTGAGTTTTTGCTTTTTAATTTCACTTCATTTCTTTGAGAATCTAAGTAACGAAAAGCCAAATGTCGGATGGATGTGTGTTTTTTTCTTCTTCTGCTGCTTTAATAACCTGCCGCTGTAACACCACAATGTCCAAGTTTGGGATCAATAAAGTTCACAGATCTATCTATGGCTTACCAATGCTGTAAAACGTTACCACATACAGTGTATGGTGTTACAGCAAACACAACACATAAGGGGGAAAAAAAGAGAAAAAGAGCAGCTATCATTGTATCTATCATTTGTCTTCAGTCTCATTTAGTAAAATAAATGGAGGGACAATCGTATCATGGTGAATTGTATAGACTCAGACTGAACTTTATTGGTCCCTTTGGGATGAATCCCTCGGGGAAATGTAGGTTTAAGTATGGTCACATCCCTAGTATCCTATTACCCTCCAGAAAGTCAGAAGAAGATGTTTCATCCTTTCCAATTTTTATTTATTTATTGTAAAACAGCTCATACTTTCTTCGACGGCAGGATAAAAAGTGTTTTATTTAAGATAATTCATCGACACATTAACCTGAGGTCAGTTCAGCATTGAGCTGCCTTTTAGAGTTAAATCAGTCTTATAAACCCCTCCGTAAGCCCTTATTGTCAATACCATTTCAACAAATAAATCACTGTTTTGTTAGTTTTAGAACCAAGAGAAAAGATAAATCAGGCGTAAACATTCACACGAGCCGCGACAGTTACTCTAACAATGGCCCGTTCAAGATCTCGGTTTCCACAGCAACCGTGAAATCATGACGCAGTATGAAAGCACCCCCGTCTTACCTTGAAATGTTGGTCTCTGTACTGACTAACGTCGATGTACGAATCACTGTTCAAAGCGTTTAACTTCACAGCCATCGTCAAGGATTTACGGATACGCCGCCAGCAGCTACTCAATTTATAGCAATAACGGAAACTCAATGAAGCGGTTTCCGGTTTTGGGTCCGCATTAAAAAGAACTCCGGGTAGATCGAGAACGACAGCGTGATGTCGCCCCCCTGTGGTGAGGCCTTATTATGATCCAGATTGGTGTTTATAAAACGATGTGGTGTGCTATGATTGGCTCCTGGGATCTTTCATTGGACACTTCCAGTCTTTTATTTTTTACTGATATGTGTGAACATTTTTATGATACCCTGATATATATATATGATGAATATTCAGGTACAATAATCAATCATTGTCTGATATTTTGTAATTGATGATAATCTTTGAAATATTGCAAATATTTTCATTTCTTTACTGGTAATATTTTGCTTATGATTTCACAGTTTTTCATTTTTTTAAAGAGTTTTCACAAATACCAATTTTCATACTGAATACCTACCTACTACTGTGTTTTATTTGTATTTTTAGATACCCATCAATTTTATTTACTTTTTATATATATAAAAAAAAAGTTTTCCTCTCTGCATATACTGTAATATGAAAAGTGTTCAGTGCATTAATCCAGAATCGAAGACAACCTGCTTAGTACTTGAAGTTATATAGGTAGTTTACAATTCCGACTACAGGTTTAAATGCACCATACATACACAACAAAGAGATTAAACCTGATAAATACAAAGTTAACTTTTCTCATTTATTCTGCATTCTCCAGAAGGTATTGATCCAACACAACCACTTTAGACTGCAAACTTTCCAGTAAGGTCAACATTTTATTATCATAAATCAACAAAAACGTGTGTCCTGCTGTCTGAGGTTTGACTTAATAAACAACCTAATATTACTTCAGTAGAAAGTAGAGTAATGAAATGACTGGCGAAAAAAATCTCTGAAAATTTAGAGCTAAAATAAGAGGAAATAGAAGGAAATGACTAATCAGCCCATGGCCAAATCCTGGTCTTATCTGCTCACTGTCAGTTCTACTTATGTTTAGCAAACACTTACAGTCACTTATTGTAAAATATAATTACATCAGTGCAATAAATCAGAGCATAATTGCCAGTTTAAAAGCCAGTAAGGGTTGACTGTGGGGTCTGCTGAGGGTCTCCTCCTTAATGTGTCTTCATCGAAATTCAGATTCTCTCCACCTGATCCTGCTGCAGCTGAACCTGAAAGACAAATAACACTGAATACTAACATACTGAAAGGTTTCAGGTGCTATTCCTGTTCTTCCTTTTCGTTCTCCCTCAAACCTCATCTCATTACATCACAACACATGTGCATATTTCTACATTAAGAGTAATACAGAATGATGCACAATGATAGCCTGACATAAGCAACAAAAAGTATGATTCTATCACAAGACTTGTGCTCAGAGCAGAAACAGGACCTCTTTTCAAAACTTACTAGAAATGAATACATAATTTGATTTTTTTTATTTTTACAATATAAATAATACAGAAATATGTTTGTTTTTACTTCAGGAATATAATGTTGGCGTTATAAATAAAACTATATTTGGCACACATCAATAATAACTCACGTTTTGTAAGTTACACCCCCCTGTTGTCTTCTTTCCTCCATCAAAGCTCGGATCTCCTCTCGATGCTGAGCAGCTCCACCTCGAAGATGAGCGTCGCTCCTCCGGGGATCTTCGGCGGAGCTCCTCGGTCTCCGTAGCCCAGCTCGGCGGGGATGACCAGCTTCCTCTTCTCGCCCTCGCACATGCCCAGCAGGCCCTGGTCCCAGCCCTTGATCACCTGGCCGGTGCCCAGGGTGAACGTGAAGGGCCTGTCGCGGGGAATGCTGCTGTCAAACTCGGTGCCGTCCTCCAGCTTGCCCGTGTAGTGCATGTTCAGCACGTCTCCTTTGCGGGACTTGACGGGGCAGTTGTCCACTCGCTTCTTGATGCCGATCTGCAGCTTCTTCTTCTCGGCTCCGCTCACCAGCACGGAGCTCAGAGAAATCACCGTCACAGCAAGGATCACTAAAGCCCGCATGTTTGCAGTGCACGCCTCAGGTTCCGGCTGCTAAATGGATCAGGGTTCAGAGGAATTGGGCTCAAGGCTGATGTGCAAATTTTGGAGGCTGAATGAGGGAAATGAGCTGGGAAATCTGTGAATGAAAGCGGATGTGCGTGTGATGTGACCCGGGCGTAGTTTGGCGGCTTGTGTTACAGTCAAAGATGTCCGGAATACTTTCCTTGACAGCACTGAAGTCAGCTTCACATTGGTAAGAACATATTGGTGGGTTTATTAAAGTTCTGACTAAAGTAGATTTCCAAATATATTAAAATGGCTGTTTTCCTGAAGTGAGAGAAAACTATTTTAAAGTAATTCACCAGATTTATCCAACTGCTGCGTCCCCCCCCCCAAAAAATAAAATAAAGAAAAATAAGAAAGAAAAAGAAAAAAGGTTATTTGGACGAGAATCCTTGATTTGTGCCGAGTTTGTATTTTGTCCTGTATCTCAAAGGTTTTGGGTCAACATAAAAAAGTTGGTAACTGCTAAAAATGTATGTTTTCCATCTATTGATCCGTATCGTATTCTCTATTATATGGATAATCGAAACCCTTCTATTTTTGTGTTATGAGTAAATATCATATTCACTGTTAGTAAGTGAAGAAACGGCAGACCCTTCGTTGACTGGTTCATAAATTATTTCAAATGTTTTTTTCTTACTTCTGGAAAAAAAAAATCTAGCAGGATTTAAAAACAGATTAGTGCTGTCCTGTCCACATTGTTTCTTGTTTTGATTTCTGACCCTCGTTCATTGTTTTTTGTCCTTGCGACAGGTTTTTTGTCTAATTTAATTTGCCTGGTGTTTGATATACTCTATATAGTTTTAAATTAAATAAAATAAAAAAAAAAATTCATCCAGGCAAAGACAGCTCTGCATAAACACGCTTTAGTTTCCTTTTTAACCATCGAATCAGAAACTAACTTCAGTGTGATGTTACGTCACCCACTGTAACCTAGCGACGACCTGGCTCAGCTGAAGTAAGTCAAATATTTGAAGTATAGATATTTACTCCACAGCATCAGTATACGGAAAGATGTGTTTTTATTCAACACTTTCAGCTAACTAACGCGAGACGTTTGTGTCATTTTAGAGTTGAAACCCGAGGGTTTGCAAGAAGCTGCTAAGCTAACGTATCAGTGAGGAGAAGGACCCCCGGAACAACTCTTCAAAAATGATTTTTCGTGTTTTATTCAACCTCATCAACAACCCTCGAGTCATCGAGAAGCTGGCAGAGTCTCGTCCGATCCGTCGGGCGGCTCAGATCACAGCTTACGCCATCACCAAGGCTCAGATAGCCGGGAGGGACGCGTCGCAGCGGGCCTTGCGCTCCCAGACTCTGCGGCAGGTCCGGGAAGAGGTCGGCAGAGCCCCGGGGGACATGGGGGAGGTGGGCAGCCGCCTCAAGAAAGTCAGAGAGACTTTTGTGAATGAAGTGAAGGAGGGATGGAAAGAAGGCTCCAGACAGATCAAGAAATGAAGAGGACGACCTGGATGTAGGATCATGAGAGAGACTGGGAGAGAACAACATCGTCACCTGATTGTGTTGATCAGTTCACAATCAAGATATGTATTATTGATGTTTTGTCATGTAAAGAGGTCCTATAACCACCATCAGTGGGGGCAGATAACTCAGGAGAATATTTGTTTAGCTCGATAAATTTATTGACTTCACATTTCCCAGAATATGTGAATGCTTATTTTATATTCCAGGGAGTTTTGGAAAACAATCAGCAGAAGTTCTTCTGTAGTGAATTCACAATTTAAAGTCTTCTCACTAAAACAAACTCATTGAAATGCCTCTAACCTCTCAGACTGGTGCCTGAATGAGGTTTTTACATCTCCCCGTAATGTTCACTGGTCTGTATGACACTGAATCCTGCCACAGAGCTTTAATGGAGCTGGACTATTGTAAACAACTTTATTCAAAAAGTGTACATATGTAGAGAGAGAGAGAGAGAGAGTGAGGGAGGATGTGTATAGACAATAAATTCACCACTTTGTTCTGCCTTCAAATAAAGACTATAATTTATAACACAACACTTTGACTGTTTACTTTGAGGGATGATGTAAAGAAGAAAACGTGGAGTGTTTAAATTTTAGTGTTGGATTTCTTTTCTTTAGTACAAAATGACTCAAATGTGGAAGAATGCATCATATACATGTTAAGAAAAAAAATCACAATAAAAATGGAAACCAGTGCAGGTATTTTCAAGCATAAGTGTCCTTAAAGAACAGTGACATACCCCAACCACAACAATCTCCTGATGCTGTTTAATTCACAACTATATAAAAAATATTCTTGACTGCTTTTCCTTGTCAGATTTTGTTTGCAACCCTCAAGTAAGTTATAGGAGCGGATAGATGGATGGATAGATAGATAGATAACTGCCTAAGCTAAATCAGAGTAAAGAGCAAAGAAGTACGCTTTTAGTTTAGTTCCATTACTCTGCAAACTTCTAATAAGCGATGAAGAGTTGCTCCGACATCATGTGCTTAATGTTATAACACTAGAGTCAGTTTTGAACAGTCACGAGCTGAAGGTCGCACACAACTCATAGTTCATATGATTTCATAACTCCAGCTGAGATATGAAACTCAGTGAAGAGGTGAAGTCAAGATAAGATGATCTTTTTACTGCTGCTCATGACATTTGGCTTCGGTTGTTGAAAGTACAGCTTCGAAATGATTCCCCTCTGAAGAGAGTCCTTTTACGGCATGCAGGAAACTGGATGTCCTTACGTTTTCAGAAAGATGCCAGGTGGTCTGATTTTTTGCTACAAAAGACTACAAATAAAAACCCTTTGTGTTGTTGGAAATGCAGCCACAGCTCACTTAATGTTATGCAAATCACAATACAAATGTTCATGGATAAAAACACCTCAGAACTTGAAGCAATTTCAAATTGATGAAACACGTCAAGAAGAGAAGCTCAACAGTTCACACTTTGCAGTAGTAAAGCTTTATTTTATTCGAGCACTGAAACCAGCTCAAGTCTGCAGCTTTATGTAGCAATACTTGTGCAGACGCACTGGCCTGGCAACTAAATATTAGTTACATGATATATCATTTCACAAAGAAATAGATCTCTATCAGGAGGAAAGAGAAGGCATTTGTTTCTGACAGCATGAGTCAGTACATATACACTGATATGGCATCTGAACTTCATATAAAAATAAATCTCTCAACATAGGAACATACACATCCAAATCAACGCTTGAAACAGGAAAGCAGCAGAAGTACAGTAGAGAACATGAGCATCAGTAAGTCAACATATCAGGAGTGAGTTGTTTGGGTTACATAACAGCAGGTCTTCTTCTAGTATTTCTTTCAACCTTTCACTCCTTGATGATCATTATTTGTCCCTGTAAATCGATCACCTCACAAGTCAAACAGGCATTTTTCATTTAAACGTTAAAATGACATCACAGATTCATCGTATTCAAAGGCAGCGATGACCCTCTGACGTTGCACCAAAGCTATGAAGCATAAATTATAATGTCATGCTGCTGGGTTCCAGGTTTTAAGCAACACAAATGTCAGGAATCTGTCAAATCATTTTCATCTTGGGAATGAAAATGGATAGTGAAATGCTGGAGGGACATGGACTACAAATTAAATATTTGGTGTCCTCCAACTTAGTGTAAGAAAACACAATGTTTTAGCTAACCTTTCTTTTTCTTTAAATATTATTTTAAACTATTTTAACAGCTTCACAACCTGAGTGTGACATCAGAGGACAATGGCCGCTGTGTTCATTTGGTGATTTTGAGCCTGTTGTCTTTTCTGTAACTGACACCGACTTCTCTTTGACTTCAACCCTCAAAACGAATAACAACTCATCCACTCTTCTGTAAAACCACAGGATGCTTTCTTTATGTTCTCCCCAAATCTGTCAGTTACTCACTCCAATCTTGTCGAAATGATTTAAATGAAAAGCTACAAAGTTGTGAGCGAAGTGGCTACAGGTGGGAGGTACAACTTTTTGATGTTGACCCATCCAACATAACAAACTGAGAATTTTTACTTCCTGATCTTTTTCATTTTTAGGTACTTGGGGAGAATACATGAAGCAGACAGCCTATGGACAAACATTCAGTTCCTCGTCATCACAACATTCTTGGCACAGCTCTGTGTGGAGGTAACACTAGTGCATATTCACTGATATGGCATAAGCTTATAGTAGAAACACAACCCAAACCAAAGAGGGCTGTGTTTGTTAGTAATACTCACAGAGCAAGAGGCAGCAGAACAGAACAGCAATCTGACTGGACAATGAGAGAAGGGGATCTGGAGTTGATAAGAATCAATGCAATCTTAAATGTCATGAGAAGAACTATAAGATTGCATTTCTGGTGTTTGTGTGGGTGTGTGTGTGTGTGTGTGTGTGTGTGTGTGTGATTTTAAGGTTGACCTAACAAGTTTTTCTCATCAATATTAAAAACAATTATTTGTGGCTCTATCGAGTTTGGAAAAGTCAGATTGTCTGTTCTCTGTAAAGCTGGCTTCTGAAGGAAAAGGGATGTGATGCACACTAAAGCAATGTAACAGGTGGCAGCATACACACTGATATGGCAGCTCACCTTCAGTAAACAAAGTGGCAGCAACACCTTCTCCTCTCACTACATTCACTCAAAGCAAACAAAGAGGAAATCCAAAGGCAGTTCCAACAACATGCTATCCTCCCATAAATTAAAATGACACTCAATCAGGTAAAATGGTACAATTTTGAGGATAAAAACACTGGAATAGAAGGGTTGGGTCTTGATTAGAATGCAGACAAAATGCTGGAAATATAACGATTGTTGTGTCAAACTTGGAGAAGAAAAAAGAGAACATGGAGGAAAAAATAGAAGATGATGCAGGAAAATAAGCAGGAGAGCTTTGTGTTGTTTTCTGCTTTTACATCCAGAGGTTGGTAAGCATGATGCTGAACAGGGCCATCAGCAGCAGCCATACAGAGGACATCACTGTAAGAGGAAGGAAATGACAAATATTCAAGTGACTGAACACATACGTTAATTAATTAAATTCATCTGAATGATGTCTGAATAAATTAAGAGATTGGGTCATATTATTTAAGACTGCTGGGTCGTTCTGATAAGCTCAAGAGGCCTCTGCAGTATTTTGTTTATCCATTCCACCATCATATAGACTGTAATCGACCCCAGGCTGGATTTATCAAAGAGGTCATACTTTCACAGTATCAACAGGCTGACTGGCTGTCATGCAGAGAGATGAAGTGACGTCACACATGTAGCTGGAGTCAGTAGCTTAGCATTAAACGGTAAGAGGGGGAAACTGTAAGTCTTGCTTTGGATTAAGTGTAAGAAGCTGTCAAGCAAAGTTCTGTATATCCACATATATCTGGATTGTTTGACCTATTGTTTCCCCGTTTCAAGTA
Source organism: Symphodus melops (assembly GCF_947650265.1). Classification (NCBI taxonomy): domain Eukaryota; kingdom Metazoa; phylum Chordata; class Actinopteri; order Labriformes; family Labridae; genus Symphodus; species Symphodus melops. The sequence continues at coordinate 5,588,759 of NC_136698.1, forward strand.
TTTATTTGTCAAGCAAAGCAAACCAGCTGTCTCTTAGTTTAGTGTACTTAAAAAGGTCCAGCTCCTCTTGTTAGTCAGTCAAAGAACATCTATCACTTGCATTGAAACAGAACAGCAATGGTTTTGTTTTTGCTGTAAGGTGTAATTTATGAAGTTCAGGGTTTGATTGTTTTACCTGCACTTGAGGAATTACACTCCATCTCCTCCAGAGAGTCCATGTAGCCCTGTCCCAGCCACTCCTGGTAGGTCTTTCTCTCACCAACTCCCACCAGACGAACAGTGGAGTCTTTGAAGATGAGATCTGTACCCTGGTAGGCCTGTGAGTCAAACATCCTGAAACCTGTACCAGTATCACTGCCAAAATATTCCTACAGGAAACAAATAACAAACAGGAAACCATCAAGGGAACCTCAAATGTCAGAGGATCTGGACATCCATCATCAGAAATATAACTTACTGAGAAGATGTTCCTATCATAATTCAGGTCTTACAGCCTCTGACTTACAAACAGTACAGCCGTATGAACACCCTTACCTGTGCACGGTCCAGGAGTCCATAGACAGCATGGATGTTTGTGTCGGGTCGAACCATCACAGCGTGGGAGGGGACTCTGGCTAAGTGACAGTGTCTGTACTGTGTCACCTCAGATTTAGAGCTCTGAGAACAAAGCAGCTGGAAATCTGTCGACAAGAGATCTGTTGTCCACGATTCAGCCGAGTTACCTGAACACACACACACACAGTGGAGGGTTAATATAGTCTCTTAATGCGATGAGAAAGCAATGTGCATCTTGGAGGCACTTGTTTTACCGTCTGTGTTTTGGAATACAGTAGAATGCTTTACAAAAGCCACATCTCCATCCCCGCTCGCCAGACACCTGATTGGACAAAGAAGAGACTTAGTGTTTCTTTTTAACACCTCAACGGCTTGTTACATTTTCAGTTGTATCATCAGGAAAAATGATGAGCAGCCTCTCACAAACACACTACTTAGAATTAAATTCTCTTCTCTCAATCCGAAGGTCTAGGTTTGATCCCCAGCTCCTGAAGCCAATTTGTCCTTGGGCAAGACACTTAATCCCAAGTACTCCCGCTGCTTCGACAGCGTCTTATGAATGTGTGTGAATGGGATTAATTAGTTCTGATTGTTACTTTAAATAGCAACCTTTACTATCAGTGTGTTGTTGGGTAGGCGTGACCTGCATAGGTACTGTTGTATTTAAATCTGTCCACCATGCCGAAGTCATGGGACAAGCAATATAGCTCAAAACAAAAGCGGTCTTTGTTTATAACCTTGACAAACACTGAGGTTCAAGGTGGTTGTTTATTTGGTCGTGTTTAGTACCTGAAGGCACCGTTGTATCCGTCATACAGATCTTTGCCTTTCTCACACTTGTTCTGTCCTGATTGGTCTCCCACACACAAACCACAAAGGTTGTCAGGGAAACCAGGTTGGTTGGCGCCTGGTACACAGCTCTGCTTGAAGAACCCTCCCACCGCTAAGCATCATGGGAAAAAAGGGAAAATGTAGTATAACATTTAAAATTATTAAATACTTGGAAAAAAAAAGAAAAAAATACTTCTGCTATTTGCTTTAACAATTGAATGATATGAGTAATATTGGTTACTTTAAATGTCCATCGTATCCCTTAATTAGCTATGTTTTAGATTTTATGAATTTTATGATTTCTGAAGCTTCAGCTAACATTGTACAAAAGCATACACAAACATCCCTCTGACCTTGTGGTATCTGACATTGCTGGGGGGAGATCAGGCCTCTCTCTATCAGCATTGCTGAGGGAACGTTCCAGCCAGCTGTGCGGCCGTAGCCGGTGTGACAGGAGCGGCGACCACGCAGGTCATCAAGGTTACGGATGTCAACGCTACTCTTTTTCACCACTGCGACTGCATAATACATGGAACCATCGCGGTCGTCTGGAGACACAAAAACAAGGAAAAAAACAAATCTGTTTCTGTTGACTTTAAAACAAGAACAAGTATTTATGAGAGTGTCTCTTTTTTGGGATAGTACAATGAGGCAACCTCCAGTGTTGACAAATGAAGCCAATGCAGTATTGCAGAAAAAACTCCAATTCCAGATTGATCAATGGGTGTTGTCACAAAGACTACATCCATGTTTAATACAGTCAATGGATAATACCTGTGTAGCTCTCGCCTGTAGCTGGGACCAAGCCATACTCTTTGCCAGCTGTATAGATGTAACCTCCATCCAGAGTGACCGCATCCGCCTCATTGTTCTACACAAATGAGAAAAGGAAGATTGAGATACAAGAAATGCTAGAAAGAGGGGTTCATTTATCTATTGAGTTAGCTACGACAGAGTTTATGTGCTATTTTTTTTTTATTAAAAAGGACACCATAGAGGCTCAAAAAAGATTAGATCTCAAGTCTAAACCTCCTTTGACCTTTTCCCACTCTCTCACCCTGATTTCTGACGCTATCCACTGTCCAGTCTCTTTTATAAAGGCCCAAAAATTCCCCAAAAATATTCTTTAAAAAATGCTCCGATGGCTATTTGATTGTTGTCTGATATTGCGTAAAGACAGGATCAGTGCATGGATTGTAATTTAATATTGCTAAGACGACTATGGTCCTAAAAAGATGAATTATTTTTATTTGACAGAGTCATTTTTTTTTACTTCAACTAACTTTCAGCTAGAAAGTTGCGTCACCTTGATTTTCTCCATGCAGTCAGTCACAGAGTCCCCGTAGATGCACTTAATGTCTGGGGTCAGACCTTTACTTAAGAAAGCTGCGCCCATGTCGCCACACTTCTGCTGCTCACTGCCTGACAAAACACACCAGCGTAGAACATCTGGGGGATTCAAAGAGGAGTGATTCAGTTATTTTCATGAAAACTTTCACTTTTAATACTCGCTAATATTTCTCACATAACTTCAGACAGATCAAGGGAAAGATGTGTCACCTTCAGTTTTACAGTCCATGGCTTTCATTGCACTGTGATAGAAACGTCCCATCCATTTCTGGGGGTCGTCTGACTCGACGTTTTGAAATATGACAGATGAATCCGAGAAAAGCAGGTTTTGTCCTCCAAAAGTGTCAGATGAAAACATACTGAACTTTGATTTTTCCTGCAAACAGAAAGTTACACTCAGTTAAAAGTTATCCAAATGTGTCATTGCTTCACTGTGTTTACAGTATTTTAATACACAACCATTGTGATACTTCAGAGTTATGGACGGTACCAATATGCTAAGGCAGTGCTGTAGATTTACATGAATTTGACATTTATAAATAAATAAAGTCTATTTATTTGTAAACCATTAATTGAATTGCTGTCTGGAGACAGCAACAAAGAAAACAATTCACAACAACAGTTTTCAAATCCTTAGCTTTGACGATGTTGGCAGTTTGTTGCAGGCTGTTTCAGGAAATCTTTACTTTTTTTGCAAACAGTTTGATATAAAAGAGTGATACCACGCTGATGTATTTTGCTATTTAAAGCTACAGTCTGCAGGTTGTTAACTTAGCATAAAGACGTGAAGGGGACCCAGTAGGCTGACAGTAAATCTGTCCCTCGTTACCTTCCCGCCTGTTTCCTTTCTTTGAGCTAAGCTAAGCTACTGTGCTAGCATTTTTCTAACATGCCAGTGTTGAAAGTAAAATATAAAAAAATGAGAAGAGTAGAAGAAGAATGGACATACCAGGCCCTCAGTGAGCATGCCAAACACCACAGAGGGGGTGATGTGATTGCCAACTACAATCCCACGAAATGGGACGCAGACGAGATGGCACGTTCTCCACTGCGAGACAGGAGCTCTGGAACCATCACGGCATAACAGCTCATAGTTTGCTGAATGCAGTGATTGAGCCCAGGATGGACCACGGCCTTGTGAAAAAAAAAAAAGATCTGGTTAGCTCCCAGACATGCCGACTCAAGACAAACAACAAAGAGGCTGTCGCTGCTATTACCGTCAGTGTTCTCCTCGACAGTCGTGTGTTTGATGAAAGCCACATCTCCTGCACCTTCTGCCATACACCTACAGATACAAAGACAACAACACACAGATGAGGAAAAAGGATTTTTTGAATTGCACATCTGTTTTTTTAAGTGGCTGTGCTCTCCAAATCCAGAGTTTCCATAAAAAATACATTGATTGGTAGCAGCGAGGCCCTATGGATGGCAATGGCGACCATAAAAAAAACCTTTGGCAAGTACGTTCAAGGCAATTTAAAATGTAATGTTCATTAAAGCTTGATGACTGATAAAATATAAATACTAAAGCTAATAGTCCCTTGATAACCTAACAATATCCACTGCACATGAGCTTATTCTCGTAGATCTGTAACTTTTATTTGTATGATTGAAGAATTTCTAAAGGATTAATGTGTGTTACCTGAAAGCTCCTTCATAACTGTAGTACATCTCTTTGTCACTCATCTCACATACGTGTGCTCCTGTACCGTCTCCTTTACACAGCTGACACAAAGACGCAGGATCACCCTTTGCTCCAGGGACACAGCTGGCGTTGAAGAAATGTGCCACACCTGTCCAAACATTTACACAAAGGTCTCTTTTCCTTTCTGTACAGTGTATGCTTGTACATTCATGCTTGTATTGTATGTTTCCCTACCCTGTGGGATGTCGCAGCCCATTACAGACATGTAGCCCTGGTCTATGAAGTATCCTAAAGGCATATTCCAGCCGGCTGTACGGCCCTTCCCGGTGTGGCAGCTCTTCTTTCCTGCCAGGTTGTTGATGTTGATTGCAGAATTTGCTTTCTTTACAACAGCTACTGCATAGTACGAGGCACCAGTAACTGAAGAAACAAAAGCACACACGTTAACAAACGTGACAATTAGTTCTTAAATATCTAAGCTACTAATTTGATGTGTGTAGGATACATCCAGTGGTGGTTATCTTAGCCTGTGTATTTCTAGATTATTTTTAGGCTAGTCAAGTCCGTGTAGGCTACTTTGATATAAAGCCTAATATTACTGAGTAGTTTGTTAACTTTTCAAATAAATGATGTAAAATTAATGTGATTTTCAGAAATGATTTTGGTCCAGTTAATTTTTTTCTGAAACTGGATGCTAAGCTATTGGTGGGCTAGCTCAACGTCATATTTGGCGCAAAGACATGAGGTTGTAATTCATCTTCTTGTCTATGTCCCCTGAAGAAAAACAAAAACAGTTGAGAGAAAACTCTTTACCGCTTCGAGATCTAGCCTACTCTAACACAGGCTGACTCTGTTGAGACTTACGATCATTTTTTGATTCGCTGGCAGCCATCTTGAATGAAGCTGTCTTCCCCAATTTGTAGACATCACTGCCGAACATGGAAAAGGTGTCTGCTTCTTTTTTCTGCAGGGAAAGTATACATAGAAATTCATGTAAATTGGGATATCAAGGAGAGTCCGAACCAAGTCTCATATGAACAGTTTTTAACTTGTAAAACATTTAGTGTGGAATTATGTAAATGTGTGGGGCTTTGTGTGTTAGCTTGTGTGTTTAACAAAATGACCCTCTTTTGAAATGTAAATGTTAATGTTCCTTATAAGAAATGTTTTGGGAAGTTAGATATACTTTAATGTGTTTTAAACACATTTGCCTTTTCCTTATAACTCACAGGGAATTTCAAACATCAGGTATGTTTTTCTCCCAGTTCAATTTCTGGTAACCATGGACACCCTATCTGAGGTCAAACATCCTCCAGCTCGTGATCATAAACCATGTGTTCTTTGTGCCCCTTCTGATAACGACATCATTTATTAACATGGGCATTGGTGTTTCTTTGTGTTATCTCATCTCTGGTTATGTGTTCAGCTTTTAATGACTTCTCTGTCCTGACACCTACCATTTAACCCATTTAACAGATACCTCACACTAAAAGGTATTTTAAAAGGCAAGACACTTTACTTTATGCATACACAGGAAAGTAATTCATCACAAGTAATTCAAATAATGTTTTCAAATTTGGACCTGTAGTTTCTGAATGCAGCCCTCCACTGTCTGTCCATTGACGCAGCTGAGGGACGGGCGGATGGAGACTTCAGTGAATGCCTGAGACATGGCCTGACATTTCCTTTGCTCTGCATCAGAGACGGTGCACCACTTGATGGTGCTCTGCCCAAACACTAAAGAAGAGAAAGACATAGCAATCACTTTCTAATAAATGATTCCACAAAGTGATTTAATGAATCTGTAGGGTTAGGGGTTGTTAGGGTTTCAGTGTTTCAGCTTCAGTTCAGCTTCCTCCTGACCAGATGCTTCTCTGACTACAACAGTCACACCAGTGCCACAACCCATATCCTACATTTTGATTGGCTGTTTTACCTTGTCAGAGGTTTTATGTAAAATGATGTTTTAACTATTTGGGCTGTTGTAACAGACTGGTAAAAGCTTCTTTGTATTTGAATGAGGTGCATTTCCATTTTTTAGAGAACTTTAAATTCTGACTTGTGAAAAACATCTGCTCTTTAAGTCCTTATAGAAATAAGCTTTGACAAATTAAATGTCACTCTGCTAGTGCTTCTTTTTAAATAAAATAAATGAACTACATGAAATATGTTAGTTAGTATTTTAAGAAGATATGATCAGTGAATATAGGAGGGTTAATACGTACATATTTGTCTTCCTTCTTTTTAATGGTATTCTGATCCATTTTAACTTTGCCCCAATTTTCTTTTTTTAAATACTAGACTACCAAGTGAGTTTATGAAATCATGGATCAGCTATTTCACCTCTTCAGACCTTTAAAAAAAACGTTCAAATTAAATAACCTTTGCCGTTTGGGGCTTGACCAATTTGCTTTCAAGTAGAGTAAGAGAGTAATGAACCACTGTCTAATGAATGGAGATATGGACTGTTCTCTTATCAAGCCTTATCCCAGCAATAATTTGAGGTCAAGTGGAAAGTGATTCAGGTCAACATGTATTTCTTAATTACTTTCAATAGAGACAGATTAAGTAGAGAGCAGTACATGTACCATGATGTAAACGGTGTTCCACACAAATGATAAGACATATTTCATTAAAACATGATGTATACCAGTGAGGTTAAAGACGAGTGGAGTAATATACGAGATGCAATAAAGCAAAGTTTCTAAATAATTCATTACATAGTAGACAGTAAATTGAGGCTGGTTGCTCACTTAAACAGGATTCGTTTACTCCTATTCTGCCAAAAGAAAACTGGATATTTTCTGTCGCCCTGAACACTTTTTGTTAATCTGATTTACAATGGGCACAACACATTGTTTGTTTGAATATGTAGAAAGAGGCAGTATTTCAGCCCTCTTGTGGGAACTGAATCTTCTCCTTTTCTGTCAGACTTTATTTGTTCGATTGCATGGGTGTTTAGCTCCGGGGCAGATGGAAAAATCCCTTCATCCTTTTTTAGGTGAACTTTTTGGAAAAAATATCATCATGCAAAGTTGTGTTTTCTTAAATGTAAGACAGAAAACAGTCAACATCTGATACAGAAAACACCATCTCTCTTCAAAAAAGTCTAAGTCTAGTGGTAGACCTGGTGTTATTTTTGTAGTATATGAAAAAGGATCTACAGACTGACATTAAATGAATCCTTTAAAAACAATTAATCTCTTACCAGTATGTAGTAAAAGCAGCAGTGCTGCTGCCGTCTTCAACATGGCCATGACCTCGTTCTCTGTCTCTTCTTCTCTGTTTGGTTAAATAAGATCCTTCTTTCCTCTCCTTCACTTTATAAGGCGACTCCTGAGTCAAAGTCCAACCTCTATCTCCCAGACCCTGCTTAAAGTCCTCGTGTGAAGGAGACCGTGTGACCGATTTATTGCTCAGTCATCTGCAGCGTGTCATTAAGGACTTTCAGCTCCAGTATTTGAGGATCACTGTAGAGTTTATGAAACCATGTGTAGCTACCTGGTGTGGAACGTCTCTGCTGCTGCTGCTGCCTGGCTGCAGGCCAGACACCAGACAGAGAGGTCTTTTAGAGGCAGAGAGCCCCACCTCTGTCACCCTCTCCACTACGGTGGTGCTTTTCCACTGAGGGGCAAAAGGAAAGAAAGGATTCAGGCAAACATAAGTGAGGCTGTTGGTTCACTGACCAACTGCTGCTCGGAGCAAAACACAGACAAGGAGGCTGTTAACCTGCTCTGGTCACTAACTTGAACCTCATATCCGATTCTTAGAGGTCTGTCCTGCATAGACCAAAGAGAATTGATGTTGAGTTATTCCAAGTATTAGATACTTAGGAATGAGACATACTACCACCTGTATGACCTCCTGTTTACCCAGATTGGATGACCATTGAAAGCTCCTGTGAGGGGCCTTTGGATAGTAATGAAACAGATTGAAATGAATACTGATGCCTCTTTATGTTACTATTTGGCCTGTCACCTCTGCTGCGGGGTGTTAAACAAGGCGAAAAGCTGCTTACAAAAAAAAAACCTTTAGAAAATGTTCCACGCCAAAGATTTCAATGTGAGACATTGCGTTAGACATTCAATGTAATGAAGGACTCACTGATACATGTACCAGATCAGCAAAGAGATACATTGTCCTGCTTTGTCCATAAGGTCACTAATAAGGATGGAATATAAACGTTCCTCACAGGAGTGTTAATAGAGGAACATGAAGTGGGTATTTTATTTCTACACTGTTGATGCTCTGTGTTTGAATATAAACTGTAATCTAGCACGTGTATACTCTACAATCATCATCACCAAATTCAAGTAAATGTTACACAGTACACATTTTTAATGTAATCACACTTCAGGAAGTATCCACTTTCAACCATTTCTTAACATTCAGAGGAAAATGCTTATATTTTTACTCATTATTTGAGGGCTGTAGTGACCGGATGCTTCACATATTAAGATTTGACACGAGCACAAACAACAGACAGTATCAAATGTAATGAATTGTTACTGATGAAACCAGAGGAAGCTATTCAACTTTAGCCAGGCCTTGACATCAGTATAAAAGCTGCATCGACAATTTCAATCTTAATATCAGTCCTGGTGTTTGATGGTACAACATGGACTTTTCCCTGCGACGTCAACTTCAATGTTGATATCCTGAGTAACTGAAGTAATCATTTTAATACAAGGCTTTTCTTGTTACAGGTTATTTTTTGACTGTCCAGTATTAATGTTGTTACATAAGTTAATGTTCTCATTATGAAAGAGTTTCACTCTTTACACTGGACAGCAGCAGGGTTCACCCTCACAGTGCATGTTGTGAAATGCTTCGACAGAGAGTACAGAAGAAAGAAAAACAGGAACGACACAAAAGATTTATGGCATTTTACACCTGAATTGCTTCCTCCTTTTATTAGATAATTATTTTATCATGTACTTCAGGCTGGTGCCATTTCTGCAAACATATCAACCACATGGACACTGCAGGATATGAGGATGCATCATATGATGATTAAATATTTCTGCAGACATGATGACTGGTGAAGCCTATTTTCATAAAATGTGATTGTTCCTGCTCTGTTAAGAAAGCATGGCTGGTAATCCATGCTGTCTTTGTATTTAAGAGAAAAACAACAACTGAGGTAACTAGGACACTTGGCATCTCTCAGGAACCCTTACAGAGAACACAATGAGATTTGATAGCTTTTGTGTCTTTTGTTAGATAGAGGTCTCATATTAATGACACAGAAACCACCAACACCACCTTCCCACACTCTATAAAAGAAGTTTTGATAACTTGCTGCTTAAAAAAGTTTGATATGCTTAGAAAAGATCTACAGAGAAATTCAGAAATGTGTGGGGCCACTTTCTTTGGTTCTGCAGAAAACATTATTTCCCCTGTTTTCTCTTAATAAGATTGTACTCTATTCTTCTACTACAAATAATATTAACATTATACGATATCATGTTATAGTTGCTATGTTGTTTTTGTTTGGTACTGTACAACCTCAGAAAATTGTCTCCCTTAAAAAAGAAAGCCTGTGTGGTAAGACTTAATATCTCTGATGCTAAAACTTCTTGATGTAATTGAATATAAAAATCTTTAGGCATTTTCAAAGCATACATCCGGTGGATTACAGTTAAATGCATGCAATATTTTATGTATTCTTACACTGTAAACGTCAAATACAGTTGTTTTAAGGAAGTAAATGTAACAACCAGTTGTCTCAGGAGTCAGGTCGGGTTTGTACAGCTGCAACATTCACAAGAAGACCCACTGTGACAAAGTGTGGACGTCACAGTGGAGGTGGTGAGAGCCAAACTGATGTGTCAGGAAGCTGCTATTTACAGGAGCAGTCATCACCTCACATCAGCTGACCTGAGATCTGCTGTCACACCTGACTGTCTCTGATCTCATCTGACTTAAAGGCTTTTTTTCTTGGCATGTAACCATGAAAAGTGCAGATCTTGCTCTCCTGCACATGATTTACAAGGGGGGGGGGGAAACCCTTGTTCCACCAAGCTGTACGATCACGTACAGCACGAGTTGTCAATCCAAGGTACCTGTAAAACTGTTTTATAGGTTCTGACCTTGTGTTACCAGACGAGGAACTTGACGGCCCCTGAGACAACAGAGAACTTTGAATGTGATACACGTGAATGAGGTCAGATAAACGCTGTCTATAAGATCTATAAAGATGATTACAGGTCGATGATTACAGTCATTTTACGATAACATACTTGGACAACTTTCAGTGCTCCCTTATCTTTTCTGTCCGCCTTTATTAAGACTTATCTTTCTGATGCTCCTGTATGTCTCAGCTGTCAAGTCAAGCACTGAACAGCTATTGTTCGTGGGTTATCTGAACTGCATCTATTTAATTTTCCTTCCAAACATCATCCTGTTAGTGTGGTAAAAGTGAGAATGTTAGAATGCGGATGTAAGCATTTAGCTCCATGTAGTGTATTGTGCATCAGAGCAGCTAGAATGACTGCAGACTCTTTTTCAAGCCTTTATTTTAGGTGTTAGAATTCAATGAAATCCAGGAAGTGTGATTGGAGGGATGTAGCCTCCATGCGGCGTGCGTGTTAACCACGATAGTACTGGGGCCCCTGACTACAGACTCTTGATTGGTTTCTTTAAGAGTTCTACAACATTTGAAATGAAACTATTAGATGGTGGTTAACATTATATGTGTTAATCCTAACATGTCCGATTGTCATTGTTTGGTCGTTAGCAAGTAGTGTATGTTGTTATTTTGGGTAAAAGTCTATGTGCAGGGGCGCCTGTAGCGCAGTGGCAGTACACCATGTATGAAGGTGTCCTCACGTGGGTGGCCGGGGTTCGACCCCAGCCTGAGGCCTTTTCCCGCACGTCAATCCCCTCTCTCTGCTTTGTTCATCTTAAAATTGTCTGAGTCATCTCAGACAATGACTAAAATTTATGATAAAAAATACATTCAGTATCATAACTAATCCACTGTTGGCAGTGCATTTTTAAACTTTATTTATTAATATTTCTATTTAAAGTTGTTTGATTTTAGTCTGAGTCATAAAGTGGAATTATTCAAATTATCAGTCAGAGGAAGCTTCACCTTCACGAGCAAATAAGCCAAACAACTCTGATTATGGGAACCTGACCAGAGATTAACAGGGAGAAAACCAGTAGAGGTTAAAGTGAGCAAAAAAAAATATAGACACACAAAAAAAACCCCCCACCAAACATCAAGCCAAGCAATTTCAGTAAATCTCAATAAAGACTTTTATTTTTTGTACCAAAATAGGCAGTTAGAGCAGGGATAAATATTATAATATGTTAGATATAGATCCATCTCTGTTATAGATTCTTTGCATCGGTGCTTTACTCTAACAGACAGTGGCATGGTCCCCTGGCTAAAACACACAGCCAGAGTCGTGCAGAGAGGCCAGTTCTGTCAACTTACAACAACACTGGTTTACTTGATTCATACAGGAGTATACTTGGAGAGAAATAATGGAGCTGTGAGGGAATACCGAAGCTTTTAAAACACATGTAGTCAAAATGATTTATTGTCTGGATCTAGGAGCTACACTTTTGACAGAACTGTTTCTCTGAATGTCTCTGGTCTCCAGTCAGCTTGGAGGAGGGGAGGCCTCGGGGAGGTTGAGGGTGGAGATGAGAGATGTGGATGGCTGACTAGGTCCGTACATGGGCTGTGTTACCAAAAGCATCTTGATATTACAAATGTTACGCTTGAAAACAGAGAATATCATCTTGTTTCAGGTTAGCTCCATTTGTGACCTCAACCATGTGTGAGCTTATCTTCTGAGTGTAAAGTCTGGCTCAGTAAAGCTGCAGAAGGGAGGCAAAACGGTAAGTTCAAAGGTCGCTGTAAAGGTCAATAAATGGAGGTGAACTGCAGAGTCAGGTGATGCTTCGTCTTCATTAGTGTCTTTACAGTACAGGACATTTATTTCTCCTCTTGTGCCCAGAAAAGGGTTTCCTATCCAAAAGTATTGATCTTCAGCTAAAAAGTCGGCCACGGCCTGAACAAATATTTCTTTGCTTATTTCTTCACTTTTTCTTAAACAGAAAAAGTTACAATCACTACAAATCACTTGCTAACAATAAAGCAAGTAATAAAATTTGACAATCAGATGAAGAATTTGAAACATATGACTAATTACGAATTGATTAATTTGTTGTTCCCTTTATAACTCAGGCTCCCACTAATGAATCACAGTTTACAGCCCTGTTGAGCTCCACAAAGCACAGCATATAAACCGGCCTGATAAAAGCATCAGGAAAATTAAAGAGCTCTAACGACACTGTACAACACTGACCATTTTCTTTTGTTTTTACATTGCAAAGCAGATTTTTTACGTTTGTGACGCGTGCTCTCTGATTTAAAGCAAGTTCACGTCCTCCTCAGTCTCTATGAGCAGCAAAGACTTTGAAAGAGCCGCCACCGTCAGAGGGTTTGCAAAGCGAGAGACAAGTCTGAAAGCAGCAGAGCAGCCAGAGCAGCTATTACTGTAACGTTCAAGTTTAAGCTCCTTCAAAGTGGGAAGCGGTGCTTCAAATATCACAGCATCCTGGAAATGTGTTACATTTCAAAATGAGCAGTCCAAACAGAGAAAACAAGGTTGTAAAAATGTTGGATTGAGACATTGATCAACATTTTCAATCGATCTTGGCTGACTGTAAACACCTGATGAAGAAACTACCTTTAAAGCGTGAACATAAGGCTGCATAATATATAAACAAGGACCACTTTGACTGTCCACCCTGAGCCTGCAGTATGGAGTAATGCATGTTGAGCTGAGTTCACAAATGGAGCTAATGTTAGTGTTAATCATGCACACTTGAGGCGCAAACTTATAAAATCAGCATTTAAAAAAAAACTGTTGCTAATGCAGGTCATCAGCTTGTTAGCCCTGACAGTACCGTTATAGCCCGTGTGTTCATCTGAAGTCTTTCACTGCGCAACTAAAGCATGACGAAGCAGAGAAATTACGGCACTGAGTTTTTTTCAAACCACTTCAGATCTTTCAAACCCGCTTATTGTTCTCTGATACCTGGAAGAGAAACACTGGGTTCATGTCGGTCTTTTCATGCTAAGATGCATTTCAGAAAGCAGCCCTCGTTAGTGCAAAGTACAGTAAGACGGGAAGCTACAAAGAAGATGCTGATGATTATGATCGTGATGATAGTGTAGATGAAGAAGATGATACACTGATTAATGCTGGAATGATCAACTCATGTCACACCGAGTGTGGAGAACGAGAGGAGAGCGATGAAGGCATGAGACAGAAAAGAGGAGGAGGGGGGGGGGGGCAGAGAAGCCCTCGGGTGAGAAAGACTTTGGGAGATAGAGACCTATGTGTTTAAAACCAAGGATCTTGGCCTGTATTTATCAAACTGTTGGATTGTAATGAAAGAAAAAGCCATGAAAGAAGGAGCGGGGGAGGGGGGGTAGTGTTCAGCTACCCGCTGCAGAAACAGTTTTACTAGCAAAGGTTCTTGATAAACAATTTTTCTGCACGTCAATATTTATTTCAATAAAATGTATTATAAGTATTATTCTCAGCTTTTATTTGCACTAAATGACTTTTATTAAATGTAATGACTGAACTCCTCTCTCAACAGTATTTGATCAAACATCGTCTTTTTGTTTCCATGTCAGGCCATTAATTAACACATACAGATAAGGAATACAGAAGTTTAAGATTTTTACTGGAGATGCTGAGGATTGGCAGAATCTTTTGTCTCTATTGGATTGAACAGATAAATGTGATGCAGAGAGCGCAAAGATCAGATGCACCAAGAGGTCATCAGGAATCAAACCTGCAGTCAATGCTTCACGGACTGGGTCACCTTCTCCAATGAATGAGATCCACCAACACCCGGAAACAGAAGGTGTAAAGATTCAAATGTTTTGGGGTATTTTGTGTGAAATGTAAGCATTTTGTGCCACAAACAGGTTGAATGCTAATTGGCTGTTTTGACTTCAGACAGATTCATTTAACAATCCAAAGTATTTCTTTGCTGTTATGGGGGGTTTTTTTAAGCATGAACTAAATTTGATAAATACAGGTCGAGAGTTCCAACTTTAACATTGATGAGCCTTTTTTTTGGATCTTTGGATGTCCAAAGTACACTAAATACTTTTATCTAATTAAATAATTCTCATTTTATTTCCTCAATCTATTTGATTAAGAATTTCTGCTTAAACAGGAAATATCAACAATTAATTTAGGACTATTTTTTGCTACATTTCTTAACAGTAAGTATAATAGAGACTTTTTTTTGGCCCTTGGTTACAACATGATGGGGCTCATAGTGAAGTTTTCACCTCTTATCTACGGTCTTGAGACAGCCTAAAGAAGAAAAGAGGAAGAAGAAATGGGGTGTGAGAGAAAGATAGAAAAGAGAAGAAGAGAGAAACTCTAAACAGAAGCAGATCCATGGAGAAAGACGGACGAAGGGGGAGAGAGATCAAGATTTTGTCCCAAAAACATGCTCTTAAAGCTACAGCGTGCAAAAAGTCTGCCTCTTGGTGACAATATCATCATTACAAACCCATACATGAATGCATTACCCTTTGTTAATATGAAAACAACAACGACAACAACAATAAGAACAATAATAATGAAATCAAATCAGATAATGGTACATGTCGCCTTGATTTAAACCACCTCCTTAAACATTAAGGAACCGAGCTGTAGGAAGATCCACCAATAGGCTGCTGGACAGACTTAAGCTCCTCCCACTTCAGGAAGTAGCAGTCCCAGATAGTCCCAGCCTCATCAGACTTTATGTGCTTGTGTAAATCTGTGTGTGTGTGTGTGTGTGTGTGTGTGTGACAGTGTACTGTTGTGATGGGTGTAAAAGACGGAGAGAGAAAGAGAGGAAGCAGGCTGATAATAGAAAATTCAAGAAGTAGGGAGTGTTGAAGAGTGGTGCGTGTGATTATTTCAATGTGTTAATTCAGAGTCGCTCCTTGGTGGGGACCCAGATGTAAGGACCAGACTGCTCCTCGATGATCTGCTTCACTTGAGAGTACACCTCCTCTAGAGACGCTCCATGAACTACAGCTGCAGAGAGAAAGACAGAGGGGAATTACATTTCCACATGAGAACATTAACATCCAAATTCTGGCCGATTCTGAACAGACTTTTGAATCTGAATTACAGCCTGATCGTGTGTCGTTTGCTGTGCAATGAGCAGAGAACTTCTGGTGTATTTAAAAAATGTGGGTTGTATGACTACATACACTCCCACTGTGAGATCAGAACCATGAGCAGAGTCGACTTCAGACCTTGTTATTTTCAGAGAGTGTCTGAAAGCACCATGGCAACAGCAGGCATGCCTTCTTGATACATCGTCTCTCTTGTCACCAAAGATATGAACCTGAGAAACGTTGGCAGGAAAAAGCTGCAGACTTCAAGCTGCCAAGGAGTATTTGAGATGATTTAGCTGCTAGCTGGCTTTTGTTTGTTATGGTATGCTTAGTATGTGTGTGCGTGTGTTCGTACGTGCGTGTGTGTGAGAGAGAGAGAGAAGTGAATATGAATTGGAGAACTGACTGACAGAACCCAAATACGTCATAAAAATACATAAAATATGGCAGACTTCAACTGCCATCATGCAGTTTTCAAATGCAACTTTATTGACAATTGTTGATACTCCATCCTGATGTAACGCACACTGTGTGAGCTCTCAGGTTGTCAACTGGACCGTACAGTGTGAGCACGTCATTTGTGAGCTGTGGTTGTGCAGCTTAAACGTTTAACGTCAAACATTTCTCTAAC